>NC_058103.1:3137500-3762500 GCF_020171115.1 Neogale vison | reverse complement strand
CCGGAAAGCAGTCAGGAGGTTTGGAACGAGCTGTGGGTGTGGGTTTTGGCCTGAGCTTTCAGGACACAGCCAGCGTGAAAACTCGAATTAATCAAGAAGCGAGCTACTCCCTTCTCAGCCAAGAAAAGGCTGGCAGCCGTTCGAACTTACCTGTGAACTTTGTGCCAGCTTAATCAGCGTCGCTGGGTTTATGCTAAGCTGAATGAGTTTTGCAGAGTCTTTGCATTTCTCTATTATAAATACTAGATTTTCGGGTTCTGACAGCTACTTACAGGCATGAATGCCACAGGTAGAAGCATGGGAGACAGAGTGAGGGCTTTGGGCTAGGTTAGGTTACTCTGTGCTTTCCCGAGTTTCCTGGGGAATAGGACCAGAGCTCCAAGTTTAGCTCCTGTGTGAATTGGTTGTATGATTTTAGGCACCTTGCATCTTTGGTCTTAAGTTGCAGCATCTTGAGAGCAAATGTGTCTTTTTAAAAAGCTCCACTTTTAGCTCTGTCTTCCAATTCCAAGGGAATGAGACTTGGGTTATCTACCTTGTATGAGACGGTTGTACGTAGGGATGTTAGAAAATTATTCACACTAGGAAATGCTGCTGCTTCAATCCATTTCTTCGTGGATAGCTTTATATTTAACTTTTTAAGCTGCTAGTTGTACATTTTTAATTATGTACTTGATTACGTGAGGTAATGAATGATAAGTGGAGTGAAGCAGAAATGCAGTCCTTGCCAAGTGTTAACTTTTGGGTTAGGGTCGATTTCAGCGCTGGGTGTGGAGCTTCTTAATCAGTTCCAAGCTGGTTGGCCTGCTAACCTACATTTAAAATACAGCACTGTCCTCATTGACACTATGAATACAATACTGTCCCTATTGAGCCTAACAGTTTTAATTCAGGCCTCAGAGATTTTAACTTTTAAATGCTAAAGTATTTTACAGTGTTAAATATTAAATATTTTCCTTTTAAATGCTAAAAACATTTTTAAATGCTAAATATTCTGAATTCAGAAAAACAAATTTCACCGTGTTACTTTTTTAGCTCTTCTGGATTGAGGATAATTTAGGATTGAGTTTTCCTGGAATCTCTAGAAGAGCATGGGATTGATGGTGAATTGTGAATTCTCAAGTTCAATTCTTGTGAGAAAAAGATGGGGATTCAATTTGGAAATCTACATTAGAAGAAAAATTAGGTGATAAACTTGGAAGAGATTGGTTTTGCAAAGAGGACTGGGACAAATTATCTTTATTTGCCACTGTAGCAAATTAGGAACACACAGTGAGCCCTTGTAATGCTGTAGTGCTGTTTGAAGAGTGGAACAACAGAACCAGCCATGGCCTGCTTATTTGTCCTCTGAATGGTTGGCTCCTTTAAAGAATTTTCCTGTCCTTTCTCATCTCATTGAGTGACATCACTGGTGCCACAGAAACATTAATAACAGACTCCAGCGGTCCTAATTGGCGTGAAACTCATGATTTGGCTAGTTCAAATATATCCTGGTGATATATCATCCTGTTCATGCATTTACTTGATGTAACAGTAAGATTTCTTTTATGGTGAATTTTACTGTTTATAAGGCACAGATTTTTCTGTGACCTTATGCTAGGCCATGACATGCTTTTTAAGCTACTTAGAATAATTTCAAAACAGTTTTAGTGGTTTTTTGGCCTGTTTTTTTTTTTTTTTTTTTTCTTTTGAAGAAATTACACAAATAGGGGTGCCTGGGTGGCTCAGTGGGTTAAGCCTCTGCCTTCAGCTCAGGTCATGATCTCGGGGTCCTGAGATCAAACCCTGCATCAAGCCCCCACTCTCTACTCAGTGGGGAGCCTGCTTCCCCCCTCTCTCTGCCTGCCTCTCTGCCTATTTGTGATCTCTGTCAAATAAATAAGTAAATCTTTTTAAAAAAAGAGATTACACAAATAATATTTAATTATTGATGAAGAGTTAGAAATTAAGGTAGGCCAAAAAATGATCGCCTAAATACTGCCCCCAACTCTTTAATAACCACATTTAGTAGTCTGATGAATGTCTTTTCAAATTATTGTCTTTGCAAATATATACACATAATTAAATGTATATTCTAAAAGGAATCATACCTTTTAATTATGGAAAATTTCCAGCTTACAGAAGAGTTGAGAGGATGGCGTCCTGGAATTCTACACACCTGTCTCCCAGCCTTGCTGCGTACCGGCAAGTGGCCGGTCTCCTGCGGTCGATTCTGTCACCCTGACTGCATTATTTTTAAGGCAGATGCCAAACTGTATCGTCTCTATTTTTTCTATAATACATGGACTCTTCTGAGAAATAAAAACCACATTTTCACGCAAAAAATACTTACATTTGAACACTGTCTGTTCTTTGACAGATTCATAACTATTCTTTATAGTTTCTTAATTCATAGGATATTTTTATTACTTATTTTAATTTGAAATCATTATAGATTTATGGGAAGTTTCAAAATGCGCATGGATGTACCCTTTACCTGGTTTCCCTGTGGTACTGTTGTGCATGACCATAGTACAGTGTCAGAGCTGGTACCTTGGCTGTCCACAGAGCTCGTTCGAATTTTAGCAGTTTCAGATGTACTGTGTGTGTGTTCTGTACCGTTTGTCTGTACAGTCTGCAGTATGTAGATTCAACTAATCACGACCACAAATAAATGTTGTGTAGTTGGCTCACTCACATATATTTCCAAACAAGGACCACACACTGCTTTTAGTGTACATGCCTCTTAAGTCTCTCTTTTGTAAAAATTACTTTGCTGTAATTTCACACTTACAGAAAAGTGACAAGCATAGTACAAAGAACTCCTTTTATACCTGTCATCCAGACTAATTATTGCACATTTGCCCATTTGTTTTACTATTTGTATGCTCCCTTCCCCACCCCGTGTGTGCGTGTGTGCGCGCGCGTGTGTATAATATGTATCATTTGAGACTAGTTTGTAGATAGCATGCCCATTTATGCATATAAAATTCAATTCCTGTTTCCTGAGAAGAATTTTCACTTACGCAACCACAGTACATTTATCAAAATCAGAAATACAAATTGATGCATTCCACTCATCAACAGTCACCAGTTACCCTAATGCTGTCCTTTATAAGCCATTTTCCCTGGTTTGGGTCCTGTCCAAGTTCACGCATGGCAAGCTCTTCAGTCTTGTTCCGTGTAGAACTGTTCCTTGGCCTTTTCTTTGTTTCCATTATCTAGACATATTTCAGACTTCAGACCAGTTATTTTGTAGAATACCTTTCAAGTTGCGTTTGTCTGATTTTTTTTTTTTCATGATGGATTCATGGTCTGCCTTTTGGCGGAATACACGGAATTGATGTGTCCATCCCAGGGCAGCACGTCAAGAGGCGCTCAATGCTGATTTGCCTCATTATTAGTGGGCAAATTCATGTTAACCTTGATTAAAGTTGTATTTACTAAATTACTCTGTTGTAAGTTTCTATTTTTCTCTTCGTAATTGAGATGTAATTTGTGAGGGAGCACTTTGAGACTTCGTAAGTAGCCTGTTGCTTAAATCTTCAGTTTTAGCATTCATTGATGACTTTGGCTGAATCAGTTATTACTGTGTTATTGTGATGGTTGTAAATGGTGATTTAAAAACTCCACTACTCTTTCTTCCTACACTTACTTGGTGTTACTGTACTGTAAAGAAGAGCTTCCTTTTCTCCATTTCTTGATATCAGTATGAGCTCAGATTCTTTATTCCGAGAAACTTCTGTAATATTATTTTGATGTTTATTCTTTATTCCCCCAAGCAATCTCGCAGCATGGGGCTTGAACTTACAGCCCCGAGGTCAAGAGTTGCGTGCCCTACGGACTCAGCCATCCAGGCGCTCCTCATTTTCATATTATATCGTCCCATCTTTGCTGAATGGTAGCCCCTCTGCTTTGCCCCTTGAGTCTTTGATAGCTTTCTTCTCAGAGGTACAAAAAGATGTTCCAAATGTGTCTTGTTCACTTTTTGCCCCACACATGGTATCAAGTTCCAGGAGCCTGGGTGAGTTTCAAGTGGCAAATATCATTTGAGGCGTAGTGTAGATGTTAGGAGTTCCTATTGCTGTTTGGTCATTGCTTCTCTACCTTCTTACTGGACACTTAAATAAAACACAGGTGTTCATATTGGTCTTTTCTAATCAAATTGAAGATGAACAATTTTACATTTATTCCTTTTTTTGTTGTTGTTTTCATTTATTCCTCATGTGCAGAATCTCAGCTTCTAATGACTTTCATACTTCGCTTTTTTGCTTTCTTCTACAATATTCTACAGTATTCAAAACAATACACTAATATTACTAACAATATGATTACAGCGTGAATATGATTTTAAGGTTTCTTTGCAATTCTTTGTCTTCAGAATCCTGTTTTTTATTGTTTCATTTTTCCACTTAATATAGCATGTAACATCCTTCTTTGCTAGTTAGTATCTTCATTTTAGATGACTACATGATGTATTTACCTGTTTCCTTTTTGGAGCACACAAGATGTTAATAATGTTTCATTATAAACCAAGTTCAGTTGGCTGCCTTTGTACATGTGCTTGCTCATTAAAATTTCTTTTTAAGAATAGCATACAGACAGAAATGTGTTTAAGTGTAAAGCTCTATTAATTGTTGACAAAGTAGAATCAACCCCAGATTAAGGAAAGCATTCCTGGCTCCTAGAACTTCCCCATGGCCCTTTCCCCACACTCTTCAAGGGTATCCACAGTCCTCACTTCTGACATCATAGATAGTTTTCCTTATTTTTGAACTCGATAAAAATAGAATTATTTAGCGTATGCTTCTTTTATATTTGTCTTCTTTCAAGATTATTTTTCAAGGTTTGTCCATATTTGTCTCAGTGCAAATATGTCAGGAGTGGCGTTGCACGGAGAGGCTGCTGAGTTCCGTAGCTCGCTTCCTGTTCCTGATCATTTGTGTTGGGCCACTTTGGGGCTGTTAGAGATTACAACTTGAAAAGTAAGTTCTAAGGAGGTGTTCCTGGGAGCTGAATTGGTGGTTAAAGGAAGGAAGGCTTACTGTGCGTTGCGGGATTGCCTTGCGCAAGGCGGAACGGGCTTGTCCTCCTGCACTTGAGAGGTGGGGCTTGCTGCTCCACATTCCCGTGTGGCCAGTTTTACTGGTCCCCATTTTTAAACTGGCCACTGTTGCGTTCCTAGGCTTATAGCAGCTCCTGGTACATTTCAGGTGCCCAGAAAAGCTTTTTTTCTTTTTTTTTTTTTTAAACATCTGGTTGGGGGGAAAAAACCATCCTGGGTGGGTGGCTCAGTGGATTAAGCCTCTGCCTTCCGCTCAGGTCATGATATCAGGGTCTTGGGATCAAGCCCCGCATTGGGCTCTCTGCTCGGCAGGGAGCCTGCTTCCCCCTCCTTCCCTGCCTGCCTCTCTGTCTACTTGTGATCTCTGTCTGTCAAATAAGTAAATAAATCTTTTTTTTTTTAAGATTTTATTTATTTGACAGAGATCACAAGTAGGCAGAGAGGCAGCCAGAGAGGGGGTGGGGGAGGAAGCAGGCTCCCTGCTGAGCAGAGAACCCGATGTGGGGCTCGATCCTAGGATCCTGGGATCGTGACCTGAGCCGAAGGCAGAGGCTTTAACCCACTGAGCCACCCAGACGCCCCAATAAATAAAATCTTTAAAAAAAAAATCCAAAATGTTTGAGTGGCTGTTACTGAGGCGGCCTATAAAAGTTATTCCCTTAAAATTTGGAAGTAGTTGGGAGAGATGAGGTGCACAGGACAAGTGACCAATGGCTCCAGGGCCAAGCGAGTGGCTCCAGGGCCAAGCAAGTGGCTCCAGCGACGCTGGAACGGTGCGGAGGAAGAGGGCAGAGCATCTCCTGGGGTCGTATTCCGAACAGGTCAGCTCTCTGTTGCTCTTGTGCTGAGGCTGCTTTCTGCAGCTGAGCTCTGGTTGGATAAGAGATGAACTCTGAATTACCAGAGGCCAGCCAAATAGAATATTTTGGCCACGGGGTTCATCTCCCTTCTTTGCATAAGCTAAGTTTCCTGTTCTCTCATTCTTTCTTGCTTTCTGTGTGAAAACACAGTGATGTACTTGCTCCAGAATGCTGTCATTTGGTAAAGAATTACTGCTACACATCAGTGCCACTTAAGGAAATTCCTTATGTTAAAAGGATGTCCAGGTGGCTCAGTCGTTGAGCATCCAGCTCTTGCTTCCGGCTCCTGATCTCACAGTTGTGAGATCGACCCTGCATTGGGCTCCCCGCTCAGTGTGGGGTCTGCTCCCGATTCTTTTTCCCTGTGCCTCTCCCTGCTTCCGAGCACATGCGTGTGCTCTCTCGCAAATAAAGAGAATTTTTAAAAAAAGAAATTACTAAAAGGTTTCATGTGTTACGGATTCAGTAGTTCACTGTGCAGCCTGGGTTGAGTGCTTGGGAAGACTAGCCGCTCGATGTGGTTTAAAGCACAGTTCTAAGCTCAGTGAGACCTTGGGCAGGTCGCCAGCACTCCCTGGGCCTCAGGGACACGATTGCTGGGAAGTCACAGGGACTCTACCCATGAGGGGACTTAGGGTATTTCCTGCTGAGAATGGGAGCTGTTCTGCAGCCTGAATCGGAACATCTAAAACCATCTCTGTGCTGTGCCGGCAGCAGAAGCTCACGAATCCGTCCCCGCGTCGGGAGACAGTGGTCTGCGATCCTGCAGCGTGGAGGACTTGCTGCCTTGGCGCCGTCCTAGTTCACCAGTGTCAAAACACTCGTAGGTCCTAGAATTCTTCCCCGAGCCCCTTTAAGGGCGAACTTAAAAAAATTATTTTCTAAGAGTTCACAGTAAGCATTTTTTTGCAGAAATAGAAACATCTTGCCTTTTCTTCCATGTGAGATGTTAGTATGCCCTTAGGAATAGGAATGCATATTTAGTCATAGTTAACAGAGGGTTTAATAAAAAATAGGTCATTTGAATATGTCAGCATTTTGATGTGATGAGATTTGGTCTTAGAATGTGTGCAAACTGAATTTATCTAATGTTTATTCATGGCTTCTCCTTAATGAGGAAATCAGTGCTCCGTTCGCCTGCACGATGCATCGCCACAGCCCTCCGTAGTATTTCATGGGGCGGGGAGCGGCCTCGCCTGAACTTGGGGTGTTCCACTTAACAACGTGAAGAGTTGGTGAGGAGGTGGCAGCAGCTTATTAAGTTTGGCTTTTAAAAACAATCAGAGGGAAGAGGAATCAGTTTCCATAGCGAACAGTTTCTAAGTGACAGACTGTTGGGGGAGAAATGACTCGTGATTGCGGTAGAAGCCTGTTGGAGCAGGTCCGTACTGACCGTGCTGGGCCGGTCAGCTCAGCCCCCTTCCCCCACCTCAGCACCCCCCCCCCAACGCTCCAGAGAGCTCAGCTGCCCCGGCTCCCATGGAGAACAGTAAGCAGTTCCACAGGGTGTTGCTGGGAAAGTTCCCGAACATATCTTATGCCTTCTGTCACTGGGCACCTCTTCCCGTTCTGGAATGACCTGCAGGGGGGCCCCTCGCCTTCTATAGCTCGTTTGCCCGTGTTCTGTGTTCTGATGATGTCTGGCTCCGTGTGCTTCGCTGCTGCCTCCCTGCATGGAGTCCCGGCTGCTGCCGAGCACACACACACGGGAGGAGCTCTGAGCTGGCGTGGTGGGGGCTCGCTCCGGGGCCAGAGCCCCGCAGAAGCATGCTGGCGAGTGACATACCGTGATTTGTGTTCAGTGCCGGGACGGGGTCTGGCAGGCCAGTGCCAGGGCGGGCGTGTGCGAGGTGTCTGAGGAGGAGGAGGGAGTGGAAGCTACGGAAGGGAAGGCGCGATCTGGTTCTGGAAAATTATATTGAAAGGAAACCATGCCCTAAACTTGGCTTCTGCTATTGTCCATCTCCAGGGCATTTAGGGAAGAAAGAATTCTCTCTCTTTTCCTTATTTATGTCTCTTCGAAGGTGTTCATGAGTGATGAGAATTGTCAAAGCCTGTCTGTGATAAGCAGCAAATCCTTAGGTATGCACAGGGAGAAATCCCAGTTTCAAAGGGGAGAACTAACTTTCCTGAAGTGCCTTTGAAATGCCAGGCATTAATCTTGGGACTCTAGCCTGTTACTCCATTTTATTTTTATTTTTAATTTTTTAAAGATTTTATTTATTTGACAAAGAGAGGTCACAAGTAGGTATTGAGGCAGGCGGAGAGAGAGGGGGAAGCAGGCTCCCTGCTGAGCAGAGAGCCCGATGCGGGCCTCAATCCCAGGACCCTGAGAACATGACCTGAGCCGAAGGCAGCGGCTTACCCCACTGAGC
This sequence comes from Neogale vison, assembly GCF_020171115.1. NCBI lineage: Eukaryota > Metazoa > Chordata > Mammalia > Carnivora > Mustelidae > Neogale > Neogale vison. The sequence goes on along the minus strand of NC_058103.1, from coordinate 3,754,221 downwards.
CACCCAGGCACCCTAGCCTGTTACTCGCTTTTAATAAAACAGGCCTGTGAGGTAAATGCATGGGGAAGGTAGGACTGGAATCGGGGGCACACAGAGCAGGGCTGGGGTACTTGGTTCCCTCAGCAAGCGTCGGCAGCTGGAGTCACACAGTGATGGGATTTCGGCTCTGGGTGCTCCCGCGGATGTCACCTGGTCAGCTTCCTGTCATGGCAGCGTGGCGCACTGGGAGGAGCGCAGGGGCTGGCATCGAGACCCCCTGGCTCCACCACTGCTTCCTTTTGACCGCTGAGTCCGTTTTCGTGTTTATAAAATGCGAGCGGCAGACGTCCTCAGGCCCCGAGTTCACAGTGCGGCCAGAAGAACCGAGGCGCGAAGGGGCTTCGTGAGCTGTAGGGTGGCTTCGGGGACTGGCCGCAGGTGGTTTCCTTTCACAGGTGGCACCCAGGAAGGCTTCGGTTGTTCGTCAGGATTTTGGTCGGTGGAAGGATCGCATGTTTGCTTTCATGTGTGCGGGCTGTGGGGCGTCCCCGCCACGTCCAGAGTTGTTTCATGTCTGCGCCAGTATCAGTGAGGGCATTTCTACGCCAGGCCCTCTGTTAGGTGGGGATCGAGCAGTGAAGAAGGCAGAGGGTTTCTGCCCTGTTTGAAACACTGAAACTCGACAATTGATTGATGTTTTTTTCCCTACTGGGATAAGAGAATCCAAACTTGACTGATTCCTTACTACATATATATATATATATATATATATATATATTTTTTTTTTTTTTTAATTAAAGATTTTATTTATTTATTTGACAGACAGAGATCACAAGCGGGCAGAGAGGCAGGCAGAGAGAGAGCGGGAAGCAGGCTCCTTGTGGAGCAGAGAGCCCGGTGCGGGCCTCAGACCCACTGAGCCTCCCAGGTGCCCCCCTGACATATATTTTTAAAGCCGCGTCAGACTGTTTAGATACCATTCGTGCCAATTGTGCAGATACTTTGGGTGTCGCTGAAGAAGCCACGAGAGACGGCTTGTGCGGGTGCGCGGCGCAGTCAGCGCGGCCCCTTGCTGCCTGAGGGCAGGCGGGGTGGCCCGCCGAGTGGCGTCTGTGTCGGGCCTCACCGCTGCCGGACCTGAGCGCCGAGCTGCTCGCCCGCGTGTGTGCTGCGGGCGTGCGGTGTTTGGAAGTCGCTGTTCGGTGGTTCCGTCCCTCGAGCCGTTCTTTCCCCTGCGGTGGTGAGCGCTGTGGTTGACTAGCCCATGAAGGGCGCGGTCTCCGCTCTGAGCGGCGGCCTCGTTCTCGTTCGAGCCCGCGGCTCGGGAGGCCGCGGCTTCCCCCGACGCCGGCGAGCTGCGGTCCAGACCCAGACTGTGCACTCGGCCCCCGCACGCCCTGGGGACCCAAGGCCCGAGTCGGTGGAGAGTCTCCTCCCCGAAGAACCGCACCGGTCTCTGTACCGCGGCTCGGCTCCCGGTCGGACGCCAGCTGTGCCCCTTCTTGCCCAGTGCGTGGCCTCCGCGCCCTGGAAGTACTCGCCTGCGCACGTTTGGCTCCTGTTGTGGTCGTCTGAGATGGGGGCCAGAGGAATGCCGGCCGACGGAAGGGCGCCGCCCGCTCTCCGGTGGCCGCGGGTCCTGTGGCCGGGACCCGTGATGTCGCTGGCGCCGCTCCAGCCGCTTTTGACGGGTTCATTCAGGCGGTGACTCAGCGGCTCCTGATTTCTCGGTGGTTTTTAAAAGGAGCTGGACTGGCACGACATGTGGGTACAGTTGGCGCTGCAGCTGGTGAGTGTGGCGCCCCGTGACCGTCCGGGGCGAGCAGGACGGCGTGACCCCTGTGCTGCTGCGAGCAGGGTTCGTGCGGAGACGGCGCCCAGGGGCGGTATTCCAGGTGGAAGAAGGCGCGTGAGGAAAGGGAGGAGGGTGTAAGGCGCCCAGGCTGTGTGTGGACAAGCGCCTTTGGAGGGAACGTGTGAAGGCGAGGGGATGAGGAGGTCCACGTTGGGGAGCCCCGTGGGTGCGAGCTGAGGAGTTCAGCCAGTATGAGGGCCGGGCCCTGGAGGTTTTAGGTGGGACAGTGCCTAAGGCTTCATGAAGATGAGTGTGGCATCGTGTCTGGGAGGAGTTGAACGTGTGTAGAAATGGAACGCATTTTTCTGGCAAGTTCTGTGGAACTGGTTTTTGAAGTGATTTGGGGATGGGGAGGGAGAATATAAAATGTAGGGAAAATAAAGCCCACCTTTATTACTGACACTGCCCCCCCCCATCATCTCACATGCTTTTTTGCAAAAGAGGTCTCTGAGATAGTTTCCATGTCCCACCACGTGCTTCTGGGCGCTCGGGAGTGTCGGGTAGCAGGTTCCGCGAAGGGCGCCCGGCACGGGCCCCCAGGTCTCCTCTGAGTTCCGCTCAAGGCTGAGCCAGTCCGGAGGCCCGGCCGAGTGAGGAGGCCCGCCGAGCCTGGGGGCTCTCCGTGTGCTGGGTGAGGAGGAGAGCTGGAGTAAGGGGCTGCCTTTACAGACCTCTGAGCGCAGGAAAGGGAGGCGCGAAATTGTTTGTACTTGCTGATCTAGGATTTTGATAACCAGCTTGTGTCTGTGGTAGGAATTTTTTTTTAAAGATTTTTATTTATTTACTTGACAGATCACAAGTAGGCAGAGAGGCAGGCGGAGAGAGAGGGGGAAGCAGGCTCCCTGTCGAGCAGGGAGCCCGATGCAAGGCTCGATCCCAGGACCCTGAGATCATGACCCGAGCTGAAGGCAGAGGTTTAATCCACTGAGCCACCCAGGCGCCCCAAGTATGGTAGGAATTTTTAAACCATAATTTAAAATTTTTCTTCTGAGAATGAGACGCTGACAGATTATTTGTAATCAGTAACTCCTTATGCAGAAGCGAATGAGCATAATATACAATTGAATCTTACCCGAAAAAATTGGAATACTTGCAGTTTCATTTGTTCAACAGACAATACTTGTGACGGACGGGGCACTCTACTGGGGCCGAATAACCGGATGTGATCTAATTCTTAACATTGGTAAGATTTTTTAAAAATACGTTCTGCTGTAAATTCCTGCTTAAGAATTCAGTTAACTGGCAATAATTAGGGTGCAGATGCATTAAAAAAATCCCAAGTGTCTGTAACCCATCTATGCAGAATTCACCAGAAAGCTGAAACATAAAAGCTGATTTGGTGGGGTAATACAGGGGTAACTATTTTATAAAGAAGTTCTGCTCCTTAAAGGAGTTTTTATTGTAATTTTTTATTGTCATTGTAATTTTCTTATAATTGATGATAACAGACATAAAACAGTACTGTAATCATATAAGTGATTAAATACTAAATTTTGTGGAACGAATTAAGGACTCGAGAATTGAGATAAAGGAGCCAACCCAAAGGACGGTGGTTGGGAAAAGGCTTGTTGGAGGTGGGGCCTGAGCCACTGGGTAAAATTGCCCCAGCCCAACCAAGAGAGGGAGCCCGAGAGGGGGGCTGTGTGCCTGCAGCCCACTCAGGACTGCGGCGTGCAGGGCAAGCAGACGCCGGGGTGGCAGGAGCTGTAGCGTGCTGTTGCCAGGCCCTAGAGGCCGGAATCCTTTCCCGGTTCTCTTCTCCTCGGAGGATGGCTGGCAGGTGGGATCAGTGCCCCCTGCGGGGGGCTGTGAGGGGAGAGTTGGGAATGTGAAGCTGCTTGGGCGCAGCAAGAGTTCCACAGGCAGACGTCAGGCCCCGGTGTGACACAAGTCAGGAGGCTCCTGAAACATTTGACCAAAGAGATGGGATGTGACAGGGGCAGTCACAAAGGTTGTCGCCCTTCGAGCGCGTCTGCACACCCTGTGCTTTGTGGGTCCGTTCTCAGCGGGCCTCCCCACTGCCTGGCAGGAGCGCTGGGTGCGTTGTTCTCTGAGAGGAAAGGAGCATCTTGCCCAGGCCACCTGGCTACCCAGAGGAAAGGCGGGGTTTGGACCGAGGCCTGCCGGGCTCCAGAGGCTGGGTTCTTTCTCCTCCTCGCTGGGGAGCCCACGCAGAAGAGGCATGGCTGGCTCAGGCGGTCATTACTGCTACTAAAAGGTGTGTGAGCTCAGTGTCCATGTTGGCACCGCTCCACCCCAAAAGAAGAGAGGAAGAGGAGGAAGAACAAATAGGGCAGCAACACATCCATGGGAGAAGACTGAACTTGGTGATTGGCTGCAGAAGACAGAGGACAAGATGGGGCAGAGATGATGGCCCTGTTGGAAAAGAAGGCAGGCGCTGGTAACCTGGCTTTCTCGCCCTGGTCTGGGGCTCCAGAGAGCTCGGGCACAGCGGCGGAGTCCACGGGTTTCTCAGTTATGGGCACACCTCTAGCGGTCACCTTGGGCTTCACAGTAATTCCTGCTTGCTGTTGGTCGGGGCTGTGTGGCTTGGCAGCACTTGTGCCCCTACAGCGGGATTGGTGCCCCTGGGGGCTGGGCTGGGGAGTGACCTTAGCTAAGACATATTCTGAGTGTTTCCTGGGCCTTGGTTTACTCTGGTGCCTCCCGGGACACTGCTTCTCACCAGTGTTGAATGACCGGTTAAAATTTCCAGTCTGGGGGTGCCTGGATGGCTCAGTCAGTTAGGCGTCTGCCTTTGGCTCATGTCATGGTTCCTGGGTCCTGGGATCGAGTGCATCAGGGATGGAACATTCTTTGCTCAGCGGGGAGCCTGCTTCTCCCACAGCTGCTCCTGCTCTTGCGCACTTGCTCCCGTGCTCTCTGACAAATAAATAAATAAAATCTCAAAAAAAAAATGTCCAGTCTGTCTGGGCTGATACTTTTCTAAAATTGAAAAAAATATATTAATGGGAAATGAAACTGAAAAAGACATGTAGAATACAAATTCAAGTTTCTATTATTAGAGTCAATGCAAAGTTCTCCGTCTGATTGCCCTCAGAGTTTCCGAGTACCGCTCCTCCGTCTCTGTACGGACTCTTGCTGCCAACCAGCAGGCTGGCGTGGCCTGGTACAGTTTGAGAGCCCTGGTCTGGGAAGGAAGTTGTTAAGCAGATTAGTAAACAGGGTGTTTGGAGAGTATTTACACGATTTAAGAGTAAAAGTAGTCTTTCAGTTGGCATTAAAATACATGTGGTCTGTTTACAGATGACATCTTTTCCTATTAGGAGGCCAGGAGGTACAGTAACCACCCCAAGAGCTGAGCTAGTGTAGTTGCTGTAAAGGCTCTGTCAAGTTAGCTCTGCCCTAGAAGCAGTACCGGTAAAGCAGGCGCTTTGACTTCCTCCCTTGTTTCTGAGAACAACTGGATGTCCTTTGCTCACTTAATTTGTATTAGCATGTTTTCTCTGTAATTTTTGGCTTGCCTTTGAATAGATTTTTATAGTTTTATGCATAATTTTAGATCTGTTTCTCAAGGGGGAAGTTCCCTAAGCAAACTTAAAAAAAAATTCTCAAAGAGTTTTATATGCTATACAGAGATCATGTAATAATGTAATTGTTCGTATTTTAGATTGGTGTTTTGTCTCTAGTTGCCAGTGTCTTTTACTGTCTATTTTGAGCTCTTCCGACATTTGCTGATAACCTTCTTAGCTCTGAAATAATTTGCTGAGGTCCCTTAGCCTGGCTTCTTTTTCCCTGCCTCTAGGGCCCAGCCCAGAGCAGCTTCTGTCAGTGGGCCTGTCCCTGGGGGCCGGGGCGCGGTGAGGGGCAGAGGTGGCTTGCTTTGGCTCCGCAGCTCCCTCACACCTCTGCTGGCCACAGCCTTCAGCCTGCCTCAGCACTTAACTCCCTTCCCCGCTGGTCCCTTTTCGCCTTGCTGCAAAGTCAGGACTTCCCTGTGTTTTGTATCGTACTTTATATTATACTTTTCAAGCCTCTCTCACGTACATGCTCTCTTATTTCATCCTCCAGACAATCCCATGAGGTTGGTGGGACAGAGATACTCATGTCCGTTTTGACTGAGGTGAGGCTGGGGGTGTCCGCGTGGCACGCATCCCCATTCCTCTGCCCCAGGCTCTGAGTGCGAGTCCCACTCGGGTCCAGACTTCCAAATGTTCGGGTTTGGAGTTTGCTTAAAGATTCCTAGAATTTTGATGTCCCCTTTTCTACTCAGTATTTATGTTTGTCATGTGGAAAGTGAAACCGTCCTCAGCACAATATCATGGGCCTCTTTGAAAGAAAGACTCTTCAGAACCTACCTCCAGTTGGTCAGCAGAGAACAGTAGCCGCGGCTCCAGTGGTCGTGTCGCGGGACGCGCTCAGCAGCCCAGTTGTCTGCACCTGTGACTTTCTGCTAGGGCTGGAGGGCGGCGTCCTTAATTTCCGCGTCAGCCGGGCACATTAGATTGCATGGAACATTCCTCATGAAGAAGAAGAAAGTCTCGCTCTAGGGATTTATGGGGAGGCATACTGAAACACCACTTTTTGGCCCAAGTTGGAAGTCATTTGCTTCTGACGTTGGGGTGTGTGCGTGTATGTCCTTCCCTTCCCCTTTATGGTCAAACAGACCTGGGCTATACGTCCAGCCGCTTACTTAGGTAGGTATGGTGACCTTGGCTGAGTTATTTTACCTCCCTAAACTTGTTCTCTACTTGGAAGGATCGTTGTAGGGTTTAAAGGTGATGCACGCCATGCACTGAGTGTGGGCTCAGTAAGTGAAAGGGACCTCAGCACGGGTGCAGAAGAGACACTGGGCCCCAGTAAGAAGGCACCTGCTTATCATTGGCCACAGCAGTGGTTCTCAAATCTGAGTGCGCATCGGAATCACCTGGAAGGCTTGCTAGGCCCACCCCTATAGTTTCGGATTCTTTTGATCTGGGGTGGGGCTTGAGAATTTGCATTTCTGAGTTTCCAGGTGATGCTGCTGCCGCCACCGCTGGTGTGGGGACCACACTTTGAGAACCCCTGGGCTACAGGTAACTCACCAATGAGCATTTAGATGCTATGGATCAATACACAAGCCGAGTTTTTATGTGGTTAGAGGTACTCTGTTAGAAATTGCTTGGAATTGAATGTATTTTGCAAATACTGAATTTAGTATCTCAAGGATTTTTCCTCCTGAAGTCCAGGAGTTTTTGTTTAAGACATTTTAAGAACAAGTCGTGGAGGTAACAGTTATGAGCATATTACAGATAGTCTAACAGTATCAAATTGGCTGATGTATATACAAGTGCTTTTACAAGATGCTGAAAACTGGAAAAAATTTTTAAAAATACCTTTGTTTTTAAGATTGAACATCATAATGGAGTATAAAATAGAGTAACTATTAGATTTCTCATCTCAATGTGCTGTTTACCGTATGTATTTTTCTCTTTCTCCTCCAGGCTGCTGACTTGAGTAAACCAATAGATAAAAGGATTTACAAAGGAACACAGCCTACTTGTCATGACTTCAACCACCTAACAGCCACAGCAGAAAGTGTCTCTCTCCTAGTGGGCTTTTCCGCAGGCCAAGTCCAGCTTATAGATCCAATCAAAAAAGAAACTAGCAAACTATTTAATGAGGAAGTAAGTAGCACCCTGTCTTAGCTGTTAAGAATCCCTTTAAGAATTTATACGTTCTTGCCAAGGGCAGTGGGCCTTATTTTACATGTCAAGCTAAGCCCATTTTTCATTCTCTAACTGTCCTACCTAGTATTACCCGGTTAAATGTGGTGAACTAACTTGACTTATACCTGTTCTTCCTCGGGGTACCTGTTCTGGGCATTTTTTATGGAGCATGCTTAGGTGTCTGTAGCGGCTGCTTTAAAACTCTTTTATAATGGAGATGGGTGAAACTGTCACTTGATATTTATAATTTAAATAAGATACAGAATTCTAGACCTTGTTCACATCACCAGAAAATTTCATGCAGATCAAAGAACTTGATGATAATTCCGTAGGCCATCTAAGTGGTAGTTCGGGCTTTTGTGTCTATTTGACAGGTGTTTGGCTAAGGGATAGCTTTCTTTCTCTTGGAAACATTTGCTGTAAAATCACCTTTGACATATTTGAAATCCTGGCATTTAAAATTAGATAACATGATACAGTTTTTGCTAGTGACCTAGCATGTGCTCGTTTCCTGGCACCTCCAGTTCTGTTCTGGAAGGCGCCTGAGCTACGTGAGCCATGTGTGTTCAGGAACACATCAGAACTGTTCAGCGTAGCTGTTGAAGTTGCCACATAGATCATGTGGTAAAGCTGTCACGGGGGCTTGTCGGCCCCCAGAGTTGCCGCAGCACATGCGACATCCTCCCTCCTCTGTTTCAGTGCGACTTTCCCAGCAAACGGAAACGATGTGGTAGGGTTGCTGACTTAGAAGCCCTGGGTCCCGGTGTCATCTGGTGACCACGGCCCTGATGTGACAAGGGTCAGTCATGTGGGATCCCTCTCTCAGGAAGGGCAAGTGTTTTTGTGCTCTTGCCTGGTTTTGATGTCATGGACTTGGAACAGAAGAGCATTATATGTTCTGGTTCATCAGAAACAGTTTTGTTTAGGTGAGAATATTCAAGTGGACAGATTGTAGTTAAAATTGGGATTCTTCAACAGCGTTGCGGCCCGCGCCATCTCCACCGCTGGTCCCCGTCCATGGTGCTTCTGTCTGGCATTGCTGGTGGGATTTGGTGAGATCTCTTGAGCCGTCTCCTCTTCTGGTTGCATCAGGTTTGACCAGAAACAGAACTTGCCATGTGGATTGATGAAACTCTAGAAGAAAAGTATTGATCCCAGTTTCTTTTAAAAAAAGTCTGAAGCAGAAAACTTGTTTTATTTACCTAAGTCTTTTACTAATAACGTGTGGGGAAGTGATTTCCCAGTAGCCGAATGGCTTTTTTTCCTCCTGGTGGGAGCCGTGGGGGAGCAACCAGTGGTCTGAAGCTGAATGTGGAGTCATTCGGTAGGGGCATGTCATCGAGGGCGAAGCGCTGTCTGTAAACGACATCGGGAGGCTGCTCCGGCTGACGATGGCACAAGATGCCACTTGGAGAACAAGAAGGGCTTGTTCCCCCCATGACATCACAGGGGAGTCTCAGGGCCCCGAGAGCACCCGGACACGTCAGCCAGATCCGCGCCTCGCTCTGGACAGCAGCGGCATCGCGGGCCGGGAAGCAGCCTGTCACTGATTTCAGTGCGCGTTGTCTCGGGCTCATCTTCCGCTTTATTTGAGAATAAAACCGTGCGGGGTAAATGCCAGTTCGGCACTCAGCCGCTTGAGGCTGAAGTCGTTTGCCTTTCACAGTGAGGAGGGCCCTTGGCTCTGCGGACGGCGTTTGCATCAGGTTCTGGTCAGGGCGGCAGAGCAGGCGTCGCGGGGGTCCGGACTGAGAGCGCCGGGAGCGGCGCCCGGAGCCGCTGTCACTCACGCGGGCATCGCCGTGGCACGAGAGTTAGGGGCTTCGGCCGGGTCTAGATCTGCCCCAGTGTGACTGGGCAGGCGGCTGCTGCTGTCTTACAGATGAGGACATAGAGAAGGTGAGTGAATTGTCCAGGCAGGTAGTAAGTTGACGACAGAGATGGGCTCCCGGTCCCAGCCTGTGAGGCCCACCGTGAGCCGTTGCCGGGTGGCTGGGCCTGTAGTGCCGAGTGCGTTGTACGCCCTCCTCTGAAGACCACCAGAGACGCGAGTCAAAGCCAAACAGCCAGGGCCGTTTATTACGAGTTCGAACCCGGACCTCCGCGCACTCGTTGCCGGTGACGCCGAGGTGCCCGGCAGAGTAAGTGCAGGGTTTTTATGAGCAGGCACAAACAAGTTTTGGGTGGGGTACAAACCAATTTAAAAAATCATACCTGGCGTTGGTTGACTGGTGTTGGGAGCCCGCGCGCGCCATCAAGCAAGCATTCAAACGGAAGCTCAAGTCGCCAGTTAGCCCGCGCGCTGAGCAAGCACTTTTACGGAAGCAGAAGTAGCCGGTTGATAACACTTCCGGGCGCAAACAGCTGTCGGGTGGAGTCAAGTTTGTCCGGGCCTTTCAGGCCCTTGTGTTCCCAGGAGCTCCCAGCTCAGTGCCGCAGATGGAGGGGGTTCCGGGCCACGTTATCAGAGTGCTGGGACCAAGTGCCCGGGGATATGTGTTCACCGTATTCTTCAGCGTGTATCCAATATTGTAAATCTGAGATTTCCAGAAGGTGACACTTGATCGGGGTCTTGAAAGGTGCACAGGAGTTGGGGAAATGGGAGAGAGGCTCTCAGAGCTGGAGATGGGGCATGTGGAGGGGCGTTGGGTGGCCAGGCGCGACCAAGTCAGTGTGCAGGCCTCAAAGACACTGGGGTCAGAGCCGACGGAACCAGACTGTGAACGCCCTGACATACTGAGAAATTTGGATCTGATGCTGGAGGCTGTAAGGGTAGTTCTGGGCTTTTAATCAAGGGAACGAGTGTGTCAGCCATGTCCTTTAGAACGCTCGTTGGCAGTTGTGGAACGTGGATTGGAATGAAGAGAGAGTGGCAAAGGTAGCAAGGCCAGCGAGGAGGCTCGTACCTGTTCGGGAGAGCGGGCGGACGAGAGCAGTGGCCCTGTTCATCCTGGGGACAGACCGCGGGCCACCTACCTTGTGCCCACTCGGGCTGCTTCTGTCGCTACCCCTCGAGAGAGGGGCAGACGTGTCAGCAGTAGCTCCCCTCACACGCGCTTAGGGCAAATGCTGACACGTGATGCATGAGGAGGCAGAGGCCTGGGGAGGCAGGGAGAGGGACGGGGTGGTGGGGGACCTCTCTTGACACAGGTGCTGTGCTCTAGGCGGGGCTTCCAACGAGTAAGAGGCCGGCCAGGTCCAGCCTGAGATGGAGTGTTTCCCAGAAGGGAGAGCAGGTGAAGGCCAGGACTAGGAAGGAAGGGGCGATGGGAGGGTCAGGAGAGCGCAGGGAGGGCCGTGTCCCCAGGGAGGGTGGTGCAGAGGGCAGCCATGAGACGGAGCACTGTGCCCCTGAGGGGGGAGGGGGCAGGAGCACGAGGCGGTCAAGGTTGGTGTTTTTGCAAATTCCCGTGGCTGCTGCTTGGAGATGGGTAGGTTTCTGGCTGTCACTTAGCCGTTGGGGAAGACTGGGAAAGGGGCAGGTGTAGAGTGGACGGGAAGCTCGGAGTTCCAGCTGCACTCGACAAGCTTCAGAGGCCGACGAATGTTAGATTCGGGGACCCTGGAGCCCAGGGGTAAACATCCGGGAGTTTGCCGTGCAACTGGTCCTCCCATCCCGGAGATGAGACGTAAGGTCTGTTGCACTGACTGTGCTGCGGGCCTCTGCGCGGCTCGTCACGGGGCCTTTAGAGAGCCACTTTCAACTTTGCATTTATTTCCTGCCGCTTAGAGACTCAGCCCCGGGGCTCAGAACGCCCAGCCTTGAGCCTGAGGACCTCCCTGCTCTTTCCCCCCACCCCTCCTCACCTGGAAAGCGGGGGGCGGGCGGGGGAGAACGTCACCCACCCGGAAGAGAGGTGAGGAGACGTGTTGAGCCTTGGGCTGGGACAGCGAGCCCTTGGGGGCTGCTCAGCAGAGTCGGCGGCTACAGGGGAAGCAGAGGGCCCGGGGCGGGGGGGGGGGGCGGGGGGGGGGCGGTGGCGGGGAAGGGCTTCTTGGAGGGGGGAGGCAGTAAGTTTCCAGGACAACCCAGGGAGAGAATGAGTGTGTGCAGAGCAGAGGACGGGGAACACCTTATCACGTGGGTCACACGTGTGTCTTCCTCCGAGTGCTTCTCTCACGGTGTCCGTTGCACACATGTGTACACGTGCACACACTCCCCGGTACCGATTCTTCCACCGTTGTTGCCCCTCTCCGGGCTCCTGGCCCTCGAAGAGATAAACCGATGTTTGCATGGGGAGATGCTTGGATGGATGGAATTAGAGAGTCTAGAAATCCACATGATGTTAAAGATAGATGAAAATTTCTATCTGGGTGTCAAGTATATCTTTAAAAGTGATTTTTTCCCCCTCTCCATTAACTAAAAAATTTAAAAAAATTTTTTTAAATGATTGTTTATAGATATACAAAGAAGATGGGAAAAGTCCCAGTGCTCACTCCTAATTTTACCGTCTTTGTAGTTTTTATGTTTTTAATGAGGTGAGCCTGGTAGATTCACACACTCCACAGAGATCCCTCCTCCCCGGCTGGCCGGTAGACTTCGAGGGGAGCCGTGCTCCCTTCAGGCCCTGCTGCCGGGTGTCCCTGTCACACCCCAGGACTTGGCTGTTGAACCGGCTCAGTCCAGAAGGACCTTTCCAGCTTCCCCGGGAGAGTGACGCCCGTGGGTCCCCCGGTCTCTGCTCCCTCCAGTCTGTCTCAGTGGGTCCTCGGTGTGTCTGTAGCATCCTGTGTGTGCCCGTGGAGTGGCCCTTCATTCTGCAAGCTCCCCAGAAAGGAGCCTCCCCAGCCGGTCAGCATTCAGCCTCACGTGAAGGACCCCAAAGGCTGTGGAGCTTGCCCGTTGCTACTGGTGGTTATGATGCACTGAGCGGGGGAATTATAAAGGGATAGTTTCTAGATGATGAGGAACTCGGACTTGTTTTGGTAGAAATTCTCATTATTTCAGGGTTGTATCCAGAGAATATTAACTTTGGAGGATCTTCAAGTGTGTTTTGATTGCTGTAAGATCTAAGACGCACTCATCATCGGGGCTTCTTCCACTACTGACACCTCTGTCCTTGACTTTGTTTCCCGTCACGGGCTGGGAGGCCAGGGCCATCACCTGGGTGTGTCTGCATCTCCTGCTCTCTGAAGGGCCCACGGGAGCCAAGGCCGCCCTCGGCCAGCCCGAGGCTGCATCTTCTTGCTCCTTCCCGGCACCCAGTGCCCCCAGGGGCGGGGAGAGCCAGGCCCAGCTCTGCAGTCTTCTGTCCAGTTCTGGGACAAAAGAGTGCTTATGGGCGTTTTGTTAGTTTTGTTTTATTGTTGCTTTTTTTAATCAAAGGAAGGAAAGGAGCTCATAATGCTCTACTCCTTAGAGTTTTAGCCTTGATAAGACGGCATTTGATCCTCCTTTCTATGGCTTTGAAATAGTCTTTCCTCACACTTCCTGAGGGAAGCCGCTCTCTTTAAATGTGTTTACAGAAGCGGAGCCCTTAGTCCTGCGTTTTGCTTGTGGCTACATTATGGCTCCCCACCCTCCAGCGGCTGTGGTTTTTGATTTGTTTGCTTCAGTATTTTTGTTACAGATTAATATCTGCATTATAAAATGTATACCCACTGCCCCGGAAATAAATTTTTTCTGCTTGTCGCGATGTTAGTAGTAGAAAAGAATAAAAAGACAACTAAAGGGCACCTGGGTAGCTCAGTCGGTTAAGGGTCCCACTCTTGGTTTCAGCTCAGCCCATGATCTCAGGGTTGTGAGATCGAGCCCCGCGTTGGGCTCTGTGCTCAGGGTGGAGTCTGCCTGAGCTTCTCTCTCCCTGTCACTCTGCCCTTCTCCCCCCAAAAACAGAAAATAAAAAGACAACTAAGTGCTTTAGAAAATTTTGTTCTAGCAGTGACACTTTAACATGATTATAGATTTATTTTTGTTCTTGCTTCCTTTTTATTAGTTGATTGTAGCTAAATCTTGTCTCTTAATGCCGTTGGTGACGGTAGTTTTAGTGTTTGATTTGTCCTGGAGCTGTGTCAGCAAAGGGAAGGTTTCTTCGAAGTCAGGGTGGGGATCGTGCGGGGCCGCAGGTGAGGGCTGGCAGGGGGCTGGTGAGGAGTGTGTGTGGGAGCCGCTCTGTGACGTGCAGAGACGGCGAACCCCCCTCCAGGTTTGGGGTCTGGTTTTCACAAAGATGATTATAGAAATTGGCTCCAAGCATTTTGGAATTTGACTCTAATGGAAGCCCAGTGGCCAAGCCAGGGGACCTCCTAGAGCCCGTCTTAACTGCTGAACCACCTGGCCACCTCCCTACCGTCTTCCCCCTCCCTGAGCTCCTGCCCCGCTCCATCCCCCCTGCTGGTTTTCTGGAAGTGGGTTCACACTCTCCTCTGCTCCTTTCCCTCCTCCACCAGTCAGGGTCCCCTGGCTTCTCTGCATCCAGGGAGCCAGGGAGGCTCCTCCCGGAACCCCCTCCCCGGAACCCCACCGCCCCTCTCATTGGTCCCTCAGACTCACGCCCTGTGCTCTTCTAAGGAGGCCTCCCTGCTCCTGCTCTGCCTACCTCAGCCCTGCTGGGGTCACTGCCCCCTCTGACGTTCACTTCGGGGGTTAGACCGAGCCAATCTCAAAGAGTCCATCACAGGACACGGAGGGTCGTTGCCCTGCTGCAGAGCTCCTGGTCTGTGGTGGTCACTCAGCCTCAGCTCTTCCTCGCCTCGTGGGACTTTGGGGTCATGTCCTCGGATGTTCCTTCTGCCCACCTGATTTTTGTCCCGTTCCCTCTGAGTGGAGCGTCCCCCGTCCTCTTCGTCCACACTGCGCCTTCCTCGGGGATCTTAGGAGGTCACAGATCTGGCTCCCACTGTTCTCAGCCTGCTCCATGAGGACACTTGGGCATCTCCCCAGCATAATCCCACCCCCAGCCTTCCTGTGTGTGGCGGGCGCTGGAGCTGAGACTCGACTGGCCCCTTCCCCGCCGCCCCCCCCCCCCCGCAGCCTAAGCCTTCGTTAACAGCCCATCTTGCCATGCAACCAGGGTCACTTTTTGTCCACAACAATGTCACAGCCTCCTAACTGGTTCCTCCGCACCTGCCCCCCCGCCTCCCATCTTCCGTTCTGTACCTTCTCTACATTCCTCTTTCTTCTGCCGCTTCCCCTTTTAGAACTTCGCTCCCCGACCGCAGCCACGCCGCCAGTGGGAAGACAGTGTGAGCCACATGTGCAGCCTTACATTTCCTAATAGTACATTAAATAAGCAAAAAGTGGGTGAAATTAAGATTTTGTTTTCTCTATGTACCAAGGTGTTACCTCAACATATATGTAATATGAAACAATGAAGGGGATTGTTGCTGTAGTTTTTCACATCTTCAGAATCCAGTGTGTATCTTACACACGGCACATCTCACTTCGGGCACAAGTCAAGTGCTCAGAGCTGTGGGATTGGTGGCCCAGGGCTTCAGGGTCACAGCCCAGAGCTGCTTAGCCTGAGACTTGACTGTCCGGAGCCCCAGCTTGCCATCCGGGACCTCATTCCCTGCCGCCTCTTGGGTGCTCCAGCCAAACAGGTGCTGTGTGTCCCCGCATCCGCCCGGACAGCTCTGTCCCGGGCCACTCCCCGCACCCCGCACAGTCATTTCCCTGCACCCCCTTCCCTCAGAGGCCACGCTTCCACCGAGGCGGTTTTGTCACGGTGCGTCCGGATCACAGACCCACCCATACTGGAGAAGTCAAGCTTAACAGGGGCGTCCTGTTACTTAACATGAGGCTTTGAGATTCTCCACCTTTTTTACAAGATATTTTCAGTAACAGAAATACACCTTTACGGTATAGAGACTGGGCTTATGTTTACTGAATACAGTGTCCAGGTGTTTGTTTCTTAATTAGAAAGAAGGGAGTGAAATGCTTTCTTTCCTCCTCTTTTTTTTTGTTAAATCCAAACCAGATGATAACCAGAGCTGTTTAAATTCAGTGACTGTCAGCTAGCTGGCCCTAGAGTGGTGCCTCCTGCTCTGGCCTGGGGTCTGAGGCGGGCTCGTCCTGTTCCTGGGAACCAGTGTGAGTGGCCCCGGCCTTGGCTGACGTCCGTCAGGCTGTGGCGCAGAGTGGCAGCCCCGCCTCGCCCCGTCCGCCCTGCCTGCTCTGGCTCCCTTCTTTCTCTGGGATGCCCAGGGCTGGGTTTGCGCCTGCCTCAGCGCCTCGTGGCTGTGGTTCCCTCCGTGAGGTGCTCTTCCCCACGTGCCCTTGGCCTACCCGCTGCGGCTGTCCGCCCGCTCAGCTAGCCTGTGCCGCCCAACGAGGAGTCTGGCTAGGCTCTCCCGTCTGAGACCGAAGGCGCTCCGGCCTCCTCCCCGTCAGCACTGGGCCTTCTCCCCCTGGTCTGGTTTCTCCGCAGCTCTTGTCACCCTCGGATCTTACAGATCTCACCGTCTTCTCCTGCCACTTGGCCGCGAATGCCTGTCTGTCCTAATCAGTGCTGCAGCAGCGCCCGGCACGGATGCCTCTGAGAAGGGCGCGGGGAGGACGCTCGAGCAGGCAGGAGGGCGAGCCGGGAGCGCGTGGGGCTGCAGGCAGGCGTCCTGGCCTTTCCGAGCCTCCGTTTCCTGGTGGGCCACGCTCATCAGATCTGCCTTCCTGGGGGAAGCGGGTCCTCTTACCCTGGTGCGGGTATCGTGTTCTCCCCGTGGGAGGTGGTCTGGCTCTGTCTGTCCGGGTGAAAATGGAGCCGCCTGTTGCCCCAGCTGTGTGACTGGGAATCCGTCCCACGGCGCACTCGGACCCACGAGAACTGCCGTGTGTGCCCCGGAAATGGCACATTTCAAGACCGTGTTTGCCTCCGTGCGAGTGAATGCGGTGCCGCGTTAGAGAGGAACAGGGACGCGGTCTTGAGACGCGTGCGGAAGCCTTTCCGATGCAGGACGGACAGAGCGAGCAGCCGGGCGCCGCGTTGTCTGTAGCGAGAAGCAAGGAGGGCGGACGGATTCGTCCCCATGTTTGCCTTGTCCGGGGGCGAGACGTTCTGGTGACAGAAACCGGAAGCTTCATTCTGGTGACTCTGGGGACAGGTGAACTGGAATGGAGAAAAGGGATGCGAGTGAGCTCTGCACACTTCCATGTGAGTGAGAACAGATTGCCTGCTCAGAGCAGCAGCGGGCCTTGTGGGGTCCTTTCGAGATTGAAGAACACATGGGCAGGGCCGCTTGCCCGGGGCCCGGGATGCAGTCAGGCCTCCGATGGGAGGTCAGCCCTGCTGTCCCCGTGTGTGTGCCGCATGCCCCAGCCCCGTGGGAGCCCCGGGGAGCGCCCCTCGAGGTGCGGATGCTTTGCGCACGCCGGAGCGCGTGACCTGCGGGGGGCTGGGGCCTCCGCGGCTGAGCCGGCCCCGGCGCGTGGCCTGCCGGCGTCTGTGGCTGCCTGCCCTGCTGCCCCGGATTCCCAGGTGCTCGGCTCCGGGCTCAGGAGGGGGAGGCTTGGGCGTTTGGCCATAAGTTACATGCATGTATCTACTTAGGGTCGTCTCCATGCACCTGTTCAATAGGGAATGCAGTGTCTACGTCTGTGTTGTCCCAGTGATGTTTGTCGTGATGACGGTGTTGTCATTCTTTGTCTTCACGCCTCCCAGTTTTGGAACAATACCCTGTTTACTTGACGGGATTGCAGTTTTGGAGTCTAATGAAAGTATTTTTGTTGTATCTCTTTCAGTCAAAAATAAAATTTTCTCTTAAGCATTGCGCTGGAAGTTTCGATGTCCGTCCTTAAAAATTTCCACACAGGCTAGCGTGGCTGTGGTGTTCTGTTGGCAAGACCGCAGTCAGTCTGGCTGCGGACACATGTGAGGGGCAGGAACCGAGAGCCATGGTGTTGGCTGCCAGCGTGAGGTAGCTCTGGGGCCGACTGACCAGGCCACCCCCGACACGGGACAGCCATGGTGGCCTGGGTCCGGCGGGGACAGCACGGTCTGACGTGGGGGCAGCCCCCACAGGAGGAGAGCCCTGTTCTGACCTCTTAAGGAAGAAGCAGTGAAGGCCTCGGAAACCCTGCCGGAGTGGGTGCTGGGTTTTAGGTTCTTGGCATTGGCGTAGGTAGGAGGGCAAGGAGGCAGGGGATGAGGACATTGGCGTGCCCCCGTGGGGCACTTGGCTGTGTCACCTGCAGCCCGGTCCCTGTGTACTATAGGGGGCCGGCGTCTCTTCTCATCCATGCCAGGGGCCCTGCGTGCCGCACGGGGTGTCCCTTCTTCTCCCTGCCCGGGGCCTGCTATTCTGCACCTTGCGCAGTCCATCTTTGAAAAAAAACCAAGTGATTTCATGTTCTTTGCTTTTCTGTGAAGACGTAGTACGCTCAGCACAGCTGTGCAAAGCCAGGGGGTTTGGGGGTGGTGCAGGCGGGGAGGTTTACCTCGGTGCCCCAAGGCTCAGGCCCGGGGTCCCAGCCAGGAGGGGCAGTGGTCGTGTTTAACTGACCCTGAGGCACCCGGTTCCCAGGCAGCTGGCGGCAGAGAGGGTTTGGCAGGAGGCGTTTCCAGAAACTCGGGAGTGTTGGGAACTTCTGGTCGGCTTCCGGGGATGTGCTTTGGGACCCGGCCGCCTGGAGCGGGCCCCCCGGGGGGAGCCACTGTGCCAGGGAGCCCCACAGCAAGGTCTGCGAGTGGGGACGCACGCGTGTTGTGCCTTTGGGTGCTTTTTACTTTGGCCTTTTACTGTTTTGGTTTTAAAGACAAGACTCCGGTGCCTGTGAGAGGAACAGAAGTGAGCGTGGCGCGGCAGTGATTAGGCCCATCCTCCTGAGTTCACCGTCTTTTTATTTTGTTGAACACCACGAGGAAGCTTCGGAGGAACTGCTTTTCAGGATGCACGCAGGACAGCGAGTCTGAGCCGGGAAGTTTGAGGGAAGCCGGCGGGTGCGCTCCTGCCAGGGGCTGCGCGCTGGCACCCGCCCCCACCCCCGGAGCAGCCAGAGCAGCTGGAGTAGGGGGCAGGCGTAGGTGGCACGGGACTTAGGTGCTGATGAAACGCACAGAGGCCTCGGAGGGAGGGCGCTGGGGTAGGTGCCAGGAAGCACAGACTCCGGTGCTCCAGGCGTGAGAGATGGAGGTGGCCCAGCGCCTGGGGCACTGGGGCCTGCCGGGCAGGGGTAGGCTCTCAGCTGTGTGTGTTGAATGACTGACTCCCTCAGTGAAAGCCGGTGGCCTCGTACCCAAGTGCAGTTCTAGAAAGTAGCTCTTTAGGGGGCCCCAGTGCTCTTCGCTGGCTTAGCTGACCGCGGGATAGCGTGCAGTGCCTGGATGGACCCTTCCCTCCTCACCGAGAAGCAGATGAGTTTCTTGCTGGAAACGTAGACCTTTAAAGCTTCTCCATTGTGATAACTTGTTCTCCTTTGTCTTCACAGAGACTAATAGACAAGTCACGCGTAACCTGTGTCAAATGGGTTCCCGGTTCGGAAAGCCTTTTCCTAGTAGCCCACGCGAGTGGGAGCATGTACTTGTATAACGTGGAGCACACTTGTGGCACCACAGCCCCCCACTACCAGCTTCTGAAGCAGGGCGAGAGCTTCGCCGTGCACACTTGCAAGAGCAAATCCACGAGGAACCCTCTCCTTAAGTGGACCGTGGGCGAGGGGGCCCTCAACGAGTTTGCTTTCTCCCCAGATGGCAAGTTCTTGGCCTGCGTGAGCCAGGACGGGTTTCTGCGGGTGTTCAACTTTGACTCGGTGGAGTTGCACGGCACAATGCGGAGCTACTTCGGAGGCCTGCTGTGCGTGTGCTGGAGCCCGGACGGCAAGTACATCGTGACGGGCGGCGAGGACGACCTGGTGACCGTCTGGGCCTTCGGAGACTGCCGGGTGATCGCCCGAGGCCACGGGCACAAATCCTGGGTCAGTGTTGTGGCGTTCGACCCCTACACCACGAGTGTGGAAGAGAGCGACCCCATGGAGTTCAGCGGCAGTGACGAGGACTTCCAGGACCTCCTTCATTTCGGCCGCGACCGGGCCAACAGTACACAGTCGCGGCTGTCCAAACGGAACTCTGCCGAAAGCCGCCCTGTCAGCGTGACGTACCGGTTCGGCTCGGTGGGCCAGGACACGCAGCTCTGCCTCTGGGACCTCACGGAAGACATCCTTTTCCCTCACCAGCCCCTCTCGAGAGCAAGGACGCACACCAATGTCATGAACGCCACGAGCCCTCCTGCCGGCAGCACGGGGAACAGCGTCACGACGCCCGGCAGCTCCGCGCCCCCGCCCCTGCCCCGCTCCAACAGCCTCCCCCACTCCACCGTCTCCAGCGCCGGCAGCAAGAGCAGCGTGGCCGACGGCGCCGTCGCTTCCGGGGTCAGCAAATTCGCGACGCTCTCCCTGCACGACCGGAAGGACAGGCACCACGAGAAAGACCACAAGCGAAACCACAGCATGGGACACATTTCTAGCAAGAGCAGCGACAAACTGAACCTGGTTACTAAAACCAAAACGGACCCAGCTAAAACCCTGGGGACGCCCCTGTGTCCTCGGATGGAAGACGTCCCCTTGTTAGAGCCGCTCATCTGTAAAAAGATAGCGCATGAAAGACTGACTGTGTTAATTTTTCTTGAAGACTGTCTAGTCACTGCTTGTCAGGAGGGATTTATTTGCACATGGGGAAGGCCTGGTAAAGTGGTAAGTTTTAATCCTTAATGCTGCACCAGATCTAGAACTCGAATAGGTAGAGATTTTTTCCTTGCGGGAGGGGTGGGGTGTACAATGAATGTGAATGGCACTTCTTACTCTTAATGTAAATCTAAATGCATCAGAGCCATAATTTTGGATACTGCATGCCATGTAATTCTGAATCATTTGATAATTCAACTTAGAACGTTTAAAAAAAATATAATCAAACTAATTGCCAGCCAAGTCAGTCACCCTCCTGGGAGTATATAGAGTCCCAAGGTTAGCGCTCCTGTATTAGACTATTTCGACTTTAGGAAAATCATGACAGTGTGGGGAAACCATGACTTTAAAATGCTAAAATTAAAACTTCTGCTTTAACTGGAATATTTTTGCTTAACTACTCAATTAGAATGTTGTACACCTGATCAGAGTGTGTGGTCAGTATGGACGGCCATTAATTGTCATTTCTAGTCCAGTTTTTATCTTAATCATAAAATGTTTAGGAATCTATGAAATTTAACTTTAGGAACAAAGCATTCAGCAGGGTTGATTGATATTATTTTTACATTGTTCTGGCAATCCACAGAAAGAGAAGAGCCTTAATTTTTAAAACCCATTTTAGTCATTTTATGACAATTAAAATTGTTTAATAAACATCTTTTTTCAAAGAAGCAGTTTGTAGCACTTTGATTGAGGTTCGGTGCACTGACGAAAATCCCCTTGTCCCCGGAGCCTGGCCAGCTCCCGGGAGCCACGGGCTGAGGACGGGCGCCAGCAGCAGGTGTGGGGGAGGGGTGCCTCTTGCCACGTGAGCCAAGACCTTGGCCATTGGCCGCGCTTTGCTTATGTTTTTTTCCAACAAGGGAAAGGAGGTTTGGGTGCCTTCTACAATTTTCTGTGGGTTTTTTGTTGTTGCTGATGTTGTTTTTGGTCAAAAAGGCCCAACTATAGGCCCGGCACAGACTCTCTGGTCTTATTTTGTAAAGACTGACAGACACTGCCCCCCACCCCAGGTTCCAAGTGCTTCCCGAGGGGACCCCGCCCAGGGTTGGAGGCACAGGGGGCCAGTTGCCCCCTCGCATTACTGGGTGGCTGTCATGATCCCGCCCGCTCGGGCTCCGTCCTCACCGGCTTCCAGCTGGGCTGCCTCCCCCCGGCACTGTTGCGCGGCCGCCTGCGCCCCCTCTGACTGGACGCCGAGCCATGTCCACGGGGGCCAGCGGCTGCGCGGGGAGTTGCAGAGTCCAGTTTCACAGGGAAGGAGCTGGTTCTTTGGCCTATGTATTATATGTCAAGATGGTGATTATCTAATTTGTTAACTTACTTTGGTTATTCTGGTTTGTTTTCTGTTCTGCACACCTTTGTTGTTAAACGTAGAGACGCTGATCATTCACACCCGTTTGAGTAGTGGATGCGATTCAGCAAAGAGGACACGTGCTCTGGGCTTGGAGCCGGAGCTGTGTGTGCCGGAACACGGCCCGCAGCCCCCTGGGAGGCCGGACCCTACTTCCCTGGGCCTACTTAGCGCCCCGCAACCCTCAGCTCACTTTCCACCCGCCCCTTCCACGGGAGGCCTTCTGTTCCGATCGCGGGGTTCCGAGATTGCGGGGTTCCGAAGCGCGCCGGCCTTCCAGGTGTCCCCCGCTCCCCCGTTTATGCATGACGTCATGGGTGTATGTTCATGTTCTGTTTACTCTTAAGTTGTTGTGGTCCTTTGTTCCTAAATGTTAACCGGCAGCAAAGACAGCCGTGCTTGTGGACTGTTCAACTTTGGAGGCTAAACTGGGACGTCGGTTGGAAAGAATCAGAACCAGGCACCCCAGGTGCAATTTTATGTACCGACTTAGGTTTAGAAATTTCAGTTCAAATGCTTCTGAGGCCTTGAGTATGCAGTTTCAGAGTTCAGGACTGAGTGGCCCAGGCAGAGTGGCCCGTGCCAGGTAAGTAGCGTTTACGGGGAAGCTTCTTGGGACCGTTGGACTCTGAGCACAGCTCCCTGCGTTGCGGGCGGGGCAGCCGTGGTGCGCCCTGGGGCCGCGGGCTTTCTGGCCGCTTTCACCCTCTGGTGCCCTCCGCTGCCCGCTGCGACATGGGCGCTTGGGGGCACCGGCGGCCTTACCGAGGGGGAGCCAGTGGGGGCGGGAGAGGCAGGAGGAGATTATTGTTCCCTCCCAAGCAAGCTCTGAAATGTGCTGACGGAAGCCCGTGGGGTCACCACCCCCCACTCCCACCCCGGTTTTTGAAACCGTGGTCATGTCACAGTTTGGGGTTTGGGGCTTGGTCAGTGTTGTTCTTCCAGTTCCCGCTGGTGTTCGTATCCTGAACGTCTGTCCTCCTGCTCTGGGGCCCGTTGCTGGGGATGAGGTGCTGCCGAGGGCCGCGTGGACCTTCTGGCACCTCTGACAGCCGCCCCCTTTCTTCGCCAGCCTCTGAGCCGCTGTCCCGCTGTCAGGAGGACAGAAGGCAGGGTGTCCTCCGAGACCAAGCCGAAAGCAGCCTGGAGCTGCCCACAGCTTGAGGAGCAGGGGGCACTGGAGAGGCAGTCCGGGCCCCCCGGGACTGGCTTCCGACCGGGGGATGGGGGTTCCTGGTCTCAGGTACAGAAGGCCCAGGGCCAGGTGGCTTCCATGGTGACCTTGAGCACACCTGGGGAGCGCTTTTCTAGTTTTCTAGTTTCCTCACCGAACCTTGAGCTTCATGGAAACTGTTTAGTGTTCTCGCTTCAACATTATCTGAGCAAGAACAGCTTTACTCGCCTCACCCCTGGGATGAGTTAGCCGCTGGCGAGAGAGGCTGCTCCTCAGCTCCTCAGCTCCTCAGCTCCTCAGCTCCTCGGCCGCCACAGCCGTCTGCCTGCGCCCACGGAAGGCACAGCCCAGGGGGCTCTCGACCCCTGCTCCCTCCTGGCCTGCGTGCGGGACCCCAGCACTGCTCTGAGATTCTTCTCTTCCTCGGAGGCCAGGGGACTAAAGTCCCTGAGAGGGCCAGACAAGGAAGCCTTTGGAAAACTCTGCCTCCTCCTTCTTTTTTTTTTTTTTTGGTAAGATTTTATTTATTTATTAGGTGGAGATCACAAGCAGGCCTCCCGCTGAGCAGAAAGCCCAACGCAGGGCTCGATCCCAGAACCCTGGGATCATGACCTGAGCTGAAGGCAGAGGCTTTAACCCACTGAGCCACCCAGGCGCCCCGACCCTGCCTTCTTTTAAGAGCAAATGTGTGAGAGGGAGTAGACAGACTCTTGAAAAATACTCGATACCTTTGGGTTCTAAGTTCACTTAAATACTGGTAAAGAATCTTAATTTTGTCTTTTGTGCCGATTGAAACTTCTAGAGCATTTTGGGAGTGTTCTGTGAGCCATTGCCTTGGGACTGAGGATAGATACGCAGGACAGGACAGGACAGGGGAGGGGAGGAAAACAGGAGTAAGCTATTACCCGCGCTACTGCCCGAGCCGCTCCGAAGCCACTAGCAAGAGAACGTCAGGAAACTGGACCGTCTTATGGACGCGCGCATACGTCCCAGTGGGACTCTGGTGTTCCGCTGCACTGTTGCCTAACACCCAAGTCCTGGCTGGCGAGTTGCCCCAGGTCCCCCACCTGCCCCGCTTCCTGTGGTGCATCTTGCATTTCAAAGGCCCCGTCACGTGTTGAGTTGGAAATGGGGGAAGCTGCTTTGTCAGAGTCTGGACCTGCGTCGGGGCTTCCTCGCCTCCGGCCTTGGCGGGGAGGTGCTTGGTTTTTTGTTGGGGAAGGTCCAAGTTGAGGGGAAAGGCCGCAGGGCCAGGGAGGGCTGGAGAAGGAATCCTTTGGGAAACCCCGATGCGTTTGTGTGCCTGACAGTGCGAGAAAGACCTAGAAGCAGAGTCCCCCTGTCTTTTCCGGGAGAGAGACACGGAGCACAGCGTCCCTTCTGCGCCCGAGGGCTCGGCAGAGGCCAGCCAGCCGATGGCCCCGGTGGACTTCCTGGTGCTGCTGGGTGTGTCCACTGTGGGGCTTTTCTTCCTCCGCGGGGCCCCTGCACGGGGCTGTGGGCCTGATGAGTGACTGGGCGTCAGCCACCCCAGGAACACCGCAGGGACCGGGCGCCGAAGGCCGTCCTCGTCCGGCATGCCTGTCATGGTGGCTGCCGGGGACTGTCATCTGTTGAGGTCGTCAAGGGGCTCAGCTCCATGACCCCAGGCATGGCCCCTGAGTGCGGACAGCAGTCCAGAGAGCGGAGTCCCGGGCTCGTATTGAAAAGCACTTGTGTGCAGAGCCCAAGTTCAAAGCTGTGTGAGAATGCCCCCTGCCC
This sequence comes from Neogale vison, assembly GCF_020171115.1. NCBI lineage: Eukaryota > Metazoa > Chordata > Mammalia > Carnivora > Mustelidae > Neogale > Neogale vison. The sequence goes on along the minus strand of NC_058103.1, from coordinate 3,729,816 downwards.
CCCACAGTGGAGGGCAGAGTCTGCCACCCCCACCCCCAATATTAACTCTGAGTTGTTGCTGCTCCTGTTATGTGACTTGGTGTCCTCACACTGCTGCCACCCAGTTTGAGTGTAAAAGGAAGAATTTCCTGCATTTTTTACTTCTGTACGCCTGAGTTTACTAAAGACTGCTATGTTAGGTGACCTTGTATAAAATTGTACGATTATTTACCTTTAATGAAAGTCAAAGGTAAAATAATGTATTTCCTTTTTTACGTTTTCATCTAATTTCTTGATGAATAAATTCGATAAAGAGCCCTCCTAACATGAAATGTTGATAAATTAAGTTACGATATTTGTTAAAATGTTACAGTAGTTACTGAAGCTTTAATATCAGTACTGTTAATTTATCATTTTAAGAAAATCATGTTTCTGTTTCACTGTCTTGGTTTGTGGCTCTTCTCGTCACTGTCACAGCTCGAGACGCGCGCGCGCGTGTGTCTGGGAGGGAGGGCTACAGCCCTGTGTGCGCGGACGGGCACTAAGTGAGCGGGGGAAGTGTGCAAGGGCGCGGTTTGCGGCTGGCCATTCCCCAGCTGGGCTTCACACCGTCTCCATGAGCCAAAAAAGAAAACTTCTAAATGCTGTAAAATTACAGGCTTTGTTAGTGTTTATAGAGCACGTAGCCATGAATTTCTGCCTCCCGTTGCCAGCTCGGAGTTCCTTGTAATGAGACGCGCAGTTTGTGGGATCAGAGGCACTGACCGTTGCATGTGGCCCTCATCTCCCTGGCTCCTGGCCGGGCAGGGGCAGCTGGTAGCCCCGTGGCTGCACCCGGCGGAGGCCCTGTGAACCGCAGGGCTGACCCTCGGAAGGTGCCCTGGCTGCCAGCTGGCCCCGGGACCCTGCACACCCAGCGGCCACCCAGCCGGCAGGCTTCCGTGGGAGCTCTTTCCCTGGGCAGGCGGGCTGGGGCGAGAGGGTCCTTGCCCTCCTCCTGGTCTTGAACGGCGTGCGGGGCGAGCTGGCGGCTTGGTCAGTGCGGGCAGGTCCAGCGGTCTGGTCCCCTGCAGAAAGGGCTGGTGAGGCAAGGCCCATGGAGGGTGCCAAGAGTTGGCCACTCACACTGTCCTGCTCTGAAGGGTCCCTTCCCTCTCCGCAGTGCCCTGACGTCCGCGACCCTGAATGCCTCAAGGCCAGGAGCCCGGCCTAGATCTGCAAGTCCCCCGGAGGCCGTGAGAGGCCGACGTGGGGCCGAGCCCCTGGGCCGTGCTCCCACCTGACCGAGACAGCTGAGCCTGGGGCTCGGGGCTGCCAGGGCCTCAGGAAGCTCCTCCAGGGGTCGACCCCAGCATCTTCCTGACGGGGCCGGCCTCCCGAGCCTCTGCCGCCAGGCTGCCGATCGGAGGAGACGGCCTCGGCCTCCGCCCTCACACGGGCCGCCTCGGATCTCCCGGAGCAGGAGCCCTAGGGTTTTCCCGAGTGCGGAGTGGATTCTAAGCCCGTACGTGTTAGGTCAACAGCAAGTTTAAAAAGATACACACGACACTTCATCTTTTAAAAATATTTAGTTTGTGCCTTGCGAAAAGACTCTAGGCCCGTCTTCCGCGGGCGCCTGCCTGTCCAAACTCCCGAATCTGGACCAGGAGTCCCAAGAGGGTCGGAGCTCCCGGAGGTGCTCAGCCCGTCCCCCCGCTGTAGTGTCGGTGGCCTCCAGACCAGCCTCTCGTGTTGGGTAGGCCCCTCTGGAGAGGCGTTAGGGACACCCAGGAGGGTCCCCTCCCCCAGCCACTGGACGTGGGGCCCGAGGGGAAGAGCGTGGGCCTGGTCGCCAGGCCCCTTCTCAAGTGGCCCTCACACGCTTGTGCCCGAGAGCACCTTTTTCCCGGACGTCCAACAAGAGCGTCCCTTTCCCCCGGCCTTGGAGGCCGGGTTGAGGGGCCTCTGGGGAAATGTGTCACCTTTGGTGTAACCTGTCACTGGGCAGCTGGAGGCTGCCACAGGAACACGGTCCGCTGCCAGAGCGTGCAGGGGCTCTGGGGCGGGGTGGGGGCCGAGGCCCTGCTTGGCCCACGTCCCACGCCTGCTCGGGGGCTCTGGGGCCTCGGCCCCGCCGGGCACGTGGTCTGGGTCCTGTGAGCGGCGAGGCCCTGGCGGCGGGGGGCGCGCATCCACGGCTGGAAGCTCCCGGAGGAAGGCAGCCTGGTGACATCCCGCCGACTCCGGGCCATCTCTAAGGGGACATCGCTTGACGAATGATATTTGCCTCTTAGTCTCTGTGTGGCCAAGAGCTGGAGTATCTCATCCCTTACTTTTCAGGAGGTCTCTAGCGGGGATCAAACGGCCACTCTAGCGAGAACAGCAGATTAAATACCAGGTTCAGGAGTCCTCCCTCGACCTCTAACTGCTACCGGGGGGCCCGAGAGGATGGGCGCTCACGCAGTGCGCCGCCGATGCCCGCTGTCCGCTGTCCCGTGGGTCAGCGCCATGCACGCCAGCCGGGCCCGAGTCTCCTTCCTCCCGGGCCTGTTCTTTGCCCCTTCCTCCCACCAAAGTCACCAAGGAGGACGCCAACAGCAAGCCCTCCTCCGGAGCAGGCGGCCCCGGCCGCAGCTGGGCCCCGAACATCCGCGGGGCTTCCTCGCGATGGCCGTCTCAGGTCTTTGATGGGGGCCTGTGTTGCCCGTCTCTCTGTCCCCGAGTAACCTTTAAACGAAAGCACAGCTGATAGAAGCAAGGTGACCTTGACACTGAATTTTTGGTTGAACGGCAGGATTTCTCCGGGCCTCCACGGTCCATCCCGGTGAAGCCGGTTCCATCTCCAGGAAGGGAACAGGTGGGGTTGACATCCCGCTGGCCGTGCCAGGCCCGATGGGGACCGTGTCTGCTGGCTCCGGACAGCCTCTGGATGGCCCCCCTCCCCTAACGCTGACCTGCAAAGGCCTCAGGCTGCTTGTGTCCAATGATCCCTCGTGCCCTCCTTCTAGGAATGCTCCAGACCCTCACCTGCACCCTGGGGTTGTGTCCCCTCAGCAGGGCATGTTTGCTTGGTGCCAGGCTGCTGGGGGCCCACCATTCTGTCCCTTGTCCCTTTGTTCTGGCAGAGGCTCTCTCCACAGAGCTCTCGGGATCCTCCCTCCATGCCAGGCTGGCGTCCTGGGCCGTGTCCCAGTGCGGTGACCGAGGAGCGGCACCAGGGTGTGGATCCCAGTCCATACTGGTGTACAGTGTCCATAAGAAATTGTCCCCCACAGGTGACATCAGAAGGGCTAACCCCATGATCAAGACCCTTCGGTTCCCTGGGCAGGGGAGCATCTGGCAATTGATGTTTGTGGGCAGAAACCCAGGGGAAGGGCGGGTTTGAGAGGCTGCTTGTTCAGGTGACCTGGGTGATCTCTTGAACCTGGGCCTCAAGCGGACAGTAGGACAGCAGGGGGTGGCGGTTGTGGGGGGCGGAGAGGCTTCAGCCAACAGAAACTAGAGAGTGAATGAGTCTGTGTAGGAGAGTGGAACTCCCCCTAGATCCCCGAGGATGGGGTGGCATCTTGGAGTGCCCCTGCTGATGCTGTGGCCGTCGCACTCCAGATCGGAGAGGGTCGAAGGCATGGCTGGGTGGCGGGGGCCACCTGCAGCCTTGCGGCACAGGACTGGGGTGCCCCAAACCCAGATGTGCTCCACAGCGTTCCCAAGGCTTCATACGAGAAAATGACATAAAATGCTCCCTTAATAATTTGTACATTCATTACCTGTTGAAACGATAATATGGGCTATATTGGGTTAAATGTCTTAGAACTAATTTCACCTTTTCTCTTGTTAAATGTGCTCCTAGAATTTTAAAAAAATTCACATGTGGCTTTCCTTGTCCTCAAGTTGGACAAGGCTGGTCTGGGGGGTGGAACTGGGGGGCTGCTTTTCTCTGTGTGTCCCGAGTCTTTAAATAGCCGTGGGCGTCTCGGGCCATTGTCCTCTGGAGCGCTGCGCAGGGCTGGGGGTCTGTCCCCAGGCTGGGTCACCACTCCCCCTTTAGCGGGAGGAGCAGAGTCCTCCTCTCGTTTGGGGAGAAAAGGGTCCTCTTCATGTTGTAGACTTGGCACTGTTCCTGGACATCCCACAGCTCCTGGGAACCGCTGGCTGGCATCTGAGCCCCCGACACCTCTCGGAGGCAGAGCGTTCTTGGGATAAAGGCTTCTTCCCTCGGGACTGTCCCCCGGAGGTAGAGTCCGACCTTGCCGGCCTCCCTGCGGCTCCCTAGGGGCGGTGAGGAGGGACGGGTCCGCGGCTCCCCTCCCTTGGCGGCTACTGCTCCCCCTACCCCGGGGAGGCGGGGGGCCAGGGTGAGGTCCGCAGCCCCTCCAGCGGTGTAGCTGCCTGGAGGTCGTGCGTGGGAATCACAGGGGGCGCCTCACCATGAAGTCAGCCCAGGTAGTGCTCCTACTCGGGGGCAGCTCCTGGACCCGAGGGAAAGATCTGTGGATTCGGAGCAGGGGCCCCAGGGGGGACCCTCCCTTGGCTTCCTGACCGTGTCTAGATGAGCAGCCGTCAGTTGTGACAAACGAGGTGGAAGGCGTCCCGGTGGGACAGTTTCCCGGGCCCCTGCCCCCCTCCCCGCCCCCAGGGATGGGCAGAGCCAAAGGGCAGAGTCGCAGCCCCCCTCGCCTTCCGTGTCCACACAGGTCCAGGGTGTGCCAACGCAGCTGCCTTTCGTCCAAGTTCAAGGCTTGTCCCGTGTCAACAGCGAACAACGGAAGCACTTCCTAGGACAGCTTATTTGTGTTCAGAGAACTGAAAACCTGGCTTCGGGGTCATGCGCTCATAACCTTCAATTTCTTACTGAACGAACATGAGCTACACGGAGTCTCTGTCCCAGTGAGCGGGGGAAATGGAGATGCTCCTTGCTGTGTCGAGAGTTGGGGGGATCTCAGCTCAGGTCCCCACCTCTCAGTGGGGGTGACCTCCTGCACCCTGTCCCCAAACCCATCAGCCCAGGGCGAGATCCTCCTTTATCCTCGTGCTGAGCCCCATATGCCGGTGCTGAAGGCCGAGGGACACCCCCATCACCCCAACGAGAGAAAGTGAGACCACCCCCACCCCCGGCAGGAAGACACCTTTAGAAAGCTCTATACCCCACCTGTGGTGGCCTGCCTGCTGTGGGGACAAGTCGTGAGGTCAAAGGGCATCGCTGAGGTCTCCAGGAGCCCAGGCCCCGAGAGGTCGCCCGCTGCTCCCCAGGCCAGCCCTGCCCAGCGTTGGACGCCCAGCCTGGGGCCAGCTTCAGTGGCTGGGAAGGTCACACGGTGACACGGATAGGAAGAAGTAGATGAGAAACGGAGGGTTTGTTCACACACTGGCTAACAGTCCGACACATCTGTGGTCGTGGGAGCCTCTGGCGAAGGATGAGTGTGGCTTCCTTGGCTGCCCATGTTTTGCTGGATTAATGTAAACTGCTTTGTTTGCAGGGCTTACTGTCATCCCAAAACCAGGCCAGCTCTCCGGGTGGAACCGTAGTGTAGCGGCCCCCCCCGCTCGAGAACCCTCGCCCCGACGGGGCCTCACGGGAGCGACGGACGGACGGAGACGGGAGCACGGACACTCACGGAGGCGGCTGTCACCCGGAGTCACATGCGAGGACCCGCGGGCCCGTTCGGAAGGGCGCTCTCTGCCATTCACCCAAAGAAGCTGTTCCCATTTTAAAAAGGTTCTATTGGGGCTGCAGTAAAAAAATAAAGGGGATTTTCTTGCGTTTTACTCAACTGTAATTAAAATCTCATATATATATGTATCTATATAAAACTATACATATATACATAGTGTAAAATACAATAATTCTTGGACGAGAAGTCCCCTTAAATTCAATGGTTATAAATAGTACTTCACTCTGTTTTTGCACTGATGTTTCCATACGTAGGTGATCAGAGACAAGCCGGAAAGCGTTCCCGGAGAAGGCTGTTGCTTTCTGACTTAAATCTGTCATTCAGGAAGATGGATGCTGCAATCGTAGATTTTTACGAATTTTTGCACTTAAAATAGTTTAATGCTTTTAGGGAATTACTTTAAATACGGGTCTCACGGACTCACAGCCCTGCAGGGTGTGAAGATGCTCTTTTTAATCTTAACAGTGACTTAACACCGGGGCCCCCTCGCAGTCAGCTCTGTGTTCCGTGTGTAAATGCTGCGACTCTGCTGCTGGGGACATGGTTGCTTCACCAGTCATTTCCGTCATTTATGAGTGACCTTTCTAATTCACACAAAAAATTAATATTAAAAGTTTCTTGACTATACGGTTTATCTTCTGTTAAGTTGGCTCAATTTTTAATGTAACTTTCTGTTCGATTCAAGTTTGGTATGAAATGATTCATCCTCTTCCACCGCGTTCCTGGAAGCCCAAAGGAGGAGGACGAGGACTGGCTACCGGAGCGCGGCTCATCTGGAGAGTTCTGTGGCTCTTCCGCCGCCGTGAGGAGTGGGGGGCGGCCGCTGTGCAGGTGAGCCAGCGAACCCCTTTCTCCTCCCAGTCCTTGGGCGCGGTCTGTCATCGCCGCAAGCCCATGGCCACAAGACGTCATCGCGGCCTCTGGCGAGTCCAGGGTGTGCGGACCATCGGGGACGGGTGTCGGCTTGAGACTGGCTCCGGAGCAGCTCTGGGCGCGGGTCCTGCCCACACCCACCCACCAGCGGACGCCCCGGCCGCGGGAATCGCCAAGCAGAAGGCTGTCCCTTGGACCGGCTGCAGCTGCACCCGTGGAAGGCATTTTTATCCGGTGGGACTGAGCGAAACAGCTCTCGAAGTGAGCACGTTAGATCTGGGACCTATGCGCACGGCGGAGCCGGAAAACCGAGCACCCGCCTCCGAGAGCTGCCGTGTGTCCGAGGCGCTGGGAGAGGAGAGGCTGGGCCACCAACGCTTCTGCGGCTCGCGGAGCCCCTGGGTCCCCGGGACAGGCACTCTGGGGGAAGGGAACGCCGGGAAACAGACCCCCCATTATCTCAAGCGAGAGAGTCCGAATTTATCAATAACATACATTCAAAGTGACCTGCACATTCCGGATGGCCTGTGACGGTGACCAAAGTGCTGGCTTCTAGGCGTGGTCAAGGACACAGAAGACCCCACCTGCTGGGTCCAGGGACACCTGCGGGGGTCTACATACTGCTGCAGGTCAGCCAAGGCCAAGGCCAGCTGGAGTCCAGCATTCATCCTGGGATCCTCTGGGATGGGCTCCTATTACTAGAAGTGACTGGTGGAAATCTGGGCATGAGGACAATGGTCACGTGTGTTAAATTTCAGGCTCTGTTGGGTTGGACGCCCCAGCCGTGCCCCCCGCCCCCATCCCTCCTTTCACATCTCTGGAGGTGGGCGGTCCTGGCTCGGCCCCCTGCCCGGGCCCCTGGGCTCAGGCTATGGGGCGAAGCGTCAGATGGGCCCCGGTTTGCTGTCAATGTGTCTGTAGTGGGAACGAATTTATGGCTCTTGGACCACGTAGTCCAAGGTGGCTTCCAAATGCCTTGTAGCTACCCTCCCCCACCCCTCCACGCCTCCCCCCACTCCACTCCCGCTGTGGACACTGGCAGGTCCCGGGCAGGGGGGCCCCAGGCCAACCCCAAGTTCCGTCACCCTCGGAAGCCAGGGAAGGCTCAGCACAACTTGGGTTCGCTTTTACTTGCTGTCTTGAGCTTTCGTACACGTCTGGGGCCAGTGAAGGCGTGCTGCCCGCGAGGGGACGGGTCCAAGGGAATCTAAGAGGGGGCCAAGGCTGCGGGCCCCGGAGTCAGTGAGCCTGCCAGCAGCCAGAGGAAACGCGGCAGGCCCATGAGTGTCCCCGGTGCCGGGGGGTGGGGGGAGCAGGGAGCAGCCACGCCCAGGTCCCTTGGAAGGCGCTATCAGCGGGAGCTCTGGGACCAACACCCCAGGCCGCACCTGCACGCTGGGGCACCCGGGCAGTGTGTGCTCTTGCCTCAGGCAGGTGGACCCTTGCTCTTGCCTCAGGCAGGTGGACCCTGTCGGGGAGGAACGGAGGCTGGTGCACTGGGCTTTGTTGCTTGGGAAGAGTGTTGCCCGCAAAGGCTCACCTGGCCTTCAGGTCGCCTTCACCACCTTCCCAGCCTGGAGTGAGCGGAGACCCATCAGGGCCTTGACAGTGGGTGGAGGCGGCCCCCCGCACGGGCCCAGCACAGGGCCTGGAGGCCAGGCACAGCCAGAGCCATTCCGGCTGCCCGGGGACTGGCTCCCATGCTGAGGGCGGCTGGTTGGGTGCCGGAAGGGAGAGCGTGGCCCGCTCCTCCGTGGGTGCCAGTGCACAGGGGGCTGGACTGCCCGCTTTGGGGCCTGGTGTGGCTGCGCTCCGGGCTCCTGGCTCCAGGCTGCCTGCCTCCCAGCCTTGTCTTCCAGAGACCAACATGAAGCCAAAAGAGCTTCAGTGGGTGGACAGGTCGCACCCCCAAGGGCCTGGCCTGCCCCAGAGAGGCCCTCCGTGGAGACAAGTCTGCTTTCTCAGAAACGCATGCGGGAGAACTTTAAAGATTTTCCTCTTGAGTTTTATACACTTACAGGGGTAAGTTTTCCTAAATACACAAATTCTTGTCAGTCCTTAAATGGTCCTTAGGGCCAGTCCTCGAGGACAGGAGCATGCCCCGTGAACCACTGCCCATCGGGGCCGTGGTTCTCCGGCAGCCTCCTCGGCCTGGGTTCAGAGTGTGGGCACGCAGGCCCTGCAGGGCCCTCTGCAATCCCAGGAGTCTGCTCCTGTCTCCCTGGCCCTCCTGCTGCTCAGCCCCAGCGCCACCTGGCTCTGGCCTCCTCCTTGCCTCAGCTCCCAGGGGCCCTGGAACTCCCAGGTCTTCTGCAGAGGCAGAGCGGTGCCCCTCTTGACCCCCCGAGCTCCCCGCCACAACAGGGAATCTGGAAGCCTCTGCCAGGGTGTTAAATGGGCTCAAAGGAAGCTCTTTCCAGCCCCTCCTCATATGCCCCCAACACATGAGGTGTCGTTTCTGGTGCTGAATCTGCCCTTCGGCCAGGCCGGCCTGGGACCCCTGGCCTGCCCCCGACCTAGCAGGCAGGTCAGAGGCGGTGGCCACTGGAGAGCATGTGGAAGAGCATCACGGATTTGTCTTAAAAGAGGGAATAAGAAGACTAAAACTAACCTGGGAAATTTGCTTTTTCTTAATGGTGTACATTTGTGAAGGTAAGAAAACGAAGGCGTCACTACACTACATCCCAAGACAAAAATGGGCTCCGGAGGGGCCTGGCGTCTGCCCAGCAGGCGGGCCTGCGGCGAAGCCAAGCGGCAGCTCTACTGCGGAGCCAGCACCAGAGGCCGCGGGGAAGCCGGTGCGCTGACGTGCCCCACGCGTGGCGGCCTCGTCTGGCCACAGCTCCCCAGGGCACCAAGGCCACGTGCACCCAGGCAGAGCCTCTGGCTTCTCAAGTGCCACAAAACTAAGCTGTACCAAAGCCTTCCCAACAAAATAGATTCCCACATATGTTCCCAAGACCTAAAATAGAGAAATGCATGTTAGGACACATGTTTAACTCAGGAAATATTAAAATATCGCACTGGTAGCTTATTCTTTAATAAAACTCCGACAGCATGATGTAACTGCGACATGCCCGTGCGACGGGAGGCATCTAAAGAAGGCACGACGCGCAGAGCCCGTGCTGAAACCAAGCCTAAATAACACAGTGTATAAACTCCGACTTCTGTTTTGATTCAGATTAAAAAAATTACAAAGTATTCTCTGCCCCAAATTTCTCGGTTAGAAACATGAGAAGAAAGCCCGGACTGGGGTGGTTTTACGGACGCGTTGGCTGGAGCACAGGACAGCCGCTCTCAGGACACCCGGAGCCGCAGGCTGGGGGTCCAGGCCGAGGGGGCACCAGCTGGCCGGCGGGGCAGTGCCTCCGGGGACGCCAGGCTCTGCCAGGGGGACACGCCAGGCCTCGCCCGCAGCCCTCCCCTGGGGGCTCGGTGGCGACCCGCGGGCCAGCCCGGCCACACCCGGTCTCCGCTCCCAGGGGCGAGCCAGCGGGGGCGTCTCAGCGCCCCCCGCCCTTCCTCTGGATCGAGGGCAGGCGGTACTGCTTTACGTCGGGCTTCGTGTCCTTGTGCGCCTCCGTCTGTTGAAGGAAAGAGACACTCAGCGGGGCCGGCCCGAGAGCCGTGGGCCACGGGGAGCGAGCGCGATGGGCTACCTTCTGGCGGGCGCCGACGCACTCGAGGGGCCTCAGCCCCAGCACTTTCCTGCCGGGCCCCGGGCCGAACACGGGGTGCAGCGCGGGGCTCGGGTACGAGGATGGTTCGGTCACTCCCGAGAGCTTCAGTCTGGGCAGTTCCATGACGGAGGCCGGGCCTGGTCTCTTGGGATGGTCCTCCTCTGGCTTTAGGGACTGTTTCTTGAAACAAAACACAGGTCAGATGAACGTACAATGGTGTCCCCTTCATGGAAATTAGGAAAAACAAGAGAGGCTCTTTTGCACGACTTCGGCCTCGTGGAACTTGACCAAGAGGTGTGGCCATACGGTGACTGGACGGTATCCCCGCCACCCAGGCCCCCCGCTGCTGTTGGAGCGTCCCACGGTAGTTTCACAGGGAGTCCGCCCCGCGGGGCAGCTGACTGTAGCCTGGCCTGACGCGAGGGAGGACACGGAGACCGTCACAGCCGCGCTCACGGGCCACGGCTGTGCTGGTGGCCCTGCTCGAACTCCGGGTCGGCCAGATCTGCCCGCCGTCTTGCTCTAGTGTGGCTGATGAGCTAAGAATTTTTTTACTTTAAAAAAAAAAAAATTCTATTTATTCATTTATTTGAGGGGAGGGAGAAAATCCCTAGCAGATTCCCTGCCGAGCCCAGAGCCCGACGTGGGGCTCGATCCCAATCTGAGCCAAAACCAAGAGTTGGACACTCACTCAACTGAGCCACCCAGGCACTGCTACCTTTTTTAATAGTTGCAAATAATGTCATGGCGTATAACAGAGGGAATGCACATCGTAGTGTCCTAAGTCTTACTGGGAGAGAGCCCACGGTTCGTTGATGGACCACCCACGGCACCAGAGAAAAGAGGGCAGCTGTGATGGGACCTTATGGCCCACAACGTGGGGAAGGCCTCCCATGTGGCCCCTCTAGACACGGGGGGACTGTGGTGGGTGCTGGCTGGAGTGACAGACAAACGTCTCCCTGGCGGGAAGGGCTGAGCAGGGACAGCAGTTGGGAGGCAAAATAAGGGGGGCTCAGGTGGGCGGGGGGGGTGTCACCATTTGGGGCCCGAACCGCTGAAAGGGGGCCACCTCCACCCTTAAAGGGAAGGCACGGGTAGAAAAGCAGGTTGGGGAGAAGGGAGTGGGGGATTGGGTCTGAACCACTCGGCCTATTAGCCAAAGGGAACCTTCAGCAGGCGGCTGGATACAGCAGTCTGGAATTCCAGAAAGCAGCCTGGCAGCAGACATGTCAGTGACCTCGGCTCCTAGCACGAAGTGACACGCAGAGATGCTGGGACGAGTGACCAAAGGGCACAGTTCCCACACAGTGTGGTGCCGGCCCGAACATGGAGCTGGTGGGGCCAGTGGCGGGGGCCACGTGGGGCGCTCACGGATGGAAAGACTGCGGAGGGAACTTGTTGTTTCTAAAGCAAATGATCTGCGGGCGTGGGGACCGGTCACTGCTCGCGGGTCACCAGTGCTCGCCGGGTCACCAATTTACCTTCTCCGTGTCCCCTGCCAGGGTCAGTCAGAGGGCACAGGAAGGCATGGGGTCAGGCCTCGAGGACGGGCACCCTTCCAGGCGGGGGCGGGGGGCACGTCCTCCACAGAGATACAGGCCACCCGAGGGCATCCCGGCCCAGCCACAACGGCCGTTTGCAGCTCACCACCTTCACTCAGTACCTGCTTTCTGTCCTCCTTGGCAACGTGCCAGTGGTTACTGAGTAGTTCTGAAGCCACAGGGCGCTCTGGAAAGAAAGCTTTTCTGTGGCCAGCCAGAGCCTGCTTCTCAGCCGCCCTGCAGGGAAGGGGGAGGGAGGGCACGCGCCCCTGAGAAGGTGCCCAGCACAACGGCACATCCCTCTCCCTGTTCCCAAGCTGGTCACCTCCGCCCTTGCCACCATGCTTGCCCTGGCACAGGGCCCCGAGGTGCGGGATTAGACGCCCTCAGGCAGCTCCTCCTGTGCCAGGTACCAGCGTGCCCCCGACCCCACAGCCAGGTCCCCTGTTGTCACTGCTGTGCGCCAGGCCCCTCCTGGAGGTTTAATCGCCAAAGCCTCGGCATCAACCTCAAAGCAGCCGCCGAGCCCTCCTCATGCCCTGCCGCGGGCCACTGACCACCTCCTCCTGGAAGGCCACACCAGCGAAGAGAGAGGGGGCCACCTCGGGGGTACCCGGTTCAGAACAGAGCTGTTCCCAGACCTACCCACCCCTGCTCCAACGGCCCAGCTCCCGCCACGACCCGGAGCTGCGCGGGCGCCCACCTCTGCTCCTGGAAGTAGGGGTGTCGCAGGGCCTGGTGGGCAGTGATTCTCTCATCAGGATCATAGGCCACCATTGCGTGCAGGAGGGAGAGGCATTGTGGGGACAGACTGGCTGTCAGTAGAGGTATTCCTGATCCCTTTTTAAAAGGAAAATCAAAACTCATAGCTCTCGACCTGTATTAAAAGCCCAATGATAATAGACGATCATGCCATTATCTAAAGCACGTGGCCAGCGTCGTCATGATTCCACAGGGCCCTGTGCTGAGGACAGTTTTTGCACTAAGCAGGGGTGCAGCCACACTGTTGTCCAAACCCAGAGACGTGCAGCAGCAGAGGGACGCCCCCGCATGTGAGCCTCAGACTCGGGGTGACGATGTGCCAGCACAGGCTTCTGAGTGGGAGCCGACACGCCACCGTGGCGCAGACGGTCACGGTGGGGGAGCCTGTGTGGGCCCCAGCTGGGGAAGGTACAGAGATTCCCTGTAGGGGATTCCCCTACAGGGAATCTCTGTACCTTCTCCTAAGTTTTGCTCTGAACTTGAAACTGCTCTAAAAAATAGTCTAGTTTTAGAAAGGGGCTGGGGAGGAGGTTTGAGGAATCTGTTGTGCCGTCAATGCAAGAAAACAACTTTCCTCTGAGAAGACTAACAGCACGTTCTTAGCTGAGAAGAAAGAGATGAAACGTGGAGAAGGAGGAGCCCAGACCAGTCTTGTCTCCCTGCCTCCCCAGGGCCCAGGAGCCGCTGCACCCCCGACCAAACCAAACCCTAACCCGTCGTGGTCCGGCTGTCAGGGCTGCTGGCAGCGCTAGGTGACGGTCACACGGACGCCTCACCACGCACAGCCTGAGCGTGGGCACCTTCTCCACCCAAAGGTCTCTCAGTCCCGGGTAAATATTCGGAGGACAAGACCTGCCCGCCAGGCCTTCAGCGAGGCCGACTGAACTCCTCCGTGCTGCTGGAGGGCGAGTATTCCTGGCAGGACCCCTGCGGGATGACAGCCCGGAGCCGCCCCTTCGGCGGCTGCAGGGAGCCAAGCAGAGGGAGGGCCTACAAGGGCAGGAGAGGCACGGCCTGGTCCCCTCGGCTGGCCCACCACCAGCCCTGGCAAGTTCCACGGGCCTCTGGGGTGCAAGCCACACTTACTGTGTGAACTTGGCGAGGGTCTTCCCAGGAGGCGTGCCGATGACATCATGGATTTTTGAGATCTGGTCCAGCTCATCGGCTCCGGGGAAGAGGGGCTGCAGACTGGAGAGCGGGACGGGGCTGTGGTGAGGACAGGCCCCGGCCTCCTCTGCCCGCGTCCCCCTCTGCCGGGCGGCTCGCTCACACGGAAACCCGAGGACACGGTCCCACCCCCGTGCTCCTGCCTGCAGCCGTGGGGTTTCCGGTCCCCCTTCGGCTCAGGCCTGCTTCTCCTTTCCCGACAGGGGGGTGTCCTACTGAGAGGCAGCCACGTTCCTCTGCACACCCTGGGGTCTCCGCGGTGAGACGCATCAGCCCCACAAGTCTCCGGTCACAGGGGAGGTTTTCCCACAAAACTCCATGGTGGGCCGGGTCTGGTTCTGGGGACAAATGAAGTCCAAGAAACATTTTGGTTTCCGGAGTGTTTATGGATTTTGGAATCGTGGATGAAAGCTTTTCGGCTAATATAAATAAATTCAACTTGCAGGACATGCCACAAAGAGTTTGTGTGGAGCTCTGCGTGGGCAAGCCACCATGTCCGTGGCTCCAGGAGAGAGGAGGAAAGCGCAGGCAGGCGGGGAGCAGCTCTGAGACGGGGCGGGCGGCAGGGCTGTGTGTGGCGAGCCCCCTCCCCGCACCAGCCATGTTCCCAGCACCGCAGTCCACTCCCCGTACGGACCTCAGCGCAGCAGGGAGGCCTGTCTCTGCCGGTACTTAAGCGTCCATGAAAAGCGCCACTCAGCTTTCCAAAAATAACAAGTCGATTCTCAGTCGCTGTGTCCTGAAGGACACGCACGTCTGTATTGATGAAGCGGACAGCTGAGCTGGCGAGAGCAGATGACCCGCGTCCTCGCCTAGGCACGTCACCCAGATGTTGAATTCACCTGCTCGTCCGAAACAGTCCACTCCGAGCAAGCGAACACCAGCCCACCTGCTCCGTGGGGCTCTTCAACCCCTAGTAGCGGTGAGCCCTACTCACCCCTGCGTGGGACCAGCCCACCTCCCTTCTTCATGGGCCACAGTTCCACCCGCCGGCTAAGCACGGAGGCTGAGGGCATGGAGGCCGGGGAGGACGGTTAGGACCGGGCTTTCTAGAATCCAGCTGTGCCACAAGGTGACCCACCTTCACACCTGTGACCAGCACATCCTACACTGTCTCAGGGTAGGTCCCAGGAGCGGGGACACTGCTCACGCGCCCCCAAGGTGGATCCCACAGGGTGGCAATAAGCACGTTTGTACTCTGGTCCTGAACTCACGAGTCAACCGTCTCACTGGCGAAGCCGAGCAGGGAGCCCCGCCGGCCGCCGGCCAAGGTCGGGAGGAAGAAACCGATGCTGTTCTGCACTTAGTCACGTGCGAACAAGGACAAGTATGTGACGAGAAGGAAAATGAAAGCCGAGTGTGTTTTCTGCCCCGTGCAATAGCCCCGTCGGCAGGACGACGGTGCGGTCTGTCTGGTAAAGGAAGGGCCCGGCTCGAAGCCACCCGGTGGGTACGCCGAGCCTTGCCAGCCGGCCCGCTTCGGGACATCGGCCCGGAGGCCCGCGGGCACGGGGCAGGAGGTCTCAGACACGAGGCGGGCCTCAGCTCTACCTAGCAATCTCGTAGAACACGCAGCCAGCGCTCCACAGGTCCATTTTGTAGGTGTAGAAGCCGTCGGTGAGAAGACACTCGGGGGCGCGGTACCAGCGGGTGGAGATGTACTCCGTGTAGGGCTGCTTGGAGTAGACGCTCCGGCAGGATCCGAAGTCCCCCAACTTCAGGACATCCCGCTGCAGGGACAAATGACATCTTACCAAGCAGCTGTTACAGTAGAGACCACTTCAAATATTTATGTGCCGATGGGAAAATTACGAGCATCCAAAGCAGCTTATAAAATACAAATGACTTCATGAGCACGCACGAGGGCCTCTAACACGTACCAGAGTGGGGTTCCTATCCAGTAGGATGCGTTTACAAATATCCTGGCTCTGTTTTACAAATATTTCCAAATGTCTATAGGCCTTGGGAAATTTTAAGTCACAGCACGAGTCTACAAATGAATTAACACCATAGTGGTTCGTTTTCCCTATTGTGTCTCTAACTTCCATCTGTCCAGCTCTGCTGGCCCCTTTGTTCTGCTCCAGCTCTCTGGAGCCACGGGTTCTTTGGGTCAAGTCAGAAAGACCAGGGAGACATGTTTCAAGATATCTCTCCCATTTTGTTCACCCCTCACATTCGGGTAATAACATACACGATGTCAACAAATTTGGAGTCTCTGTGCCTACACCTATAGCAAACATTAAACGCAGCACATTTCCTAGCCAGGTTATCAAGGAACTTCATTCCAGGCTTTCACCTGATGCCATCACCCAGGGCGTCATGTCGGACCTCCAACAAGATTGTAAGTCTTGTTAAAAGGCAAGAAAAACAGTCTGGGGGACAAAGCAAGCATCAGAACCAGCTTCAGACATGGCACAGAGTTAAGAATTTTGGAATGACTTGTCAGGGAATTTAAAATTTCTACAAGTGAATAGTTAAGGGCTCTAGTGGAAAAAGTAGATGATGGCCAAGTTCAGGGAAAATTCACATGGGAAATGCAAGCACAGAGATGGAACCTCTAAGAATCAAAAGGAAGCACTAGAAATAAAACCACTGTGCCCGAAATAAAAATGACTTTGATAAGCTCATCCACAGGCTAAACAGCAGAGGAAAGAATCAGCAAGCTGGAAGACACGCCAACAGAAACTTCCAAACTGAAATGCAGAGACAACAAAGGGCGAAGACAGAGAACAGCCAACAACTGTGGGACAACTTCAAAAGCTGTGGCACTCCACACTACGATGTGGACAAATGTCAGAATGATGACGCTGAGGGACAAGTTCAGACCAAGAAAGAACACATACTACAAATGCCATTTAGAGAACATTCTAGAAAGTGCAAACTAATGCCTGGGGACAAGGGGACAGCAGACAGGAGGGATGACCAAGAGTATGAATAACCTTCCAGAGACAAAAGGTCTGTCTGTCTGGCTGTGATGATGGCTCCACATGTGTATACATATCACCAAACTCACCAGCCTTCACACTTGGACATATGTACAGTGGATGTGCTATTTTACAGCATGGGACAGACCTGAGTGCAAATCCTGCCTCTTCTGCTTTCACATGCACAGAGTTTGGAGTGATCATATGAATGGAGTTTATTTATCTATTATTTTTTAAGTCGTGTTTATACTCAACATGGAGCTTGAATTCATGACCCCGAAATCAAGAGTCACACGTTCTACCGACTGAGCCAGAACCACACCCCAGCGGTTGATTTTTGTCTAGAGTAAGAAGAGAATGCCCAAGATTATCTCCTTCCAGATGTAAAGTTGTGTTGATGGCACTTATTAAATAAACCACTTCTTCCAACGGGGAGGAAACAACAGTGGAACAAACGTGGTGTCCAGCTACCCGGGACTGGAAGCCTACCGAGAAAAAAGGCTTCCCATTCTACCTTTCTTCTGATATAATTTTTTTATATAGAAGTTCTTACCTTTATTAATATATTTTCTGGCTTTACATCTCTGTGAAATATTCCATTTCTGCATTCAATATAAAAGGGTAGAATTAATTTGTGCCTCATTCAAATTCTTTTACATTGAATTTTTAATGAATGTTAATACATTTTATCAATTTGGAGCTGCTAATACTCCAAGAGCATACCTGTGCATATGATCAAGGGATTTACATAACTGGTACATATAGTGCATAATCTTTTTTTCTGATAATGGATGTCTTCTCCCTGTGCAATCAAGGAAATTGCCCATATGGTTACCAATGATACATATCCCATTTTCTGAAAACAAAAATAGAATCCAACAATTTTATTTAATGATGTATGAAAATCTAAAAAACAACTTTTAGTAATTTCAGGAAATACAGAGTGCACACACTAAATCCACCATTTAAAATTCTACATATTGGGGTGCCTGGGTGGCTCAGTGGGTTAAGCCTCTGCCTTCGGCTCAGGTCATGATCTCAGGGTCCAGGGATCGAGCCCCGCATCGGGGTCTCTGCTCAGCGGGGATCCTGCTCCCCCCTGACCCCGCCTGCCTCTCTGCCCACTTGTGATCTCTGTCTGTCAAATAAATAAATAAAATCCTACATACTGGCATGATCTCATGTAAAATCCCCCCTGCATGCCTCCGGATCACAACAGCAATACTGAGTAATAAACACCTGCACAGTTTGGTCTGATAAACCCCACTCACTCTCCCCAGCCCCCACCGCTGGGGCAGGTCTTCCGGGACACGCCCTTCCAAACTGCTGAGATGTCAAGAATAACTTGAAAATCCAGGGTTTTCCTTGGCTTCCAGTCCGGAATTTTTAAGATTTTCTTTATTTGAAAGAGAGCTTACTTGAGCGCAAGTGGGGAGGAGCGACAGGGACAAGCGGACTCCATCTCACGACCCTGAGATCAGGATCTGAACTGCAACCAAGAGCCACCATTTAACCAACGGAGTCACCCAGGCGCCCCTGGGGATTTCCATCTTAAAGGGGAATGGATCACAGTTCCACAGAAGTGGGTTTTATTTTTTTTATTTTTTTATTTTTATTTATTTATTTATTTGACAGACAGAGATCACAAGTAGGCAGAGAGGCAGGCAGAGAGAGGAGGAAGCAGGCTCCCTGCTGAGCAGAGAGCTCGATGCGGGACTCGATCCCAGGACCCTGAGATCATGACCTGAGCCGAAGGCAGCGGCTCAACCCACTGAGCCACCCAGGCGCCCCAGAAGTGGGTTTTAAATGGAAGAAGACCCAGGATTGCTTTGAATTTCACAGCCCACTCTCCTCGTCACGCACACCTGCTCCCCGGCCGGCCTGTGGGTTTTGTGTCCTGTGACTCTCAACAACACACTCCAGCACCGCGGTTATCCTCGGTCCAGAAGATGGTACGTTCTACTCGATTCTAATTTCAAAGGTGTGCGTTTTTATTTTTGAATCAGAAAAACCACCATTCTTGCCTAACAACCCAGGAAACCACTTTCCCCTCTGTAAGTGCACATCCCCTTTGACATTTTTGCTCCTTTGTTTGCCATTTCTGTTGACAAATTTATTCTTTTTCTCTCCCTAGACAAGAATGTTTTCTGTTAATAGAGAGGAATTTAAATTGCAAAATGTCTAAGTATAATTAACTTTTGTTCATAATACTGTAATTTTTTTGTTGTTTCAAATAATTTATCACCCACTTTCTAGAATTTAAAAGAACTAAATGAAGACTTAGTCCTCTCTCCCTAGCTTGAGTCATTCTGTAACTTTATATTAAATTCTTATCTGTTTAAGAACCGAGAGGAAGCAAAATTTCTCTTCACCATCACATGTGCCATTAGATGAAAAGCTTCCTGAAATCTGGTTCTTGTCCTGAACTAGCCCGGCACTCAGGACCGCTTCCTCCCGACGAGGGGCTCTCAGGCTACAGGGGCAACTGAGTCTCCCGGGGGCTCACGAACACCTGTGATGCTCCTCCCACCTCTAGGCATTTTGGTTCAGGAGGTTCTGCTCGGGGCTCCAAAAGCTGCCTTAGGAACAAGTTCCCAGGTGCAGCTGCCTGGCCTGGACCCTCACTTGGAGGGTCCACGCCCTACCACATCCCTCTTGTCCATCAAATGTTCCAGGCACATTCCCCTGTAGATGCTTCCGCACATGCCTCCAAAGCTCTCCTGCTTCACCCCTGTGCTCAGGCTACTCTGTTCTAGAAGCACCTTCCGGCCACGCCTACACGCCCAGATCTCCCAGCACACACTTGTCAGGACCGTCATCGGAACTTGCACTCAGGAAGGTGGAGTCCTCTACAGAAAGTCTAACCCACCCAGTCTCCACCATCAACGAGGGATGCTTTAAAATGCCGACTCCCGTGGGGGCCTCTCGGTGGCTCAGTTGGTTAAGCCTCTGACTCTGGTTCAGGTCATGAGCTCAGGGTCGTCTACTTGTCCCCCTCCCTCTGCTCGTGCATGTGTGCTCTCACTGTCTCAAATAAATAAAATCTTTTAAAAAATACAATAAAATAAAATGGTGATTCCCAGCTCCAAACCCAGACCTAATGAATCACAAAACAAAACATACGGGCCAGGAATCTGCATTTCTCAGCTGCCCTCAGTTCCCCAGTGTAAGAGCCCTCCTCGGGTACTGACCCTTCCTTTCCTCTTTGTTCCCCCACCCACCCACTCATAGTCCCGCAGGTAAGGACGTGGTTCCCCCCACCCCCGTGCCCCTCTGTGAGAATCCCTGCCTACGTGAGGGGGCTCCTGAGGGAATGAGGGGCAGTGTGAACTGTCTGGAACCTTGGTCTGAACAATCTCGAATCCACACCCTTGACCAAGAGGGGGCTGACGATCCATTCCCTACAACGGTTTTTCAAAAACAAGATCCTAACTTTCCAGACCTGAGACTCTACCTGATCCCCAATAGATTCTTGTTCTCAAATCTTGCAACAAGTACGAGAATTAATCAACCACTCGTAAGCGCCTGAACCTGAGCGCCAGCAGACCGTGAATAGTGCTTCCCTGTCTGCTGTGCCTATCCCGACCAAGTTAATTTCGGCTAGCTGATTTTTTTAACCAAATATCCTCACTAAGAAGATTCTAAAGAATGTCATGTACAATATCCGTCATGTAAAAAGTATTTCCGGGAACACAATGATAAGCTGTGGCATTGGCTGCAGGACTAACTGAAGGAACGCGGCCACCAGTGTAGTCCACCCTGTAACACAGTATCTCGCACACACCCCCTCCCACGAGAGACCCCATCCGCAGGCCTGTGCCAGGCTCTCCTGCTCAGGCTCAGAGGGGTGTGCTGGCGTCCAACATGGCACTGGCATATAAATGGTCTACCAGCTACACCCTGGCCCAGAGGCTGCGCCCAGGGCACCAGGTATGCGCACCAGTCTGCATTATGGCACATGGATCTGGGGTTAGAGACGAGGACCTTCGGGGGTAGCAGGCGGGACATCAGCCTCAGCTGGAGCCGGAGCCATCCCCCACACCCCTGCCTTATCAACCACGGAAAAACTCAAGGACGGCTCCGCTGGTTCCACTCTAGGAAGCCAGCTCACCTTCAGCGAGCGCTGGACCTTCTCTGAAATCCCACTTCCTCACCTCTGCCCCGGGGGCGAGCACACAGGATGGGGAAGACCCGAGGCGGGCCCGTAGTGTACGCGCACTAACCAGCGTGAACGTGGTGGGGACGACGAGGAGGACAGCAGTCGCTTCACTGAAGACTGGCCAGGGGGCCACTGCTCTAACGGCGGCAGCGCTGCTGTACGGGACTCCCCACAGCCCCCCGAGGAGTTAGACGCTGGCATCATGCCCACTTCACAGACAAGGACCACGGCTCACAGGCCCGACCCAGACGCACCATCCTCAGACATGCAGGGCAGGGGAGCTCTGTGCCGCAGCCACACAGCCCACCTGGGGCCGCACTTCCAGAAACCACAGCATCACACTAACGGGCTGGTGGCACGGGCTTGGAAGAAGATCCCAGCAACAATCCGCATCGCTCTGAATGGCAGAGCCCTACCGCGTAAGGAAAATGAAGACATCGGTCACTGGGTCAAAATGTTCCAAGGAAGTGTTAGGAACGACGAAAGATTCATTTCACTGCCACTTTCCTTTTTATATAGCCATGAACATGATCTGGGCGGAAACTGCCTAAACAGACCCAAAGACCTCTTTTAGCAAGGACAGAAGTAAAATTACCAGGTAGGTAGAGAGCTACGTGCCGGAGACGACGGCCCGTGTTGCCGCTTCCGATCGTATGTGACAATGCTGCGTCTTACAGTCGGTCAGTCAGATTGACGTGACATAAAAATACCCGCGATCTGATGCGACAGGGTGACATCTGTCACAGGTGATAAGACACACTGCCTAAGCTCTTCACGGAAACGAACCGCGCCGTGTTCACCACCTTCAAGTCAAAGCACACTTCATTCCCCAATATCACGGACTTTCTTCAGGGTGCCTGCCCGACCCACAGCCACAGCCTCTGAAAGGTACAACCCTAAGGGGACAAGGCCCGGCCCACTGGACCTGCGACAGCCAGCACCCCAGCAGGGGGCCAATGGCCGGGACTTCTGGGCCTGGCCCATCTGCTGCCAGTGAAGGCTCCCAGGGTCTGAGTGGCCACGTCTGCCAAAAGAAGAGGGGAGGGACAAGCAGACGAGGAGGGGCAGGGGACCACGTGGCTCCATGGGGGCCAGTGGTGGCCTTGACAGCCAGACCTTTCCCGGTTCCACCTCCCAAGAGGCCCGACTGAGCTTCCGGCAGCAGATGCGAGGTTTGACCGTAAACTCCCTCTTTTGTATGGGAACCGGCTGAATGGCATGTGCTCCCTGTGGTGAAACCAACCTACAGCCCGTGATGTCTCTAGCCACCAACTGGTAGATGACACCGTGTCACACAGGCAACAGTGCTGGGCACTAGGAGGGCACCCGTGCTGGAGCCACCGAGGCCTCCCTGTCCGAGAGCGAATGGCTCAGTGGCCGGAGGGACACAGAGTAAAGCAGCAGAAACACGGGAACGAGCGAGATGCCGCGGAGCGGGGCAGGGAGGTGAGGGAGCCGGCACCGAAGCTCTGAACCAGCACCGCAGGGTGGGGCACAGTGACCTAGCCACTCAAAAAGCAGAGGAATTTAACTTGAAACAAACAAACAAACAAAAACAGGTACAAGTTAAAATAAGAGATGCCTCTGGGGGCGCCTGGCTGGCTCAGTGGGAAGAGGGCGCGGTCTTGATCTTGGAGTCGAGAGTCTGACCCCAGCTTGGGTGCCGAGATCACATAAACAAGGAAACAACAGACGCCGCTATAACCAGGTTACCGTCTTCACCAGCTTCTCCTAGCAAACTCCCGGACAGGCTTCCCAGCTGCAGGGGGCAGATGCCGGGCGCCGCAAGCACAAGTCCCCGAGTCCACCCACCAGGACGGCTCATGGCGCCCTGGCACGCCAGCTACTCGCCCCCGCCAGGGGTGCTGCCCAGTGCGCGGCGGGCAGAGAGGCTCCCCGTCTCCCGGCCGCTCTCCCCTCGCAGCTCACGGTGCAGACCCATCCCGACCCCGACCTCGCAGGCCGGGCATGAAAGCCCAGAGCAACGTTCCTCAGGTTGTTTGCAGCTGGGAGCTCCAGATAGGGCTGGGTCCCGCCTCCATCCGACCCCTCGAGAACGAGGCTTCAGGCCCACCTTGCGGGGCCAGCCGGGAGCAAGGGGGCATCCCGTGTGAGCGCAGACGGTGGTGGGTGGCTTCCTGGCTCCGGCAGAGGCGACCCGGTTCCGGAGCTGGTGGCGGCAACAGCAGCCTGTCTGTGCAGAGGCAGCAGCCCCTGCGACAGCCCAACCCTGCAGGATCAATTTCAGAAGCTGCTTCCCGGATGCCACATCCGGAGCATCTCCGCAGCCGGCCCGGTGACTCGGTGAAGCCGTCCAGATCACACACGTCCCTTGGGGTTAAACGGGCGAGAACAAATGCTGCTCATTGTCCGTGGTGGGAAGGGTCGACCGATATGTCCACCTATGGCCTGTTCGCTCTTTAAACAGAAACGTTCTCTGAAAAGCATAGTCTGTGAACTGATGCCAGTCCAGGAGCGCTTGTTACGGGTTTAAGAGATGACGAGACCAAGAGCAACCAGGACTTCGACGGTGATTCAGCTGCGACATGGAAGCCCATCACCATTTTTCCAGTACTTAATTTTTATGTATTTTATGAAAGTTCTGGTCCACAACAGATTAGGGGGGAAAATGAACACACTAAAAACTGATGTTCCACTATAGATAGTTTTAGAAACACTGGTCTGTACACCAATCAAAAGATGCTTCTCCCTGCTTTAAAACCCACTAATGCTTCCCATTGAACATAGAATAACCTGAATTCTTACTCTGGCCCTACCCACCCCACTGGCCCCTACCTACCTCGCTGCCTCTAACTCTCTTGCCTGTGCTCCAGCCACACTAGCCTCTTAACATCACAGTGGCCTCAGGATCTTTGCACTAACTGTCTCTGTCTAAAATACTCCATCCCCATCACTCTGTGATGTGACATGGTTTGTTCACTCAGAACACTTATCCCTGTCTTGAACTCTCTCTTGATCATTTCTGTACTTGTTCGGTGTCTCTCTCTTCCTCAGAGTGTGGGTCCACATGGGTGAGACCATGTCTATCCCCAATATGCCCACTTCCAGAGCAGCGCCTGGCACGTGGCATGGAGACCTCCTCTCCTGCCTCTCTTGCCTACCCCAGCCGCTCTTCCAGGCGAAGCCCAGTCATCTCCGCCTCATCTGACACCTACTGGACAAAGAGAAAATTACCCCAAGCAATTCATTTTCTCTAATGACCGTGACGTTCATACGGCTCCTTCTCTTCAACAGACTCTACACCCTCTATGAAAAAACGCATCTTCTACTCTTCTCCTCTACCTTCACCAGACCTTGGCCATCATGCGCATCAAGCAGACATCCCAGTAACCACTGTGGCCATCCTCGTGCCATTAGCCAGCTCTTGGAAATCTGACAGGGCTGCTGTGAGAAATGAACTGTCATTCTCGTAGGAAACGCTTTAGTGATGGATTCCGGTCTCAGTAAGTCGGTGCCGTTCTCAACAAGGACCGAGAACTAGCAGGTGCACGTTCACTGCAGGGCGCTGAGCGGGGGGCCAGCAGCCTGGACCCAGCATAGTGCTGGAGCGGGATGGTTAGCGTTTCAGTCAAACCGGAGTTTATGTTCTGACTCTACTATTTATTAATAACTTAACCTTGGGTTCTCACTTAATCCCTGAAGCCTCGATTTCCTCATCCACAAAACAGAGACGACGATGAGGGTAATGATGAAGATGGTGGTGATGCCAGGCACCTCGGGCTGTCAAGAGGCTGCACGCGTGATGGTTAAGAAACCCCCGCTGGGGGCACCTGGGTGGCTCAGTTGGTTGAGCAACTGCCTTCGGCTCAGGTCATAATCCAGGACTTTCAGGATCGAGTCCCGTATCGGGCTCCCAGCTCCTTGGGGAGTCCGCTTCTTCCTCTGACCTTCCCCTTGCTCATGCTCTCTCTCGCTCATTCTCCCTCAAATAAATAAAATCTTAAAAAAAAAAAAAAAGAACATCCCCGCTGGAAGAGGCTGTCCAAGTCCAAACCCCATGTGTCCACCACTTACTAAGTACATAACCTTGGACAAATTACTTATCTCTCTCCTTCCGTTTCTCCATCTTTAAAATGGGGATAGTAACAGCGTCTGCCTGAATGGCTGTCGTGAAGGTAGAATGAGTTAATTCCTATAAAGGGCTAAGAAGAGCACCTGCCCGGTGGTCAGCCTTGACGAACTGTTGGCTGTTACAGTGATCACTGTATTGCATTAATGCTCAGGCAGGTTTTCCCCCTCACATTTTGACATCTCTGAAATCCTGAGGCAATACTGCCATATTTAGTATCTTACGGTGACTGCATGCCGGTTTCCCCATCTTTCCGCATCTCTAAAACTGAGCATCTTAGACCCTGTGCACTGAGCACAGCACTGGTCTGTGGAAGACACTCAACATTTACATGATGAGTCAATGTCTATTGATTTAAAATATAACATTCTTTTTTTTTTTTTTTTTTTAAGTAGGCTGCATGCCCAGCATGGAGCCCAACAAGGGGCTCAAACTCACGACCCTGAGCTGAGATCAAGATCAAATGCTCAACCGACTGGGCCACCCGGGCACCCTGGAACATTCCACTTCCTACAATCTCTCTCTGTAGACAAATACTATAAGAAATGGATTCGATTTCTTCCATTGTATAATTCTTCTACTACTGGGAACAGTAGATATTTATTTGTAAACCAAGATTTCTCAGATATCTAACTACATAGAAACTTGCTGGGAATGATCCCCTCCCCTTGAATTTTGAAATTTCACACCCTCAGAAGCAACAATCAGAACTCTAACATAAGGCACATCTCACACCAAGAGGCCCACTACTAAATTACAGGAAGTGATTATGTAGGTTCATTAAGAAGCAAAATGTTGGTTCATTGGTAAGAAAAAAAATTATCAATGAAATATTAAGGTTTGGTGGTTGTTTTTCTTGATTGTATTAGGGGCTCTGTCCTGATGGACAGACGTACAGACAGGATCAAAAAGCACAATCTGTGTCAGACAGAATATATAAGAAAATGTAATCACAGAACACCTCATTTATCCAGACTGTTTGAAACAGATGCTTAAAATGTGAAAATTTCAGATCAATAAGGTCTACTCCTTGAACTTCACGTGACACTCTTCTCTATCGCCATCACTTTAAGTGCGGATCTTTTCAAAACATTTTCTTTTTTGGGGCGCCTGGGTGGCTCAGTCCTTAAGCGTCCGCCTCTGGCTCAGGTCGTGATCCCAGGGTCCCGGAATCAAGCCCCACATCAGGCTCTCTGCTCAGCGGGAAGCCTGTTTCCCCCCTCCCACTTCCTCTGCTTGTGTTACCTCTCAGTCTCTTTCTCTGTCAAATAAATAAAGTCTTAAAAAAGACAAACCATTTTCTTTCTTCCTCCGTCATGCTACTGGCGTGGCTTGCTGACCACCACCCGCCACGAGCTGGGCCCTCTCTTGCCCTCCCGGGGCCGCCTGCCCACGAGCTGGGCCCTCTCTGGCCCTGCCCAGTCTGCTCCTGCTTGTGCTGCTGCTGTTGCTGACGTTCTCACGTTTCGTATCTTCGGTTTCCTCGCCCACTGTGGGACTGTCACCTGTCACATTCTGTTACTGCTGATGGGCCACATTCTAGAAGCTCCTTCTAACCAATGGCTCTATTCTTAATAGGTTTTAAACCAAGCAACCTGATAACTAACTTTGTTAGAATTGGACTTAAAACACAGTTAAACAGATCCCTGAATGATGGGCTTACCTGTGAATAAAATGCACAAGGTCAGTCACATAAACAGCATTTAGTCCCAGATATACAGCCAACTCCTATTTTTTTTTCAAAAAGATCCTAAAGTTTTTATTTTTTTAAAGATTTTATTTATTTATTCAACAGAGAGAGATCACAAATAGTCAGAGAGGCAGGCAGAGAGAGAGAGGAGGAAGCAAGCTCCCCGCTGAGCAGAGAGCCCGATGCGGGACTCGATCCCAGGACCCTGAGATCATGACCTGAGCCGAAGGCAGCGGCTTAACCCACTGAGCCACCCAGGCGCCCGATCCTAAAGTTTTTAGATCCAAAAGCTTTTCATCAACGTCTACAGATGTATAAAAACTTGCCTGTCTATGCTATTTATTTTATTAGTAATTTACTAAAGCACACATTTCCAATCACATATAAAATATACTAGTTTGATAATAACGCTTTTTTCCACTTTCTCACGTGGTAACCATTTTATTTGAGCTCTTCGTGTGCAACTAGAACTCTGTTCCAAGCTTTAACTAGTCCCTCACGGAACACAGAGCAGCCGATTTGTTTCCATGTGTCCAAGCAGCACGAGGCGATGTGTACAAGACCACGCGTCCGGGGCGCTTCCCAGGGGCGTCTCCGAGGCTCATGTGTCCCGACACCTGACACACCTGTGCAGCCGCTCCCCCGGGGATACTTGCTACACGGGCTGACCATCTTCTTCTTCTATCCAGTTTCTTCCAGTGACCTCTCGAAGCCTCCAGGACCACCCCCAACTGAGGCCAGCTCAGGCGCACGTGCTCTCCTCAATGGTGCTTTAGTTCAGCAGAAGGTGAGGCGCGAGCACCCTGGGGCGCAGGAGGGACTGTGCGGGGATGCAGAGCGAAGGGGCTGCGTGTCTCGTCAGGGGGATTACGCTTGGGGTAAGCCCTGCCTTGTTCTGAGCCGCAGAAGGTCAGGGTGCTGACCGTGGCAGAGCCAGCAGAGCGGCCCCGGGGGGACCTGAGGTGAGGAAGGCCTGAGCGGTCTCTGCTGCCCCGGGAGCCAGCCGCAGCCAGCTCCTGGCCAGCCTGAAGGCACAGGGCTGCACCCGTCCCACCGGCAGTCTGGTGCCAGGTAGACAAGAAGGCCCGAAAAATACCTCCCAAGCGCAAAGGAGCTCAGTACCGTGTATGTATAGGAACGCCCGCACTCTGGCGACTAGCGATTTTGAGGAGGAAAACAAAGCATATGGGAACTACAAGCTTTAAAAGGAGATCTTAGATTAGCTCACAAATTATTCTACGTACCTCGTATTAGCTCATAAATATTCATGTCCATAAGTTCACATATGAGTGCAAGAGAGCCAGATTTTCTGTCACTGAGGAAGAAAGCAGGTTTGTAAGAATGTTTTGTCTTAATCAGGAAACAATCAAGTACTTAACTCATTGGCAAACATCTCCGGTAGACATAAAGCTCTCCCGGAGCAAAGGCTGAAGGGTCCTGACTGAAGCAGGCGCTGTGATTTTCAGTCAGTACTTCAGGTGAAATTAACTTAAAATAAGAGTAAAACCTTCACTTGGAGCAAAAATTCTAAACACTTTCCCCCTTTGTAATGAGCTGTGTCTTAAAAATATAAAATTAACTACCAGAAGACAGGAGAAAGGAGGCTAAAGAGTTGGCTGACCAAAACAGGAAAAAGAATTTAATTCGTCTCCATGACTGCAAATTTAGCTTTAATTTACCTAAACTCCTTCCATGTAATTGGGATAAATTATAATGGGGGAACAAAATCCACAAAGTAGTCAGGGGAAAAGGGAGAAAGATGGGTCACAGCAGACCTATGGGGTGTCTAGGCCTTGCCCGAGCTGGGGACAGAGACCTCGGGCCCAGTGGGTGAGCCCCGGGCAGAGAACATGTCACTGCAGCCCCCACTCAGGGCACGTCCAGTGGGGCGGTGTGTCAGGAGGCCCACACGAGGTCCCAGGCACAAGTGTCCGTGAAGCACGGGACACACGGGCAGCGTGGTGACCGCCACCCTGGCTGCTCCAAGCACTGCAGGCCCGGAGGCCACACAGCTGTGACAAGATACTTCACGCGGAGTCCTCTGATTAAAACCTGCCGCACTTGAACTGTCAGAGACCTGGCTGGTTTTAAAGCAGGGGGAGAGCCACCGAGGGGCTTCACCCGGCGTGCACCCCCTCAGGACCTACAAAAGGCCGGTCCCAGTATCCTGGGTCTGAGCTCCTGCAGAAGTGCTGGCCTCTGGGGACGAGCTGTGCTCCGCCTTCTCGACGGGCAGCTTAGCCTTAGGGAAGCTGTTCTAGAATTAGAACAGAAAAGTCCTCTGGATGACGTCAGCTGCAGGAAGGCAGCAGCTCCCACTGCCTGAGACGGTGCACACGTGGCCGCGGGCAGGGAGAAAGCGAGTGCAGCCCCAGGCACGCGACACCGGGGCTCTGCCACGAGGCCACCATCCACCCCTGAGGCCTCGCCCGCCCAGGCCGCTGTCTACGGAGAGGCCTCCCCGAGCTGCGGGAGAGGAGCCGTCTGAAGGCTGCATGCTCTGGTGACACGGAGTCACCCAGATGAAGGCACAGCAGCAAGAGGGATCAGACACGCGTTTGTCCCAGGGAATAAATACGGACTTAAAGTGAAATGAAAATGGTTACTCCCTGAGCCACAGAGCAAATATTTTAAACATCTACGCGGTTTTTCTTAAAAAGCGATGTAATCGTTGTTATCAAATTGAAATAATTGGTAAAGCCCCCAATATACTTACAAAACCACTTCGTGCAACGTAAGAATGTTTGGGTGCGGATTCAGACGCCTCAGAGCTTGTATCTCCCGCAGGTTGTTCACGTGCTCGATACTATTGTGCAGGGAAAAGAAGTAACTCGCTTTTAATTTAGGTCAGCTTTCATTAGGGTTATTCAGTCATTATCTGTTACCCGCGATCACAACCGAAAACCTCACAAACATTTCAAGCACGTTAATCGGCTTCCATTTTTCCCGTCAGCAGCTGAAGTTCAGCACGCCTCGTTCTGGTTATTATCTGATTAAAAACCAAGTGTCTTATAGCTTTGGACATACATTCAGATCTTCCCCACCTAAGCTCCTGAAAGAATACCTTGGTAGTTTCTTTTATGATTAATAAACATACATTGGACGCCTGGGTGGCTCAGTCAGTGAAGCGTTTGCCTTCGGCTCAGGTCCTGATCCCAGGGTCTCGGGATCGAGCCCCGCATCTGGGCTCCCTGCTCACTGGGGAGCCTGCTTCCCCCCTCTCCCTGCCTGCCTCTCTGCCTACTTGTGATCTCTCTCTGTCAAATAAATAAATAAGATCTTAAAAAAAAAAAAGAAAAAAGAAAACCAGCTATCATACCCCAAAATACACTCTGCTTATTGTGACATAATTCTTTCCTGCCTCTATAGACACTTCACTCAGAAATAATGAACTAATAGATTTAAAAGGCAATTTCCTCTGAGCATCACTACCCTTTGTTCAAATAAAAAAATTATTTTCAGAAAATATAAATCAACTCTGTTCTCTTTTAAAAATCATGAAAAAAATCTAAAAAACTGGAGTTAACTATTTTTTTTTAAAGATTTCATTTATTTATTTAACAGAGATAGAAAGCACGTGAGCAGGGCAGGTGGCAGGAAGAGAGAGGGAGAGGGAGAAGCAGACCTCCCACCAAGCAGGGAGCCCGATGCGGGGCTCGATCCCAGGACCCTGGGACCGTGACCCAAGCTGAAGGCAGATGCCAAACGACTGAGCCACCCAGGGGCCCCTGGAGTTAACTATTTTTCTCTGCCTTGGAGTTGCTTTGAATCTTGCAGTCAGGTGACATTCAGGGGTTTTTTTTTGTTTTGTTTTCACTGTCCTACTGGACACAGAAACAATCTGGGATTGAACACAGAGGAGTACAGGCAGCCTCTGTTCCAAAAAGAACCAATGATATCTGACACAAATGGATTTTTTTTTCTGCAACTGGAAAAAATTCTAATTACCAGATCGAAGTCTAAAAAATAAAAAAGTATTAATTATGCAATTTCAACATTTCATTTTATTGGAATTTTTTTTAGATTTATTTTAGAGAGAAAGAGAGAGAGTATACATGAGGGGTGGAGACGTGAGGGAGAGGGAAGCAGAATCCCCCCTGAGCAGAGGGTCTGACACTATGGGGCTCAGTCTCTGGACTCAGAGCATGACCTGAGCCAAAACCAAGAGTGGGACACTTAACAGACTGAGCCATCCGGGCACCCCGGTTTATCTAACCAATCCAATGTGTAAGAAGAAAGTCCTTAAGCTGAAGGGAAAGAAGAAGCAGTTATATTAATATTAGACCAAACAGATTTCAAAATAAAGCTTATTCCTAGCTATAACAACTTCATGATGATGGGGCAGTACACCGAAAAGATAGGACGATGTGCTGAATGGGACGGCTTCAGTACACAAGCAGTAAAGACTGACGGTGGAAAGCAGAAGGAGCTGGAATCTTTGGGACCCCTCTACATCACTGAGAAGGTCGGCAAAGATGCTCAAGATCCTAACGGCACAGCTGACCACCTTGACCTAACCAACCTTACACTGAACTCACATTTAACACCTAAGTACAACGGGCTCTTTACTCCGACGAATACGCTAGACCCAAAGATAAGTCTCAGTAAACTTCCAAACACAAAGACTTACAGAACACGTTTTCTGACCACAATAGCTTATGACAGTAAGCGAGCTAGAAGAGCCCCAAACATCTGCAAATTAAACAACACTCTTATAAATAAACATGGGGAAAGAAGAACTCACAAGGAGAATTAGAACACATTTTATTTATTTATTTTTTAAATTTTTAAATTTATTTATTTGACAGACACAGATCACAAGTAGGTAGAGAGGCAGGCAGAGAGAGGAGGAGGAGGCAAGCTCCCTGCTGAGCCGAGAGCCCAATGTAGGGCTCCATCCCAGGATCCTGGGATCACGACCTGAGCTGAGGCAGAGGCTTTAACCCACCGAGCCACCAAGGCACCCCTAGAAAACATTTTAAACCAAGCAATAAGAAAACACAACATACCAAGATGCACAGAATGCAGGAAAACAGGGCTTAGATGTGTATTTGTGGCTTTAAATGCTTATGTTAGGAAGAAATGGTTAAAAATAAATTATCTGTTTTCACCTTAAGGTAGACTAAGAAGAGCAAATTAAAGCAACGTAGAAGAAAAGCAACACTAAAGAAGAGAAATTGATGGCACAGAAACAGACAAAGAAGGACGCCTGGTGGCTCAGCCGGTTGCCGACCGACCCCTGCTTTTCGCTCAGGTCGTGATCTCAGGGTCATGAGAGCAAGCCTTGCGTTGGACTCTGCACTTAGCAGGAAGACTGCTTTGGACTCTCTCTCCCCCTCTTCTACCCCACCCCCACCCCACTCTTTCTCTCTAAAAATAAATAAATAAATATTAAAAAGAAGAAGAAGACGACGACGAAGAAGAAGAAAATAGACAAATAATAGAGAAAATGAACAAATACGAAGCTGGTTCTTTGAAAAGATTAATAAAACTGATAAACCTCTACCAAGATCAATGGAGGAAAAAATATTATATAAAACACTACCACCACCAAACGATATCAGGAATGACAGGGACCATCACTAGAGTTAGATATTAAAAAGATAAGAGAGGGGGGCACTGGAGTGGCTCAGTTCGTTAAGCATCTGCCTTCAGTTTGGGTCATTATCCCAGAGTTCCGAGACTGCGCCCTGCATTGGGCTCCCTGCTCAGCAGGGAATCTGCTTCTCCCTCTTCCTCTCTATCAAATAAATACATAAAATCTTTTTTAAAAAAAGGTTTTATGTATTTATTTGATAGACAGAGATCACAAGTAAGCAGAGAAGCAGACAGAGAGGGAGGAGGAAGCAGGCTCCCTGCTGAGCAGAGAGCCTGATGTGGGGCTCGATCCCAGTATCTTGGGAGCTGAGCCACACAGGGGCCCCACTGAGCCACACAGGGGCCCCAAACCTTTTTTTAAAAAAGGACAAAAGGGAGTATTATGAACTGTATGCCAATACATTTGACAATTTAAAAAGACAAACCCCTTGAAAGACATAATTACAAAATCTGACACAAACCTGAAAATCAAAGTAGCCCTATGTTTACCAAAGAAACAGAATTTGTTATCAAAAGCCTCCTCACCTGATGGAAGTGTTCCAAAATGGTATTACGGTGATAGCTGTACACCTGTATAGCTTTCCTTACAGCGGTGGACTTTCAGGGTATGTAAATTATATCTTATGAAGCTTTGAAAACCTTATAAAAATCCAGAATCATTTGGTTCTACTTGGCTCTTCAACATTCCATGGCCCCGATACACCGCGGAGCCATGGCCCTCTATGCTGTGTGGGGGCGGTGAACCTTCCCCACAAAGGAAACTTCTAGGCCCAGGTAATTTCACAGGGGAATTACTTCAAACATTTAAGAAATGCTCACACACGTTTCACAAAAGGTTTGTGAGTGGCTGGTAAGCACACGAGTGAGTATCCATCATCACCAGTCACCAGGGCAGTGGAAACTAAACTAAATAAGGTACCACTCGCCAGGGTGGCTAACACCTAAGACTAACACCGCCAAATGCTGGGGACGTGCA
The DNA here is from genome assembly GCF_020171115.1 of Neogale vison. Taxonomy (NCBI): domain Eukaryota; kingdom Metazoa; phylum Chordata; class Mammalia; order Carnivora; family Mustelidae; genus Neogale; species Neogale vison. The sequence goes on along the minus strand of NC_058103.1, from coordinate 3,696,726 downwards.
GATCAGTTATGACTTTCTTTCATTGTTGGTGGGGATGGAAACAGGAAAAGTGCATTGGAAAAGGGCTCCGTCATTTCTTCCACAAAACATCTACTCTTGGCTCCGGCGGTTCTATTCTAGGGAGCTGCATGAGAAAAATGAAAATCTAGATCCCAACGAGGCTTGAGCATGAGTTTTAACAGCAGCTTTATTCACAGCAGCCTCCAACCCAAACCAGTAAAAGTCCATCGCCAGGAGAACAGATAAACAGCTGGTGTGTTACTAGGTAGTAAACAGGTATAAACTACGGGCGCAGCAGGGCAGAGGAATCTCCAAGACCTCCCGCTGTGCCAGGAGAGCGGGTCACCGGAGCATGGTGGTGCTTTTGCTTTCGGTGGTTCCATTTAGTACTTCTAGGTACTTCTAGGAGAGGATGAAGGGAAAAACCCAGAGCAGTGACTGCCTGTGATGGGGGTGGAGAACTGCCATGAAGGAGTCTTTTAGGTGACAGAAATGTTCTAGCTCTTAATTACATGAAAGCAGCCGTTTGCCAAAATTACAACAAAATGTGCATTTTAACGTATGCAAATTCTGCCTTAAAAAAAAAAAATGGTGCACGGACAAGCAAGTGGGAAAGGAGCCCGTTGGAGATGCACAAGAAATGAATATGACAGCTGTGTTATTCCGGTGGCCGGATACCTGGGGTCCGTTATACTGCTCTGTTTACTTTGTATACGTTTGAAATTTTCCATAATTATATTCTTTTTAAGTAAAAGAGCTTTTAAAGTGACTCATTAACTTCTTATCTTTGTTTTTACTTATAACCTTCCAAAGCAGAATTTATTTCTGCAAAAGTGATTTGAGGACCATGCAGTGATGGGACGTGAGGAAAACCGTGTGCCAAGTCAAGACCAGAGCAGACCGTCTGCAGCAGTTAAGAGGGCCGCGAAGAGTGCTGGTCCTTCCCTGGGTCCCAGGCTGGGCTCCACTGCTTGCCGGCTCGCGAGGAAACTCAGCTCTCCGACCAGGCTTCCCTAAGGCAATGACACCATCCATTTTTCCTCTCGGGCTTCAGTGAGGACTCAGGGCTCTACACACATAACTCGCCGGCAGTGGGCCCGGCGCCAGACACGTGGCCAACAACCATTGTCCTCTTTGTCACGATTCCTGCTATCGCCCGCTTCACTTTTCTAAAGTCTTGAAACCCCACTCACCTGCACTGCCCCACGGCAGGTTGATCTATGGCTGTGGATCTCAGGGCAAGCGCTGCGCTGAGTGCCCACTGGCCAGACCCCTCACCAGGGTCCTGCGAGAGACAGCCTCTGGGTCTTCGCATGGCACACACAGAGCAGCTGACACAGAGACTGAGGAGCTGTCCAAGGTCCCATAACTTCAGAGCCCGAGCTCGTCCTTGTGCCGACCAGGAGTAGCCCGTACATGTGTCTTACTGCTTCAGGACACCAGAGAGATCTTACAACTATCAGGACTACGGATTTTTTTTTTTTTTAAAGAAACCCATTCTGCTTCTTTACAGTATTTCTATAGGAAGAATACAAAATACAATCATAGCAAAAAAGAAAAAGGGGAGACCTGTAATGAACTGTTGTTCTTGTGGTAAGGACAGGTGGAAACCAGGGTATCCAAAGGACTGGGTCACACCGCAGGCCTCCAGCAAGTAAGTCATTATCCCCAAACTGAGCCTCTGCACCACTCTGCAGGAGAACAAGCCTCAGAAGCTCAAAGTGCCTTGCTGACCCAGTACTAATGAACGGGCTTCTCTGACCTCACCCGGACGTCACATTAGCAACTATTACTGCAAACGCAGTCAATTTCTATTTTTGTAAAAGTGAAAGGAAGGGACTGGAAGTAAGACTTGGAGGAGGTGGGAGTCAGAAGCTCCAAATACCAACCTCATTCTGCCCGTGTGACTCAGCGTGATCTTCCTGTTACTGCTCCTCATTTCTCATGCCACCCACACAACTGTGCAAGGTGACTTTGAGCATTTACTTAGGCAAGGATAAATCAGCAGAAATGCATTTTTAAAGAACCCAAAATTATTCTTCAAGTGAATAAGATTATACTGTTCAATAATGATAGACACTCCAGGAATCCAGAAGCTAGAAATATTATTTTCATGGTTAAAAAAAAAATGTTTAAAAACCCCCATTAAACCTGTGGATCAAGTATCAGTGACACTAGAGCTTCTAACAAATTATTGGCAATCTCTTTCTTCAAATGACCACCAAGGCAGTTGTCTTTCTTTTAGAACTTTCTTCTAAAAACTATAAGGTCATTTCTTCCTATAAGTCAGAAATAACAGTAATACCTTTACTAGTGAAGGGAGCTTAGGAGCAATAGGGGTCAGTCCAGATCACCAATGGTTAATTTTATTTATTTTGCTTTTTTTTTTTTTTTTACTTTGAAATCATTTTAGACTAATAGAAGAGTTAATAAGATGGTACAGAAAATCCCCATAACCCAGCTGCTCCTAATGTTAACACCTTATGCAACATTTATCGAAACTAAAAAATTAATATTGGTACAGTTCTATTAACTAGACACTTTATTTGGCTATCCCTAGTTTTCCTATGAAGGTCTTTTTCTCTTCCAGGACCAATTAAGACCTCCGGTCTACGACACTTCCTGTCTTTGTTTTTTACTACTTCCACAGTTGTAAGGGGTGCCAGGCAAATATTCTATAGAATGCCCCTTAGTTTGGTCTGGTCTGATGTATTCTCATAATTAAATATTAAATATTAAATAACTAACAGTGATGGATCTTCAGGAAAGAGCACCATGGAGGTAATATGCTTGCTCTTTCAAACCCATTATATCAGAAAGTACGTGGTATCAATATGTCTTACGACTGACGATGTTAACCATTTAGTTAAGGTGGTATCTTCCAGGTTTTTCACTCTAAAGTTACTATCCTTCCCTCCCTACTTTCTATCCCTTAGAAGCAAGTGCAGTCCATATTCAAGGGCCAGGAAATTAAGCCCCATCTCCTGAAGGAAGGAATACCAAACCATGTGTGGACATATGTTAAAACCACCATAGTAATTAATGAACAGTTAGGGGGGGAACTCATTTGAGGCTCTGCAGAAATCCTGTTCTTTTTTTTTTTTTTTTTTAAAGATTTTATTTATTTATTTGACAGAGAGAGATCACAAGTAGGCAGAGAGGCAGGCAGAGAGAGAGGAGGAAGCAGGCTCCCCGCTGAGCAGAGAGCCCGATGCAGGACTCGATCCCAGGACCCTGGGATCATGACCTGAGCCGAAGGCAGCGGCTTAACCCACTGAGCCACCCAGGCGCCCAGAAATCCTGTTCTTATTAAGTTTCATCTACTTATTTTATTTAAGATTTTATTTATTTATTTGTCAGAGAGAGAGAGCACAAGCAGGGGGAGCAGCAGGCAGAGGGAGAAGCAGACTTCCCACTGTGCAGGGAGCCTGATGCAGGACTTGATCCCAGGACCCTGGAATCATGACCTGAGCCGAAGGCATTTGCTTAACCCACTGAGCCACCCAGGCATCCTATCACCTACTAATTTTAGTATCCATCAGCTTATCCTCCCTGAAGAAATTATTACTGTTATTCTAATGATGATTTTCTATTTCCATCATTCTTTCTATATTTATTAATTGGAATTTTTTCTGAAAGGAAGAATTGTCCCCTCATCCCAATTTATTTATTCACTCATTTATTTGTCAGTATGGACTCATGGTTATTTGAAAAGATAGAAGGGAGGGTAGAGAGAGAAAGAGAGAGAGAGAGATGTGTGTACATACAGACTAGTGTACAGATTAGTTCTGTCTGCTGAGTCTAGGGGGATCGACATTCCAAGAGCAATGAGCACATCTGGTGCCAAGATCTTGTTTTCTAAATACCTTTCTCCAGTAAAAGGAACCAGGGCTCCTTAGAGAAATGGATGGTTCTAGGGGCAGGAAAAATACAAGATGAGCCTAGAGAATTTTGTGGTGCCAAAAATTAAAGCGTTAAAGAAGGAAAGGAAAAGAAAAAGGATGGAGCATATCAACAGAACACAGGAGCCAACCTGAAAGAGCCTCCAAAGCCACAGCTGGGATAATCTAAGCGGAACAATGATTAAATTATGACAGTACTGGGTCGTAATCTCCACTAGTTGTGAACATATGTATCAAGAGCAAATTAGGACTCACAAGAATAAACGCAAAACCCAGTTGCTGTCAGGTTTGGATTATGTGGCTGGCAGATACCTGTCAAAACCAGCTCAAGACTCTATCGCTGACTCCATACATCAAACAGCGACAAAATTCCACCAGCCCAGAGTAAGTGTACTTCCTTTCAAGTAAAGCCAATACCTGAAATTATGATTTATACAACAGAAGCTAAAGCCTTGATAATCCCCTAAACGTACACAAACTTTAAAAAAAAAAGCAACACTGGGGGGCGCCTGGGTGGCTCAGTGGGTTAAAGCCTCTGCCTTCAGCTCAGGTCATGATCCCAGGGTCCTGGAATCGAGTCCCACCTCGGGCTCTCTGCTCAGCAGGGAGCCTGCTTCCTCCTCTCTCTCTGCCTTCCTCTCTGCCTACTTGTGATCTCTGTCAAATAAATAAATAAAATCTTAAAAAAAAAAAAAAAAAGGCAACACTGGGATGCCTGGCTGGCTCTGTCCATGGAGCATCAGACTCTTGATCTTGGGGTCCTGAGTTCAAGCCCCACGTTGGGTGTAGCGATCACTAACTAAGAAAATGAACAAAATAAAAAGTAACTCTGATTCAGCGGTATTTTATTAAAAACCTTTACTTATTCTGAGTTTTTAAAAGAAAAACAGGTGTTCTAATCAACCACATTTTTAGATTTTTTTTTACTTTATTTTTTTTTAAAGATTTTATTTATTTATTTTACAGACAGAGATCACAAGTAGGCAGAGAGGCAGGCAGAGAGAGAGGGAGAAGCAGGCTCCCTACTGAGCAGAGAGCCCGATGCGGGACTCGATCCCCGGACTCTGGGATCATGACCTGAGCCGAAGGCAGAGGCTTTAACCCACTGAGCCACCCAGGCGCCCCTAGATTTTATTTATTTATTTATGTCAGAGATAGAGAGAGAGAGAGCACAAGCAGGCAGAGCCGCAGACAGAGGCAGAGAGAGGGGGAAGCAGGCTCCCCACTGAGCAGAGAGCCGGGTGTGGGGCTCGATCCCAGGACCCTGAGATCATGACACGAGCCCAAGGCAGCTGCCTAACCGACTGAGCCACCCAGGCGCCCCTAATCAACCACCTTGTCAGTGAGGACAAAGAGCACTAACTGTTTCTGAACTCGCTCGGGAGGACGGCGGGAGCCGCTGCCCGCCTGCCCGCGCCCGCCAGGCCCGCCTCTCTGTTCGTTCCCCGCGTGACGCTCGGGCACCTCGCGGTAAGGAGACCCGCGGCCTGTGGGGCCGGCAGAGGCGACCCCGTCGCGCACCGTGGAAAGCACGTCGCGTAGGAGACCAGCTTGTCCCGCGGAGCCGCCGTCACAAGACGGTAGTTCTCCGGCTAAAACTGGGCGTCCCGGCCCCTCAGAGGGCTGCTTCTCTGACGCAAACCTTTCTGTGTCCGGGCGCCTCCACCTCCCTGAGGCGCGCCGCGGGCCAGCACGACCGCAACAAGCCCCTCGGACGGCCGGTCCAGCCCGGAGGCGCGTCGCGTCTGCCGGCGTCTGTCCCGGCCACTCTTCACGTCACGACAGCAAGCCCTGCCGTCTGTCGGTGCGTCCGCCCCTGGCCGCGACGGTGGAAGCTGACGGGGGAGGCCGGGCCCCTCCCGGGGTGCCCGTCCCGTCCCGCCGCTCCAAGTCCCTTCCCGGCCAGCCTGGGCCGGCGGCGGTCCCGGCGGGCGCGCTCTTCGGCCCGCGGCTCGGGAGGCCCCCGGCGAACGGCCGCCGCAGGCCGGTAGAGCTGCCGCGGCCGGAGGGGCGCAGGGAGAAACGGGCCCAGCGAGCGCGGACGGAGAAGCGGGGCCCAGAGGCGAGGCCGAAGACGCCGCGGCGGAGGGCGGTCCCGGCCCTGTGAGATCCGGATCCCAATTGGGCTGTGCCGGCCTCGGGAGCTGCGGCCACGACTGTCGCGCCGCTTCGGATCTCTAAGCGCCTCTGCTCGTGTGCAAGCCAGCAGGGGGGCCGCAGACACCCCGTGGGGGGTCAGGAGGGGACACGTCTGTCGTCCGTGCTCTCTGACGTGACCGAGGGCCCCGCGCCCCCTTCCGATCTGACGAACGCTGTGTGGCGCGAAGAGGCTGACGTCAAGGTGTTGACGAGCGCGGCGCGGGCTGTGGGCCACGTGGCGGGCGCCTGTGGTGTCTTACAAGCAGCGGCCACCGCTGAGAGACTCCGATTCCTGGGTCGTCACAGGCCGAGCGTCACGCCTGCCTGCTGAGAGCTTCCCGCTGCCGCGAGGCCAGCATCCGCCTCCTTATCCTGACAGAGCTTCCTCGCCACGCGGCGCCCAACTCTTGCCGCCCGGGGAAGCAGCTGCGAGGCCGAGGGCATGAGGAGACGCTCTGAGGGCCAGAGCCTCCGCACGCTCCGCGGAGCGCCCTCTCCACGGCGGCGCCTGCCCCCCGCCCCGCCCCCCGGGACGAAGTGCCCCGCCCCGCCCCGAAGCCGCTTCCGCATAGTAACAGCCGCACAGTTAGGGAGCTCAAAAGCGCCTCCCCCACGCTGACTGCGGGTGCGGGACGAAGGGCCCCACGTGCACGTTCCAGGAGCACAGCGGCTGCGTGAAGGGAGGCCCGCGGGGACAATGACATGTTCTGTGGCCGCTGACCGCGGACACTGCAGTAAGCCCGGACGTAACCGTCATCATGACCGTCACCGTCCTCATGACTATCACTGTTTCCGGAAGCGAGTGAAATCCCACACACGAGCGGTTCCAGAACCTGGTCAGCCCCACTCCTCTGCCCGGAGGTCGCGGACTGCGTGTCACGCGTTGTCACATGAATACGTGTTTCCTGCCACGACGAGAGGCCCTTCCTGCTGTAACCCTGCCGCGACCAGGCGGCGCACGCGGCCCGCCCGCCTACCTTTCGAAGCGCTGCTTCATCTGTTTGCAGGCGTAGTAGCCTCCGTCCCTCAGGCTCTGCATCTTCGTCACCTCGGAAAACGTCCCCTCTCCGATTTTGCCAACTGCTTTATAGCCTAGAACAAAACAGCCACAGGGATAACCGCTGTGTGTGCGGGGACTGTGCTCGGGTCCAGACCGTGGCTCTTTCACCCAGACGGTAACCCCACGCCGGCACCCCGAGGACTGTTACTCCATGTTTCTTATTTTAAAAATAATTTTTATTTATTTATTCGAGAGAGAGAGAGCAAGTAAGAGAGAGCATGAGAGGGGAGAAGGTCAGAGGGAGAAGCAGACTCCCCAGGAGCTGGGAGCCCGATGCGGGACTCGATCTGGGGGCTCTGGGGTCGTGACCTGAGCCGCCCAGGCGCCCCTACGCCTACTTGCCTACTTTCTAAGATTCGGGGCTCCCCTCGGCTCAAGGGAAGCTGCCAGCAGGGGGAACTGCAGAAGAGGGTCAATGGGGCCAAACTTCCAGTTCCGAGAGAAGGAAGTACCGGGGATGGAACATGCCACAAGGTGACCGACCACAGCTAACACCCGCCGCATGACATATAGGACAGTTTAGTTCAGAGAAGAGTCCCAAGAGTGCCCATCATGAGAAAATTTTGTTTCCTTTTTCCTTTTGATTGTATTTGCCCGAGAGGATGGGCGGTAGCTGAACGCGTCGTGGTCATCATTTCTCCATCTGCGTGAACCAAACCGTCCTGCTGCCGTCTTACCCTCACACAGCGACGCGTGCCCACTGTCTCTCGGTACAACTGGGGAAAAAGTGAACAGGACTTTCACACATTGGGGAAAAAATAGGCAGCTAGGTTGTGTATGGGCAGTGAGCAGCGTCTCCTCCCGCGCTGTGCTCCCCCACGAACAGCGGGGGAAGCTCCCCGCCCGGACCCCGCCCGCCGGCAAAGGCTCCGCGCGCCCGTCGGAGCGGAAAGCAGATGACCTGAGTGGCGAGGCGGGCTGGAACTCTCTAGCAGGAGCACTCGAGCTCGGGCTCTGTGGAGGCGTGGTCTCCACCAGCAGCCTCTGAACCTTCCCCAACCTTCCCCTGAATGTCAACCTCGGGGTCCTGAGGAAGGCCCAGCTGATCTGTGGCCGGCTCCTGGCGTTTTGCATTTCCTGACTTTGGGAAAGCAGCCAGCTGCTTCGCTGGCTTTGCTGCCACCGCCACCATTGCCACTCCGGCTCAGATGACAGCTTCATAGCCGCCGATTCACTACATTAAATGCCATGCTGTCTGAAGTCCCTAGGGCAGTGGCTGTTTCTCAGACCAAACCCTGACAGGTGTAGGAACGAGGATCTTGAGCCAAGATGCCGGGAACAAAAAATGTAAGAAATATAGTCAGGTGGCAGACAGCAGGCTAGGGTGCTGGGGAGTCTGGCGTGCCATGCCGAGGACCCAAGTCCCTCCTGCGGTGACTGCTGCCTGGCATGGAGCAGTGTCTCCCCAGCCTGCAGGCCTCTGGAAAGCAGTGGGAAGGGCCAGGGAGGTGGGGCATGTTGACTACTGACTGCCTGGGCAAAAGGGTTCCAGACAACGAGCTCAGCGCACAAATGCTACTTTTCAAGCAGAGATGGAAGGAACGAGAAAAACCCAAAAGGAAAAAGTCTTACTGGGTTGAAAAATTTTCTTCAGTCCAAGTAAGAGAAGAGTAAGATAGTAAAATATGTTGACAGAAGCAGTATGTGAGACTTCCCAGTTGCACAAAGGGTTCAGCGTGGCACCAAGATCACAGAAAGGCAGCTACTCCCCACCCCGGCCAGGCACTGATTTGGGGGAGCTTGAAGGGAGGGCCCGGAGATCGGGACGAGACACAGAATGCAAGGCCCAAAAGAAACAGGGCAGCCTTTCGAACTGTGTCTAGGAAAGAACCAGGAGTGTGGAGCTGACCAGAAGCAAACAGATCACAAACCTGTTAAACAGACCTGGACCACAAAAAGCCCCGCCACCTCTGGGTCCCAGACCTACACGAGCACAGAGCAGACTTGTACAACAGCACAGCCCCAAAGGAGGCCGCCCCCTCCAACACCTATCTTGGATAGGACACATCTGTAATGCCCACATGAGCTCTGATTTGAACAAACCAGTGATAAAAGATACTATTTTTTTTTAGAAGTAATAATGTTTCTTAGAAATATGTATAAAAATGAAAAAATTTCTCTATTAGCAAGACATACTGAAGTACTGCCAGGTAAAATGATAAGGTGTGTGAGATTTGCTTTAAAATGCTCCTGTGGGGGTGCCTGGGTGGCTCAGTGGGTTAAAGCCTCTGCCTTCTGCTCAGGTCATGATCCCAGGGTCCTGGGATCGAGCCCGGCATCGGGCTCTCTGTGAGGCGGGGAGCCTGCTTTCTCCTCTCTTTCTGCCTGCCTCTTTGCCTACTTGTGATCTCTGTCTGTCAAATAAATAAATAAATAAACAATCTTTTAAAATAAATAAATAGATAAAATGAATAAAAAATAAAATGCTCCTGTACGTTCCCACTGGCCACTGCTGAACATGTACATGGGGACAGTCACTTGGAGGGCAGTCTGACATACCCGTTCCATCTGTAAGACATTCATACCCTCTGACACAGCAATTCCAAGTGGAGAAAAACACTTGCTCAAGTAGGTATGACACGAGGATGTCAGTTCAACATTATATTAATAGGGAAAAACTGTTGCCCCCCCATGTGGAACTAGATAAATTACATACAGTTTATCCATATAATGGAATATATTGAATATATTTAAAAGAATGACCCAGATTAGGGGTGCCTGGGCGGCTCAGTCCATCAAATGTCAGACTCTTGGTTTTGGCTTGGGTCGTGATCTCAGGGTGGTGGAATGGAGCCCCATGTCAAGCTACTTGAGAATTTCTTTCCCTCTGCCCTCCCCTGCCCTCTCCCTCTCTATCTTTCTCTTTCTCTCAAAAAAAAAAAAAAAAAAAAAAAACCAGACACAGAATATTATTCCCTTTAAGACAATACATTTAGTGCTCTCTCTGAGGGGTAAGGTTACCAGTGTCTCCTCACCTAAGTTAGATATTTTCCATAATGACAGCACCATTTTATTAAAAAGCAACAATAAAAACTATAGACTCCAGGCAGGGATAAGAACGGCAAAATGTCATCACTGTAGAAACTAGGTAATGGTACACAGGAGGGCTCACTGTATTATTTTCTCTACCTCTGGCATGCTTGAAGCTGTCCATAATAAAAAGTCAGAATAACAAAATAAAAGCAGAGGAAATGGCAGTTGCTGCGGCAGCCACAGCGCACAGCAAGACAGCAGGCAGAAAAAAGGAAAAACCAAACCTCCCCCATGCGACCCCCCGCCCCACACAAGCTCACACCCCTCTGAGCAGCCAGGAGAGAAATGAGCCCCCGGGAAACCTTAGCAGATAGAGATGATGGAAAGGCTACCAGGAAAGACTCCCGAGGGGGAGCACCCACATAGGACTTGACGTGAGCGTGAAAAACACCTCTCTTGTGAAAGCACTGGAAACTCGGGGTTTTATGTATCTGTTATAGCACCTCGGGAGCATTACCCTAATATACCTGATATATAAATATCATGTCATAAAACAGAAGCAATGAGAGACTTTTGAGAATTTGTATTTATAAGATTTCACAGAAAAGTCATCTTTTGGGGGCGCCTGGCTGGCTCGGTCAGTGGAGCCTATAACCCTTGATCCCAGCTCAGGTCTTGATATCAGAGTCGTGAGTTCAAGCCCCACACTGGGCTCCATGCTGGGCATGGAGTTCACTTCAAAAAAAAAAAAAAATCATCTTGTCATTCAATATTCAGTGACTTTAGTTACAAAAATTCAGCCTGTGCCTAATTTTTCAGAACAAACTTCTCCCTGAGATTTTACTTACTTATAAGTTACCAAATTAGCCGGCTCCTGTTTCACGAGAACTGGCGGAAGACACAGCGTCTTGCATCAGAGACGAAGGACCTCATGACTCACAGTAGAGCCAAAGTCTCATGGTGGTGACACGATGGGCCCAGATGACATGTGTACATGCAAGCGCCTGCTTTACCGGAGAGAAACCCAGGGCCAGTGGCCCAGCCCTTCTTGGGCGAGCAGCTCAGAGACGGATAAACTCTGCCATGTGGCATACGAGAACTTGCAGGGAAGCTCAGGGCACAGAGCAAAGTGCTTCCCCAACAGCTCATTACAGGGCTAATACTCATGGCAGCCACTTTTACTGAGACCGTACATGGTATGGTATTGTTCTTGCCTGTAAGTTCCTATCTATGTCATACTGACTTCACTGCTACCTTTCAATCTTCCTCAAAATAACAATTTCAGTGCACATTTTCAAATATCTTAGCTTCAGGCCACATGAGATGAGAAAATCCTATTTGTAATTACGTATTTGTAGAAATTGGAAAAAATGCTTCTCCCAAGAACAGCATCTCCCCATGTTATTACCATTCAAAATGCCACACACCGCCACCATGCCATAATGGCTACCGCGGGAGGAAATAAGGACCTGTGACTGCTGTGCATTTGGGAGACGTTCAGCAACTCGTGCAGGGGAAGACTGAAGAAACAATTGTTTAAGCTGCTCACAAAAATTTATTTTCAAAAGAGGACTTCTAAGGAGGGAGCTAGAAAGCACTGAGAATACCCTAAATAGATAGGCCTTCTTCCTAACCCCTGGCGCCTGTGACTGTTACCTTATTTGGAAGGTCTCTGCAGGTATAATTAAGTGAAGGATGTTGAAATGAGAACATTCTGGATTACCCAAGTGATCCAATGGCAAGTCCTTATAAAAGACACAGAGAGAGAGCAGAACAGTGGTTGCCAGGGCCTGAGGAATTGTGATTCAGCAGGTATGGAGTTTTAGTCATGCTGGGTAAAAAAAGTTCTAGAGGTTTGTTGTACAATAACATGCACATTTAGCAATACTATACACTTAAGGGTTTATTAAGAGGGTAGAGCTCATGTCATTGTTTTTCACAACAATAAAAAAAGGGAGAGAGACACACACATAGAAGAGGAGGCCATGTGAAGACAGACGCAGAGCGCCAGAAGCCTCTGGAAGCTGGAACGGGGGAGGAAGGATCTGAGAGAGCACAGTCCTGCTGACACCTTGATTTCAGACTTCTGGCCTCCAGAACTGGGAGAGAATACATGTCTGTTGTATTAAGTCCCCAAACTTGTGGCAATTTGTTGCAGCAGCCCCAAGATACAAACAGAACATAACCAGTATTTTTTTAATCTAAGGAAAACTTTTTTTTCCATTAAAGGTAAATATTTTCTAAGTTTAACAACAGTAGCACTCGCTCTGAAAAGACTGATCTGGGGCGCCTGGGTGGCTCAGTGGGTTAAAGCCTCTGCCTTCGGCTCAGGTCATGATCTCGGGGTCCTGGGATCGAGGCCCACGTCGGGCTCTCTGCTCAGCAGGGAGCCTGCTTCCTCCTCTCTCTGCCTGCCTCTCTGCCTACTTGTGATCTCTGTCTGTCAAATAGATAAATAAAAATCTTAAAAAAAAAAGTTTTGAAAAGACTGATCTGCTTGACTACATAAACACATAAAACTCTAGCACCTGAAAAAACACTATAAAAAAATGGCTAAGTCAACTATGAAAATGCCGTACAAAGGACTGTTTATAGCAGATATAAGGAATATGGTAGCTCTGTAACTTCTGACACAGAAGAACCTTTTCAGATATATTATTAAAAAAGACAAATTAAGGAATAGCATGTCAACTATGTTAACTTTTGTTAAAAAAAAAAAAAAAAGGAAAGACAGAAAAGTATACCCACAGTATCCAGCAGAACGGCCTCCCAACAGTTTCCAGGTCCCTGGAAATTATGAATGTTAGGCTGCATGACAAGAGGGAATTAAGACAGCAGAAGGAAATGTTAAGGGTGCCAATGAGCTGACCTTAAAATAAGAAAATGATCCTAAACTTAGCAGGTAGGCCTTGTAGTGACAAGGTCCTTACAAGCAGCAGGAGACGGCAGAGAGGACAGAGTCAGACTAGAAGATGTGGAAGGGCTAGAAGTGTAGGAACACATGTGGCCTCTAGAAGCTGGAACACAGCCCTGCCAACAACTTGATTTTAGCCCAGTGAGATGCCTTTCAGACTTCTGACCTCTAGAACTCTAATATAATAAATTTGTGTTTTTTTAAGCCATTGACTTTGAGACAATTTATTACAGCAGCAATAAAAAACTAAAACCCACAGACACACGTATGCTCATCTACACACAGAAGGAACTGGAAGGAACATAAGAAAGCGCCAACCGTGGTCACCTCAGGGGAGGAAATCTAGATGGCTGGGGACAGGAGCAGAAAGGAGCCCCACTTTTCCCCATATGACCATCCGTGCTCTTTTAAAGTTATACTTCGTACTGGTATTGCTTTTTCAAAGAAATAATCAATTAAGAACAATTTAAGGGATAATGTGATGTTTTTCTCATGGTTCCTTTAAGGAAAATGGATTATGAAATTAGAAACTAAGCATTTTGTTTAATACCATCTTAAAGCAAATGGCAATCCATGAAATAAAAATAATTTATGAGAAAATTTAAAATAACAAAACGTAAGATACCACTTCACACCCACTAGAACAGCCAGAATCAAAATGTAAGCTAACACGTGTTGGCGAGGATGTGCAGAAGGGGGGCCCATGGCTGGCGGGAGCGGAAAATGGTGTGGCCACTGTGCAAAACTGTTCAGCAATTCTTCACGATGTTAAACAGAGTTACTCTGTGACCCACCAATTCTACTTCTAAGTATATACTCAAGAGAAATGGTCATTTACATCCAAACAATAACCCGTTCACAAATGCTCACAGAAGCATTATTCCTAGCAGCCGAAGGAGAAGCAACCCAAATGTCCACCAGCTAATGAACCGATCGACAAAGCACGGTCTATCCACAAAGGGAAGTATTATGCAGCCGTAGGAGGGATGACATCCTGACACAAGCTACATCAAGCTACACAAGCTGCACAAGCTACATCATGCACGAACCTTAAAAACAGTATGAGAGAAGCCAGACACAAAAAGCTATTTATATGCGCCTGGGTGGCTCAGTGGGTTAAAGCCGCTGCCTTCGGCTCAGGTCATGATCTCAGAGTCCTGGGATCGAGATCGGGCTCTCTGCTCAGCGGGGAGCCTGCTTCCCCCTCTCTCTCTGTCTGCCTCTCTGTCTACTTGTGATCTCTGTCTGTCAAATAAATAAATAAATAAATAATCTCAAAAAAAAAAAAAAAAGCTATTTATATGGAATGGTCTGAAGAGGCAAATCCATATGCACAAGGAGTAGATTAGGGGTTCCTGGGTTGAAGGGTGGTGAGGAATGGGGAGTGACTGCTAATGGGGACAGATGCCTCCTGGGGACAATGAAAACACTATCACAGAATCGCACGATGGCTGTTGCACAACTCAGTAAAAATACCTAAAATCACTGCACTGTACATTTCAAATGGGTGAACTTTATAGTATGTAAATTATATCTCAATAAAGATATTCAAACAGACAAATTTCTGGCACGGAAAGTGAGAACACTGGTTACCCTTGGGAGGTAGTGTCACTGGAACGGACCCAAGGGGACTCCCAGGATGCTGGTAGTGCAGTAGTTACTGGTAGTAACACGGGTGTGTTCACTTTATATATAAGCGGACCCACAGTTAAACCTGTGTTGTTCAAAGGTCACCTTGGCCCTGCCATTAGATTACACCAAGACAGAAACAAACGACCAGAAAAACAAGGCACGTTTCGGGCAACAGGGTATTATTATTTTAAGACTATTCCCTTAGGGGTCGTGAACCCATGATCGCCACATGTCCTGGGGTTGAGCCCCAAGGCGGGCTCCCTAACTCATGAGGAGTCTGCTTCTCCCCACCCCTCCCCGCTCATGTTCTCTCTCTGTCTCTATCTCTGTCCTCTGGACTTTGCTACACGAACCTTTTTCCTTCTTCATCTTGCTGTATGTCCTCTCACTATAGTAAATCATAGCTCTGAGTAAAACCAGATCCTGAGTCCTGTGAGTCATCCTAGCAAATCACAGAAACTAGGCGTGGTCTTGGGAACCCTCTTCCCCAACGCTATTTATTCACACTTCAGCCTAAATGAGTCAAACATCCTGGAGGTACGACCACCTCCTGTGGATGTGGATTTATTTGGCATCTGCTACGCACCAGGCACGGTGCCACGCGCTGCGGACACAGAGAGCAGTAAGACATAACCCTCACCTGGAAGACTTACAGTATGTTCCTCATGTCCCTAACGTTGGGTCCTTTTCTTCAATAAAAGAGAGGGAGGGCCACACACTTGTGTGTAGGTAATATTAAGGTCAGGTTAGGGACGCCTGGTGGTGCAGTCAAGCATCCGACTCTTGGTTTTGGCTCAGCTTGTGATCTCAGGTTTGTGGGATCGAGCCCCACGTCGGGCTCTGCACTTAGCGTGGAGTTTGCTTCAGATTCTCTCTCCCTGTCCCCCTCCTGCTTGTGTGCTATCTAAAATAAATAAAATCTTTAAACAATAAAAAATAAAGGTCAAACTAGTAAGTGCCCGTGTATATTATTGAGCACATGGTGCTTTAGATTCTAATCTGCTGGGACCCACCTAGTGGGCCTTAAAACAGATGTTTTTCCCTCATTCTGTAGGCACCTGCTCCTCTGTTACAGAAGGGCTCACGTTCCACTTCGCAATTCTCCCAGGAAGGCCCGAAACCCCTTAAAGGGGAAGGTCTACAATCTGTTCTCTTTGTGCCCTGTGCACTCAACAAATGAATCCGAGAAAATGCCTGGTCATGTGCCTTACTATAATATCCCTATAGTCCCTATAGAATATCCCTATAGTCCCCCGGACACATAGGGTGGGAGGAACACCACTGACAAGGGAATCACAAATTTTGACTATTGACAAGCGGGCAACCAATCCTTTTCTATTCATCTCCATCTTTATGCTGAGTATCCCCAGGGCGCCCAGGTGACACACTTGCTTAAGCATCAGATTCGTGGTTTCGGCTCAGGTCCTGATTTCAGGGTTGTGGGATCCAGCCTCAGGCAAGGCTCTGCACTCAGCAGAGTCCACTAAAGTTTCTCTCTTCCTCTCCCTCTGCCTCTCACATCTCCCCACCCCACCCGTGCATGTGTGCGTCCTCACATTCAAAACAAATGAATCTTTAAATATTGGGTATCTCCAATCCCATTGAGAGGGACCTCTTGTCTCTTAGATACTTCCTTTCCCAAGTCAGACCATCCATATAAATGCAACAGTGAGATGAAAAGGATGAGGAGGATAAAGTGACCAGAAGACTGCTTAAATTATCTTCTAGAAGTTTTATAGTCCTTCAATAAGCTGTATTTTAGGATATGTTTTCCCCAATCACATGCCAAGAAAGGATGCATAAGGTAAATTCAGCCTTACCCACAGGCAGATCCCCGGAAACACAAAAAACAAACAAAACCAAGTTAGGTGATCACAGCTACCACTGCTGTGCTGTTACCATATGTCACACACCATTCTTTTTTCATTCTCACAATCCCTGTTTTTTTTTTTTTTAATTTCTTTTCAGTGTTCCAGAATTCACTGTTTATGCACCACACTCAGTGCTCCATGCAATACGTGTCCTCCACAATACCCACCACCAGGCTCACCCAACCCCTAAGCCCCCTGCCCTCCAAAACCCTTAGTTTGTTTCTCAGAGTCCGCAGTCTCTCATGGCTCACCTCCCCCTCCGATTTCCCCTAACTCCCCCCTCCTCTCCATCTCCCGATGTCCTCCATGTTACTCCTTATGCTCCACAAGTAAGTGAAACCATATGATGATTGACTCTCTCTGCTTGACTCATTTCACTCAGCATAATCTCTTCCAGTCCCGTCCATGTTGCTACAAAAGTTGGGTATTCATCCTTTCTGATGGAGGCTTCATACTCCATTGTATATATGGACCACATCTTCCTTATCCATTTGTCCGCTGAAGGGCATCTCGGTTCTTTCCAGAGTTTGGCTATTGTGGCCATTGCTGCTATGAACATTCAGGTACAGATGGACCTTCTTTTCACTACATCTATATCTTTGGGGAAAAGACCCAGTAGTGTAATTACAGGGTCACAGGGAAGCTCTATTGAGTCTCCACACTGTTTTCCAAAGTGGCTGCACCAACTTGCATTCCCACCAACAGTGTAAGAGGGTTCCCCTTTCTCCACATCCTCTCCAACACAAGCACCATTTTTAAAAATAAACTTTTAACCTTAGAATAGTCTTAGATTTACAGAAAAATCCACAGATAATATAGAAATCCCCATATATCTCATATCCAGTTTCACCTACTGTTTTTTTAAAGACTTTATTTATTTATTTGACAGAGAGAGAGAGAGAGAGAGATCACAAGTGGACAGAGAGGCAGGCGGGGGGCGGGGGGCAGCAGGCTCCCTGCCGAGCAGAGAGCCTGATTCAGGGCTTGATCCCAGGACCCTGGGATCATGACCTGAGCCGAAGGCAGAGGCTTAACCCACTGAGCCCCCCCAGGTGCCCCTCACCTACTATTAACAGCTTATATTTGTCATAATTAATGAGCCCATACTGATACATTATTTCTTTTAAAGATTTTATTTTTTAAGCAATCTCTACACCCAACGTGGAACTCAAACTTCCAACCCCGAGATCAAGAGTCGCACCCTTTATCGACTGAGACAGCCAGGGGTCCTCAACACATTCTTATTAACTAAAGTTCATGCTTTATGCAGATTACTCAGTTTTTATCCAATATCCTCTTCTGTCCCAGGATCCCATCTAGGACACTGCTTTACAGCTAGTCATCCTACATCCTTAGTCCCCTCATGGCTGCAACAGTTCCTCAGACCTTCCTTGGGTTTGTGACATGGACAGTTTTGAAGTCAATGGTCGGGTATTTTCTAAGATGTCCTTGTACTGGAATCTGTCATCATCTTCATCATTAGACTCAGGTTATGGGTTTGGGGAAGAAGACCAGAGTACTGTTGTGCCATATTGGCACATCATATCGAGGCCCATGTCATCAGCGTGGCTTGTCACCATTGACGTTGACCTCAATCAACAGGCTGAGGTCTTGTAAGGTTTCTCCCCTGTAAAGTGACTTTTTCCCTCCCCCCTTCTATACTGTACTCTTTGGGAAAATTTACCACACATATTCTGCACTTTGAGTGGGAAATAATATTCCTGTGAGGAGAGAGCATCCATTTAAATTATTTGGAATTCCTTTTTTTTTTAAACATTTTATTTATTCATTTGACACAGAGAGAGAGAGATCACAAGTAGGCAGAGAGAGAGGGGAAAGCAGGCTCCCCGCTGAGCAGAGAACCCGATCAGGGGCTCGATCCCAGGACCCTGAGACCATGACCTGAGCCGAAGGCAGAGGCTTAACCCACGAGCCACCCAGGCGCCCCTTTGGAATTCTTCTATATATATAAACTTCTCTATATGAGAAGTTTGTCTATTCTAATTAATCATTTATATTATATGAACCCATTGATATTTATTTTATACTTTGGGATTATCCAATACTATTTTATTTTGTTGCTTAAATTGTTCCAGGTTTGGCCACTGGGAGCTCATTCACAATTGTTCCTGTGTCCCTCTGACATGCCCCATCAATAAAGGGTTTGTTTTTTTGTATTTTCTTACTTCCTGGTACTACAGAATCCTGTGTATTTCCTGTCTCAGTCTGAGGATCAGCCATTTCTCCAAGATCCCTTTTACAAGAGAATGGTGTTTATTAAACACCAAGCTCTGAGTACTAGGAGTCAGGCACCATTTTACACTTAATCATTTCAACAATCCCACGCAACAGGGTACCCCATCAGCCCTATCTTACAAATGAGGTTAAGCAGCCTGCTCAAGGTCACATCAATAAACAGCAGGGCAGGGCTTTAAAAGCAGGCAGTTGGACTCCAGAAGCCATTTCCCGACTACACTACCACTGCTATCCCCCAGGAGCAGAACACTGCCAAGAGGATGCGGATGAAGTCACATTGATGCACTTACCAGAGCACTGACCTTGGCAACAGATCCTTTTCAAAAGCTAACAAGGTCCCGAAAGGCAGAATTTGGGAACCCTGCTGCCAACGATATAGGGACACATTCTTTGGGGTGAGGAACAGTGAAAACACAAACTCCAGTTGCTGGTGGCTTACCCCTCATAATCAATGACCAGAGTACTGCTTGGTCTCTCCTGATCTGATAACTTTCAGACTTCTGGTACTGCCAGTCCATCTGGCGAGCTGGTCACTCAATATTCCCTGATGTCGCCTACGCTGAGCTGTAACTTCGTGCCTTTTACAACATGAGAGGGTGGTTTAACCAAGTGGGAACAACCAGCTCTTAAAACTTGTTAAAGCACCTCCACTAGAATGGCTAAAATTGAAACACTGAAAATGCCAAGAGCTAGTGAAGATGTAGACTCAGCAGATCTCTCATACATGGATAATGGGGACAGAAAATGGTATAGGCGCTTTAGAAACCAGTCTGGAGGTTTCTTATAAAGCAAACTATCCACTTACTGTACAAACCAGCTTAAATACCTAACATCAAGGAATGATCTAATAATAGTTTCAACCACAAGCTGAAATATTATGTAGCCATTAAAATTATTCTTTCAGGGTGCCTGGCTCAGTGGGTTAAGCCTTTGCCTTCAGCTCGTGTCATGATCCCAGGGTCCTGGGATCACGCCCTGCATTGGGCTCTCTGCTCAGCAGGGAGCCTGCTTCCCCCCCCTCTCTCTCTCTGCCTGCCTCTCTGCCTGCCTCTCTGCCTGCTTGTGATCTCTGTCTGTCAAATAAATAAATAAAATCTTTTAAAAAAAATCATTCTTTCAAATAATATGTAATGATATAGGAAAATGTTCACCTATAATTTAAGTGGGAAAAAGATGGTTAACAATCACACAAATACACATACATGCAAGAAAAGGAATGGGGGGGCGCCTGGGTGGCTCAGTGGGTTAAGCCTCTGCCTTCGGCTCAGGTCATGATCCCAGGGTCCTGGGATCGAGCCCCGCATTGGGCTCTCTGTTCTGCAGGGGGCCTGCTTCCTCCTCTCTCTCTGCCTGCCTCTCTGCCTACTTGTGATCTCTGTCAGATAAAAAAAAAAAAAAAAAAAGTCTAAATAAATAAATAAATAAAAAGAAAGGGAATGGGTATAAATACATAAAATACTTTCTTTTTTAAAAGATTTATTGACTTATTTTAAAGCAAGAGCACAAGTGGGAGGGGCAGAGGGAGAGGGAGAGAGAAACAAGCGGACCCCACGCTAAGTGCAGAGCCTGACATAGGGCTCAGTCCCAGGACCCTGAGATCATGACCTGAGCTGAAACCAAGAGTCGAACACTTAACTGACTGAGCTACCCAGGTGCCCCCATAAAATATTTTTTAAAGATTTATTTATTTATTTGAGAGGGAGAGAGAATGAGCACACGGGGGTGAGGGAGGGACAGAAGGAGAGAGAGAATCTCAAGCAGGCTCCTCACTAAGCCCGGAGCCTGATGCAGGGGCCAATCTCATGATCCTGAGATCATGACAAGCAGAAATCAAGAGTTAGACGCTTAATGAACTGAGTCACCCAGGAGCTCAAAATATGTAAAATACCTTAAAGTATCTATGTCTGGGTAGGATTAGCAATGACTTTAGTCCTCCTCATTATTCTTTTCTATATTTTTCAATGTCCACAATGAATAAACATTACCTTAAATGTGTGTGGGTATGGACGCTATCAGGAGCTTTAAGAAATCAGTTAACACATGGGCTAATCACCAACAGAAACATGAGCTCAAAATGAACTGTCTAGATACTATAACAGCAGTTTTAAGGGAGACAGACATAAGTTCATGGGAGGGATGAAAGGCAGTTACTGAAAGCTGGGCTATGGACTGAGGAATTCAGTTTGAGAAGAGAAGAGAAATTTTATTTTATTTTTTTAAAGAATTTTTATTTACTTATTTGATACACAGAGAGAGAGAGCACAAGTAGATAGAGTAGTAGGGAGAGGGAGAAGCAGGCTCCCCGCTGAGCCAGGAGCCAAATGTGGGACTCGATCCCAGGACCCCAGGAACATGACCTAAGCCAAAGGCAGATGCTTAATCAACTGAGCCACCCAGGCACCTGGAGAAGAGAAATTTTACACAATACATCCTAATTTGTGTTTCATCACAGACAGGCAGACTTACTTAAAAAACAACCAAAACCACACCAGTCAAACCATACACTTCGAAGTGGTTTAAGCAGAAACTCCCCATGTGTGCCAGCATCCCTGGCTGGCTCCACACCATCATAACCAGCAAGTGATTAACCCAGCTGGGGCTCTGGAAATGGCCATGGTGGATAAAGGAGCACTTATTTCCCTAACGACTCTTTCAATAGGCAGAAGGGCTGGGTATAAAACAAGAATGAAAGTTAGGGGAGAGAAAAAGAGAAACACCCTTATGAAAAAACACCTAGGAAAATAACTTCCTATTCTCTCCAACGGGATCTGGCATATTTTCACATGCCTTTAAAGTCAGATGAGGAACGTTAAGAATTACACTAAGCACACACACAGCTAAGAAGGGTACAGAACTGTGCTAGTGAAAAACAAATCAAAACAAAAATCCTGCACCACATTACGGGGAATAGACAAAATAAAGAGTCACCCCCCCCCAAAAAAACCCCAAACCCACCCAGACTCAAGGACAAACAGGAGTTAAATAATATAGCTGTATGAAAGGGTAGAAAGAGGAAGGTAAACAAGACTCTTTGCATTACTTAATAGTCTATTCATTTTTAATAAACCAAGTCTTCTTCAAGTGGAATTTAAGCCCTATTTAATGCATGAAAATGGAGGCCAAATTCACTTTTTGTGAAAAGGAACACTTGTAATGCCCAAATCCAAACATTTGTATTTGAGGACTGCTTCTAAAGATCTTAACCAAAGGTGTCGTGCCTCTGCTCAGGTCATGGATGGAGCCCCAGCTCAGCAGGGAGCCTGCCTCTCCCTCTGCCCCCGCCCCTGCTTGTGCTTTCTCTCTCTTTCTCTCTCTCTCCCTCTCTCCCTGGCCCCCCCAAATAAATAAAATTTTTTTAAAAGATCTTAATCTAGGCAGGTGATAGGCATAAACTATGGGACTTCACCAGTGGAGGGATGAAAAGTATTGGGGGAGGTTAATTACGGAGGACACTCTCAACCAGAGTTAGGAGGAAGAGGATTCAGGCTCTAATCTTAATTCTCTTTGAGAAACTAAATAATTCAAACCAAATTACTAAAACAAGGCACCTGGGTGGCTCGGTTGGTTAAGTGTCTGCCTTGGGTTCAGGTCATGTTCCCTGGGGTCCTGGGGTCGAGTCCCACACCTGGCTCCTTGCTCAGTGGGGAGCCTGCTTCTCTCTCTCTCCCTCAGCCTGGTACTGCACCTGCTTGTGCTCTCTCTCTCATTATCTCCCTCTCTATCGAAGAAATAAAATCTTAAATAAATAAAATAAATAAAACAAGGTCAAGAACCTTCGATGAAGATGGCTGTACCCAATTAATTACTTGGTGTAGGGAGGAAAATTGTGACCCAAATTACCAAACATCATGAAACACAAAAGGACATAGAGTTATTAATAACTGACAAAAATTTTTCATTTAAATTACATGCTTTGGGATGCCTGGGTGGCTCAGTTGGTTAAGCCGCTGCCTTCGGCTCAGGTCATGATCCCAGGGTCCTGGGATCGAGTCCCACATTGGGCTCCTTGCTCAGCGGGGAGCTTGCTTCTTTCTCTGCCTCTGCTTGCAGCTCTGCCTGCTTGTGTTCTCTTTCTCTCTCTCTGACAAATAAATAAATAAATAAAATCTTTTTTAAAAAATTACATGCTTTAATGAAGTAAATCCACTGCTAGGAATGTTAACTCCTGACAAACGTGAAGAATAACTAAAAAAAAAAAAAATCTATGTTTGAACACCTTTATTGAAGAATTCAGCAAGTTACAGTGCAACATATTTAATAGAATCCCATACAGTTTGGGGAATCTGTTTACGGGACAAATACATATTCATGCATAGACACACACACACACACACCCCACACCTATGTATATATATATGTACACACACAGAATGTGCTCAGAAAATTTATGGGAGTACACATAAGAAAATGTATCTATTTAAAAAGATTTTATTTGAGAGAGAGCCAGAGCACACAGGGATCAGGGGGAGAAGCAGAGGGAAAGGGAGAGAGAGGATCTCAAGCATTCCCCACGGACTGCAGAGTCTGATCTGGGCCTCAGTCCCACAACCCAGCGATGGTGACCCTAGCCAAAACTGAGAGTCAGACGCTTAACTGACTGAGCCACCCAGGCACCCCACATCTGGGAAAATGTTAACCAGGATTGGCCCTGTCACTGTTTCAATTTATCACAAAGCCAGTATTACTTTTACTTAATTTTGTTTTAATATAAAGAGAAAAAGTTGCTAGTTGATGCATATATTTATAAAAACCAAAGGTGAGATGCACACTAGGGAGAAAGAATAAAACAAGATTATTTGCAGTACCTTGCGACTCTGAGTCTATAAAAATGCATTTATGAGACACACAAAGTTTAAACCTCTGCAGTGACAACACATAATTTAAAAAATTCTCTGTGATATAATTGGAAACTGTGATGCCTTCAGAATGTGTAGGATTTTTTCTCTTTTTATAGGTATGTTTTGAGTAATCCATTAAAAAGTTCAGACAGTAAAAAAGTTGGCACTCCCACTGGGTTAGATAAGGGTAGATTTTTTTCAAAGCAGGGATCTGTCATTCTTTCTCCTTCTATACCCCCACCTTCCATCCACTGGGATAGAAAATAATAATTCACTTATAATTTACCACTAAACCAGACGCTAGGCTATGAGCTTTACACAGTTGCTCATTTAATCTTTGACACACTCCTATAAAATAGGTATTATTATGCCTGTTCCTTTTTTTTCTTTTTTTTTTTTGAGAGGGAGAGAGGGAGTCTTAATCAGGCTCCATCACTCACAGTGCGGAGTCTGAGACGGGGCTCCATCCCACGACTCTGAGACCGTGACCTGAGCCAAAATCAAGAGTTGGACACTTAACCGACTAAGCCACCCAAGTGCCCTGGAAGATTTTACTTTCACAAGAGGGCAGCTGCTAGATATCCCAGCCCTCACACTCATCTTAGAATGGTCTTTGCCACTCCCCCATCAAGAGGTGGGACCCGCGTTATCTATCCTCCAATCTGGGGGATGCGGGAAACACACTGACACTTCTGACACGAGATCAGAGAAGGTAATGCTGCTTCCATCTCCCACCTTGGAATGCTGATCCTCAGAACCCAACTGCCACCCTGGGAGGAAGGCCGAGCCATGAGAAACAGTAGTGTTCTGGCTGCCAGGCCAGGCCACGGTCCCAGTGGGCAGCCAGCATCAATCGCCAGGCATGTGAGTGAGAAAGTTTTTGGGTTTTTTTTATTGACAGGGAGACAGTGAGAGAGGGAACAGAGGAAGGGGGAGTGGGAGAGGGAGAAGCAGGCTTCCTGCTGAGCAGGGAGCCCGATGCGCAGCTCGATCCCAGGACCCTGAATTCATGACCTGAGCTAAAGGCAGACACTTAACCAACGGAGCGACCCAGGTGCCCAAGAAACTTTTGGGAGGACTCCAGCCCAGCCAGAATCTGACTGCGAGTGTATGAGAGACTCTAAGTGAAGCCTGCCTAGTTGAATCCAGGCTACCCACAGAATCTTGAGAGAGATTAAGATGTTATGTTAAGCCACTACGTTGGGGGTGATTTGTTGGGAAACAATAATAACCAGAAAACCAGTTTAAGAAAGGTCAGTATCCTACAGGAGGTCGCCATGTCTGCCTGGCTTTAAAGCCCATGCTCTCAACAGCTTCACTGAGTTTCTCCCTCCTCCCGACAACTGCCTATGATGCAAAACAAAAGGGAGGAGGGGATCAATGATTAATATGTCCCTGAACACGTGGGCAATGTCTGGAAAATAAAGTAGAATATACACCTAGAAAACCGTAAGATAAAGACCAGCATGATAAGCTGATATTTCTGCCCCCACTCTTTGACCCCAAGCTAGGAGTCCATTTTCCCCCTTACTCGCTTTTTCTATTCATTCTATTTCCACAGCTCTGTCTCTGTGACCTCCTGTTCCGGAATATTTTCTCCACTGTTAAATATTTGCTAAACATTTAACTGATCAGGACTCACACCTGGGTGACAATAGCCCCCCTCCCCGCCAATTCTCAGACTGGATTTTAGGGTAGAAGGCAGAATAAAGATGTATCACTAAACCAACTAATTGAAAACTACCAAAAGGGCCCATCTAAAAGAACATATTGAATAATACCTACTAGATATATATATATATACATATATATATATATACATATAAAACAATATTTGTTTATAATATGTATTGTATTTTGTTACAATATACAACATGCAGTGCTAACATTAGGGGGGATGGGGCCCCTGGCTGGCTCGGTCAGCCCAGCACGGGGCTCTTAATCTCAGGATTGTGAACGGGACTCTTAATCTCAGGATTGTGAACGGGACTCTTAATCCAGGATTGTGAGTTTGAGCCCCTCGTTGGGTGTGGAGATTACTTAAAAAGAAAAATCTTTAAAAAATAAACACATAGGGGCGCCTGGGTGGCTCAGTGGATTAGGCCACTGCCTTCGGCTCAGGTCATGATCTCAGTGTCCTGGGATCGAGCCCCGCATCGGGCTCTTTGCTTGGCGGGAGCCTGCTTCTCTCTCTCTCTCTCTGCCTGACTCTCCGCCTGCTTGTGATCTCTCTCTCTCTGTCAAATAAATAAATAAAATCTTTAAAAAAAAAAAAATAAATAAACACATAGGGGCACCTGGGTGGCTCAGTCATTAAGCGTTTGCCTTCGGCTCAGGTCATGGTCCCAGGGTCCTGGGACTGAATCAAGTCCTACATGGGGCTCCCTACTCAGGGGAGAGTTTGCTTCTCCCTCTCCATTCCCCCTGCTTGTATTCCCTCTCTCGCTGTCTCTCTGTCAAGTAAATAAATAAATTCTTTAAAAAAATAAAAATAAAAGGGGGGGTTAAATACACATTTACATATGCTTCTATGTAAATATATAGATACACATTTATATATACAAACATACAAATGTAAAAGAAATCGTAAGAGTGGTTGCCTCTAGGAAAGGAGCAGGAAAGGTTTTGAGGCAAAGGTGAATAAATGGAATGATCAAACCTAACTTAAACAAAACTGAGACATGCTGACATCAGGCTGACATCAGACTCTAGATCGGACACACTGATAGGCACCCAACACCCCCTCTGACATAGTCTTGACCAAAATATTTAAGCTACTCATAAGGAAACAATCAGACAAATCCAAATCGAAAGATACACAGCCTGAATTCTTTAAAAAAGTCAAGAAAGACACATAAGGCAGGACACTGTGCCAGATTAAAGGAGACCAAAGAGATAGGACAACCAAATGCAATTTGTGATTTCTGATTGGATTCTGGAAAAATAAAAACACCTATAATGGATATTACTGGGATAACTAAGAAAATTTGAAACATAGGCTGCATTTTGGACAACCATGCTATCCCAACACATTATTCGTACTGTGATTATGTAGGAGAACGTCTCTGTTCTTAGCAGATACTTGCTGAAAGCGGTGAAAGGCACTGGTGTCCACTACTAACTCTCAAAAATTAGGCGGAAGTAAATACTGTACGTGATTTAGAGCGCGCAAATGAGTAAGCACACAAACAAAAGCCAAAACGTGCATCTAAGTGAAAGGTTTATAAATATTCAGTGAATCCTTCTTGCAACTTTCATGTAGATTCAAAATTTTTCAAAATAAAGAGCTGGAAAGGAAAAAAGGAACAGAGTAAAAAATATATGTGTATACAAGTCCACACTACAAGTAAAAGTGTAAAGCCTTTTGTAGGCCTGTATTCTAACTACAGCTTTGGGTGCATTAGTGAAAAAGATAAACATGTAAACAATATCTACCACAAGAAAAGAAAAAGAGAATGTCTTGTAAAGGGCGAATGAGATGAATTAATTATTTTAAATATCTTTGTTCCACAATTTGTGCCACAACCAATCACTAACTGATACTCCGCATTCAAGGCAAATTTTACATTGTAACTGTATCTAATAAAATTTAATCTTTCCACAGGGGGGGAAAAGTTCTAGCCCATTCCAGTTGGATGCATTTGAACTGCCCAATAGTCCACAAATCCAAGTACAGGTAAATTTTGTACCCGTCACACATTTCCTAGGACGACCATCTCCTTTCCCAACTTCCCAGCAACACTCACTTCACCAAAAGGTTGTCTCAAAATCCCTGTAAAAATAGTTCCCATAAAAACAGTGTTTTACTGGTTCCCATAAGAACGGCTTGATCCAAAAAACAAAACAGCCCAGCTTTCCTCCCAGCTGCTCCCCGAACCGATGTCAGGAAAAAGCCGGAAGCCGCACAGTAACCGCTCACTACCTCACTGCCGAATGTCGAAGAATCTCGGTTTCAATCCAGCATTTTAAAACAACAACAACAACAACAAAACCCTCAAACTTGTAACATAACCTTGTACTAAACTATGCGGGGGTGGGGGGCGAGGAGAGGGACTCGGGAGGACGCTGGAAACCCCAGCGCCCCCACATCCACCCCGAACCCCGTGGGCACCATCTTCGACCGCCCAGGGAGGCTGGGGGTCCCCACCCGCGGCGGCCCCCCCACCCCGACCCTCCGAGTGGCCGCACAGGCGTGACGGGGCCCGGCCCCTCCAGCCCCTCCTGGCCCCGCTCACTCTTCATCCTGGATACGGAAGCCGACGACAAGCCGTTGCCGACACCGGACGGAGAAGAAAGGGCCGGAAAGGACGGCCGCCTGCTTCCACTCCTCTGAAGCAGGGTCCGGAACTAGGACCTCCGCGCCGGCCCCCGACAGAAAGCGTTAGGCTGCGGCCGCCATGTTGTATCCCTGTCGCCCTAGCAACCGTCAGGTGCCGGACGCCTCGAGGCTGCCGCCCGCGCGTGCGCGAGACGCCACGGCCGCATCCCTCGGCCCTACGCGTACGCGTGCGCACTGCGACCCGCCTCCTCGGTCTGGTGGCTGAGCAACCGCCCCTGCCGCTTTTCCGAACCGCTCCCGGCCTTTGAGGAGTGCAGGCCTCCCTCCGGAATCGCTATCCCCATCCTGCGTGCGAATTCAGCCATTTGAGACCGCATGCCAGAACGACCGTGGAGCTTTAACTAGGCTGGGGACGCACTAGGTAACTGTCAGTCGATACCCGCTCGCGTGTATCGAAACACGCGTGGCTGTTTCTGTTGGAACCGATGAGTGTAAGACACCCGCAATTTAACTATGGGCTTACGTGGACTCATTCTCCAGAAACTCTGTGCCAACACACAGAGCATCCACTCAGGAATTTCCTTGCCCCTAACACTTGCCTGGACACAGGATATCTGCTAAGATCCGGGGAAAGATCAAAACATGACAACGTGCAATTTTTAATTCCTTCATGCTTCTCAGTCCCTCTCTCTTGTCCATCCTTGAGGACATATTCTTCTCTGGAAAGCCGAAGCTTTCTCCTCTGTAAGCCACTGCAAGCGAAACCTGAATGCTTCCAATGGGGGCTCAGCCGTTCTTACTTGTCCCCTACTGTCCAGATCGCATCTTGGCCAGGGACAAAACACCTGCTCAGATGCGCTCTACCCTCAACACTTCCTTCCTCCCTGTCCCCACGAGACACCTCGTGCACACCCTGCACACCCCTCCACCTTTTTCTACCCACCTCACCTCTTGCTGTTCCCAGCCTCTTCCTTCCAGCCCCAGGGTGACCAAGTCTACACAGTCGCCTGTCATTTACAGGACAAGTCCCCATTTCTCATCCCATATACAATCTCCATCCACCCGAAATCTTCTGGCCCAACCCTTTGCCCATCCCATCCTCCTCTGACGTCTTCCTGCCCAAAATCATTTTGGTTTAGAAAGTTATTTTTCCTTCCTCAAATAATGTTTTTAATATATTTAATGTACATTTGATTATTTTAATAACTACAAATTATAATTTTATAAATATATTGCTTACTTAAATTATTGTATAAAATAGATATTTAATGTTTTGACTATTATGTTTAATATATAATGATATGTAAAATACAATATGATGTATTCTATTATTTTATAAATTTGGTGGCTATTCTGTGTCATGGTTGCACCATTTCCTATTTAATTGCTCCCCTACTGATGGATATCCAGGTTGTTTCTAATAGTTTGGTCTTTCAAACATTGCTGCAGCGATCAACCCTGTACATACATTATTTCCCGTATGTCCAAGTGTACCTAGAAGAGAAATTCCTAAAGTGGAGTTTCCAAGTCAGAAGTATCTACTTTGACATTTTGGCTTCTTTTTGAAAATGGAGTCAAACTCATATAACATAGAATTAACCATTTTAAAGAGTGACATTTAGTACATTCACAGTGTTGTGCAACCATGACCTCTGTCTAGTTCCAAAATAGCTCCGTCACCCCCGAAGGAAGCCCTGTAAACATTAAGCAGTCTCAAAACATGATGCTAAGGGAAAGAAGCCAGACACTAAAAGTCACATATGTTTAAAATGATTCCATTTATTGGAAAAGTCGAGAATGGGCAGATCTGTAGAGTCAGCGAGTGGATTAGTGGCTTCCAGGGGCTAAGGGGTGGGGAGAAGGAGGAGTGATGGTTCCTGAGGACAGGTTTTTTGGTATTTTGGTGTTTTTTTCTGGTGATGACATTGTTCTGGAATTAGATTACCCTGGTGGTTACACAACTTTGTAAGTCTACCAATACTTCCCGAATTGCACATATTAAATGGTTAAGTATAATTTGTGAATTTTATCTCAAAATAAATTGAAAAAGGAAAAAAAAAACATTGCTGGTATTTTGTTGACGGTGCTATCTTTTTGGCTCTGAAGAGCCACATGTAATCCCTGAAGACCGCTGGGATTTGATCTCTCCCTCCTTACCCCGTGTGGCCTTTCCTCTTACTTTGGGACTCTGTTACATTTCTCTTTCTCTTGGGTCTTTCACCTGTTTCTTCCCCCCACTTGGGCTCTGAGCTCCCTGGGCGGCCCACCCGTCTCTCCCCCCGCGGCCGGCAGAGGGCGCGGCGGGGCGGTCTCCGAGCACCTGCTAAACCCGGGAGCCGGCGAATGCCTCGGGCGGGTGAGCCCCAGCCCCGTGTTCCCGACGGCCCTGGGCCGAGGAATTTCCTGCTCGTTTTCACTGCGGCAAGTTCACTGCGGCTCTTGGGAGTGGAATTGTAAAAACCAGGTTGGCCACCACCCTGCAGAGGAGCTCGAGCCCGCCGCGGGTAGTCGGGCAAGCGGGGGCTGCCGGGCGTCCGCGCCCGCGGGGTGGCCCAGCCCGTCCCCCGGTGCGCAGCCTGCACCTCCGTACCCGGAGGAAGAGGGTCTCCAGAAAGGAAGAGCAAAGGAGACCTACGGGGGACCGTAGCAGGGGGTCTGCGAAGGCGGAATCAGCACCGATCTGGCCGACAGCGATGGTTCTTAAGCCTTCCGAGGACCCAGATCGCCAGACTTCGGGTCGTTGTGATTTGTGGACCCTCGAGTGCCACTCCCGACCCCCAGTGTTTCCGCGTCTGTAATTCTGGGGCGGGGCTCGAGAATTTGCGCCTCTAAGAGGATCGGAAGTGAAGCTGCGGCCGTACCAGGGACCCTATTCTGAGAACCGCTGGTCTAGATCATTCCTTCCTCTTTATTTAATTCTAAACAGACTAGGAAACTTCAAAGAGAAAAGGGACTCTCGCCCTCTCCTCTGCCCCTCCTCCCTGCTTGCCTGCGCTCGCTCTTTCTCTCCCAGATAAATCTTCAAAAAAAAAAAGAAGAAGAAGAAGAAGCTTGTGAATTGGAACCTCCAGCACCTTAGAGCTCCGCTCCTGAAACTGCTCCAATACTACCTAACTACAGCCGCTCAGGCTTTCTGATTGATTTTAAACTGTTCCTCGGACAGTCCATCCGGATCCTCGCGTTAACTTTTCTCTCTTTTCCAATATCAAGAGGTTCAGCCACAAGGCCATTGTTAACAGATATGTGCCCTGCTGCTGAGCCTCTGGAAATAGGAAGAAGTTAGGAAGAAAAATTAGAGATGACGAATTTCAAGCGGGTTAAGAGTGGGAAGGTGAG
Organism: Neogale vison; assembly: GCF_020171115.1. Taxonomy (NCBI): domain Eukaryota; kingdom Metazoa; phylum Chordata; class Mammalia; order Carnivora; family Mustelidae; genus Neogale; species Neogale vison. The sequence continues at coordinate 3,665,526 of NC_058103.1, read as the reverse complement.
CACAGGCCAACCAACCTAAAGATTGCTTCTACTATCTCCTAAAGATAGTAGAAATTGCGTTCATTTTAGAAGATAATAAACATGTCTTGAAGGACAGACACTAAGCTCACAAGGGTATGAGATAACGAGGAGGGAGCAGAACATTAGCCATTCAAATTAACATGAAGCACCGTGGGTAACAAGCTCCGTAAATGCGATCATGGTGTACTGTGTAATGTGGGTGCAAAAATAGGTCAACTTAAAGGCGTTCAGAACGACAGATGTAAAGTTTAAGAAAAGGTTTGTTAAAGGAGGATAGAAAGAATTAAAATTCAGCTGTTAAAGTGATAGACTCACACTAGATGACCCCAGGCAAATCCCGGGAGCACTGTCTTCTCACTTCTGTGAAATGGGGCTAACAATACCCCCTCCAAACGGTGTTCATGCAGATGAAATCAGATGTCTGTGACACGCTATACAATACCGCTTGATTTTTGCCCAGATGCTCAGTAAATGTTGTTGACTGATCAAGCGGCATCACCCATTGACACCGGCTGTTAGTTACCTGCCAGGTGATTCGGGCCCATCCTCTCAAGAAACAAACCTTGAGTTCTGACAAGGGCGAGCCTGATTTTCAATGATTATTGAGCATGCAGGACAAACTTTAACCATTGATAGGGAAAAATTAAGCAGGCAGACTGACAGGTTGTAGAGGCCATGTGGCCTGTTGTGGGAGACCCAGAGAGGCCTTTGCCAAGATCACCCACTTGCTACAGGCTGTCCTGCGCCCAGACCCAAATTGGCAACTTCCAACTCCCTATGCTTCTGCGGCTCTCTTACATCTAAAAGAGACCTTTGTAAAAGTTTTACAATTAATGTACATACCTTAAGGAAGAACACTTTTAATTTTTTTTAAAGATTTAATTTTTGAGGGGCGCCTGGGTGGCTCAGTGGGTTAAAGCCTCTGCTTTCGGCTCAGGTCATGATCCCAAGGTCCTGGGATCGAGCCCCACATCTGGCTCTCTGCTCAGCAGGGAGCCTGCTTCCTCCTCTCTCTCTGCCTGCCTCTCTGCCTACTTGTGATCTCTGTCTGTCAAATAAATAAATAAAATCTTAAAAAAAAAAGATTTAATTTTTGAGTATCGCCATACCCCACATGGGCTTCAAACTCACAACCTTGAGATTAAGAGTCACGTGCTCCACTAACCAAGCTATCCAGGTGCCCCTGGAAGGACACTTCTTAAAAGTCTCTGGAACCAACCAATTTGTTATAGCAAATCAGAAGCAACATCTGAAAATCCTTCTGTTTGTCTATTTTTCTTTTGTGTTGTCTAACAGCTTTGACATTGTACATATTGTACAATGAAGCATTTTATTTCTGTGCCATCCCCTCACATTTCTTTCCTTTTCTTTCCAGAATCAATTGGCAAGAATTCAGCATCAACATTCAAAGTGTTTTGCTCTCTCCTTGTCTGTGGGCTCCAGGGCGCCAAGTCAAAACACAAAACGTAAAAAGAAGGTTGCAGGGTAGTTCAAGGAAATTGTTCAGAAAATAGACAGTAGACATAGGCCTGGACTGAAGAAAATGAGAGATTCACCCTCAAAGTTTGGATCTCGGAAGAATGGTGTTCCAGAAAAAGATAAAGAGGAGATTATCAAATCTCCCTCAGAAATATTCTTCCTCTGAAATGTTGCCAGAATGGAAGGGCATGTTTCTGAGTTGGAAAGTCCAACAGTACAAATTTAATACACAATGGATTTAACATTCATTCAACAAGTACGTATCGAACACTTGCTCTGTGCCAGACACTGTTCCAGGAACTTGGGATCTGTGAATGTGGGGAAGGAGGCCACAATCGGAGTGCAGCATCCATGGGCAAGGGAATGCCAACACGGCCAGCCGGCCACCAGAAGCTGGGAGGGAGGCATGGAGCTGATTCTTCTTCCGAGAAGAAGGAACCAACCCTGAGGACACCTCCGTCTTGAACGTCTGGCTTCCAGAGCGGTGAGAGAATAAATTTCTCTTAAATCCTCCAGTTTCTCTTAAATCCTCCTGCTTAAGGCAGCCCTAGGAAACGAATACAGTGTATCTTGATTTTCCTACTGAAGTTTCCAATTTATAAGCAGAATAACAAGTTTCACAAGCCAAGTTTAAAGCAAATGGACCATCTAAAAAAGCCCCCCTCTGAGACATTTAGAAACCTGAACAATAACTTTGTACCACTGAATGCTGATCGTGTATGAGTCTGCGTTTTCCTAAGTCAGAGAAAGGAAAGGTGGACTCGTCTGTCTTGCAAGAACTGTAGGATGGAGCGAGACCGGGCAGGAGGAGGCCGGCGGAGTTAGGACCGCGCGGCTGCTGGAGGAGCCCGACCCCAGGCTCACAGCCGACGCGGCGGTCTCGGGTGCCCCCTAGCGTCTGCGTTCCGTCACTGCGCCACCCCGCGGGCCCGCCTCCGCGCGGCCGAGGCCGGCAGCGCCGTGCGGACCTGCCAGGTGATTCGGGCCGCGCCCTCAGGAACCGAGCCTGGAGTTCCGCCGGGTCTGTGTCGGGGCGAGACCGCTAAGCGCTGCTCTGAGCTTCGTTCGACAACCCTGGATCGACCCTCTGCTCGGTGCCGGTCACTCCCATTAGCTGCGCGTGCAAACTACAGGTTGCTGCCCTCCTGCAGTTAGGAAGTGAGCAAGCCCCGGGCGAAATACAGAGGAAAAGAAAGGATTCTGAGTGCTGGCGGCGGGGGCCGGGGGAGGTGGTGGTCAGGGAGGCCTCACCGACGTGCGACGTTTAGGCAGCGACATAAGGACATGAGGGAGGGCGCCTTGGCAGTGTCCGGTGGAAGAAGGTCCAGGAAAGGGGAGAGGAAGTGCAGCGGCCCCAAGGCAGGAGCAGGGCGCGGTGAGCAAGGTCCAGGACGGAGGGTGGTGGGCTGTGGCAGGGGGCAGCGGGGAAGGATGGGGGGGGGTCTTTCAAATGGGTGTTCCTGTGGGTGTACCCTTGCCCCATGGGTACAGGGTGCCCAGTTTGAGATGAATTTCAGATAAACAGCGAATACTGGTTTTGTTCCAGATATCTCATGGGACAAGAAATTATTTGCTAAATGTGGTAGCCTTACCCGGGCTGGGCCAGAAGGGGAGGGCTCGAACAGAGAAATGACTGCGTCTGACTTGTTCTAAAATGTGATTTTGCAATTAGCTCATTCATCCATCTATTTTTTATTTTTTCTTTCAAGTACAATACCCCCCCCCCCCACGTGGAGCTCAAACTCATGACCTCAAGATCAACAGTCAGGTGTCCCAGGCTTCAAACACCTGCCGGACCTGTCACCCCCGGGACAGCTTACAACAGGGTGTCTCCGCTCACATGAACAAGCGGGTTTGCTCAGCTGCGGGCTCCAGGAGGCCAGGCGCAGGGCTGTTCTACTCACAGCTGCTTCCCTGAAGCGAGGGCACTGCTAACTGAGGGTGGACTAAATCGGGCTCAGCAGCCCTCCCGGTGGCAGGGTGAGCTACCTAACGTCTTTCCAGTAATATCTGTTCTGTTAAGGTCCGCCTGACTGGGCTCTGCTGTTTGCAGCAAGGGACACTGAGGACACCTGCACTGTTTTGGGCGGTCAGACCGCAGGGATGGAGAGTGTGAAAGCTGCATGAGGCTCCCTCCTCTTGGGGCATTTGCCACCGCAGCACGGGACATCAGAGCCTCGGGGACCAAGGGGCCTCTGGGACATGTAGTTGAGGGAATAGAGTTTTGTCTTCCCGGTTATTTTTAGCTCCTCCTTAACCCCTCCCTTTTTTTTTAAACTCCCAGTGTATTTGTAACTCCTTATATTTTTAACTCTTTTTTTTTTTTCAGACCCCATCCCTTTGGAGCGGGTACTGTCCGTGGCCCACCCAGCCGCTGCTTTCGGATTTACTCCAGTGCTAGTTAACGAGAGGGCAACGTGAAGACATTTTCCAGACGTTAAAAAAGAGAGGGGTGAGGGGGCAATGCTCCCGCAGTAAAGGAAACACGGAGGAGCAATTTAAAACGACATCTGCAGTCGCTTAGGGAGGGTAACGATGGGACATTAAGTACAGCAAGAGAGAGGAGAAGTTCTATCCCTGGGAGCGAGGTTGACCCGAACGCCGGTCACCCGCGCAGGGAGGCGAGCTCGTCGGAAGGACGCCAGGACCCCAGCGCGCCGCTGTCTCGGGGCGGCGGCAGGTCGGTGGCTCTCCTCGTCCCCAGCGGGCTTTCTGCCTTTTCTAAGCGTTACCGAGCCGCACCGGAAGCTCTTGACCCACGAGGTTTCCACGCTGGAAAGATGCTCGGGGACACAGAGTCGCAGCGTTCGAAACGCTGTTCCCGAGCCGAGCCCCGAGGGTGTCAGGTGTCATTTGCATCCCCCGCGAGAGCCCGATTCGTCGGGAGAAGCCCCCTCCCCCCTCCCTAAAGAGCCCCGGTGTTTTCTTCTGGCCAATGGGGATGACGGCGGCCCTGGCAGGACCGGAAGTCCTTAGCCGGTGCCGGACCCGCGCAGGCGTACAGACCTCATAGGCGGAGCGGCTGCCAACCGACTCCAAGTGGCCGGTTAGCTCAGTTGGTTAGAGCGTGGTGCTAATAACGCCAAGGTCGCGGGTTCGATCCCCGTACGGGCCATGGGAGTTGCTCTTTTCCACCTTTTCTTTTTTTGTTTTAACCCGTGCTCCCATTTCTCAATTCATTTACTTTTTTTTTTCCCCCTTTAAATACGCTTTTCGAGGGCTGTGAGCCGTAGACGGGAGAGAGTCGCGGAATCGTTCCGGACCCAGCCGCGAAGTTGGCGCCGGCAGCCCGCAGGGAGAAAGGGCAGGATCCCGCGCGTGTCCATCCCTCCAACTCCCCGCAGGCTGTGCACACCTGCCGCTGCGTTGCACTTTGTTGTTGTTGCTGTTGTTGTTTTTAGGATGCTCTCGGATGGCCCCCCGCGCCCCAGTTGCTTCCTCACGCAGAGCTTCTGCGGGCCCTCGGTGCAGGCTCCAGCGCTCCCGGTGTTCTTGGACTTGAAAGTCCAGGCCTGGGATCAATTGGACAAATGCTTAGGGCGCGGCTTCTTACTGTCTGCCCTTCCTGACTCCAGGTGGGAAGCAGAACAGTGAAAGAGAGACACAGATCCCCACCACCCCGGAGCAGTGACCCACCAGTGACTGCCATGTTTTTAGGGAGGTCTTCTGCTTGTGGAAGCATCTGGAAACCTTCTCTTGCTGCTTTCTTGCTTTTCAGAGAGGTCTTAGGCTTCACATTTATTCCTCTTGGTTCTGCAGTTTGCAACCAGAAGGCGGCGGATGAATTTCTCTCTGGCGATTCAAGTCTCCAGGTGTGGTCAGGCATGCTTAGTTTAACACAAAAGCCAGTTATTTTAGGGTTAATGCCATTTTATATCAGAGTCTGACAGGAGTTCTAGCCATGTTTGAAAAATATCCAGGGAGGACGTCTACCAAATCTTTCATTCTTTTCTCAAATTTGTGTGAAGCTCTGATGGAATTCAGTAATAGCTCAGGGCCACAGACCCTTGGCAAGTGCTCAGAGCGCGTCAAAAGTGAGCATTGAATGCCAGTGATGGGACCCTTGTTCCTACCAAAGGTTAGTTAGAAGGAGAACTAGGGGCTGCTGACCAGTGCTGACACTTTGGATGTCACGCTCCAGAAATATGTGCCAGGCTGTCCTGAACAAGACCTGAAGGGGTCCGGAATAAAAATTATTTTGAGCAGAGGCCATCTGAATTTCTGAAAAGTCTTATCTGTCTTAAAGTAGATCCTTCCCAAAGAATTCAAAAGAATTCAATTGTCATGAAGTCCTCTTTCCTGGGAGCAATCAGGAAGGATGGACTCTTGTCACTGGAGAGATGTTGCCATCACACCTACACAGGCATTGTCATAAAACTCATATCTCCTATCCGCTCTGGTAAGGGTCCATTTCTCTTTCCTAAAAGGTACCTGTTTTCCCATAAATGCCCTTCCCTGCTTCTCTTTCCCTATTAAGATAGTCTATAGGTCCCGTGTTCTACCTGCTGCTTTGAGTTACATTTTTCTGTGAATTTCATAGGTATATGAATAAAAATGCACGATTAAATTTTGTCTTTTCTCTTGTTAATCTGCCTTTTTGTCACTTTAATTTATAGGCCCCTAAAGACTGACCCAAAGAACATAGAGGAAAAGTCCCTCTCCCTCCCTGGACAGGCTCAAAAACATGGTGAAATGGGGTACTCTGTTCCCAACAAGGAGGGCAGTTCTTGGCTTAGGGGCCAGAGGGAACCTTTCTGATACCTGAGGATGAGAAAATGAGAAAGTCTTTCTTTCAAAGTTGGAGGAAAGAATGAATGAATGAATTGAGGAATTGAAACAAATTCCACAAATCGAATCTCACCTCTGGCCACCTTAATGAAGCCATTAATGAATTAAATTAGAACACTGCACGGAGCTTAGTGAATGCAACATGATTATTGATTATGATGATGACGATGGCCACGTGGAGAGAAAAATGATCAGGTCTACCAGAAGCTTCTCAGACATCAGCCTGGGTTCCCAGTCTCCCCCTTTTTTGGGCATCAGGAAACTCGTAATATTCTACTGTACATGCCAGTTTCCTCCTCCTCTTCCTGCCTAGACTATATACAAAAGGCAGGACACCCTGAAGGCAGGGAACCTGAGTCACCCAGCAAGTGCTTACTGCTTATCAGCCAGAGACCCTACTGCCCTTCCTGGGGAGGGAGCCGAGAAAGGAGCACACACCGGCAGCTGCAAGGCTTGGTGGGAAGAACACACAGAGCCAGGAGAGTAAAGAGGAGGGGGAGACTGGGAAAGGCTGGCTGAAGAGGAAATGATGGAGCAGGGATGGAGGGGGCTGATATGTGGAGAGGGGTGGGGACCTCCCTTTCCTTCCCTCCCTCCCTCCCTCCTTCCCTTCCTTCCTATTTATCCATGCATCATTTATTCCCTAATCTTGGGCTCTGGGTTGGGGTCTGTGTTGAGCACTGAGTAAAATATCATCTTGGCCCTTAAGGTGCGTCCAGTCTGGATGAGTAGGTGGACCTGGGAATAATTTGGAGTTGGGTGCACTGGTTAAAAATGCACAATTTGCGGAGGCAGGGGGAGAATCTGGGTGGCTCAGCCTCTTGGGCATCAGATTTGATTTCTGCTCAGGCCCTGATCTGGGTGGTGGGATTGAGCCCACTTAGGATTCTCTCTCTCCCTCTCCATATGCCCCTACCCCCCTTAAAAGATGCACACTTTGGGGGCACCTGACCAATTGGTGGAGTGTGTGACTCTTGATCTCAGAGTCCTGAGTTCAAGTGCCACATTGGACAAGGAGCCTACTTAAAAACAAAAACAAAAACAAAAAACCCTCATTATTTAAAAAAAAAAAAGAAAGAAAGAAAGAAAAGAAAAGAAAGAAAGAAACAAAACACACTTAGGGTCCCTGCCAGATCTGTTAATCAGAAGGTCTTAAGGTGGGACCAGACCGGGTCTTCCGGTGGCTCTAAGGCACATGACCTTGAGAACTTTTGGCTAGTGTGATGCTAGGCTAAAGGCCTCTGCAACTCCAAGGACCTAATCCTGGGAGACCCTGGGCAGCTCCTGGAAGAGCCATATCTGAAATTTAAATACATTTGGGACTAAGGAGAGGAAAAGTCTTCGGCATAGAGGCGATGGGGCGGGGCCAACTCAGGTCCCCGCCCACCGACGTTCTCTCCCAGGTGCGGTCGCCTTCCGAGGTGTCTTGGCCTGCGGGGCACTCGTAGTCCCCACCCACCCTTTCCCAGGTGACGCACATTTGAGCCGCCGTCGCTGGGCGGCGCGGGTTCGAGTCCCAGTGTCAGCTGCCATGGCGGACGCGGAGCCCGAGGCTGAGGACGGCAGCGAGGATGGCGGCGGCGGCGGCGGCCGGGCTCCCCCCGGCCAGGGCGGCACCGCCGCTCGCGTGGCCCCGCTGGGCCCCGAGCAGCTGCGGCAGGTCCTGGAGCAGGTGACGAAGGCGCAGCCGCCCGCCGAGCCTCCGCCGCCGCCCTTCGTGCTGCAGGACGCGGCGCGGCGGCTGCGGGACGCGGCGCAGCAGGCCGCCTTGCAGCGGGTCCCCGGCGCCGAGCCCCCCCGCCCGCCGCGCCTGCTGCCGCCCCAGGTGAGGCGCCGGGAGGGACATGGGGAAACTGAGGCCCGGAGGGGGCCGAGGCCTCGGGGCGGACCCGGGCCCGCGTCCCCTCTTCGGCCCTCAGCTGGCCGGCAGGAGAGGCAGCGTCCGCCCCGACCTGTCACCAACTCCTCCCGCGCGCCCCTGCCTGGGACCCCTCCCGCTTCGCAGCGCTGCTCGGGGCGCCTCGGTGCTCCCGGGCTCCTCTCTCGGGCCTTTGTCATTCATCCCGCGTTTGCTGAGCACTCGCTGTGTTCCCGGCACTGCCCTAGGTGCAGCAGGTGCAGCCTTGAACACGGCCCTTGAAGGACATAAGCAACGTTCTGGGAGTGACCAGGGGGCTGCTTTAGAGTGAGGAGTCCTTAGGCCCGACACGGCAGCTGAGACCTGAATGCCCTGAAACGAACCAGCCTGCGGAGCTTTTCCGGTGGAAGGTGTGGCCCGCGCCAACGCAGGGGCCTGGGACAGAGTTAATCACACTCTCTTAGTTCTAAGTCCTCTGGTGCAGGACTTACCAGCCTGAGTGGCCCTGCCCAGCACAGTGCCGACATAGACTTAATGAACGAAACACATTGAAAGCACTCCTTATACTACAAAACATTTCTCAGTGTTAATTATTTCGTGGGTCACACAGCTCTTGGCTACTAGGGAAGTTGGAACTAGGGTATGGTCTTCCAAGCCCAGAGGGTCCCGTGTAGCTCCTGAAGCCAGAGGTCCTTCACATCCTCTGTAAAGCCACATCCCCTTTCAGAGCTGGGGTTGCAAATGACACTGGCAAGTCTCACCCCAAAGTTGCTGGAGAGAAGCTGCTTCCACTGGAAGAAAAAGATGGAGAATAGAATCGACAGTGTTCCTTGTTGTCATTGTTGTTATGAACAGTCTTCATTGTTTTTTTATTGTTTTTTCCACGGAGTGATTTTGGCTGCTTAGAGTTGTACCCACCTGGTGATCAAGACTGGGACCGCTGTCTTGCTAAAGTTGGAGAAGACAGCTATGATTCTGTCTGAACCATTTCCTAGTGGTGTGACCTTGAGTAACCCAACCTCTCTGGGCTTTGCTTCCTTTATTTGCAGGAGGGACGGGTTATTGGACAAGCCTCATAGCTCATACTCTGCTGAAGAAACAAAGGTCTCATGCATAGGGGGCGCACAGCAAGTCTGGAGTCAGGAGGGTGACAGCGGCTGCTGTTTGCAGAGCCTCTGCTCCATGCGTGGCACTGTGCCAGTCCGCGTCTCAGCAGGCTCATGAACGTGTTTGTATCAGCGTTTTACAGGGGGGTTGAGTGACTTTGCCCAGGTCTCCTAAGGTGTGGCTGCCCTCCACCTGTTGAATGTGACCCCGGCTTTTTGGGTTTGGTCCACAAAACCTAAGCAGAATGCAGCAGCATGCTGGTATTCCGTAGCTGATCTCATTGGGATGGCGTAAATTCTCCCTGGCTTCGCAACAGCGTAATTTTGCTGTCTGGTCACCTGAGATACCCTTTGAGCCCCCGCTCTTCCTTGGGAAGCCAGGAAAGCAAAGCAGGTGTGTACCGTGCACCTAAGGAGGTTTTGATCTGACCATCAAGGTAAAACATGACTCAGGTAACTAGAGATGAAGGACTGGTCTAAAGAGATGGCCTGAAGAGAGAGAGAAGTCATTTCTGGCTGAGGGGATCGGAAATGACTTTGTCCAGAAGGGTGAGTCCCAGCTGAAAATACAGAAGAGGACAGGCAGTGGTGGGATGGGGCGGAACATGCATTTCGAAAACCCAGGCCTTGTGGTTCTGTGTGTGTGTGTGTTGGGGGTGGGGTGGGTGTGGATCCGAAGGCGCAGACCAAATGCCTGCACTCCCATGGGCCAGATTTTGTCTCCCGTCCCTCCGCGTCCTCCCTGTTCCTGTGCCACAGAAACATTTCCAGCTCCTTCCAACATGCCCCGCCCTTTTTCATGTGCCTGTGCATTCACACATTTTCCTTAGAAAGGTAGAAAGTCTACCTGGCTGAAATTCTCTTCAGCCTTCTTAGGTGCCCTCCCCGGGGAAGCCAGGCCCTCCCCCACCCCACCCCCAGGTGCGTGAGTCGCTCGGTGATGTCATTGTGTCCTCAGGGAGCCTAGTCAGGCCTTCTGAACCATCAGAGGAGCTTTAGAAAAGCACAGATTTCGGGGTAGGAGGTCCTGATTCAGCAGGTCTAAGGGTGACAGGCCTGGTGGGGGAAGCTGCCCACGTCCTCAAGAATGAGGCTAGGACTTAGCTTCTGTTTTTTGTTGTTGTTGTTTTTTTAATTGAACTCTAGTTGACATACAGTGTTAAACTAGTTTCAAGTGGACAACGTGGCCATTCCACTAGTTTGTCGGTTATTCAGGCCCGACCACAGCAAGTGGGGTCACTGTCTGTCACTGTACAGCGTGTCACAGTGTTACTGACTGTATTCCCTATGCTGTACTTTGTACACTCGTGACTTTTTTTTTTTAATATTTTTATTTATTTGACAGAGACACAGCAAGAGACGGAACAGAAGCAGGGGGGTGGGAGAGAGAGAAGCAGGCTTCCTGCCAAGCAGGGAGCCTGATGTGGGGCTTGATCCCGGGACCCCAGGATCAGGACCTGAGCCGAAGGCAGACACTTAATGCCTGAGCCCCCAGGTGCCCGGACTTACTTATTTTATAACTGCCAGTGTATACCTCTTAATCCCCTTCACCTGAGTCTCCCTGCGCCTCACCCACATTGGCTTATGACACTTAGTAGAGGTTTGCTAAGTGACATACATATGTAACAAAGTATCGAGTATAATACCCATCAGGTAAACTAGTCTGAAACAAATTTTAAAATTAGACCAGTCTTGCCTGTTTTTTGTTGTTGTTGTTGTTGTTGTTTTGAAGATTTTATTTATTTATTTGACAGACAGAGATCATACATAGGCAGAGAGAGAGGAGGAAGCAGGCTCCCCGCTGAGCAGAGAGTTCGATGCGGGGCTCCATCCCAGGACCCTGAGATCATGACCTGAGCCAAAGGCAAAGGCTTATCCCCAAATAGTAGGATTTGGGGAGTGTGTGTGTGTGTATTGATATTATCTGGTGATATCTCCAGAGGTTAGACATTCTAAGTGCTAGTCATGTGAAACAAGTATGATCGTTAAAAGATCATTGTCATTTGATCCACAGGTTCCTCAGGGTTGGTCCTCATGGGCCCCTGGCACCAGCCCTGTACACGGCCTCATAAACTGGTACACTGAGTCATCTCTGCTGTTTGTGGTCGATGTAGCACATAGAGACAGACAGAGGGACTCCAGCTTGATTTCAGTGGGAGGTATCATTTTCATTGCCCCTCCACGTGGTGTAGGGGTGATCCAGACAGAGCCTCTTGGTGGCCCCAAATCAGGGATTCTCTACCAGGGGGCGATTTCGCCCTATGGAGGTGTTTGGCAGTGCCTGGAGACATCTTTGTCTCAAGCTGGGGGCTGCTGCTGGCGTCTGGTGGGTAGAGACGGATGCTGTCAGCTTTCTGCCATGCCCAGGATGGCCACCACAGCACAGAATGAATGGTCTGGAGTGGCCATTGTGCCAGGGTTGGGGAGGCCAGCTCTGGATCATGAGGTCGGACAGAGATGCTGATTATTTCTGCACTGTGAGGCCCTGAGCCTTGTCCATTTTGCTGCCTCTCCACTGAGTCCATGACCCTTAATCTCTAGCACCTGTACGATTGTCCCCGGCACATGGTCATCGCTCAGGGATGATTCGTGGGACATCATTGATGGCAGCCCTCCCCTTTGGTGGGTGCTTTGCTACTGCAGACCGTGCTGTCTTGAACCCACAAGACCTATTTGCACCTATGCTTTGTACCTGTTTTCTTGATGGCATCCCAGAAGTGGATGGAGTTGCTACATCAAAAAAGCATGTGCATTAAAAAAATATTATTTTAAGGTTTATTTATTCATTTTATTTTTTTAATTTTTTTAAAGATTTTATTTATTTATTTGACAGACAGAGATCACAAGTAGGCAAAGAGGCAGGCAGAGAGAGAGGAGGGGAAGCAGGCTCCCTGCCAAGTAGGGAGCCCAATGCGGGGCTTGATCCCAGGACCCTGGAATCATGACCTGAGCCGAAGGCAGAGGCTTTAACCCACTGAGCCACCCAGGTGCCCGTATGTATTCATTTTAGAGAGAGGGAGCACACAAGTGGGAAGAGGGGCAGAGGGACAGGGAGAGAGACTGAAACAGACTCTGCTGAGCGTGGAACCCAGTGTGGGGCTCAATCCCACAACCCTGAGATCACAGCCAGCGCTGAAATCAAGTGTCAGATGCTCAACCAACTGAGCCACCCAGGCGCCCCCTAAGATTTTGTTAGATGTTAAGAAGTTGTTGAAGGTAAGCACCCCACTCCTAGGTGTGCGTCCTGGAGAAACTCAGCGCGTACGCACACACATCCATGCAGGCCTGAGCACACTGCAAGAGCACAGGTCGGAGGCGCTTGTCCGTCAGCAGGAGAGCCACACTCCTCGATGTGGCTGAATTTCATGCACCGGGTCAGGGAGTAAAAAACCTGAAAAAGCCCCATCAATTTGCAGGAGAGGATGCTCACTTACATGAAGTTTAACAACATGTCAAAACGGAACTGCATACTTTTAGGGATATCTATATATATAATATTAAAAAATGCATGAGAGGGGGACCTGGGTGGATCAGTCAGTCGAGTCTGACTCTTGGTTTCAGCTCAGGTCATGATCTCAGGGTCCTGGGACCGAGCTCCGTGCTCAGCCGGGAGCATGCCTGAGATTTTCCCTCTGCCCCTCCCTGCTGCGCATGCTCATTCTCTCCCTCTCTTTCTCAAATAGATAAATCTTTAAAAAGAATCCATGAGAACGATCAGTAAACTTTCAGGCTAAGGTGAAAAAGGAAGAGGCCATGCAGATTAGGAGGAAAGCAGAGAGCTTCCCCTGTAGGGATGATGCCTCATGCCTTGAGGCAGGTAGTAGGAACCTGTGTTGCATTGCTTTTTATGGCTTTTTTTGTTTCTAGAATTTCATTAACTTTTCAAGAAAGTGAGCCTATGTATTGAATTGAGTTCAGTTTAGAGTACTAGGAATTCCAAGTCAACACCAATGTGATAAAACCATAAAGAAGGATATTTCTTATTGGGTCATGAAGTCAATTTAGTGGATTATGATTAGTATTTTTTCAAAAATGATATGGAATAGATACTATCAGAAGGCATTTATGTACAAATGGTAAGTAGTTTTGTGAATTTTAATTTATGTTTGCGTATGTTTCCGTGTGCACATGTGTAAAGCTTATCACTGGCCTGGCCAGAAAGCTTGAGAAAAACTGGGGTAAATGGTATGGGTACATTAAAAAGACATTTATAGGTACGATGGATTTTATAACAATATAAGTATAACAATATAAATATAAAAATTTATAATTTTTAGAAACAATTTCAATAATACATTTAAGATGAGAGCAGAATTGTAGAAATGTTGATAAGCATAATGCTTTTTTCTCCTTCTGTATTTAAGCAACTGGAAGCCATTTGTGTCAAGGTCACATCTGCAGAAATGAAAGATCAGGAAAGGCCAGTGCCCCCACTGGCCACCATCCAGCCCAAGCCAGCCCTGAGCCAGCTGCCCGCCAGGACTTCCAGGGTGCTGGGGCTCCGGCCGCAGCCCCTCCTGAGCACCGGGCCCCGGCCGCGCTTCTTGAGCAGCTCGCTTCCCGTTCAGCTGTTGGCGCAGGGGCCCCTGCCGGCCCTCCAGCCCCCGGCTGCCAGTGGACGGGGTGCCACGCCGTCCCCTTCGCCGGCCCCTGACCCTCCGGCGCTCGCGTCTGTGTCACCCAGCCCAGCGAATTTCTTTCTTTCCGGCTTGCCCACAGAACACACCGAGAAACTCAAGAAGTCCTTAAAAGTGAAAACACGTTCTGGGCGGATATCTCGACCTCCCAAGTATAAAGCTAAAGATTATAAATTCATAAAAACGGAGGATTTGGCCGACGGGCACCTGTCCGATTCTGACGACTATTCCGAACTGAGTGTGGAAGACGATGACGAGCAGAGGGAAAAGCAGGTGCTCTTCGACCTGTCCGGCTGCTCCCTGAGGCCCAAGGCTTTCAAGTGTCAGACGTGTGAGAAGTCCTACATCGGAAAGGGGGGCCTGGCCCGGCATCTGAAACTGAACCCAAGCCACGGCCGGTTGGAGCCTGAGGTGATGCTGTCTGAGAAAGCCAATGGGAGCGTGACTCGAGGCAGGACCGCTGGCCTGATGTCACCGGAGCCGTCCACACCAGCCCTTCGAAGCGAGGAAGGGGCCCAGTCTCCAGGGGCTGGCCCGCAGGTGATGTCTGTCTGCTGACAGTGGCCTTCCTGCCCATCCCGAAGTTAACCTCTGTGGTATCTGATGGGGTTTCGGGGGAAGGCTCAGGTAGAACCAAGATCCCCAGAGCAGGGCATCTGACAGTCCCCTGCCCTTGTCCCACTGCCACCGACAAGCCAGGAGATGGGTGTCCTGTGTGCGGCGTGTGGCGCAGAGTTTGCTGAGCGTGTTCCGTGGGAACGGAGCGGCTAGTTCCGTAGATCTGGGGGTAGAACTAATCACCGAGCCCTCTGGGCTGATGCGGACCCAACAGCAGGCCTTGGGAAGGGTCTGAGCTGGGGGGCAACGGCCCACAGGGGCGCTTCCTGCAGGGTCAGCAGGAACACGCTGCTTTCGCAGGGGTCCCTTCGGACACTCACGGTCAGACAAAGCAGACCGCAGTCACCCTGAGTGTGTGTCACCGCGTCACAATTTACTGACAGCTGTTTCACATTCCTAAACGTGTGGTGTGCGTTCCTCTGCCGGGCGCAAGAGGTCACTCATTTACGAAACGCAGACAACACGGAGCCCTTGAACAAACAGCAGGCCCCTGTGGTCACCCTCCCCCCTGTTGCTAGAACCTTCCTTCCTTTCTGTTTGACTGCAGTGGCTGTCGTTTCTGGCTGTGCTTGCGGCTGGGTGATTGTATTTGGAGATCCTGAAATGTTCGAGAAACCACTGGGCGCCTCAGTCCCTGCTGTGGGACAGGGTCCCTGAGGGAGGGGTGAGGCTGGCAGGGGCTCTGGCTCACAGATCAGCAACTTGGGGCCGGAGCAGGTGTTGTGCGGGCCCAGCACATCCTTCCTGGGTTCTAGCGCTGGAACCACGGGACGGCCCTGTGCTAGGATTCAAAAGTCCTACCTCCCCCGTCGCATTTGCTTCAGTCGCAGTAGTCTTGGCTGCACGTCCCCTTGGGCAGGAGTGTTTTCAATCTTCCAGGACCCTGCCAGGTGGGAATTAGACTTACAGGCTCTGCACGCAGCAGGGAGTCTGCTTGTCCCTCTCTCTGCTCCTCCCCCGCCTGCACTCTCTCTCTCTCCAATAAATACATAAAAATCTTTTTAAAAAGATAATGAAATCCTACACCACAGCAGAAGGAACCTGTAGTTGCTTGACTTCCTGAATACCGGCACTTGGCCTTGGGCGGGCGGCTGGCCAGATGGCCTGTGAGGAGTGCCTGGAGCTGCTGGAGTGGGGAGGGGTGTGCAGGCCTGTGTCTGTCCTGTCCTCTCCCGGGAGCAGACTCTGGCAACTGAAAGCACAGACAGACCTGGCATCCATCCCGGAGCGCCACTGTGAGGAAGATTTAGAGGGAAAATTCTGTAACAGTTAAGAGGACACGCTTGATGCTAGCTGCCCCATGAAGTGTGTTCCTGGTATTGATTTATCGTCCCATCAGTCCTGGGAGGGATTACTCCTGTGTTCAGAGGGGAGTGGGCGCAGAGTGAGGAAGTAGCTAGACAGTGTCAGGCCTGGGGACTCTTGAAAAGCCACGAAGACAGTAGCTTCATGGCTCTTGGGGCCTGGGGACAGGGAAGAATGAATGATGCCAGGGGGTACAGGGGTTTTGTGGAGCGGAGGCTGGGGGAGACATACATGTTTTGGTGACGCCTACACGTCCTTCTCGGTGTACAAAAGGCTGAGCTGTATATTTTTAAGGTATGAAATTTATGGTGTTTGAAAAATATCCAATAAGAGGTGACTTTTTAAAGTCATGGGTGGGGTGCCCGAGTGGCTAAGTTGGTTAAACCTCTGCCTTCAGCTCAGGTCATGATCCTGGGGTCCTGGGATCGAGCCCCGCATCGGGTTCTCTGCTCAGTGGGGAGCCTGCTCCCCACCCCCCCCGCCTGCCTCTCTGCCTACTTGTGACCTCCGTCTATCAAATAAATAAATTTTTTTAAAAAATTTAAAAAAATAATAAAGTCATGGGTAATTATGAATGACCAAATTTCAGTTTAATTTGTAAGATGACAGTGCTGTCAGAGAAGTTCCTTATTTCATTTTGGGGAACACCCAGGGTTATGGTTTGTCAGCTCACTCAAACTCACTGGGTGTCTTAAAGGGGGACTTTGTGGGGAAAGTTTAAGATGTGTTGATTATAGTTAACACATCTTGATGATGCAAAGAAGACCTAATTCAGCAAGCTCCTTGCTTTTGACTTGACTTTTTTTTGCCCTAAGGTCATCACTGTGGTGTATAAAACTTTATTTTGTTTTTGTTTTGGGTGCACAATGCTATCTAGAATAGCCAGTCTCTAGAAGTTGAAGAGGCCTTGGTGTCTGAACCAGAAAACGGAAGTTACTCAGCCCTTCTGGGATCCGAGACACACCCAGACCCCAGAAGTGACTTGTCCGTGGCCCTGACGGAGGCCAGCACAGCCATCGTCGGGCGAAGCAGAGCGGCTCACCCAGCCAGGGGTGCCCGTGCAGCGGGGGTACAGAGCGCTTCAAGAGCCCGAGCTGGGCTCAAGGAGGTGCGTGGCTCCCAGACCCGATTCTTGAAACCCGTGTCTTTGGCCTAGTGTATGACAATTCACTGGTAGGGTTCTGAATTAGAAGTGAAATACCCAGATCAACTAATCAGTCACCTGAAATGTAGTTGGATGGAGGTGCATGAACTGAGGGATAGTATTACCTGAAGCAATTCCGAGCTTTCCCCGTCTGAAGTGACCAGAGGGCTTTAGGGATAGCAAGAGCTGCTCGCCTTTGTAAGTTTTGGAATGATCATAACCTTTTCATAACGTTTTCATAGAAGCATTTAGAAAACAACAGAAATGGTTTCTGTTTTACTGTGAAGAGTTTTAAGGCATAAATATGTTTCAGGTTCTCAACCCTGGAATCTCTATCCCAGCCCCTTGAGAGTAGACTTAGTGAATGTAATGGGGTTGATTTAGAAAAGTGGAACCCTAAATTGAGCCAGATTGCCTTTGGCTAGGATGTGTTTAGCTGCCGGTAATGGCCAGGTGAGTATCTTAAGGAAAAGAAGTGACACACAGCCGATCTTCAGGTTTTAAAAATGTCTGTTGATAAGTGAATTTAAATGTGTGAATTAACTGAATTTAAATTGAAAAAAGAAGTAAAGGGTAGCAGACAGTGCGAGGTAGCGAGTTAGTGAGACGCGGGGTCAGGATGCCCGTCAGGGAACCGGGGCCTCCAAACTCACCCACAAGGGGAAGCGAGAGGTTTTCAGAGAGGAAGCGGGTTTCTTAGAAATCATCATGAGCTTGCATGCTCTAGCGGGAAACTTAAGCCCTGGTGAATTTGCTTTTCTCTCATTGGGCTGGTGAATTAATCCTGGGCGACTAATATTTGGGAGTAGGAGTAAGGTAGTCCTTGACTTGATTCATCCCTTAACATCCAAAATCCCATCTGCTGAGCGCCCTGTGCGGTCCAGTGCAGCCGCCGCACCCCGGCCCAGCTCCTGGTTTCCCGCATTCACTCTCTCTGCTTAACAGATGAGGAAGCCGACGGGTTCGAGAGCTCCCGAGCCCCTTCACGCCTCCGCTCTCTGCGATTGCTCCCTTCTCTCCCATGCCACTGTTCCCCTGGGTGCCCTCGTTCACCTCCTGGTTGCCCAGGCCGTCGGCCCTCTGCGGACACCCACGTACTGCCGCTTCACCCCGTTCGCGTCTCCTGAGCCCCCGAGCTCTGATTTCAGATGTCGCCACCGGGGTGTCTGTCAACTGCTCCACCTTCCACTTCTCACCGCCAGCTTGTTCAGGGTCTGCCTGGCTCCAGCTGGGAACCCGGACTCATTCCCGACTCCCCCTCCCCCTCCCCCGGCTCCTCCCCTATCTTGAGGACCTTGCCCTTCCCGCCTCCCCCCTCCCCGCCACCCCTGCGTTCAGCTGGGTCCTCCTCTTCCCCCGTGGCCTGTCCCTTGGCGGTGGTCTCCAGACCGCAGGCTGCCCGGGACTTGCTTGCTCTGGAGTGTCCCGGGAGAGTAGGGAGCACCCTTCCTGCCGCAGGGCCTGGCACTCCCTATGTGCCCAGGGGAGTCACGGGGCGTTGGACGTGCACCGCAGAGGGGGCCATAGCCTTGTTTGGGGGCAAACAAGTGAGATCCTCAACACACAGAACACTTATGGTTAAGAGTTGCTTCATCGCTGAGATTTGGGGAAACGTTACGTCTCTCATGTTCTTTGTTGCACCGGCTTGTCGGTCACTGGGACATTCAGAGCTGTCAAATGCTTCCTTCCGGTAGTTTCTGCACCAGTGTGACCGGGACGCGCTGGTAGAGTTGGCGCTGCCGCAGCTGGCCCAGGCCGTGAGCGTGTACGAGTTTCTGCTGATGAAGGTGAGTCGCTCGGCAATTCCAAACGATGGAGGGTGATTTGAAGTTCTTTAGAAAGACATCCGTCACATTTATTTTAGAAAAAGCCAGACCATTTGGAATCCTTTCCGTCCCCCAGGACAGAGCCGGAGCAACTGCCCGCTGCTGCCCGCTGCCCCCCACTTCCGCCAGACACCTGCCGTGGGGCCCTGCCTCCCCCGCCTGTTTTAACTTGGTGTGCGAGGCCAGAAAGCAGTGACGGCAAACTGTGTCCAGCCCAGGGCCCTTGTCACCTTTCTCCCTTGCCCTCACCGGCCTGGTCCATGAGGCTCTCCTCCCCGGGGGGCCTGTTGTGACAATGCAGGAGGCCCAGCAGAGCTGCCCGAGGACTGAGGACCTGGTGCTCCTCCCGCCTGTCCCCAGGACCTTTCTAGTCCCTTCGTGCTCCCTGGCCACGCCTCCTCTGGAGCTCTGGCCCACCGTCCTCTAGGGCCATCACCCAGGCGGTGCTTTGCTCTCTGGCCCATCCTGGAGTCCCCACTGAGCACAGTGCTGGGCACACAGGGGCTCTCACTGGGAAGTGGAGAAGACAGGCCAGTGACAGCCTGAGGAGCTTGTCTCCTTCCCTCCTTGAAGCGGCTTTCTGTTCTGGCCATTTTGTCGCCTCTGGTTTAAACCTTTCTTATCATCTTTATCTTCACAAAGGTTGAAACAGGTCATCTAGCAAAACCTTTGTTCCCAGCTGTGTATAAGGAATTTGAAGAGTTGCATAAAATGGTTAAGAAGATGTGTCAAGACTACCTCAGTGGTGCTGGTCTGTGTTCCCGGGAGCCTCTGGAAATAAGCAACAGTAAGGTAACAGGCTCACAGAGGAGGAAGTTTTGCTTTTACATTTGCCAAAAGAGGGATCTCCATTTGAAGAATAGAATGGTTTTATTTTTAGTTATTATTTAAAGGAATCTCGACACCCAACATGGGGCTCGAACTCCCGACCTTGAGATCAGGCACCGCACGTTCCACTGACAGAGCCGGCCAGGCGCCCCAGAGGAGCATGTTTTTAGTAGGGACAGAACCAACTTCTTTTCAGCTCTCTCGCTCCCGTCATGTAACACTTTTTAACTATAAAAGCAAATGGCGCTTGTCTGGGGAAACTCAGGAATGCGGAGAAGCTGACGGCAACTGGACAGCCCCATTGTCTTCCCTCCCACTGCTGATGTCGGGGACAGTGTGGTCAGTGGGCGTGTGGCTTCCGCTCACCGTGGGCTGGGGAGGTGACCGGGTCACACACACGGACTGTGGTGGTTCTGACAGAAGCCTCCTTTTCACTGTCCTTGTCGTCATGCAGCGCAGCCTCTGGCTCTGTCGGGTTCTGGATAAAAATACGTTTAGAACGGCTGTGGTTTTACTTGTTTTGGATGAAACCTTTGCTGGGCACCACATGCCCTGTGTGGTCTGGTCATTTGGGGGTCCCCGCCGGGCGGACCCCCTCGCCCCCACCTTGAGGCCGAGCTCTGAGCAATGCCGTGGCTGTTTACTCAGAAACTTGCTCACACAGCTGTAGCCGGCACGCGGGGTCCCAGCCCACCGGGCTCGGCCGCTCGCCGCGGACAAAATCCACAGGCAGAGAGGCGAGTGGTGGGCACACAAGAAAGGACTTCGTGTCAGTGAGTGACAACGGGAGGACCGCGGACTAGTGTCTCAGAGTCTCCCAAGCCCTGAAGATCCTCCCAGGTCTGTCTAAGGAGAATGGGGGACGAAGAGGGTGGTAC
Source organism: Neogale vison (assembly GCF_020171115.1). NCBI lineage: Eukaryota > Metazoa > Chordata > Mammalia > Carnivora > Mustelidae > Neogale > Neogale vison. The sequence goes on along the minus strand of NC_058103.1, from coordinate 3,645,038 downwards.
GTGCAGGGGGCAGCGAAGGTCTGGTGTCGCTGTCGTGGGCCGGTCAGGAGGGGTCTTGCTGGCTCCGGCCGTCCTTGTCGCTTGAGGGGGTAGTTTCGGTTCCCTTCACAGGATGCTTTGTCCTCAGGGTCTTGTGTCTGAGCCAAGAGGCAGCTGGAAAGAAGAGGCCAGCTAGCAAGTTTGAGGTCCAGGGGGAGCAGCCGCTGTCCTCGTTCACAGCCATAAGGAATACTTGGGCTGTGTTGCCCTTAGCTCTGTTGGAGGGTCCATTGGCCTGGTGACCGGTCTGCCCACCTGCTCCTGGAGTTAGAGTCCCAGAGAGTATGTTACTTCCAGAGCGAGCGGTCTTGAAGCGTGCTGAACACGGCCCATGGTTTTTTGGGGTTTTGGTTTTGGGGGGCTGTTTTGGTTATTAGTTTCATACAAATTCAATATTTAACATTACCTAATAATTTTTTGTATTTTGTCTTCTTGAACTACTTATTATAGAAATATAATGGTTTTTTTCTTTTTTTAGAAGATTTATTTAGGGGCGCCTGGGTGGCTCAGTGGGTTAAGCCGCTGCCTTCAGCTCAGGTCATGATCTCAGGGTCCTGGGATCGAGTCCCACATCGGGCTCTCTGCTCAGCGGGGAGCCTGCTTCCCTCTCTCTCTCTGCCTGCCTCTCCATCTACTTGTGATTTCTCTCTGTCAAATAAATAAATAAAATCTTTAAAAAAAAAAAAAAAAGAAGATTTATTTATTTGAGGAAGGAGGGAGAAGCAGATTCCCCACTGAGCAAGGAGTCCAACTTGGGGCTCAGTCCCCAAGGACTCAGTCCCAGGACCCCGAGATCATGACCTGAACTGAAGGCAGACGCTTCACCGACTGAGCCATCCAGGCACCCGTAATGGGTTTTTTCTAAGTCTCATACAGATGCCTTGATGGGCAGGAATCACATATGTGGGCTTTTGGTTTTTGTTTTTAAAAATTTTAGAGAGAATGTTTAGGGTAGGGGATGGGGAAGGGGAAAGGAGAGAGAATCCCAAGCAGACTCTGTGTAGTCCAGCTCGGGGCTCGATCCCGTGACCCAGAGATCATGACCTGAGCCAAAATCAAGCATTGGACGCTCAGCTCCCTGAACCACCCAGGCGCCCCTCAACTTACATGCTTTTTAAACTATGAGCTCAACAGGTGTGTCATCCTGCCACAGGGGGGACTGGACATGCACCACTGTGCACGCCCCTGGGGACCCAGCTTTGCAGGCAGCTCAGGCTGAGCCACAGCCTCCTGGGAGCACAGACAGTGGCAGGTTGGGACATAGACTGGTTGGGAGGCACTGAACTTGAGGGGCTGTTTTCTACCCAAATTCTGATCTGCTGTCCCTCCTTCCCTGCCCCTTCCCCCCTGCTCCACGGTGTTTCCGTCCTACGTCCCTGCATCAGTGACAGTTGTCACTTGTCTCCTTTATCTGATCTTCACAGACTCCCCCGGACAGCTGCAGTCCCCCTGACAGGATCAGGAAGGTCCCCTTGGCTCGGAGCAGGGAAGCCGGGGCCCAGCTCGGCCCTCAGGGCCCCCACACCCTCATCCTTGGCACTGCCTGGAAGAGGAGACCTTGTTCTGGAATGGGTAGGAAGGTAGCCGTGAGCGTTCGGAACAGGAGAGGAGTCAGGGGCGAGAACTCATGTCTGACTGATGCTGAAGAGAGCAGAGTGAATTTTTAAAAAAATTTCTCAGTGTATGCTTCTGCGCTGGGCGAGCACAGAACCTTCCAGTTCTGGTAAGAAACCACCTTCTCCCCAGCTGTTCCGTCGAACCCCACATGCACCTTCGTGTCTGTCAGTGTTTGGGGGCTCGCCGCCTGGCGGGGCCTCCCTGGCCCACTCCGTCCCGTACCTCGGGTTGACGTGTGTCCTTCCCCCTCAGGTGGCCGAGTCTTTGGGACTCACTGAGTTCCTGAGGAAACAGGAGGCACACGTGCGGTGCGGGGAGCCGGGCCTGGCCGAAGCGGAGGACGGCCACCAGCAGAAGCGGGGACATGAGGTGGGCGTGCGTGGCGGGGTGCCAGGTGACCCGCCGAGCCCCCTGTGCTTTGACTTCCGCCGCCGGCGCTGGGCTCCAGAAAGGAGAAGCGCGGGCTTGCCTGCTTCTCCCTCGTCTGAGCTGGTTGCCTCTCCCCTTCCCAGACTGCAGAGGAGGGACTGGCCTGGGCGAAGAGGACCAGAAGAGAAGCCCCGGCCCCGGCCCCGGCCAGCCCAGAGCCTCCCGCCGACCGCGGAGGCCCGCAGAAGCCCCCCGCCTGCGCCCCGGCCACCAGCAAGGGTAAAGCGTTCGTGGCCCTGGGGCCGGGCCTAAGACAACCTGGTTTCTCAAGTTTCATCCCAGCCTGCCCGTGTTCTGTCGCCCCCTCGGGTTCCCCGTGGGTCCTGAGGTCTGGGAGGCTTCCTCGGATCTCTTACCTAAATGAAGAGTCCCGAGTGCTGGTGAGCGGATCGCTCTCGGAGGGTCCCGGGGACACAGCTCGCCTGTGGCGTGGCTCTCTGAGGCTGGGCTCCAAGGGCAGTTGGGATTTAACGTGGGAAACAAGACCCACTCTGGTTTTTATCCTGCTCCAGCCAACCTGTCAACTAGACATTGGACACACGGCCCCGAGAGTAACTGTGCCATTTTCCAAGTCGCCTGATACCTTGCTTGATGCTAAGGTCTCCAGCGCCAAGAGGCATCCTCCGTTTTAGAACTCACTACTGAATTCTGCGGAAGGGGAGGGCAGATGGGTTCCGGGGAGCAGGGACACCCCTGGCCCCTGTTTGGTACCCGGCCCCCCTCACCTAACGAATCCGTGTCGCCTCTTGCAGCCTCCTCCATACTTGGAAGCTACCAGTCCCGAGGGCAAGGAGAGTCTAGGTTTCTATTTGTTTTGCCAGAAATTCGTTTGGATTAGCCTGTTTGGGACAGAGAGTGCGGTGAACAGGCCGTGCCACAGTACACGTATGCTTACCTGTTTTTCCGAACTGTCTAGGTTGTGCCCCTCACGTAAGTGGGAGCGGCTCTTACGACTCAGCGGAAAGCCACACGACGCTGGTTTCCAAGAGTGACAGAAGCGTGTTGCCTGCAGACGAGCAGCTCAAAGCCCTTGCTGACTTAGAGGCCAAGAGTGGGTCCGCAGCTCCTGTTCTCTCGCATCAGCACGTCCGCGGGCCGAGTCTTTGTCCTCCGTTAGAAGAGCCCAGGACTCAGACGCAGGGACAGGTGGCAGCATTCCCTGAAGAGAATATTCCGGAACACTCTGTAGCCTGGAAGGTGGGGGACAGCCTCAGGCCCCGGGCTCTCTGCGGCACCTTGACGCCCACTGGAGGAGCAGACTCCCTGCCGCCTTCTGGGTCTGGAAGCCTCGAGATGCAGGACTCCCCCCAGAGAGGCCAGCGGTCCAGCCCTAGCCACGTCCTGCTTATGGAGGACACAGGCCCTCCACCGGCGAGGGTTCTGTCTGTGGACACGGTGCCAGCTGACTGTGCCCACAGGACTGTGCGGGAGCGGGGGCTGGGCCAGGCGGGGTCACCGTCCTCTGACGGGGGTCAGGGAAGTCAGGCAGGGGATTCGCACCCCTTCCCCTGTGGGCCCGAGGCCTCTGCTGACCAGGGAGGACTGGAGAGTATTATTGCTGTGGGTGAAGCTGTGGCTTTTGAAATTACCCACAGGTGCCACGAGTTGTCTCAGGGACAAGAACCGCTATTTATTCAGAGCTCCGATGGGCTGATCTTGTCCCATCTGGGTTCCCTAGTGTCTGGGCAGGAGGACCTCGTCCTGGTGGCTGGTGCGGATGGGCCCGCCCTGCACACGGGCCCCCGGGAAGGGGCTTCCCCAGAAGGCCCAGAGGCAGAGGCCGCCCAGTGAAGTCGGACCGCGGTCCGGACGTGCGGGTATTTTAGCTGGAGAAGGTCTACTTGAAGTAATGTATATTTTTCTATGGTGAATACGGATGCAAATGAAAGTCTTATTTATAAAGATAATGTCTTTCTACTTGACTGCCTCCCTTCTTCTTCTGTGTCTACCGGCCTGGGTTCCTCTGAGGAGCGAGTCCCTGGAGGCCTCTGACGACTGCCACTGGTAAAGCCACCGCCTCCTTCCTCGCCAGCCCTGCTCCCCCCAAAATGGCGTCCCCTTCCCTCCTGGGCGATCTGCTGCTTTTCTACCATGTCTGGGTTTAGGAACTACATAACCAAGGGGCCATTCTGGGCAGCAGGGGGAGGTGGGAAAGAAAGTCGTTTCTGCTCGCGTGTCATGGGTGCAGGAAGCGGGACCCGTGGCGTCCGCAGCGAGGTGCTGCCGAGCTCAGCCCCGGTCCTCGCATGTCTCCCCTGCTGCCACCTGGCCTCGGCTCTTTGTTGACCGTCCCCCTTGGCTTTGTCATGGGGAAGGAAGGACAGGGAAGGCCCTCTGTCCCTCTTGAAGACAGCACAGGCGTCCTCTGCCCGCACTTGCAGGGGCAGTGCTGGGATCACAGCGGCACCCCCTCATGCCGCGCTCCTTCTGGGGCCTGCTGTGGAGGCGCAGACTCTCGTCTCGGGCATTTTCCTGTCCTCTCGCTTGGTCTCTAAGCTGGATCCACAGAACAGAAGGGCGGTGTCCTAGGTCCTAGTGGCTACAGCAGAGAGCCAGCCGCAGTGCCCCACGAGGGTTGGGCTCCCAGGGGAGGTGGTGGTGCCCGCTGTGGACTCAGGGACACTTCTCAGGAGCCTAGAGTGAGTCGCCTCCTGGCATCCTGGAGTGAGGACAGAGCGTCCTGCCTGGGGATCGTTCACGACCCTCATCAGGCGAGTCACGCAACAAACCAAGTCAGGTCTGGACCCCCGCTCTGGGGTCTGGACCCAGGCCCTGTCAAATACAAGTTTGTTTTCTATTTACAGGACATTCCCGAACCCCCCAATACAGCTTAATTTCACCACGGTGGGTGTGCCGTTACAAACAGATGGTGGAGTAAAACCTCCTTGTCCCACGAAGCAGGAGGTGCTGGCTGTGTGCCCGTGAATGTGACCTGTGTCCGTGGAGGGACAGCAGCTGCCCGGACTGACGGAGATGCCTCCGTGCTGGATACCTGTGCTGTACTGGCCAGGGCAGCATTTACAGGGACCCTAGACAGATTTATAACACAGCTTCTACCCTGCAGTGCTGCGCGAGCAGACACACCTTATTCCATACCTAGCAAATGAAGAAAACTTCTTTTTTTTTTTTTTTAAAGATTTTATTTATTTATTTATTTGACAGAGAGAGATCACAAGCAGGCAGAGAGGCAGGCAGAGAGAGAGGGAAGCAGGCTCCCCACTGAGCAGAGAGCCCGATGCGGGGCTCGATCCCAGAACCCCAAGACCATGACCCGAGCCGAAGGCAGCGGCTTAACCCACTGAGCCACCCAGGCGCCCCTTCCTTTTTTTTTTTTTTTAATAAAGATTTTATTTATTTGACAGACAAAGATCACAAGTAGGCAGAGAGGTAGTCAGAGAGAGAGGAGAAAGCAGGCTCCCCCCTGAGCAGAGAACCCGATGTGGGACTTGATCCCAGAACCCTGAGATCATGACCTGAGCCAAAGGCAGAGGCTTTAATCCACTGAGCCACCCACGTGCCCCGAAAACTTTTGTTGTGAAGAATTTTCCTTTGTATACAGTCCATATATATACACACACACACACACACATTATATATATTTTTTAAGATTTTATTTATTTGACAGAGATCACAAGCAGCAGAGAGGCAGGCAGAGAGAGGGGGGGAAGCAGGCTCCCCGCTGAGCAGAGAGCCCGATGTGGGGCTCGATCCCAGGACCCTCAGATCATGACCTGAGCCGAAGGCACAGGCTTTAACCCACTGAGCCACCCAGGTACCAAATATATATATATATATATATATATATATATATATATATATATATATATACTTTTTTTTTAAGGTTCTATTTCTCTACTTGTCATAGGGAGAGAGAGTCAAGCAGTGGGAGAGGCAGAGGCAGAAACAGGCTTCCTGCTGAGCAGGGAGCCCGATGAGGGACTCAATCCTGGGACTGTGGGATCATGACCTGAGCTGAAAGCAAACGTTTAACCGACAGCCACCCGGGCGCCCCATATATAGTTCTTATAATTTGAGATACTCAAATTAGGGGCAGGAGTGAAGAGGCATCAGGTCACAGACCCGGGGACACATACCACCCAAGCGACTCCCACGGGGTGACTGGTGTGGACTCCAGTTTCCAGCATTTGTCATCTGTCCTGGCACCAGGTCCCTGTTCAACTACTGTCATTCCTAAGTGCAATGAAAGAAAGCCCTCTATTTCTGTGTTCTCTGGAAAGTGCTGGGCCCTGCTGCTGCCCCGCCAGGCTCATCCACGTTGGCCTCCCCAGGGGTCACGGGAGTGGGGAGAGCTGAACCAGAAGAGAGCCTGCGGGGAGCCGGTCTTTAATGTCCTCTGAGGCCTACATGTTAAAGAATAATGTCTGTTTCCAGCTAGAGGATAATAACTACTTCTTGTGAAATGCCCAAAGCTACCAGAAGTGCTGCCAAGCACGACCGGCCCGACCTCAGCCCTCCGCCCCTAGGCCAAGGTGAGCACTTTTTCCTTTTGGTGATTTACCTCCATGTGTCCAAGTTATGTCTCTCTCAAAGCTGTCTTGATTTATTCATGTTCGATGGCTTCGTGGGACACGGGACATGGCTCGCACACCTCCCCGCTGCACCTGCGGGTGTCCCTGTATCACAGGGGGCATTAGGTCAGGATTTAATGCTCACGTGAACTGTAAATACGGCTCATTGCTGAGTCTGTTGGTGTGCTGGGATGACTCTGCCTTCCGGAAGCTTTGGTTTTTCCTAGAGAGAACTGCCTTGGGTTTTTTCACTTGCTTCATATCTTGCTTGCTTTTCTGCCATTTGTTGTTGTTTAAATTCTATTTATTTATCCGTGAGAGACAGACATAGAGAGGGGTAAGTGGGACATGGGACTCAATCCCAGGACCTCAGGATCATGACCCAAGCCGAAAGCAGATCCCCAACCGACTGAGTCACCCAGCACCCCTCTGCCATTTGTTTTTTAACATAATTATATGTGCGTATAGTTTAATGGGCCAGTTCTCTGAGACTTGTGTTTTAAAAGAGAAAGCAGCCCCTCCCCTTCCTCTTCTCTTGATTTGATGCTTGTACCCATGACACCAGGATCTCCACCGATGCGACAGCGAACGCTTCCATCTCACCACGTGACTATTATGTCATTCCCTCCCTCCAACCTCTTCACCACGTGACTATTACGTCCTTCCCTCCAACCTCTTCCACGTAACTATTACGTCCTTCCCTCCAACCTCTTCGCGTGGTAGCCGCCTCCAGCCCTTGTAGCTGTGTCTTTGGCGGTCCAGCCCGCGTCACTGCGGAACAGGCTGATACTGACACTCGGTGCTCCACTGGCTCCCGGAGGCCGAGTGCCGCCATGCTTCCCCCAACACCGTCACCGCCACCCACGCGCACACTTGCCAGCCTTCCCCTTGGCAGGGGATCCGCCGGCTGCTTCTACGGAGGTAGTGGGGGTAAGTGACTTGAAGGAGCTGGCATTTTACTTCTCCCTCATCTTCGTCCGTTCAGGTGGCTCTAAGGGAGTCACAGACTGAGACTCCCAGAATCAGCAGGGGCTCGCTGCTCAGTCACGGAGGCTGGAGATACGAGGCACCGGCATGGCTGGGGGAGGGCTGTGTCCCAGCCGGCGCCTTCTCGCCGTGTCTTCACACACTGGAGGGGACCCGGGGAACCCTCTGGAGCCTCTTTCATAAGAGCGCGGATCCCACGCATGGGGCTACCCCACCCTGTTGTTAACCATCTCCGCCGGGGGTTAGGATTTTGACATAGGAGTCGGGCGGGGACATGTGGAGACGACGGCACCTCCCAGTGAACACGTGAAGGCACTCCGGAACTTGAGCGGCTTTGCTGCAGAGGTGGCCCAGGCCCAGGGCCCAGGGGGCTTCCTCACTCCTTGGAGGGATGAGGGGGCTCATCACCCTCATGTCTACCCCCAAGATGTGAGGGGCAGGAGGGGCACACACAACTTTTGAGAACCAAATGCACATCTCACTCATGTGGCCACAGCTGGTGACAAAGAAGGTTCTGGAACCTATTAAGCTGGTAGCCGTGTGCTAGCTAAAACCCAGATGAAGCAAAGAATATGGAAGGACTACCCATGGTCTCTGCCAAACCCCTTCTCCCAGGACGGTTAGAACATTTGTGGGTCGGTCTGGAGAGGCGGGAGTAACAGCTCTGGAACCTCGCCAGCTTCAAACAATGGAGGTATGTGTCTCCTTGTGCAACGTGTCCCTCATAGGCCGGGGGACAGCACTGCCTCAGCACAACCGGGTCAGGAACCCAGCGGGGCAGCCACATCGCAAACTCTGCCAGTGGCCAACTCCGAGGAAACCAAAGGGAGGGCTGCCCTCCTGTGGCCAGAACCTGCCCTGTGGTCACCCCCAGTGGCAAGGGAACCATAAGGACCAGTTCTCGTGGGCCACAAAGGCAGGACTCCAGGAATACTTGGTGACCAGCGCAGACGGCTGACCCACTGTCAGGTCATGTTATTTAGGACGAGAAAGTGTGGTATGTTGTGACCACTTCGATGCTTTCATATAAGATTTTGGGTTTCCTAGAAGCTGGTTTTTTTTCCTTTTTTTCCTTTTAATGAAATGTACTTACCATGAACTGCCCCCAGAACCCTTCCCCAGGCCTGTTTCTGTGGACAAGGAGCCCTTTGCAGGCTCCTTGGCTGTCTACTTTGGCAAGATACCTGGAGGCACAGAACCATGTCAACAGCCTCCATGGTTTAAAATTTTTTTTAAGACTTTTAAAAATTTATTTGACAGAGATCACAAGTAGGCAGAGAGGCAGGCAGAGAGAGAGAGAGGAAGGGAAGCAGGCTCCCCGCTGAGCGAGAGCCTGATGTGGGGCTCGATCCCAGAACCCTGGGATCATGACCTGAGCCGAATGCAGAATAGCCTCCATGGTTTAGAAGCCTGTCAGCTCTCTGGAGACTTCACTGTTGTGTAGTGAGTGCAGAACTCAGCAAATTCAACCACCAGAGGGGTCTTCCTTTAATTTGATGCCTCTTCCATTTCGTGAGGCATCTCTGGACCAATGCCACTGGATAATTTGTCCCTTAGCTCTTCCGTGTCTGCTTGTCCTTTGCAATGTCAACCCTTTTCATGGCCTCCCCTGGACCACTTGGGGGTCTGGGGATAAAGTATCAAGAACCCATGGAATGTTCTAGAAAGGCCTGCTCACAGTATCAAGTCCTTCACTGCCTTTTTTTTTTTAAAGTAAGCTGTACTCCCATCATGGGGCCCGAACTCACAACCCCAAGATCAAGAGTCGCACACTCCACAGACTGAGCCAGCCAGGTGGCCTGAAGAGCATTTATTTTTTTAAGTATGCCCGAAGCATAAAACTGCCAATGGATCTGGGGGCCCAGTCCTGCCTACCTGCCTCTGGGGCTCCTGACAACAGCCTGCCAGGCAGGGCAGCCTGGAGCAGAGCCCCCTTCCCGCCACGTGCTAACCGCGGCTTCCTGGCTGTGAGATGTGTGAAGGCGGCCTTTACGGTAGTGAGCCATCAGCGAGTGCCCGCGGGGCAGAGGAAGGAGATGCTAGGAAGTGTTGCCTTTCAGTACTTTCTGACGTATCACTTTGCACAGCGAGGTAGGCTCACTTTCTCCCAAACGAAATCCCTGTCGTGTACGGTCTTCACTGGAATATTTCGCTTTCCCTGTTGCTGGGACGCTGCAGCCTCCATGAGAGGAGGGCCTCATCCTGGGTCCCGTACCCCATCTGCGCTGTAGCACCAAGTTCCTCACGGTTCTGCGGGAAGCCAATGGTAGACTCGAGCCCCCAGGGTTGGGCTGCGGACGTTGTCAGACCCTAGCGCTTGTGCCTGGAAGAATCCCGTGGCCTGCGCCATCCTCAGTCTGCAAACACAGGCGACAGCTGGAGGGAGTTTTCCCGAGCCGGTCTCTCTCACTCGGTTGGCTCTACACGTAGAATCTACACGGGATTCTACTCGTCAGCTGTAATTACAAAACCTACATTGTGTCAGAGAAATTTAAATAACGGATAGATACAGAGTAAAAAATACCGAACCAGGGGTTTTCTATATAAATACGGCTAATTGACAAAAACGAGGTGACACAGTCATCCTGGTAGGGAACTCCTTTATTTCACGTGAGGTCCTCTTGGGTGACAGGTTCGCAACAGGCGCGGGAGGACGGCTCCCAGCAGTCTAGTGTCGGGACAGGCCACGGGGAGCACTAAAGTGATCCTGTCCGGAAGACACTAAGGCCGGAGGGCGGCCGCGCCACAGCACTGGGTCTTATGTGAAAGACCGTCCATCACGGGAGCCACAGAAGCATCCGGGGGTCCGGAGCCTGGGGGCTCAGGCCTGGCCATGCCGGGACGTCACAGGGCCCGGTGTCCCGTTTCGAGCAGCATGCTTTCCAGAAGCAGCGTGCTGTTGGTCTCCACATAGGGCTGGTGCAGCCACATTGACAGGTAGCTCAGGGTGAGGTCGTGGTCCACGGCGTGTGCAAGCTCTTCCGTGACCGTGCGCTTCAGGAGAAGCTCCTTCTGGTACATGTCGCATAGCTTGCGGGAGACCTCGTCTGAAACCAATGTCTCTCTTTAGAGGCAACAAAGTCACAGAACCGTTCCTGCCTGGGGGCGGTGCCACTCTGGAAAGCTTGTTGAAAACTAGACTCGGCGACAGCGCAGAGATGAAGGAGGACCGGGCGGGTCCGGGTCACTCGGGCTCGTGCCCATCAGCAGGGTTAGTGGGCATGATAAGGGCCATGAAGTTAATGAGTAAGTCTAGCCTGTGCTCAGGCAGAGGTGATGATTATAAAGAGTAGGTTCACCTCAGACAGACAGTATTCCAATAACACATTACATCAAATAGTTTTACCCTTTTCTTCCTTACCTAAAAGTGAGGTCTCAGGGCACCTGGGTGGCTCAGTGGGTTAAAGCCTCTGCCTTCAGCTCGGATCATGATCCCAGGGTTCTGGGGTAGAGCCCTACGTCAGGCTCTCTGCTCCGCAGGGGAGCCTGCTGCCTCCTCTCTCTGCCTGTGTCTCTGCCTACTTGTGATCTCTGTCTGTCAAATAAATAAATAAAATCTTAAAAAAAAAAAAAGTGAGGTCTCAGACTGGTAACAAATAACTAGGCCCTCCTTTTGAACAGAGACAGAGAGAGCACTAGTAAGCAGAGCAGCAGGCAGAGGGAGAGAGAGAAGCAGGCTCTCTACTGAGCAGGGAGCCTGATGCGGAGCTTGATCCCAGGACCCTGGAATCAAGACCTGAGCCAAAGGCAGAGGCTTAACCAGCTGAGCCACCCAGGCGCCCCCCTTCTTTTGAACTAACAAAGCTAATGGTAACTCTGAGGGGCGCCTGGGTGGCTCAGTTGGTTGAGTGTCCAACTCTTGCTTTTGACTCAGGTCACAATCTCAGGGTCGTGGGATCAAGCCCCATGTCAGGCTCTGGACTCAGCAGGGAGTCTGCTTCTCTCTCTCTCCCTCAGCCCCTTCCTCTGCTTTTACTTGCACACTCACTTTCTCTCTAAAATAAATAAACCTTAAAAAAAAAAAAAAAAAGTAATCCTGATCTTGTAGAACTTAAGAAATGATTTCCATGTTCTTTTTCTGGGGGGTTGAACTGACCTCAGTTTATCTTTTTTTTTTTTTTTTCCCCCAGTGCTGGGCTTGAACTCATGATCCTGAGATTAAGACCTGGGCTGAAATCAAGATTTGGAGGCTTAAGTGAATGAACCACCCAGGTGCCCCAAAACACCTTTCTTTTTTTTTTTTTTTTAAAGATTTTGTTTATTTATTTGACAGACAGAGATCACAAGTAGGCAGAGAGGCAGGCAGAGAGAGAGGAGGAAGCAGGCTCCCTGCTGAGCAGAGAGCCCGATGTGGGGCTCGATCCCAGGACCCTGGGATCATGACCTGAGCTGAAGGCAGAGGCTTTAATCCACTGAGCCACCCAGGTGCCCCAACACCTATCTTTCTAAAAAATAAAAAGAAAATCCGTCTCTGCAGATGCAGTGGAATTTGTTCTACCCTTTTTTTTTTTTTTTTTAAGTAATCTCTGTGTGCAACATGGGGCTTGAACTCATGACCCCAAGATCGAAAGTCATAGGCTCTGTGGACTGAGCCAGCTGGGTGCCTTGACCACTGTTTTAAAGGGCTAATAAGGGGGCACCTGGGTGGCTCAGTAGGTTAAGCCTCTGCCTTTGGCTCAGGTCATGGTCCTAATGTCCCAGGGTCCGAGGGTCCTGGGATCGAGCCCCGCATTGGGCTCTCTGCTCAGCAGGGAGCCTGCTTCCCTCCCCCAGCTCTCTGCTTGCATCTCTGCCTACTTATGATCCCTGTCTATCAAATAAATAAATAAAATCTTTTTTAAAAAATAATAAAGGGCTAATAAGGGCACCTTGCTTCATGTGTCTCTAATTATATTTAATATTCTTTGCTGATTATTAGAGGCAAGAAGAAAGGCCCATTTTAAGATGCCCCCAATCTCCTTTCCTTTCAACGGATCCTCTCGAATTGAATTTCAGACTGTTAGGTTCTTCAAGTACCACGTCTCAAGAACACAAATGATCTCATAATTTCTACTCCTGAGAATCAGTGCAGAGAGAACTACTTACAGAAATGGGCTGTGGGCCATGTGTGAAATAGGGGGGGGCGAGGCCTCCCATCCCGGTAATGGTAGTTCTCTAGCTCACAAACCCCCTTGGTGGTCGAGGACAGCTTTTCCATTTTCATCTGTATTTTGGCCTGAAAAGATATGAATTGGGAATATGAGAACCTTATTTGCAATCTACTGCAGTCTCAGATTCAGTAACTGTGAGCTTTCGAAGCTCAGAGGCACAAGTCCGTTGAGACCCAAAGTCCAATAACTCAACACTGTTCACTGCACACGCCGCACATTTCCAGGCAGCTGGAGGCAGACGGTGGCTAGGATTTCTCTACCTCAGATTGCTTCAGAGAAAAGCCCCGGCTTTCCGGGCTGGAGAGAGAAAGCTTGCTGAGTCCCACGTCCCGAAGACTTCTGAAGGCGCTAATGTTTTAGCCCCAAGACCTGGAGGAATCAAAAGGCAGGCTCTGCCTTGATGGGATGACAGGAGGAAGGGTGTTAGATGAGTTCATTTCTGACTTTTACGAACTGCCTCTGAGTTTACTGAAACCTCAAGGCTCGGTTTCCCTATCTGTAAAACGGCGGTCACGCAAGGCAGCCCCACAGCCTTGCCGCAGGAAGTGGGGAGAGGGGACAGTGACGACGCCTCGGGGTGGGGCGGCCTCTGCAGGAAGCCCGGCCACTGCAGGGGACATGGACACCATCCCCGCTGCACAGACCGGCCAGCACAGTCCGCTCTGACAAACTGCCTACACAGCGGCGACAAGGACGAAGTACTTCCGAAGTACCCGTTGGCGCTATGGAAGGATTTGTTACGTACAGGGACCACGTAACTAAGATTTCAGACGTCAGCAGCACAGACCCACCAAAACCACATTTCTGACCCCTGTGTATACTTCACCCCATGTGCACAGGCGTGAATGCACAGACATCTAGAAACTGTCAAAATCTGAATTCCTTACACTTGGCCCTTCGGCCACTCTCCCATTACGCCGGATGTGGTGTGCGCTAAGTTCAGCTAACATTGATTTTTTTTCATTTTTTAAATTTTTCTGACATGGACTGTCAGCTCAAGCTGTAGGCCCCAGGAGAACACAGAGTCTTCCTGGGGAGGGACGTGCGCTTGGTCCTGTACCCTCAGGCAATGCCGGGGCCTTCACAGCAAAAGACCCAGGAGTAGGGCTGAGGGAGCCGCTAACATTGATTTTTAAGGCACTATGCTCCTTTCCCCAATCTTTTTAGGTTTGATCTTTCATGTGGCCCCACCCCAAAAGAGAGGACTCAGCATTTCTGCATTATAGCTGAGATAATTCTCAGGGCTGCTGAGCTAGGGAAGGTCAAAGCCAGCACCCCTGCACCACGCTTCCTGACCCATGTCTCTTGGCATGCCAACCCACGTTCTCTGCATCCTGCCACCTAATTCAAAAAGCTTGTAAATGATCGGGAGAGCAAGGAAAATCCTGGAGGCCTGACACGGGCCAGCAGTGCCGTGCAGAGCTTGGTCATCAACAGAGAAAAAGACCACACGAGGTGGGCAGCCCTGAGCTGGCAAGGCACACACGGAGGTGCCCACTCCCAGTGCAACCTCAGAACGCCTCCTCCCACAGAACAAACTGCAAAACGTTCGTCCACGTTAGGGAAATGGTGCCTCAAAGCCCCCTGCCACAGTCAAATTCATTAAAGACCTTAAAGCCAAGTCTGGGAAATCATTATCTCCAAAAGCTAGAGAACAGGACAAATAATATGAAAAGCCTTATTCCATTAACTTCTGGTTTTGAACACAGAACGAGAACTTCTTTCCAAGCCACTTCAAAATAGAATAAATTCCCTAGAGCAGAGCATTTCAGGGCCTGACAGCTGGCACCCAGACCTTGGTTTCTAAAACCATCCTCCAATCAAGAGAAACAAGGGCTCCTTGGGGAAATGGCTGATCAGAGGCAGGGAATACACAAGATGCGCCTAGAATGTCTTGAAATGCTAGGAAGTAAGGAAGTGTTCAAAAAAACCCAAACCAAAAACTCACAATGATGGAAGCATGTTAAGGGGACACAGGAGCCAACGGAACTCCTATGGGCCAAAGCAGGGACAGTCTGAGGACAAAATAAAGCAGTATTCTCTGACAGCCCAAGGTGGAGAACAAGTAACCACGAGTCCCCACTGCTAGAAATGTATGGTCCAGTAACTCACAAGCAGGGGACAAGAGACACGATTTACGTACATGTTCTGCCCTCGAGGAGGAGGGGCAGAACTTCCCACTCGCCCAGTGTGGGCTGTGTGGACAGTGGGAAAGGAGCTCCTTTTACAGAGAAACCTGACAGCCACGTGGTCAAGGTCAACACCCAGAGTGATGGGTGTGGTCACACGCCATGTCCTCGATGACACCTTGTCTCTGCAGTCTCCCTCAAAAAACCCACGACCCTGGCCAAATCATGAGAAGGTCATCAGACAGACCCCAAGCGAAGGGCAGCTGCGAAATGCCTGACCTGTTGTCCTCAAAACTGTCACTGCTAGAAAAAACAAGGGAAGTCCATGAGACTGGGGCCGCCACAAGGAGCCGGAGCCGACGTGGTGACTACATTCACTGTGGCATCTGGGGTGAAGAGAGGGCAGTAGGGAAAAAGGAAGGAAACGTGACTAGACGGCAGCTTCATTCAGGAACAGCGTGTCAGTACTGCCTCATGAATTACGACCGACGTGCCGTTCAAATTTGTGATTCATAGGATGGGCACGTCTGGAAAGAGGTGCAGGCTGGGGGTAATTTACGTAAACTCTCTGTCCTAAAAAATCAGGTGTCCACAAAAAACATAGAGAATAAATCCACGGAAGCAGGACACTGTGGCCTGGAAGACTGTAGAGACCAGGGTATCTGCCTCTTCCCAAAGCCACCGGGCCTTAGCATCAGCAACCCCGCAGCACGCAGTACAGCCCGTCTTCCCACTGGGCTACTAGCCTCGGGCCTGTGTGCGTCTCCCTCCCGCTCCAGAGGTCCTTTGAAAGAAAGAAAAGTTCCCTTCTTAGGAAAAAGGGAGTCAGCCCCAGGCTCAAAGACTTCGGCAGGGAAGCAATACCCAGGTAACAGTGTGTATAATGTGATTTTACACTTGATCTTAGCCAAAAGACCGAGAGGTGATTATATAATGTGATTTTTAACTGTATTATAGAAAAATGTTAATGAACAGGATGGGATTAATACGAATGGTGAAGCAGGCCCAAGAGTGAGGCATGCGTGTGCCGGTGCGGTTCTGCCCGGGAGCAAGCATCGTCCAGCCCTCTGGGCGCACATTTCCCACCTTGGGCCATACCAGCTCCACGGGAGCCCCTTCCAGCTCCGGACAGGACTTGCCACATTGTTCCCTGGTGGGAGCCAAAGCTTCTGCCAGTACCAGGGTCTCCCTTGTCCCCTGAGAGGACTCAGAAAACCAGTGGACCCTTTTCGGTTCTTGGATAGCCTTTTGGCTGTGATGGCAGCTGTTTTGTCTGCTGGTTCCCCCTTTCCAGGGCTACAACTCCAGCCCCTCCAATAGCTTCTCCCTGATAATGTCTGCCCCCCCACACCCCGCTCCAAACACGCACCATGCTGTCTCTGTCTGCACTGATGGCTGGGCCCATCATTCTGTTGGCTGTCAGGGACACAGCCCGGCCTTTAACTGAAGGTCCTGGGAACTCGGCTGACCACAAGCAGGTGGCCACCTACAACCCAGCGGCTACTTTCCCCTGGCCTGCCTCACCCTGGGCCTGTGCTGCAGGTCAGAGGGACCAAGGGCACGTGCCCCGCCTTTCCTCTGCTGCTGCTCAGTTCACCAAGCCTGCTGGCTGGGTTTTCTGGACCTTGACTCTCCCCACTAACGTCTTACCACGCTGTCCCTCCTCAATGCAGGTCAGTGGGGCAGAGGACAGAGTCCCAGGGCACTAGCCCACCACGGGAGGGCGGGTGAGCCTAGGACAGACAAAGCCAATCCCTCCCGACGTGCCTGAAATGAAAGGCACCCCCACCCTTCCCCACCGGCCGCCCCTCTGAAACTTCTTCCTGCGGGGCCTACGTCTAAGTGACAGATGAGAGTGTGTGCTCTAACCAGAGCCAAGTGGCACTTGAAAACAAAATCCTTTCAGAATGTTTTACATTTTGTAAAAGTCACATCAGTCTGTGTTGAAAATGTTTCTCGTTCTAACACAGCTTTGAGCTTCTGTGACAGGCTTTCTCCTGGAAGGGGCCGAGGGACGGAGAGGCTCTGGCGGGAGGCAGCGAGGCGGTCGGGGCCGGAGGGCAGCGGACTGAGCAGCACATGTGCTCGGCTTTTGGGCTCTTCACATTATTTTAAGACTGCAACTCAGCTACCTAGTTTCTTTTAGGAATAATACATGCACCTGCTTTTTGTTCAAACAAAAGTATGTATTTTTTTTTAAGATTTTATTTATTTGACAGAGATCACAAGCAGGTAGAGAAGCAGGCAGAAAGAGAGAGAGAGGAGGAAGCAGGCTCCCTGCTGAGCAGAGAGCCCGATGTGAGGCTTGATCCCAGGACCCTGGGATCATGACCTGAGCTGAAGGCAGAGGCTTTAACCCACTGAGCCACCCAGGGGCCCCCCAAAGTATGTATTTTTAAAAGATCTATTTATTATAGAGGGCACAGCTTGCATGGAGCACTGGGTATGGTGAAAAAATAATGAATAATGTTTTTCTGAAAATAAATAAATTGAAAAAAAAAAAGATCTATTATTAGAGAGAAAGGGAGAGGCAGAGAGAGAAGGGGAGAGCGTGCACGGGGGGAGGGGGATAGAGAGAGCGCGCGCGAGAATCTCAAGCAGACCCTGCACTGAGTGAGAAGCGTGACATGGGCTCCATCCCACAACCCTCAGATCACGACCTGAGCTGAAACCAAGAATCGGAGGCTTAACGCAGTGTGCCACCCAGGCGGCCCAAACACAAATACTTGCCATGATCAAACGGGTTCATTTGGGAAAAAGAAAACAAGTGGGCAGTTTTCCCTAACTTAGAACTTTGTCCCTTTCAATTGCTTATTTGGCCTGTGTCCGCTCCCCACTGGCCAGAAGCTCCATGTCCGGACCTCACTCGCCAGGGACACAGCTGCAAACATGGGGACAAACAAAGAGAGCGGACCTCACGTAGCCCACACCCTTAATTCTCTTGCCTTCCTGAGTGGGGGCCTAGATACGGAGTCACTGACGCCTGTCTCGTTACCTGCTCAGGCAGCCTGTGAGGGCAAGTGCTTGTCATCCCAGCACAAGCCCGGGGCGAGGGAAGGCAGAACAGGACGATTACAGAAACCTGATCATCTACTTGGAGGAAACTGTTTGCTATTTAGCCCCATAAGCATCTTAAATATCCCAAAGACACTACTGATTTCGATCATAAAAGGCCAAATTACCAAAATGTCCTCAAACATTTACTTTCTCATTTTAGTGTTCCTGAAACCATAATGCATCTTACAGTTGATGTGTCTAAAAGGGTAGTGTTGGGGCGCCTGGGCGGCTCAGTTGGTTAAGTGTCTGACTTTTGATCTCAAGTCAGATCTTGATCTTGGGGTTGAGAGTTCAGGCCCCGCATTGGACTCCATGCTCATGTGGAGCCTACTTTAAAAAAAAGAAAAAAGGTAGTCTTTCTTTCCTAAAAAGTCTTCTAGTTATTTATTTTTAAGGATTTTATTTATTTATTTGACAGAGAGCGCAAGCAGGGGAAGCAGAAGGCAGAGGGAGACGCGGAAACAGACTACCCGCCGAGCAGGGAGAATGTCCCGAGACTCGATCCCGGGACCCTGGGATCATGACCTGAGCCAAAGGCAGACACTTAACTGACTGAGCCACCCAGGTGCACCTCCTGAAAAACTCCTTTAAACCGACAGCTTTGGAACAGTTGGAATCCTAAATCTGAACAAGTAGTATCTTTAAGAAATCCAATCACACTTCACATAATTACATTCCACATATTCTGTTTCACAGGCAAGAAGTCATGTCAAAGATCAGAAACATTTCCATCAAAGATTAAAAGATAAAGATTTTTCCATGTTCATCGGTAAGTTCTAGTTACCCAAGTTCAAGTCTGTGCCCAGCGAGGAGATGCGGAGCTAAGTCTACGTTTGGTGGCAGGTGCAGTGGGTACCGGTAATGGAACCAGTCATTAGTTCGTTACACACTGAGAACATCTCTCGTGGGCCAGACCAGGGCCCACAGACCGAAGCCAGCCCACACACTACTTGAGTATGGCCCAAGAGCTCAGAATGGGTTTTATATTCTGAAATGCTTCAGAGAACCGTGTAAAAAGAATATTCTACAACACATCAAAATTATGTGATATTAAAATTTCAGTGTCCATGAATAAAGTTTTATTGGAACACAGCCACACGGACAGAAACCTGAACTATGTCCATTTGGACATCCTGTGACAGGAACCAAAACTACCCCCTCATGCAACAACTGCCCAGCCAGCAAGATCCCGTGCGACGCTGCCCCCCAACCCGGCAATCACGATCAGTGCACGCCCACCTGCACGCACCTACCAACCTTTGTCCCACGTCTCCTTACATAAACCTGCAAGTCTTTCCAGCACTTTCCAGAGGGTCATTGAGACGCTAGTCTGCTGCCCTCCTGGTGTCCGCCTCACCGAAACAAAGTCCTTTCTTGTGCCCCCACCACTCGTTTCTCTGCCTGTGAGTTTTGTCAGTGGGGAGTGGCCGAGCCTGGTCTATTTGGGACCCTGGAGGCTGGTGCTCACGCGCCCCTGCGCGCCAGCTAGGCCGCCATTCACTTCTGTACCACCTGTGGGCGCTACACGGGGAGCCCAGTGATGATGAGACACGGTAGGGCCCACAAATCCCGAAATATTTACCACGCGGAGCCTTCAGAAGTGGGTGAGATGGACCCAGACAGCACACGGGGCAGAAAGAACAAAGGTCTAGGACAGCATCCTGGGGGGCACTGAGATTTAGGAGGCAAGTGCAGGAGGCTGAGGAGGGAAAGGCAAGTGTCTGGGGGACAGCGTCTCCCACCATGTGCATACCTGCCGGGCGCCGAGAAAGTCCCAAGTCCACCCCCGCAGCCCCCCACCGAGGTTCGGCGGCTGCGAGCCCAGGTGCCAGGGGCTCTGGATCTCACCAAAGCCTCCAAGGTGGTCTGCAGCTCCTCACACAGCGTCTCGAGCTCCTTGCTATATTCTGGAAGCGTCTTGTCCGCATCTTCCCCGGAAGCCGGGCTGCTGCCCTGTAACTCTGTCTTATCTTCACTCCTGGACAAAAGGGAAAAGAGTGGAAACAAAGTACACCCTGAAAGGCACCTCGCTTCCTTATAGCAGAGCCCAGAAAGTGCGACCTCCACGTAAGGGTGTCAGGCATTTGGTCCAGGTGTACTTCATGCGGATGCGATACAGGATTCCTTATTATTATTCTTTATTCTTCCTTATTACTTCTGAGCCCAAGGAACACGCCCACCCGCTCTGCGCTGGAGGGAGTCGGCTGAAGGCCGCCCCGTGGTGCCCTTGGCCTAGGGCTCCGTGCTGGGTGTATGAACATGAACGCGACGTGACCGCTTCCCCAGAGTTCACCGTCTGGGAACTGTTTGGTAAACCGAAGGCTGTGGCCTGTGGGGCATGAAATGAACCTAGTGTGGTCACAACACTTAGGAAAACGAAGCACGAACAGAACAGCCTCAGCTCCGAGTCAGGAGGGCGAGTGGGCCTCGGCGGGAAGAGACGGAGGGGGCCGACCGCGTGAGACCTGCGGCGGGAACGGGCCAGAGCCAGGGGACAGTAGCCCCCTTATAGACAATGACACAGGAACACAGAATTATAACTTTGAGATAAGAAATTACACGTGCAGGAAGCGCAAAGAATAACGAGGCCAACCTTCCCATCGGAATTGGAAACTGCCAACAGTTTCCTCAGGACTCCTTTGTCTTTTTATGTTTTTATTTTCAATTTTATTTTATTTTTTCAGTGTTCCGAGAGTCACTGTTTATGTACCACACCCAGTGCTCCATGAAGTACATACATTTTGGCAGGGGGAGGGGGCGGCGGCTGGGGGGCTTAGTGGGTTGAGCGTCTGTCTTTGACTCAGGTCACAGTCCTGGGGTCCTGGGATCGAGCCCTGCGTAGGGCTCTCTGCTCAGCAGGGAGTCTGCTTGTCCCTCTCCCTCTGTCCCTCCCCCTGTTCATTTTCTCTCTCTCAAATAAACAAATAAATAAAACATCTAAAAAATAAGCAATTATGGGGCTCCTGGGTGGCTCAGTTGCTAAGCGTCTGCCCTCGGCTCAGGTCATGATCCGGGGGTCCTGCGATCAAGCCCCGAGTCCGGTTTCCTCCTCAGCAGGAAGCCTGCTTCTCCCTCTCCCACTCCCCCTGCTTGTGTTCCCTCTCCGGCTACCTCTCTGTGTCAAATAAACAAATAAAAAATCATACTTTAAAAAAGACCACTTGGTCTTAAGTGAAGAATGATTTAATAAAAAAACACACAGAAGGAAAGAAATTACTCAGGAAGAGGACACTCCCAGCTCTCCTCCACTCTCCCTCCCCCGACTGCTGACACCCACCCGCCCACCAAAGGCAGGGAGTGAGCTTCTGCACACCAGGGCCCTCACAGCCCGCAGCCATTCTCGCAGTGTCCGCGCAGAAACTCCCTACCGGAGACACTGTCCGATCCCACACGTCAGTGCTCGGCCCCGCGAGACTGGCCCCGCTCAACTCCAGACACCAACGGCAAGTCCAAGGTGTTAGCTGTGTTTCTGACTATAATGGGCCGTGCGTAAGAGGTTCCCCCAAGCCGCCCCCTTGGATCTGAAGGATTTGCTGGAGCGGCTCACAGAACTCCGGAAAATAGTTTCCTTACTGGACCGCTGCTTGGTGACAAAGGATATTAAGGGATACGAAAGAACAGCCCGATGAAGAGGAACACAGAGGAACGTCTGGGAGGGTCCTGAGCACAGGGGTTTGTTCCCTGTGGAGTCTGGGGGCCACCCTTCCAGCAGGGAGAGGTATTAACCGTTCCCCAGAGCAGAAGCTCTCCTGACCCTATCTTTTTGGGGTCTTACGGAGGCTTTGTTAGGTAGGCACAATTGACTAAATCACTGGCCCCTGGGGACTCCTCTCCCCTCCCTGGGAGGTGGGGTGAAGGGGTGGGGCTGAAAATTCTCGCTCTCTAATCCCCTGCTCGGTTCCCACGGGGCTGGCCGGAAGTCACCTCCCTAGCCTGAACTCAGGGGTGGCTGGAAGGGACATGTTATGAAGAACAGGACACTCCTTTCACGTGGGTCATTCTGGAGGACAAAAGACCAGATATTAGAACAGAGGATGCTCCTAGTGCCCTTATCCATGGGGAAGTCGGAGGGGTTTTCGGACCTGTATGCCAGGAACGGGGAGGGAGACCAAAGAGAAGGAGCGCCCTTCCTGTCCATCACAACGTCACAGAAACAAAGTACAAGGCTGTGAAGTCCAACCCTGCTGACCTCCCACCCAGCACCCACCCGTTCGGAAGGGGCCGAGTTTCTCGATCGGGCCCGTCCTTCCAATCCATTTCTATAATTTCATATACAGACATAACCACGAACAGTAGGTAGCACCATTCTGTGTTTAAAACGGACATGCACAGTTGATAGGTGCGCACATCGTTTTACCCCTTGCTCCTCTTCTCAGCGTGAGGTCATCCGCTCATGCTGACGCGGACTGCCACTCCCGCCCTAAGAGACGCCCGGCAGCCTCGGGCCCGATGAGAAAGGGCGCGGAGCTCAGAGCACGAGGACCTCCACACACACTCACCGCAACCGGGTCTTCAGGTTGGCAATGCTGTTTGCAGTAGCAAAGCCCGCGTCGTTGAGGGTTTCCCATTTCAGGATTAAATTATGCCAATCAGCTGCATTGTCCTTAATTTTTCTTGCGCTGACAGACAAGACAGGTTTTCTGGGTGTTGCACTTCCAGGAGTGTTTGCTGACAGGGAGTAAGAGAAACATTATGATTACAAATTTGTGAAATAAGTAAAAGGAACCTCATTTCGGATGGAGGCAGGGAGCCGGGAAAGGGCGGCTCTCACACACACGTGACTTGCTGTGGCCTGCACAACCCGCGGAAAGGAGGGAGAGAGGAGTTATCCCGACAAGGCAGGCCACTCTTCACGTAGGAACTTCATTTCCTGCTTTGAAAGAAAAGAAGATGCCTTCCCCCACCCCAGCTCCAGCAAGGGCTCACCCACCAACCACCCCTTGCAGCCGATGAGAAACCACTACAAACACTACAAACCTCGAACTCTTGTTCTCCACGGAACTTGGGTTCAACCCTTCCCCATTTCCCCCTAAAACCTAATTAAAGCTGACCTTCCCCTTGTCTCTTCCCACTTGCCTACGATTCGTCACAGAGAATTGTCCTGAACTGCAATTTCTTTGCAATTCCTGAATAAACTCTTTTTTTTTTTTTTTCACTTCGAGATGTTCTTTGCTCTGTTTAAAGTTTATATTACTTGGCAGTCAGAGTGGGATCCGAAGGAGAGGACCCCACGGGACCAGGCGTCTGCGTGGAGGCCTCGTGCTCACCCCTTTGGAGAAGGGGTGTCTCAGATTCTGTGCCCAACTTTATTCAGGATCTGTTTGAAGCACTCACTCACTTTAGCACCCCATATTTTGATTCTCCACACTCTCTCAGGAGGGTCATCTTTTTGGGACCCCATCAGGTTTTAGGTTTAAAAGCTATGGTCCTAGGGCCCCTGGGTGGCTCAGTTGTTAAGCGTCTGCCTTCAGCTTAGGTCATGATCCCAGCGTCCTGGGATCGAGCCCCACGTGGGGCTCCCTGCTCAGCGGGAAGCCTGCTCTTCCCTCTCCCGCTCCCCCTGCTTGTTCCCTCCCTTGCTGTGTCTCTCTCTGTCAAACAAATAAATAAAATCTTAAAAAAAAAAAAGCTACAGTCCCTCCTTGTCTGCATTACTATGATTTATGTACTCATTTATTTGCATTTGAGTATACTAGCACAGTGCTGTACTGGTTTCGTGTGTTCCATCTAGTGACTCAACACCTCCATACATGACCTAGGACTCAGCACAAGTGTGCTCCCTAATCCCCATCTCCTGTTCCCCCCATCTCCCCACCCCCTCCCCCTCCCCCTGGTACCCATCAATGTGTTCTCTGTTGTTACAAGACTTTTTTTGTTCCTTTTTTCTGTTTGCTTTGTTTCTTAAATTCCACACATGCATGAAATCATATGGTATTTATTTTTCTCTGATGGATTTATAAAGAACTGACATAATCCAACACCAAAAAAACAATAATCCAATTTAAAAATGGTCAGAGGACATGAATACACATTTTTCCAAAGAAGACATATGGATGGCCAATAGACACATGAAGAGATGCTCAACATCACTCATCATCAGGGAACTGTAAATCAGAATGGATGTGGGAAACAAAGGCCAAAGAAAAATTATTAAATTTCCTTACTACTTACAGCCCATTGGTAAGTCCTTAAAACAGGCAGAGTGACATTCCTCTAGGAAACCAGCTGCCTTGAAGCTAATCCCTTGCTAAGGACATAAGGCAGTCTTCCCCTGACTCCCCTCTCCCCCCAGGATCCTGTAAGTCTTAAATAAAAATTCCTTTAGAAATTTCCTTTTTCTCTAACCCCGAGATACATGTTGGCAATCACCCCTCCAACCATATGGCCCACTGTTATACATCTGAAGGGTCTCATGGATAAGGTGTTTTGAGACAATAATAAATGACCTTTTCCCAACAACAGCTACCCCCCTCAAGGTCCTGGAAACCTTGCTTCCAAAATTCCTTAAAGACTTACACTGTCCCTGACCTCTGCTCAACTTGGGAGTATATAATGGGCCACTCCTCATGACCCCAGTGTGGCTCTTTCTGCCCATGGGTCCTGTCCCTGTGCTTTAATAAAACCACCTTTTTGGACCAAGAATGCTCCAAAGACCAAGATGTCTCAAGAACTCTTTCTTGGCCATTGCCTTTGAACCCTAACGTCTTTCCTACATCAAAACCCACGATGAGCTATCACCTCACACCTGTCAGAATGGCTGTTATGGAAATGACAAGAGGGGCCCTGAGTTGGCTCTGTCATTTAAGTGTCTGCCTTGGCTCAGGTCACCATCCTGGGGTCCTGGGATTGAATCCCACATCGGGCTCTCTGCCCAGCAGGGAGTCTGCTTCTCCCTCTCCCTCTGCCCCTCCCCTTGCTCATGCTTGCTCTCTTTTTCTCTCAAATAAATAAAAATTTTAAAAAAGAAAAGACAAGAAATAGCAGGTGTTGATGAGGATGTGGAGAAAAAGGAGCCCTCGGGAAGTGTTGGTGGGAAAGCATTTTGACTAAATGTACCAACTTACCCAAAGATGAGTTCAGACTTCAACGGCCATTATGGGGAACTCTTGACCTCACCCCCGCAACTATTCTCAGAACCTAATTAGAAAGCTCTGACTCTACAATTAAACTGACTCCATGGGATGCCCAATTTAATGGGTACCTGAAGGCTTCTAACAGAATTTCAGGACTCCCAAGTCGCCTCTTTACAAAATACGATTCCAAATTAACCAAGCAACAAACAATTAAAGGAAGACAAAAGTCATCTGAGGTCCCTTGCTCCCCTCCTGTCCTCTTGGTCTCAGGGCACACAACTCATCTTCGCAGGGCTCACAGCCACCTTCCCCGTCCCTCCTGCACGGCTCCCCCTCCTTTATGCCCTTGCACTTCCTCATTCCTCTCTCTGGACATCTCCCAAACCTATGAAAACCTGCCCCATTAAATTCAGACCCTCTGAGGATCCACAAGCAACCCCCCCGATTTCTCATGTGACCTGGGCTGGAGGCGAATTAGGAGCTACAGTCAAAGACTTCCCCAAAGTGAGATTTGGGACGCTCCGAGTTGCTGACGGTCCCCACAGATCCTCCCAGATTTGCTGAGACGGTGACACATCAGCTGGGTTTCTCAGATTCAAATCGCGATTCCACAAGCCTGCTGTCCAGGACCCGTCCCATCACTCGATGAACTCGCCACGCTGGTAATCCTGGGGAGGGGAGGATGTCCCTTCCGACCTCGGTCAGTACTTCCTACATGACTAAGTTCTTCTTTTCAGCTTATCTCTTAACTCTGGAAAAGAGCCAGCTGGCAGAGCAGCCCGTGAGGGGAACCGAAACTACCCCCTCAAGCGACAAGGACGGCCGGAGCCAGCAAGACCCCTCCTGACCGGCCCACGACAGCGACACCAGACCTTCGCTGCCCCCTTGCACGTGCCACCCTCTTCGTCCCCCATTCTCCTTAGACAGACCTGGGAGGATCTTCAGGGCTTGGGAGACTCTGAGACACTAGTCCGCGGTCCTCCCGGTGTCACTCACTGACACGAAGTCCTTTCTTGTGTGCCCACCACTCGCCTCTCTGCCTGTGGATTTTGTCCGCGGTGAGTGGCCAAGCCCGATGTGTTGGGATGCCGGGCCAGCTGCTCCACGGAGGGATCTGTAGAACCACAGATGGGGTCCTACCCACGCTTTGCTATATGATTGAGCTCCTGCAGGCACTAAATGCCTTTAGCAGCAATTCCTAGGGCTTTCCCAACCCCTGCTGAACACACTTGCTTCAGGCTTGTACTCAGAAACCCAATGAACCCACGCACGATGATCATAGTTGGCTCCGAGTTACTGTGGGGAATTTTTGTTTTTTTGTTTAGAGAGAAAATCTTAGGCAGGCTCCACGCTCAGCATGAACCTGATGCAGGGCTTGATCTCATGACCCTGAGATCATGACCAGAGCCAAAATCAAGAGTTGGATGCTCGCCAAATTAAGCCACCCACGTGCCCCTCCAAATGGTTTTTAAAGAAAATTCTGATCTTCCTTTAAACACCAAATCGACTTGGGTAGCCCTGCTCTGTGTTCATTACTGGGCAGGTCTTCCAGTTCATTACTGGGGTGACCTTCTAGTTAGGAGGACCAGGATGAAGGATGCCTGGGCGGCTCAGTGGGGTAAGCCTCTGCCTTTGGCTCAGGTCATGATCTCAGGGTCCTGGGATTAAGCCCCACAGCGGGCTCCCTGTTCAGTAGGGGGGCTGCTTCTCCCCCTCTCTCTACCTCTCCTCCTGATGGTCCTCAAGCGTGCATTCTCTCTCTCTCTCTCTCATGCTCACTCTCCCTCTCTCAAATAAATAAATAAAATCTTAAAAAAAAAGAAAACTTAATAAATTCCCCTGCCCTTGGCCATACCAGTGATCAACTTCCTTTTTATATATGAATAGGAAGGGAATTCCTTGGGGTTACTCTCCCCAAACACAGGGATCCCCATCGACCCCACAGGGCATTACGGCCAACAGCACGCCATGTGGCACCAGTCACCTTGCCTCAGAGCCATTCCTGCCAACACCTTTTTGGCTAAGGGCAGCCAGGAGACAGTCCCGGGACCCCCACAGCCATCCCCATGCCCCACGCAGTAGAGGCCCCCCTGTCTGCCACCACCCCCCAGCCAGTAGTCCCCCTCCTGTGAAATCCTCTTCCTAACCACTCCTCCCAGAACTCCTCGCTGCGGTCACCTCCCTGCTCGTGCCTGACTGACGGATCACCTCCTGACTCCCTCCCGTGACAACTGACGTCCTTTGGAGGACACTGACTTCTCATGGTTCCCTGATGGTTTTCATTTGAGGCAGAAATGGCGAATGTTGTGCTGGCTATGCACTTGCAAACCCCTCTGAAGGAACTGAGTGACACCATTACCTTTGGCCACTTCACCGCAACAAGCCGAGCCGTACACCCTCCCATGGCGGGCGTGCTTGCCAAGGGCACAGCTGCCCACATTTACACTGACAACAGATACGCTTTAGGAGTGGCTCACAATTTTGTAATGTCATGGAAACAGGCTGGCTTCCTATTTTTAGCAGGAAAAAATTTTAAATGGGTCTTACGTCCAAAATATATTAGGTGCTATATTCCTCACAGCTGCTCTGGCCATAATAATAATAATTATTATTATTATCATCATCACCATCATCATTAGAGAAAGGGCATGAAGGGGCCCGCATTGGGTTCCATGCTGGATGTGGAGCCTGCTTGAGATTCTCTCCTCCCTCCCCTGCTGCTTGTATGCAGGTGCACATTCTCTCTCTAAAAAAGACGAAGGAGGAGGAGGAAGAAGAAGAAGAAAAAGAAAGAGGGGGCGGAATTAGAGTTTCTGGCATGACAGGACTCCTGCAGGGCTCAATCTCACAACCCTGAGATCATGACCAGAGCCAAAACCAAGAGGTGGATGCCCAACCGACTGAGCCACCCAGATGCCCCTCGCCCTCTCTTGAAAGACAGTGCCCTAATCACATTTCCCAATCCCCCACAAAAGGAGGAAAGCTTTCTGACTACTGCACGTGTCACCAGAAGCTCCGACCTGTTCACAATGTCAGACACCTATAACCTATATCCAATTTCTTTGTAGTCCCAAATGCCATGGTAGATGCCACCTGCAAGCCAACAGATGTCAGATGTCACCTACCAGGCAGGCTACTATGACTGGCCCTCCCGTACCTGTTTCAGCCTTTCCCCAGTCATGACTGTACTAACTCAGTTAAATCCCTGCATTTTTGCCATCGGTCGAACCCACATTCTTTTCCTTACGTAAATGTGATCTCTCTCCCTGCACCCAAGGGAAATACAAATAAGTTTATGCCTCTTTGCAAAGTTCCTATAAAAGACCCCTTCATGAAGGGATGGCCTCTCGCGGAATATCATCTCAACTCCTCTGATCCCTGGCTTGAAAAGGCTAATCAGGAAATTCCAGCTAATAAATCATACTCTAGACCTTAGCTGGAGTCCCCACACACCACATGGTTTCATTTTTGTTTACAGGAACAGCATTTCCCAAGTCATATGAATGCTTAGACAGTTGGCAACTTGGAAGTCAATGTTTATCGTTTATTGTTAACTTTCATAACAAACCAGAGGCCTCCGCTGCCCTGCCCCATTAGGTTCCATGGCGCTCTTAACCAGGAACTTCTGGGGGCATATATCACTCCTGGTTTGGCTCTGTAGGGAGGCTTTTCCCTTTGGGTCAGAGTAGTGCCAATGAACACATGATCCGAAATCTCTCTCTACATTAGGAGAGGTAGCTGATTCCACAGCCAAAGCAAGAGTAGCCCAACGATGATCGTGGGACTTGTTGGCTCAAAGAGTTCGGGACAAGGTGCCCAGGTGGCTCAGTCGGTTAAGCCTCTGCCTTTGGCTCAGGTCATGATCCCAGGATCCTGGGATTGAGCTCTGCATTGGGCTCCCTCAGTCTGCTTCTCTCTCTCTCTACCCACCCTCCTGCTCTGCTCTCTCTCTCAAATGAATAAATAAAATCTAGAAAAAAAAATTTTTTTTAAAGGGGACGCCTGTGTGGTTCAGTGCATTAAGCCTCTGCCTTGGGCTCAGGTCATGGTGTCAGGGTCCTGGGATCGAGCCCCACATCAGGCTCTCTGCTTAGTGGGGAGCCTGCTTCCCCCTCTCTCTCTGCCTGCTGCTCTGTCCTACTTGTGATCTCTCTCTCTCTGTCAAATAAATAAATAAAATCTTTAAAAAATAAATAAAAATAAAGGCATTTTGGACAATCTACTTGCTGAATAAGGAGGCATTTGTGCAGAAACACCACCAGCTGTATCTAGGCAAACACCTCTGGAGAAACAGAAACCCACTTATACAAGATCAGGGAACAAGAGCACTGATTATAACAAATTACCCCAATGACCCCCGGTCTTCTGATCTATTTAGCTGGTTACCTTCAGGTTTGAGCTCCTGGTTTAGAACTATCAAGCTGGATTTGTTATATTATTTTTAATTCTTCCCTTTTTAAAAAAGATCTTATTTATTTATTTACTTACACACAGAGAGAGAGAGTGCACAAGCAGGGGGAGTGGCAGAGGGAGAGGGAGAAAAGCAGACTCCCATGCTGAGCAGGGAGCCTGATGTGGGACTTGATTCCAAGACCTCAGGATCATGACCTGAGCTGAAGGCAGATGCTTAACTCACTGAGGCACCCAGGTGCCCCAAGGTAGAGATTTTAGATGGGAAGTACTGAGGTCTCCCTCCTACCCTTTTTTGTCACTCACATGTGGCCTCAATGGCTTCTAGTCATTATGCACTTTCCCTCTGACACAGGATGGGACAACCAGGAAAGTGGACGAAACCACTAAATGCAGGCAGGAAACCTGACTCTTGATAAAGTGATTTTTTTTTCAGCAAATTGCTTAAAAGAGGGAAATGTGAAAATAAAGGAAACCTCATTTAAAATGGAGTCAGAAGCCCTGGAGAGGCACATGTTCACGCACACACTACTTGCTGTAGCCTCCACAACCAGCAGGAGGAAGGAAGGTAAGAATGATTTCAACAAGTGAGGACATACTTCACATAGGAATTTTATCTCCTGCTTTTAAGAAAAGGAAGGAAGAGCCCCCGCCACTCGCCCCAGCAATAAATGCACTAACCACCATCTCTCACTGTCTCACTGCAGCCAGTTCAGAAACCACACTGCGGAAACCATGACGACCTTGAACTCTTGTTCTTCTCTAATACATTTTTATTTATGACAACTCTCCAGTTTCTCCCTAAAAACTTAAGGAAAGCTGACCTTCCCTTTGTCTCTTCCAACTTGCCAGAACTCATCATAGTTTGCCTGTCCCATATTTGCTCTGTTTAAAGTCAGCAAATTTATGGTCTTAGTTGCAGAACACACACACACACACACATATATATGTGTTATATATGTGTGTGTGTGTGTGTTCTGCAACTAAGTATACATATACGTATATATGTGTATGTATATATGTACAGAGCCAGATAGAAGAGATGTACAGAGCAAGGTTTGTGGAAAGGGTATGGAGTCTCTGGGCACACCACTCTCCTCAGATCTCCATGTGTTCACCAACCTGGCACTCCCCAAATCCCATCTTTGTGGGCTTTTACAGAGGCTTCATTGCACAGGCATGGTTGATTAAATCTCCGGGCATTGCTCATTGATTCAACCTGAACCCCTCTCCCCTAGGGCCATGGGGGAAGTAGGTGGGACTGAAAGATCCAAACCTTTATTGATTTATTTATTTTTAAAGATTTTATTTATTTATTCGACAGAGAGAGAGAGACAGTGAGAGATGGAATACAAGCAGGGGGAGTGGGAGAAGGAGAAGCAGGTTTCCTGCCAAGCAGGAAGCCCAACTCGGGCTCAATCACAGGACCCTGGGATCATAACCCGAGCCAAAGGCAGACGCTTAATGACTGAGCCACCCAGTTGCCCCAGTTCCAACCCTTTAATCATGTGACTGGGGGGTGTGTATATGTGTGTTTGTGCGTGGGAACCAGCGCCCATCCAAAGGCTTCCCAAAAATTACTTCATCAGTGTAACAAAAGACAACTTGCTCATTCTCACACTTAGGAAATACCAAGGGTTTTACCTCTCTGCCAAAAACAGGACAAAGACCAAATATTTACTTGTTAGTATAAACCGCAATCACACCTGTTATGGAAGTCCTGCCAACCAGGCAGGACTTCTCCAGCTTCTCCCGGCTTGCTCTCTATGCCTTAGGGCTAGCCCTGTGCAAGCTCTGACTTTGACCTAGAATGTACTTGCTGGCCGTGTATGTCCCCACTCACTTGGCTAACTCCTAGAGTCCTTTAAGGCTCTGCTTATTTAAACATCCCTTCAGTCTTTATACGACTCATCAACAACATGCCAGACATAGTGGATGAAGGGACTGACTGAGGTGTACCAGGGCCATGTTCATGGAACTTACTTTGCAAAGAGGAGGTGGATAATAGACAACCAGATAACCACGATTGATTCAGATTGTGGTAAGTGCTACACAGAAAAGAAAAAGGGGTCTTGTGTTACAGTGAACCCCGGAAGTGATGTCATTTAGGCTGGAACCTGAATGATGAGAGGTCAGCAGTAGGTCCTAATGTGAGAATGAGCACGGTGAGTCTGAAAAATTAAGCAAGACCAGCGTGTTTATGACGAGGGATAGAAAGCAGAAAAATGTAAAACCTTTAGCCTGGAAGGCTGACCTTTAGCCTACATAGTTCCAACAAAGATCAGATATATGCTGGTTGCTGCACTCATTTTTTTTTCCCTAAGATTTTATTTTTTCATTTGAGTAAGAGAGGGAAAGAAAAGCACAAGCAGAGGGAGGGGCACAGGGTGAGGGACAAGCAGTCTCCCTGCTGAGCAGGGAGCCACACAAGTGCCCGGTCCCAGGACCCTGGGATCATGACCTGTGCCAAAGGCAGCAGCTTAACCCACTGAGTCACCCAGGTGCCCCAATTGCTGCATTCTTAAAAGGTCTCATGACTGCTTATAAATCTCACCAACAGTTAATATTGAACTGAATGATAAGCACCAGAGAAATCTTGCTAAAGTAGTTTTATCAGTAGAAATTCAAAGAAAAATTTATAATACTCCCAGCATGTCCCCTCCCTCTTGACCACTAAGCAAAAACGCAGCCTTTCTGCCCATGGGTCCTGCCCCATGCTACTTAAATAAATTACTAAGTTGCACCATGCAACATCCCAATAATTCTTTCTTTGCGTTTGTACTCGATGATCCCGCATTATCTAGAATAGAACGGTGCTGGGAGGGGGGATGGTGGAGGGGACAGTCAAGCAACTGGAACCTTAAAGATCAAGACAAAGAGTTTAGATTTATTCCAAGTCAGTGGAAAGGAAGCAATAAGCTCTGAGTAGGAAAGTGACATGATCTGATTTAGGTTTTCAGAAATCACTCCTTCCACAAGGACATCTTCCTGGACCTCCCAGGTTGGGTTAGGACTCATTGCCCTGGATATCTGAAACAACCTCTTCAGCTATCACTGACACTCACCAGCGTGGTATATTTGCTGGTGTAATGTTTATATTCCCCGCTGACCGTAAGCCCACCTGAGCAGTGACTATGTCTTGCTCCCTCTCCTAACCTCAGCACACAATAAGTGGTGAATAAAATGTGTTAAATGTTGAAATAGTCCTTATCACCTGCCCTATAATATTCTAAGGGTTTCTCTTCTCCAGGAGAGGCTCCTTGAGGGTGAAGACCCCGTCCAATTCATCGTCTGTTTGCTCCATTCCCAGCACGTATTTAGGAACCCAAAACACAGTTCTGAGTTCAAGATACTGGGGCCAGTCGGGAAAGAGACCAGAAATGGGAGTCACAGAACAGAGCAGAGTGAGGTTAGCGGCCCTTCCGAGCCGCGGCTCCCAATCCCTTCACATTGCACATGGGATCCCTGCGGGGCTCTATCGCGCTGACCCACGTAAAGCACTTGGGACACAACTTGGTGCTCGCTGAACGACAGCTTGTGTTACAAGACAGCTCTGTGGCAGGTAATGCTGAGGGGCATTCAGGGGAAGGTTTGGGAGGAGCTGGGCATGCAAGGCTTGGCACGCAGTGTCCTCCGCTAATGCTGGCTGACAATGACAGTCACGCTCTGAGCGCAGGGATGGGCAGACCCTCCTGTCCATACAAGTAGTTTCTACACGAGAAAGGAACCGAGGCTGAGCCAGACTGACTGGCTCCCGGGCGGACCGCCGAGCCTGCGCGAGGCCGGCGGGATGGGCTGGGCCAAGGCAGGGACCCCCGCACACTCCCTCGGGCCCCCGGCCCCCGGCCCACGTCGCAGGCCCAGCGGGGACGCGCACACCCTCCCGGTCCCCCGGACCTGGCCCGTTGCACGAACCTGCCATGCGTCCGCAGATATCCCGGGAAGGAGCCCGGAGCCCCGCCCACGGCCGCCGGAAGCGCGCTGACGTCCTTCCGGCGCGCTCCGCTGGCTCGCCGCCACTTGTGGCTCGGCTGCTCTAGCCTCCGGCCGTCGCTGAGCGCAGCCGGCCCCGTTGCCCGGGGAACGGGCTCCCGGCAGCCCCCGCGGCCCGGAGTCCGTCCCCGCCTCCTCCGGCCCGGCCGGGCCAGCGAGTCCTGAGGGGCCGCCGCGGGAGGTGAGTCCGGCGACGCGGCTGTTGGTCCCGCTGCTCCCGCCGTCCCCCCTTCCTCCGTCTCCCCGCCGCCGCTCACGCCTCCCCCCGGCCGCGCTTCCCTGGCCTCGGCGCCTCAGGGTCGCACGACCCGTCTCGCCCCCGTTCCCAGCCCCTGCGTCGCCCGCGCCGGGTGGCCGAGCCCGAATGCCATAGCACTGGAGGCGCCCGGCAAAAGCCCGCGGTCCGCGGAGGACGGCGGCGGTCGTCCACGCGTCGTCGGCCCCGCTGGCCCGCCGACACCATCCCCGGGCCCTCGCTCCTCCCACTCGACGCCTGCCCTCGCGTCTGCCGCACCCTGGTCCCTCATCCCTCCGCCGTCATCCCTCATCCCTCTGCTCTCGTCCCCCGAGCCCCGTTCCCCTGCCTGCCGGCCCGCGGCTCCAGCCGCCGGCGTCTCATGACTGACTTTGCGTTCAGTCCCCCGACCCTGCCAGTCCGGTCCCCTCCGCCGCGCACCGCCGCTGCCGGCACAGACCTTGGCACGTACCCAGTAGGTGCTCAGGAGGTGGTCGTTAAATGGGTAAACGAAGGACCCCTCGTCAGTGCTACGTTGGGGCGTGGGAGGCAGAATAGGTGCTGAGGCTTCAAGAATGGGGTACCTTGGAGTCAGACCCGCATTCGGGTCACAGCACTTGCCCCTTCCTAGCTGTGCGCTCGGGCCAAGTGGTACCACCTCGCTGCGCTGCTGTTTCATCGTCGGTAGGAGATGGTAACGGTTTCTACCCCTGTGTTGGTGGGAGGATCAAATGGGTCAGTGCCTGTAAATGCTGAGGAGCACAGCGCCTGGCACCTGATACACTTCAGTAAGGCGCGGCCCCCGCTGCAGTTACCCACATGCCCTACTTCCCCTTCTCTTCCCCGCTCTTTGTCCTCCCTCACTTTCTTGCTGAGACTCAGGAATCTTACTCTGTTCTGTCCCTTCTGTTCCATCTGTTGGCAGAATGGGGGGGGAGGGGGTCCCAGCCTGGGCCCAGGCTTGCTTTATCCGCTGGGGTGATGAGTTGCACTTCGGGTTGCCTCCCTTTTGGTAAACCCAGCATGAGCAGAATCTGGGAGTAAAGCCCCTCTATCTTGTGTGGTCACCATTGTCTCCTGGTCTCCTAAGCTTTTTGCACTCTTCCACACCCAGCAAAGTGCACCTTGATAAGCTTCTGACCTTGTGGGTTTTTTGATAGCCCAGCTTACATCCCATGTTTGTTCATTCACCAGGTATTGTTTGGGGGTCCGTTGTATGTCAGCAACGTTCGGGGTTCTAGGGATGCTGTAGTCCCAGTCCCTGCCCTCAGGGAGCTTTCTAACCTGAGAACCAGCCTGTGCAGGTATAGGGGTTGCTTTACCTCAGTTTTCAGGACTGGCTTTGAGACTGGTGGAGAAGATGGAATAAGGATAGTCTTCCTGAAGGGGGACCCCTAAGTAGCTTTCTTAGGTTTAAGTTATTTTGTAGCAGTCTTGTCTTTTTCAATAGAATATGGGCCTCTACTGGATTTGTTTTCCAGTCCTCTCCTAGAAAGGTAACACTTCTGAGGCTGAGGAAGTAAATTTTATATTAGCTTCTGTATAGTTTGGACAGGAAGGCTATTGGAACTGGGGGGGAAAAAAGGAAGGAAACGGCATCAGGACGAGCACTGTTGATTGAGCTTGGAAACATGAAGGAAAGATCAGGTAACAGTTATGCATATAATGAAAACAAGCTTTGGTTCAAGCATGGAGAGATTTCTAGATATTGCAAAGCACAAGGAGCTTGGTAGAATCGGGAGGGAGTAGTTAACAGTTCCCGCGAACTGCTGAGGTAGAAGTGAGCAATTGTTCAAAGTGTGTGTTCAGTTAAAACGGATGGGCCTGGGCTTAAGAGACCAGTGAACTTTTGCAAAATGGTGGCTGCAACTGAGGAAGCGTGGTCTTGTATTTTGAATTGTCATCCTTGGGGAATCCTGGCATAGTGTTTTGAGAGCTCAGTTGAACAAACAGTGATTGAGGGCGGATTGTACCAGACACTGGTGGTCTTTGGAAGCTCCGCAAAGCATACAGACGAGAAGGCCATGGGTGAAGACTACTAAGAGTCCATTAGAGAAGCTGGAAAACAAACGATGGGCTGCTGTGGGATAATGAGGTGCGGAATGTTCTCTGAGAGCTGAGAAAGACCAACTAAGTGTCAGAGGCAGTCTGTGAAGGTCTCCTAGGGGAGAACTAGCTCTTATGGTGTGTGTGTTGGAGGGAGCAGGAAAGGAGGACGGGGGTCTTTGCAAAGGCCTGCAGGTCTTGGTGTGTTCGGGGACTGTGGCAGGAAGCCCTTTGCAGCTGCAGTGTGGAGTGTGTGGAAGAAGAGTGGCCTGGCATCGAGCTAGACACAGACCATTCGTTTTTCTAAAGTTTTATTTATTTGAGAAGAGAGAGAGTGGGGGGAGGGGCAGAGGAGAGAGTCGCAGGTAGACACCACACTGAGCCCAGACCCTAGACCATGACCTGAGCTGCAGTCAAGAGTCGGATACTTAACTGACCACCCCCCAGGTGCCCCCAGACCAGTTTTTAAAAAATGTTCTCCTCTCATGCTTTCGTCTGGCTAGCCAGTGACCGATGTGGCAGCAGGGAAATAACAAAATTTAATCTGGATGGTAAATGACTGCTTCAGTCTCATTACGCTCAGCCGTGAAATTTTAACACTTGAAAGAATGATAGATGTTGTGGCCAGACTTTAGGAATAGACTATACAACAGGGACATTATTGTCTTCCTAGAGACTTGGGAGACAGTCCTTAAACCATTTGAGTTG
Organism: Neogale vison; assembly: GCF_020171115.1. Lineage (NCBI taxonomy): Eukaryota > Metazoa > Chordata > Mammalia > Carnivora > Mustelidae > Neogale > Neogale vison. The sequence goes on along the minus strand of NC_058103.1, from coordinate 3,608,636 downwards.
TAGAGTGCTCGGGAAACTCATGGTTCCTGTAGCACTAAGTGAATGATTTAGACTATGTACTGATAGCCTTGCCCCAGTTTTGAAAATCTGCCCACCAAGGTGGCATTAGGGTGCTGTCAGTCAGCATGAAGATCTGCTGACCCCCTTGCAGGTATAGGGGGTTGATGGTAGGTACCCCTGGGAGAGGAAAGCATCCTGACTAGAAGAAGAATGTTGCAGAGTGGTGTCTTGTCATTTTAATGGAAATATTTGTGACCAAGGAAGCACTATTGATTTTAAAGATTGGATGGGGAATATTCTTTTGCTGTAAGACCTGAAGTTAACATTGTATTATTCATTCAGCAAGTCTTTATTGAATATCTACTCTGTGCCAAAGATATTGTTAGGTTATCAGGGTTTACATTTGTTGCTTATATTTTCAGGAGTGATGATCATTAACCTGCTTAGCAAATAAAGGGAGTAAAGCTTGTGATGAGAGTATGAAGGATGTACACACGGTGACATGACAGAGAGGAGGGGCCGAAGGACTGCACGCTGTGCTCGGGGAGGCCCTTTGTGAAGGCAGGTTTGGGAGTGAGAGGAAAGATCACTGGAGTAAAGGGACTAGAGGCCTGAGTAGGGAGAGAGTGGGTCAGTGCCGCAGGAGCTTGGCAGACAGGTTGGGAGGGACAGGTGTGTGAGGGACCGAGCCAGGAAGGCTGGCCACGCAGAGCCTTATGTAGGCCACTGAAAGGCATTGGGTTTTTCTGGGAGCACTGGGGAACCCCTGAGGAATTTTGAATCAGATGGTAGTATGAGACCTACCTCTTTCTCTTTGGAAGAACTCTTATTTAAAAAAAAAAAAAAAGGACTTTCTTCAAAGCCACAGGAAAGTTGAAGAGAAGGTGAGGATTTCTCATATATCCCTGCACGTGCTTGGTCTCCCCCAGTATCAACATTAGAACACCTTTTACAATTGACGAACCTACACTGACACATCATAATCAACCAGAGTCCGTCATTTACTTATGGGCTAACTTTTGGTGGCGCACATCCTGTGGGTTTGGATGAATGTGTAATGATATGTGTCTGTCATTATGGTATCAGTATTTTCGCTGTCCTAAAAGTCTGTGCTTTATTTATTTATTTATTCATCCCTTCCCCTCCCCGCACAGCCCCTGACAGCCATTGATCTACTGCCTCCATAGTTTTGCCTTCTCCAGAGCACTGCATAGTTGTAATAATACAGGATGTAGCCTTTTCAGATTGGCTTCTTTCGCTTAGTAATATGCATTTAAGGTTCCTCTCTCTCTTTTCATGGCTTATAGTCCATGTCTTTTTAATACTGAGTGATAGTCCATCATCTGAATATACCGTCGTTTATTTATACATTCACCTACCAAAGGGTATCTTAGTTGCTTTCAAGTTCTAACAATTATGAATAAAGCTGGTATAAATATCTGGGTGAAGGTTTGTATATGAACATAAGTTTGCAACTCTTTTGAATAAATACCAAGGAATGTAATTGCTGAATGATATAATAAGATTATGTTTAGATTAGTTTTTTTTTTTTAAGTAGGTTCAGTGCCCAGTATGGGGCTCAGACTCACGACCCCAAGATCAAGAGTTGCATGCTCTACAGACTGTGTCAACTAGATACCCCAGATTGTTTAGTTTTGTAAAAACAAAACAAAACAAAACAAAAACATTGTCTTCCAAAGTGACTGTACCATTTCACATACCCACCAGCAACGAATGAGAATCCCTGTTGCACCACATCCTCACCAGCATTTGGTGTTTTCAGTGTTGGAGATTTTGGCTGTTCTAATAGGCATATAACTCATTTTAATTTTCATTTCCCTGATGGCATATGGTGTAGAACACCTTTTCATATGCTTGTTTGCCATCTGTATATCTTTTCTGGTGAGGTGTCTATTAGGTCTTTGGCCCATTTTTAAATTGGGTTGTTTCTTATTGTTGAGTTTTAAGAGTTCTTTGTATATTGTGGGTAGCAGGCCTTTGTCAGATAAGTCTTTTGCAAATATTTTCTCCCAGTCTGTCTTGTCTTCTCATTCCCTTGAGATTGTCTTTTGCAGAGCTTTTTAGTTTTAATGAAGTCTAGCTTATCAATTATTTCTTTCATGGATCATGCCTTTGGTGTTGCATCTAAAATGTCATCACCATACTCAAAGTCATCCATGTTTTCTCTTGTGTATTTTTTAAAGATTTCATTTATTTATTTGAGAGAGAGAACAAGCAAGAGAGCACAAACAGGGGCAGCAGCAGAGGGAAAGGGAGAAGCAGGCTGTCCGTTGAGCAGGGAGCCGGACATGGGACTCAATCCCAGGACCCCAAGATCACTAGTCAAGTCAGACATTTAACCAACTGAGCCACCTAGATACCCCTCTCCTATGTTTTCTTGTAGGAGTTTTATAGTTTTGTGCTTTACATTTAAGCCTGTGATCCATTTTTTTTTTTTTTAAAGATTTTATTTATTTATTTGACAGAGAGAGATCACAAGCAGGCAGAGAGGCAGGCAGAGAGAGAGGAGGAAGCAGGCTCCCTGCTGAGCAGAGAGCCCGATGCGGGCCTCGATCCCAGGACCCTGAGATCATGACCTGAGCCGAAGGCAGCGGCTTAACCCACTGAGCCACCCAGGCGCCCCTGTGATCCATTTTGAGTTAATTTTTGTGAAGGGTATAAGTTCTGTGTCTAGAATCTTTTCTTTTTTTTTTTTGGTATGTGGATGTCCGTTGTTTCAGTATCATTTGCTGAAAAGACTGTCTCTACTCCATTTATTGCCTTTGCTGCTTTGTCAAGAATCAGTTAACTATATTTGTGCCAGTCTATTTCTGGGCTCTCTCTTTTGTTCTGTTGGTGTATTTGTTCTTTTGCCAATACCACACTATCTTGATTACTATAGCTTTATAGTATGTTTGGTAGTCGGGTAGTATCAGTCTTCTAGCTTTGTTCTTCTCCTTCTACTGTGTTGGCTATTTTGGTTCTTTGCCTCTCTATGTAAACTTCAGAATAGTTTTGTTGATATCCACAAAATAATTTTCCTGAGATTTTGATTGGAATTGCATCAGATCTGTAGAGCAAATTGGGAAGATTTCACATCTGGACAATATTGAATCTTCCTGTCCATGAGCATGGGATATCTTTCCATTTATTTAGTTCTCTGATTTTGTTAATGGGAGTTTTGTAGTTTTCCTTATATTGATCTTATAGATATTATGTTAGATTTATATTTAAGTATCTCAATTTGGGCAGTGCTAATGTAAATAGAATTGTTTTTAATTTCAAATTTCATTTGTCATAGGTGGTATATAGGAAAGCAGTTGGCTTTTCTATGTTAAGTTGTAGTATAACCTTGATACAATTGCTTATTAGTATCAGGAGTTTTTTGTTGATTCTTCAAGACTTTCTACATAGATGCTCATGTCATCTGCAAGCAAAGAGAGTTTTATTTCTTCCTTCCTAAACTGTATACTTTTTATTTCTTTTTCTTGTCTTATTGCATTAGCTGGAACTCCAGTATAATGTTGGAAAGGAGTGGTGACATGAGGTCTTTCCCTTGTACCTGATCTTTATGGGGAAGCTTTGAGTGTCTTATTAAGAATGATGTTAACTGTTGCTTTTTGTAAATATTCCTTGACAGCTTGAGGAAATTCCTCTCCATTCTCCAGAAGTTTTTAGGATGAATGGGTGTTGGACAGCTGTTTCTTCTCCTTCTCCTCCCTTTTTTTTTAAAGAGATATAGTTTACATACCATAAAATTTACCCATTTAAAGTGTACAATTCAGTGGTTTTTAGTATATCACAGAGATATGAAACCATCACTACAATCAATTTTTTTAATTTTAAATTTTTTTTATAATTTTTATTTTCTAATGAACATATATGTATTATTAGCCCAGGAGTACAGGTCTGTGAATCGCCAAGTTTATGCACTTCACAGCACTCACCATAGCACATAACTTTCCCAGTGTCCATAAAGAACTTTGTCAGTACTCTCAAAAGAAACCCCATACCATTTAGCAGTCACCCCCACTCCCATCCTAGGCAGTCACTGATTTACTTTTTGTTTGTATAGGTTTGCTTATTCTGAGCATTTCATATAAATGGAATCAATATGTGGTTTTGTGTGTCTGTCTTTCACTTAGTGCCATGTTTTCAAAGTTCATCATGTTGTAGCATATATCAGAACTTCACTCCTCTGATTCATATTCCATTGTATGGATATACTGTTATTTTGATGGACAATTGGTATTTTTAAACATTTTTACTTTTTTTTTTTTAAAGATTTTATTTATTTGACAGAGATCACAAGTAGGCAGAGAGGCGGCAGAGAGAGAGGGGGAACCAGGCTCCCTGTTGAGCAGAGAGCCCGATGCAGGGCTCGATCCCAGGACCCTGAGACCATTACCTGAGCTGAAGGCAGAGGCTTAACCCACTGAGCCACCCAGGCACCCCTAAACATTTCTACTTTTAATATTATTACCTTCATAATATTTTTGTGTAGATGTATATCTGTATGTGTTACTGTGTTTGTATTGCTGGGTTATGTGGTAACTCTGCTTTAACTGCTAGGCTTTTTCATAGTGGCTGCCTTATCATTTTATTTTCTACTGGCAGTGTATGAGGATTTCAGTTTCTTTACATTCTTGCTAATATATATTATGTCTTTATTATTATTATTATTATAACTATCTTAGTATTTAAAGTGATAGATAGCTCATTGTCCTTTTGTTTTGCATCTCCCTGATGATTAATGATGGTGAGCATCTTTACTGTGCTTATTGGCCATTTTTATGTCTTCTTTGGAGAAATGTGTACTCAGATCCTTTGCCCATTTAAGAATTGTTTCTTTATTATTGAGGTTTAAGAGGTTTTTTTTTAATATATATTCTGGGTACAAATGCATTATCAGATACGTGATTAATAAATATTTATCCCAGTTCTGTGAGTTGTCTTTTCAGTGTGTTGGTAGGGTGGGTTTTTTTTAGGAGCACAGAAGGTTTTGATTTTGATGAAGTCACAGAGTTCATTCTGACTGCTTTGTAAGAGCACAGGTCCTAGAGATCAGGTGTGGAAGCAGGAGAGCCGTCAGAAGAATGCTATAGAGGTTCAGGTGCGATGTGTGATCGCTTCATCTTGGGTGTGGCCACAGAGATGGTGAGAAAGGGACAGGTGTGACATAGGTTAGGAAATAGAGTGAATGGAATGAGGTGAGGAGTTGTTGTAGGGGTGAAGGAGAGGGAGAAGGAGAAGTCAGGGCTGAGCACTAGGATTTCAACTCGAAAAACTGATTCAGAATTTGATTATACAGCCCATTATCTGCCACAGATTTGTGACCATTTTTTTAAAAAAGATTTTATTTATTTACTTGAGAGAGAATGAGTGAGAGAGAGCATGAGAGAGGAGAAGGTCAGAGGGAGAAGCAGACTCCCCAAGGAGCTGGGAGCCCGATGTGGGACTCGATCCTGGAAGTCCGGGATCATGACCTGAGCCGAAGGCAGTTGCTCAACCAACTGAGCCACCCAGGCGCCCTGTGATCATTTTTAATCTCTGCTGAGACCTGGTAAGTGAGGGAGGGATATTTATACATTTTTGAAGCTGATAGAATTATTATTGATTGTGCCAAAGAGATGATTCCAGGGACTCTGACCTTCTGTATTATCCATTAGTACCTACTAAGCCACCACAAATAAACATGCAATCCAAGTTAGAACAGTGTGCCTGCTCTGCAGCTGAGTTTCAGGATGAATCCTCTGGTTCTCTTCGAACCAGACCGCAGTCTGAAATCCCCTCTGCAGAGATTATGGAGCTGTCAGTTAATAGTATCACATCAAGTGAATTAATTTTTAAAATATAAATGTCATATTTTGACAAAGCTACTTTGTGGAAAATGCCTTTTAAAGGAGGAAAATTGTACCAGCTGACATTTGTGAACTGCTTAGTATTTCCACTTGCTTCCTAGGAGGCCTTGCCTGCTAAAGTAGAAAGTAAAATATTTTGGTTGGGAAATTTTTGGTTTATGTATACAGTGTGTCCTCTGCAGTTTTTCTATAGAGTCTTGAAAAATCACGTCCTAGGGGAGCATTTAATGACAGGGCAAGTGCTTGTGATTTATTGAGTGTGTGCCTGCGTGTCTGTAGCCGTCTGTATACATAGCGCATCTCTGTGGGGGGGGTTATGAGTGGCATTTATTTAGTTCCTTGTAATTTTCCATATTCCAATTTTTTTAACAGTAAACATTTATGACTGTTATAAAAGATGATTTCATTTTAAAAACATTATGTAAATTATGCAAACTTATCAGTGTGTTTGCATGCACAGACTCATTGAGGTAACAAAGCCTTTTCTGCTCCTATTCTTCTCTGATACTTGAAGATGGAAAGAAGATTGTTGAAATGGGAGCCGTTTCCTCATCTCAGAAATGGAGGTAACAGTGGTCCTGAGCTCCTAGGATATTTTGTGAGGATGTCATGAGTTAGTGTGCTAAGGATCGTTTCTGTGATATAACATCAGTAGCTATTACCATTATTGCTGCTGCTGTTGGTGTTTTGGAGTTAGTGTCCCATGTCCTTGAATGACCTACCTCCTTTCCCACAGTATCTGTCAGCAACTGTTCTCACTTGAGTTTGCCTGAGAGCCATTTCATTTCCATTTGATTTCTGCATCATGTGAACCTTGCCCACCTTTCTGGAATACTTGCATAAACCAAAGATTGGTCTTGCTCTTAAAAAGTTTTAAGTTTATGAGCTGTGCTGCCGTATGAGCAGAACCAACATTCTCATCCAGATGTCTGTTGCACTAGGCGTTTAAAGCTATGGGAGCTTGGGCACATTTCTGAACCTCCCAGAGCTTCAGTCTCTGCTACAAAAGGGTATATTAAGTAAGTTTTCTTAAACATCACAGAGGGATATGATTCTTTTTGTTACCTTTAGGAGGGTTCTCATAAATTACCCTGCTTGCTTCACTGTATTGACTGTTGTGATTATCAAACAGAATAGGAGTCTGAGAAGGTTTGCAACACTGGTTATGCCATACACATCCAGGGGTTATTATTCCAGCATTGAAGTGGGGCCGTAGTGGCAAAAAGATATTTTGCTGATCTTCCATTCTTGTCACTCATTCCTTCCTTGCAAATTTTCCTTTTATATAACTCATTCAGCTATTCAGTAAAATACTTACTGAGTGCCTCTGTTATGCCTGATCCTTTTCTGGGTGCTGGGGACTATAGGGTGAGTGAAGCAGATGTGGTCCTATTCCTGTGGGCCTTATGGACCAGTGATGGTAGGGGGGTCAGGCAGAGATGGCCAGTCAACAGCAAATAAAGGATATGTGAGAAGGCAGAAAGCAAGAAGAGGCGAATAGATAGTACTCGGTGGTGGTAGGAAGCCCACTTTAGGGGGTGGGCAGGTGGGGTCTTGGGGAAAAGGGGACATTTTAGCAGAGACCTACATGCCGAGAAGAAGCAAAATCTGAGTCACATCTGGAGAAAGAGCATTCCAGTAGAAGGAACAGCCAATGCAAGGGCTCCTGGGTGAAAATGAATTGGGTGGGAGTTTCATTATAAGAGAACTTGGAAGTTGGTTGGTCAACTCTATAGGAATAGAAAACCCACAGTTCCAAATCCAGCATCCCAACAAGCTTTTACTAGAGGGGCTTAGTCTCCATGGAACTGAAGGAGTGAAATACGCTTCCAGCTTGAATCAGGGACAAGACACCCATCTGTAAGCTGCTACTTGTCTGTTAGAACGGTGACTCTGGGATTGGAAGGGCCCAGGACTTGGAGGGAGAAGACCTAGATTCAGGTCTTGGCTGTGTGGTCTTGGGCAAGTCTTGTGACCTTTGTGTCCTTAATACCTTCCTCTCAAAGTTGGGGCTGACACCACTGATCTTACAGGTAGGTAAGGATGCAACGAGTGATTAAGCACATCATAAATTACACTGCACTATGTGAGGACTGAGTATCCTTATTGAGGGAAGTTTGAATGTAGAGCGCCAAGAGTGGTCTCACAGTGGAACCGTTGTATAACTGAGTCTCTGGGTGTCAAGGAGGCTGCAGATATCCAGCTGGGACACACGTTTCTCTGCTGTCTCAGCAGTGAGTGTGTTTCTCCATCAGGACTGGTTCATTGTTCTCCTAGTACAGTGTCTTTCCTGTTGCTCTTTTCCATGTTCCGTTCCTCTTGGTGGGCTTCATAGTTCAGGATGTTTCCAGTGAAGCCTTTTCCACATTGCTCCGTCCCTCTTCTCATCAAGATCCACAGATTAGCACTAACCACATGAGGTTTTGTGTATCTTCACTGTTTCTTTTGCCCGCCTGGCTATATCATAAACTGCTTGAGAATAAGAACTGTTTTTAATGTTCTTCCCATTCCTCCACAGTACTTAGCACAATGTGAATTACAGGGGCCCATATGCATTGAGGTGCCTGTTGAATTAAAATGCTCAAAAGTGATCTTAATGAAACCAGGTACTTTGTCCATTCAGTTGAGCTCCATGTACAATTTTACCTACCCTCAAGTTCCTTCCTCCCACTGCTATACATGACTTCTTTTTGGCATGACTAGAGGTTGAAAGAATTATAATGCCTTGTTCTTTAGCCCCCAGGTTTCCCCAGATGCCAAGTAAACATTCCTTTTCCTGCCTGAAGATCATCTGTGACAACCTTGGCCATGGCATCAGTATCAGAGCCCATTACATTCAGAGAGTTCTGCCCCTTGTACTATCTCCTCAATGCCATTCCCACCAAGGTCCAGAAGGGCTTCCGCTCTATTGTGGTCTACCTCACAGCTCTCGATACCAATGGGGACTACATCGCTGTGGGCAGCAGCATCGGCATGCTCTACCTGTACTGCAGACACTTCAACCAGATGAGAAAGTACAACTTTGAGGTGAGTCTTGCTTTTCTTTACTCCTTAGCATGCAGTCACCATGGCTAACATTTAACATGCTCATGTGTTCTAGCATGGGATAATTTACTTCTAATTTGGCCTTAGTGTCTCACCCAAACAATACTTTAAAACCATCTTTGATTGAAGTGGACTATAACTAAAAACACTTTTTTAACCTGCCTCCAAAAATCTAGCATCACTTTAAAAGAGAACATTTTAGTGTTCAACATGTAATAGAAAACTTTGGAAGTAGGTATTTTCTTTTTGAAGTACCTTGATTGACTCAGTTAAATAATCTCTAGTTTTTCTGCTGAAATTATTATAAAAAAGGGATTAGTGGGGCGCCTGGGTGGCTCAGTGGGTTAAAGCCTCTGCCTTAGGCTCAGGTCATGATCTCAGGGTCCTGGGATCAAGCCCCACGTCGGGCTCTCTGCTCAGCGGGGAGCCTGCTTCCTCCTCTCTCTCTGCCTGCCTCTCTGTGTACTTGTGATCTCTCTCTCTCTGTCAAATAAATAAATAAGTAATCTTTTAAAAAATAATAAAAAAAATAAAAAAGGGATCGGTATCAATATTGGCCAGCTCCTAGAACAGATGCATCTTAAATAAGATCACTTCTGTAGAACACTGCCGTTGGGATCTCAACTGACCTCTGTTCTTAATTGGCTGACTTCAGGCATGGCGTGTCCGTGCATTGTAGGTGCTAGTAGGCAACACCTGTTGACAGATCAGCGTTGAGTTCACCCACTGAGCCAGTAGCTGGCGTTTATTGAGTATGTGGCTTTTGTGAGAAACTCAAAGGTGACCGACTTGTGGCTCCTTTCTCATGGCCTTGTGGGGCTCTATTCTGTGGTTAGTAGGCTTTTCTGGACTAAGACAAGGCTTTTGTGTTTAAGTGAAATGCTTACAAACATTTGTCTTTTAATATTCAACTTATTAAAGTTTTATCTCAAAAAGTTAGTTTTTCTTGGGACACCTGGCTGGCTTAGTTGGTTAAGTGTCTGACTCCCGACTTCAGCTCAGGTCATGATCCTAGGGTCGTGAGATCAAGCCCCCACATAGGGCTCCATGCCAGGTGTGGGACTGCTTAAGATTCCCTCTCCTGCCCCTCTGTCCTACTCGTACATTTGCACATTCTCTCTCTCTTTCTTACAAAGAGTTTTTCTTCAGCCTTTATACTCCATTTGAAATAACAAAAATTGCTGGCAAGCGTATAACACTTACTATATGCCAGGGATTCTCCTAAACCTTTGTGTATATTAACTTATTCATTCTTGTAAAAACTGTATGAGCCAGATACTGTTTCATCATCCTCACTTTACCAGGGCGACAACTCAAGCATAGAGAATTAAGTAATTTTTTTTTTTTAATTTGACAGACAGAGATCACAAGTAGGCAGAGAGGTGGAAGGGGGTGGGGAAGCACACTCCCTACTGAGCAGAGAGCCCAATGCAGGGCTCAATCCCAGGACCCTGTGATCATGATTAAGCTGAAGGCATAGGCTTTAACCCACTGAGCCAACCAGGTGCCCCGAGAATTAAGTAATTTACCCAAGTCAGGCATTCAGTAAGTGATAGCACCATTGTCTGAACTTGGGCAGATTGGCTCTAGAGTTTATATTAATGTTCTTGTATAAAAACTGTTGCTCTTGCTTTTGTTTAGTTTGGTTAATAGTGCATGACTGATTAAATTCCCCAAACATTTAAGACCTTTTCATAGTTAATCTTTGAAAATATAGTTATGCATTAATATATCTAAAATTTCTCCAGTACTTCAAACAGTTAAGAAGGAAGACTTATGAATCTGTCAGCAAACTTGTAACAGCATAAACCAAAGAAAACCCTACCCAGATACCTCATAAATTGTTAAAAACAAAGAGAAATATTGAAAGTAGCTATGGAAAAATGATATATTACTTATAGAGAACAGTGATTTGAATGACTGCAGATTTCTCCTCAGAAAGCATGGAGGCTAAAAGACAGTGGTATAACATTTTTAAAGTTCTGAAAGAAAAGACTTGTCAATTTAGAATTCTTTACCTTGTGAAAATATCTATCAGGAAAGGAGGTGAAATAAAAGTATTTTCAGCTGGAGGAAAACTAATGGGGTTTACCCTTTTATCAGGGGTCTGGTCTGAAGTAATTCCTTGTGTCAGGAAGTCTTTTAGCCAAAAGAGAAATGATACCGGAAGGAGACTTGGAGGTTAGTAATGAAGGAAGAGGAAGAGTAACTCTCTAAGTAAATAGAACAGGCTCTTTCTCTTCTCTTGCATTCTCTAAAATAATTTGACAGCAAAAATTATAAAATTGTCTGTACTGTAAGGGAACTCTATGGTGATAAGTTTTCTACATTCTACCTGAAGAGGTGAAATGTTGAGTCTAAATAAATTTTGGAAAGTTAAATACATAAAATTGTAATCCCACCACTAGAAAACATGGTATAGTAAAAATTACTATAAACCAAAATGGAATTTTTAAAAATGTTCATGGAAAATTTTTCATGGAAAATGATAGACCTAATTAAAACACATCAATAGTTATATTAAATGGAAATGATCTGTAAATATCAGTTAAAAGAAATGACTTGATGGGACAACTGGGTGGCTCAGTTGGTTAAGCAGCTGCCTTCGGCTCAGGTCATGATCCCAGCGTCCTGGGATCGATCAAGTCCCACATCAGGCTCCTTGCTCTGCAGGGAGCCTGCTTCTCCCTCTGCCTCTGCCTGTCACTCTGTCTGCTTGTGCTCACTCGCTCTCTCTCTCTCTCTCTCTCTGACAAATAAATACAAAAAAAAAAAAAAAGAAATGACAGGAATAGAGAAAAAAAATAATAAACAAACTATATGTTTTCCATAAGAAACTCAATTCAAACTTAACAATATAGGTAGGTAAAAATTAAAAGGATGAAAAGATATCATGTAAATTCTAATTAAAAGGTCAGAATGATTATATTAATGTCAAAGTATTTTTTAAAAAGATCTTATTTATCTGACAGAGAGATCACAAGTAGGCAGAAAGGTAGGCAGAGAGAGGGAGAAGCAGGCTCCCTGCTGAGCAGGAGTCCAATTCGGGGCTTGATCCTAGGACCCTGGGACGATGACCTGAGCTGAAGGCAGACACTTAACCAGCTGAGCCACTCAGGCACCCCACTGTCAAAATATTTTGAGCAAAGACAGGGCGCCTGGGTGGCTCAGTGGGTTAGGCCACTGCCTTCGGCTCAGGTCATGATCTCAGGGTCCTGGGATCGAGTCCCGCATCAGGCTCTCTGCTCGGCAGGGAGCCTGCTTCCTCCTCTCTCTCTCTGCCTGCCTCTCTGCCTACTTGTGATCTGTCTCTGTCAAATAAATAAATAAAATCTTTTAAAAAAAATATTTTGAGCAAAGAAATAACCAAGGATAAAGAGAGCTGTTACGTAATGGTAAAAGGCCCAGTTGACCAAGAAGCACAGCAGTCTTAAATGTGTATGTACCTTAACAACAGGGCTCCATGATATACAAAGCAAAAGCTATCATAACTGAAAGGAAAAACAGAGGAATCCACGAGTCTAGTTGGAGACTTTAACACTCCTCTTTCAGTGGTAGAAGGATTTGACAGAAAACCAACAAGAATATAGAACTGAGCAGTGTCATCAACGAACATTGTCTAGTTGACATTTAGAGAATGTTCCACTCAGCAGCAGCTGAGGATGCATTCCTCGTCGGTGAACCTGGAACATTCACTGAGACCATATTCTGGGGCATAAAACACATCTCAACAAATTCAAATTAGAGCAGACCTCTCAGGTTTTCTCTGTTTTACTTTGTTTTCTCAACTTTTTAATTGAAGTGCAATTTACATAAATACACAAATCTCAAATATAACAGCTTGATGAATCAGTGTATGTATTCATCTGTGTAATCACCTAGATCAGGATATAGAACATTTCAACAGTCCAGAAGACTCCATGGTTTGGCTCCCAATCAGTGCTCTTCTAACCACTAACACTATAGAGTAGTTTTGCTAGCCCCTTAGGGTTTTTTTTTTTTTTCCTCCCCAAGATTTTATTTATTTATTGGAGCGAAAGAGAGAGAGAGCGCACACAAGCAGGGGGAGGGGCAAAGGGAGAAGCAGACTCCCCGCTGAGTGTGGAGTGTGGAGCCTGATATGGGGCTCACGTCCAAGACCCCAGGATCATGACCTGAGCTGAAGGTAGATGCTTAACTGACTGAGCCACCCAGGCATCCCAGCCCCTTAGGTTTTAATTCACTATTAGGTAATCTTTGGCATTAAGGTTCAGTGTTGGAGTGAGTGTGTGTGTGTGTGTGTGTGTGTGTTCCAGAAAGTATTTTTGATGGAACTGGAATACAGAGCAGGACACGGAGTGGTGTGAGTTAAGGCCAGACAGGCAGACAGGGTCTCCCACATGACACTGTAGGCTGGAGTCTGCTCCTTGGGCAGGGTCAGCTCCAGGACCCTTGTGGGCTTCCACCACGTGGAAGGTACTAGGGTCCCTTGCTCAGGTTGCGTTACAACCCAGTTCTCTTGGGTCTCATTGATCACCAGCTGATTGTCGTTTTTTAAAAATATAACTATATAACTATTTTTTAAATTTCAGCCTCCACACTCAAAAAAACTTAAGGGAACAAGTTTAGTGTTCCCTAGAATGAAACTACAATTACACCTAATTGTCTATTTTATAGTTTTACCTAGAATTAGCATCCTGTTTATCATATGATGAGCCCTATGAGCTTTGAAGGAAAATGATGTACTAGATAACCTTTGCAGGGATGACCAGAATTTGAGAGAATCTAGTACAAATTCTTGGAACCGGCAGACAAAGAGGGCACTCCAGGAAAAATCATATATATATATATATATATATACATACACACACACACACATGTATATATGTTTAAAAACATATGTATATAAATATATGTGTGTGTGTGTGTGTATATATATATATATATATATATATATATATATATTTTTTTTTTTTTTTTTTTTAAAGCTCTTTTTCTGTTACTGAGGAATCAGGAAAAAAATGTACTTTACTGGGGCCAAAATCCATTCTTGAGCAGCCCTGACTATCAAAAGTGTTTTTCAAGCATCCATTTGGTATAGAATACAAACCTAGAATTGTGGAAGATCACAAAAGGAAGTACAAAATAAAAATTGTTTTGGAAAGAACACAGAATTTGGAGTTTAGATTATTAGGGTATGAAAAGAAAGCTAAGTATCTGTATATAGAACACCAGGGAAAGATCCGGAAGAGTACCCCTGAGTATCCATTGATGTGATACTCTCAATCTCTGCGGGAAATGAGAATGGGATAAGCTAAGGGAGGGAATATGAAGAGGTATCTTTTTGTTTTCTTTAAATACTGTGGAATTATTGGAATTTTTTGTTAATGTTTTCATTTATTACTTGTGCAAACACAACACAAAGATCTGTTCTGAGCTTTGGCTATCAGTCATTAGCTACGTGATCTAGAGATGGATTAACTAAGTTGTTGTTCTTGTCATTTTGTCTTCAGAGCTGGCTGGGTCTTTTTTTTTTTTTTTAAGATTTTATTTATTTATTTGAGAGACAGAGATCACAAGTAGGCAGAGAGGCAGGCAGAGAGAGGGGAAAGCAGGCTCCTTGCTGAGCAGAGAGCCTGATGCGGGGCTCGATCCCAGGATGCTGGGATCACGACCTGAGCCGAAGGCCCAGAGGCTTTAACCCACTGAGCCTCCCAGGCACCTCCAGAGCTGGCTGGGTCTTAAAATAATGTGGTACAATTGCCATGTTTTTCAGATAAAGAAATGGTAAGATTCCTGCTCTAGGCCACATAGCTGCTTGCCTACCATTAGGCTCACTTCCTGTGAGAAAAGGCAGGGCTTCCACAGAAGTCTGGATTCAGAAGACAATAGAAACCAGAATCAGGGTCTCTGGAATTTCCAAGTAAAAACTGAGAGAGGTATCAACTAGTTTTGTTTAGTGGAAATCTAAGATTTTATGGGAAGGTAAGTAAAAATAAGTCAGTTTACCCTATAATAAACCCGAGGATGGCATGGATGAAAGATCATGTTTTTAACTGAAGTTATGTTTCTGAAGAAGAAAGCAGACCTTATATATGCTAAATATAGCCTGTCATGTGTTTTCAAGAATAATGCTTTTAGAAACCTTTTTTTCTAACAGTTAGTGGGAGAGGGCAGATGGAGACATAAAAAGTTCTTCTAGCTTGTGCCAAAAGCACTAAGGAAATGTGAGGAGCTAATAGCAAGTACAAAAATGTTATAAACTTGTTAAATATATGATGTGACATACATAAGAATAGACCAGAAAGATAACTTGACCTGAGCTTCTCATTTTCTGTTTTGAAAGTAATTGCATGATCTTTATTCTTAGCATTCAACAAGTTGTGGAAATTTCATGGATTTGCCCTCAGAACCTTTGCACTAACTACAGCCATGCTAGCTCTCATTTCTGCATCTTATCCACACTTGCTGTGTCTGTGAATTCATTCAGTTTTTCTCCGGTGCTTACTATGTACTAGCGCCATTTTAGTTCCTGGAGAGGCAATACAGACTATGGCAGGCAAGGTCCCTGCCTTCAGGGACCTTAGAGTCTAATGATGAGGAGGAGACATCAACACACAGACAGACAAGAAGGGAGAAGCCTGCGGGGGTGGGGGGTGAGGAGTGCCAGCAGGAGTGGTTGCATTTTAAATAGGACGTTCAGGGAAGGGCTCACTGAGCAGGTGACAGCTGAGCAGAGACTTGAAGACAGTGCGCAGCTGTGCTGATAGCATCTGGGGTAAAGTACTCCAGGGGGAAGGAGGGAGCGGCCTGAGCATGGGAAATTGTCTGCAGTGTTTTCCAGTTGGAAAATTCATGCTTCAGATTGGTATGAATGTTTCATTGACTTTTACCTGGTGTATTTTTTAAAGTGATGCAGAAATGAGAGTTTTGGTCTTACCACATCAGCCAAAAGTGCATTTGACTCATGGCTTCCCTTGTCATTCCCTATGGAACCCATGATGTAAATTCTGGCATGTTCGTGGCATTACAGTATAGGGCCTCACGGGTCTACTTCTTAGGACAGATTGCATCAGTTGATTGGCTAAAGTAATTTATTAAAATTGTATTTGCAACTGTAATGAGTCAAGAAGAGTGAAGATACTAGTGGAAAAAGAGCAAGATGGGAGACGTTGCTCTACCAGGTTAACAAGACTTACAGACCTTCTGTAATTAAGCCAAATGTGGTTATTAGCACAGGAATAGATAAGGAGGTCAGTGGGACAGAATAGAGAAGTCAGAAAATCCACATATATATAACTCATAAAAACTTGAGTTTTTGCAAAGGTGATATTGGAGTTTTTTAGTAAATGGTATGGGACATTTAGATGTGAGCATTTGGGGAGAAATGAAACTTGATCCCTACCTCACTTCGTATGCTTCTTTCATCTTGGCACTTTAACTGTATTGTACCATCTCTCAGCTGCTGAGGCTTCTGCTGGCTAATTGTTTCCTTTATAGGTAATTCCCCCCGTTTTAGATCTTCTCTAGTGGTAGAGTCCCAGGCCCTAGGGACCTCCTGCAAGTCCAGTGGATGTTCCCTACTCCAGTTTGTCCTATGGAGTAAAGGAAATTATTCTAGAAAAGCAGTGTTTTTGTTTAACTTGTAGATCATTCAACAGTTACCTAATTATTTAAACTTTAAACCATGGTTCTTTGTTAGTAAAAGAGGGATAAAAGTGAAACAATTCTTAGAAATTTAATGAATTTGTATCTTATTTGAGTCTTTTTGAATATTTCTAAGTATTTCACATCTGTTAGTTATTTGATATGCTAGCGGCTTCAACTGGAGGTTAAGCTGTGGCATATCAAAAGAAGCTCATGATGAAGCCTTGTCAGACTCCACAGTTGCCAGGAGCTTACTCTCAAGGAGCACTTCCCCTCCGTGCGGTTGTGTCTCATGTCTAGGAAGGGGAAACAGCCTGCCAAGGAGCCCGAGGAGCTTGGCTGGATGCTGTCCTAATGGTGATGTGTTTGTCCAGAAAATCGTTACTGGCGTCTTTCAAATCAGTCTTTTTTTTTTCCTTAAATTTTTAAATCAGATTTCCATTTGAGGAGATTAAGTCACTACAGGGCAACAAGAAGTGCTCCCTAGCAGCTTGGGAATGAGGAAAATGTTAGCACTAAACACACACTAGCTGAGATCTGAGATAGACAGAGTCTCCTTAAAGAGACAGAGGAGGCGCGCCTGGGTGGCTCAGTGGGTTAAGCCTCTGCCTTTGGCTCAGGTCATGGTCCCAGGGTCCTGGGATCGAGCCCCGCATCGGGCTCTCTGCTCAGTGGGGAGCCGGCTTCCTCCTCTTTCTCTCTCTGCCTACCTGTGATCTCTATCTGTCAAATAAATAAATAAAATCTTTAAAAAAAAAAAAAAAGAAAGAGAGACAGAGGAGTGGCCCCCAGGCCAGAATGATCCTGAATTGTCCCCATATCAAAAGGAAAGAGGAAGACACCTGGGTGGCTCAGTGGGTTAAGCCTCTGCCTTTGGCTCAGGTCATGTTCTCAGGGTCCTGGGATTGAGCCCCACATTGGGCTCTCTGCTCAGAGCAGAGCCTGCTCCCCCCCCACCCCCGCCTGCTGGTGATCTCTCTCTCTGTCAAATAAATAAAAATCTTTTTAAAAAAGGAAAGAGGATGTGACTGAAGGAAGAGAGTGTATGGTCTGCTGTGCAATGTGGGAAAAATCAGGCTGAGCTACCTATGCGGTAGGGCAGCGGGGGGTCCCTTTGAGAGCTGTGATCTCTTTGGAATGGCTGGCCCTCATGCTTGGAGCGGCTTGATCAGAAACAGCTCCGTGCTATCCGGACACCTTCTCACTGAAACTTACTGCACACCCATGTACGTCAGCCAGTGGGGGAAGAATGTATAGGTCATACCGACGTGACTGGTTTGTATGACTGTTAATTCATTATAAAATGATGAATTGACTTTTTGGCTTCAACTCTAACTTCTTGTGCATCAGGTGATCACAAGACACCCTCCCTGGGCACTAGACATGGGACCAGGACACTGAAGAAATCTGGGTCAGGGAGGTCAAGGGCCATTCACATGATGTTTCTCCAGTTTGAATCTCTATAGGTTGGGCACATCTGCGCACTGTGGTGCATGAGGACACGTGCACCTGCAGTACAGGGGTGAAAGGCAAGGGCATAATTAACCCCAATGTCAGTGTAGTGGTTCTGATGACAGGAGGGCCTACAGTCAGGGAGAAGGGCCCAGTGGCTTCGAAGGTGTGCTTTTTTTTTTTTTTTTTTTTTTAAGATTTTATTTATTTGACAGAGAGAGGTCACAAGTAAGCAGAGAGGCAGGCAGAGAGAGAGGAGGAAACAGGCTCCCTGCTGAGCAGTGAGCCCGATGCGGGACTCGATCCCAGGACCCTGAGATCATGACCTGAGCCGAAGGCAGCGGCTCAACCCACTGAGCCACCCAGGCGCCCCTTTTTTTTTTTTTTTTAAGATTTTATTTATTGGGGCCCCTGGTGGCTCAGTGGGTTAAAGCCTCTGCCTTAGGCTCAGGTCATGATCCCAGGTTCCTGGGATCGAGCTGCGCATCAGGCTCCCCGCTCAGAAGGGAGACTGCTTCCCCCTCTCTCTGCCTGCCTCTCTGCTTACTTGTGGTCTCTGTCTGCCAAATAAATACATAATCTTTAAAAAAATAAATAAATAAAATAAAAAGATTTTATTTATTAATTTGACAGACACCTGTCCGAGCTGACCGCGTTCTGCCTATGAGCTGCCTGCACGTGTGTGCTTGGCTCATGGATTTGGTGATGAGTCTTTTCCGTGTCCTGGACCATGAGAGCCCCTGGAGGTAGCCCATCATTTGTGTCCTTCACAACAAGCACCATGAGGCCATAAGTAGACCCTAGATTGCTCAGTCTCTGTGCAGGTCATTTTAAACTAGCAGTGCTTAAGTAGGGTACTCGATGTTATTAAGGCCTCCCTCTGTTTGCAGACTTAAGAGAAAAACAGTGCTAGATCAGTATTTTAATGAAGCCAGTGTGGTAAGAAGAAAATTCCATTTTTTAAATAATGTCTCACATGAAGGATTGACTTTATGCAATATAAATACTCCTAAAGAAGATCACTGGTGGCTTTGTGTGTTGAGTGTTCTACAAGAGGTTTTGTGTATCCTGATGCAGTCATAAAAAATAAATCTCAAATATTTCATCACCTTATAGAGAATAGAATTGTGGTCTGTGTCTTTTTATTCTTTTTTTTTTTTAAGATTTTTATTTATTTATTTGACAGACAGAGATCACAAGTAGGCAAAGAGGTAGGCAGAGAGAGAGGACGAAGCAGGCTCCCCTCGGAGGAGAGAGCCCGATGTGGGGCTCGATCCCAGGAGCCCGGGATCATGACCTGAGCCAAAGGCCGAGGCTTTAACCCACTGACCCCCCCAGGCACCCCTATGTCTTTTTATTCTATGTGGTGCTTGGCAATATCCTAATCTCAAGGATTCTCTCTTCCTGGAGGGGGTGCGGCGTGTAACTGATAAATACATTCAGGTTGTTGTGTTGTGAGCACCGACCCCACCAGCCTTCCCACTCGCTACTCCGAGCCAATGACTGGGCGCAGCTGGGTCACAAGGCACACTTATTCTTGTGAAAACTGGGAATCCTCTGACAAGTGACTTTGGCTTGGGGTGTTCCTGTTGGTGTGGCTGCAACTTTCTGAAACAGCACTGCGGTTGGAGATTAGCCTTTGCAGCGACCCTTCCTTCCCTCTCTCCATCTCGGGTTGCAGACGTGCCTTGGGAGCTCACAGTTCTTCAGCCTCTTCCAGCTGTTTCCCCCATCCCCTCACAGGTGTTTCTCCAAACAAATGCCTTGCATGTCTACTTCCACCATCACGTCCTGCTCTTTGGTGGACCCAGACTCCTGCAGCAGTGACCAGCCCCCAGCCTGCGTCTATTGGTCACTGGAGGGGGTTGAAGTCTCCGACGGAAATTGTGCATTTGTTTTTATCACTTCAGTTCTGTTCACTTCTGCTTCACGTATTTTTTTTAAAGATTTTATTTATTTATTTGAGAGAGAGCATGAGCGAGGAGAAGGTCAGAGGGAGAAGCAGACTCCCCATGGAGCTGGGAGCCCGATGCAGGACTCGATCCCAGGACTCCGGGATCATGACCCAAGCTGAAGGTGTATTTTTTTAAAAATTGTGGTAAATTATACAGAATGTAAAATTTACCATTTTTCCTTTTAGTGTATAGTTCAGTGGTATTAAATACCTTCAGGTTGTTGTGTTGTGTCATGAATGTTACTCTTTTTTTTTTAATTTTTATTTTGTTTTGAGAGAGGTAGAGGGTGTGAGAGAGTCCCAAGCAGGCTCTGTACCCAGCATGGAGTCTGATGCAGGGCTTGATCTCATGATTCTGAGATCATGACCTGAGCCAAAATCAAGAGTCAGATGCTTAACTGACTGTACCACCAGGTGCTTCCCAACTTTTAGAGATTGGTGGGGGGGGAGAGAGTATTTCATGAATTTCAAAGCTCTATTATTAGGTACCTATACATTTAGAATTGTTCTGTCTTACTGAATAGATCCTTTTATCACTATAATATGTCTCTTTTTATCTCTGGTAATATTCCTTCTCTGCTCTGGTGTTAATATAGCCTCTCCTGTTTTCTTACAATCAGAGTTTGCATGATAGATCTTTTTCCATTCTTACCTTTGGTTTATCTGTGCTTTTTTTTTTTTTTTTTTTATATCTTTTTTTTTTTTTATCTGTGCTTTTATATCCAAAGTGCATTTCTTTCTTTCTTTCTTTCTTTTTTTTTTTTAAGATTTATTTGACAAAGAGAAAGAGGGTACACAAGCAGGGGGAGTGGGAGAGGGAGAAACAGGCTCCCTATTGAGCAGGGAGCCTGATGTGGGGCTTGATCCCAGAACCCTGGGATCATGACCTGAGCCGAAGGCAGACACTTAACCAATTGAGCCACCCAGGTGCCCCCAAAGTGCATTTCTTGAAAATAACATAAGGTCAGGTCTTACTTTTCTATTCAGTTTGACAATCTACCTTTTTTTTTTTTTTAAAGTAAGCTGTACACCCAGTGGGGGCTTGAACTCATGACCCCAAGATCAAGAGTTGCATGTTCCACCAACTGAGCCAGCAAGACACCCCAACAATCTCTACCTTCTGTTATACCAAATTTAGGCCATTTATGTTGAATGTGATTATTAGTATGGTTGGGTTTAAGTTCCAGTTCCTCAGCCTGACACCACTGACTTTGTGGTCTGGTGGTGCTGCCCTGTGTATTGTAGGATGTCAAGCAGCACCCCTGCTCTCTCCCTACTAGATGGCAATAGTATCAGCCAAGTTGCAGCAGCCTCCAGACATTATCAAATGTCCCATGGCAGGGTGGAAAACATGATTATGCCCAGTTAAAGAAGCATTAGTTAAGTCTACCATCTTGATAATTGTTTTCTGCATATCCTACCTATTCTTTTTTTTTTAAAGATTTTATTTATTTATTTGATAGAGATCACAAGTAGATGGAGAGGCAGGCAGAGAGAGAGAGAGAGAGATGGAAGCAGGCTCCCCGCTGAGCAGAGAGCCCGATGCGGGACTCGATCCCAGGACCCTGAGATCATGACCTGAGTTAAAGGCAGTGGCTTAACCCACTGAGCCACCCAGGCGCCCTATCCTACCTATTCTTAAATCTTACCATTTTTTCTTTTCCTATCATCTTCTAGACTAATTATTTTTCATGGTTCTATTCTATGTCCCTTATGGCTTATTAGGTCCTATCTGTTTGATTTCTTAGTTATTTTTCTAGGATTTACAACATTTGTCTATCCTCAAATATTATTATACCACTTTACAAATGATATAAGAACAGTACAACAATTTGTTTTCCTTTCAGATTTTTTTGTTGCTGGCCTATAGAAATACAACTGATTTATGTACATTTATAGATTTCTTTATACATTTATAGATTTCTTGGGGTTTTCTACATAGGTAGTCATTGCTGCCTGTGAAGAAAATGTTTTACTTCATCATTTCTGATGTGTATGCCTTTCAGTTTTTTACTTGATTTACTCTATTTGCTAGGACCTCCAGGGTAATGTCCACAGAACAGATGTCTTTGCCTCAGTGTGTACACTCATTAGGGTTAGAGTCCTCATAGATCTTTTTTATTTCTACTTATTTCTATTCCTAATTTTCTGAGTGTTATGGTCACGAATGAGTATTGAAGTTTGTCAGATCTTCTTTCTGAATCTGTTAAGATAACATGATTTTCTTCTTCTGTTAATATGGCATATTATATGTATTGAGTTTGATTATTAATTCAGCTGTGCATTACTTATATAAACCCCACTCTGTCGTGATGTAGTATCTTTTTTAAAATCGTGCTGTAGTCCTCTCAGTAATAGTTTATTATAGTCATTTGGTATCTGTATTTATGAAGGATATTGGTCTATAGTTTTCTATGATGTCTGTCTGGTCTTTCTCGTCATACATATTAAGTGTCTTGTACGGTTGACTTTTTGCCTAAATGTCTCTATGTCTATGAGTTTAGACAGGCATACATTCAAAGCTAATGGTTTTTCTCTGTCAGCATTTTGAAGATGATCTTCCATTGTCTCCTGGACTCCATCGTTTCTGTTGCGAAGTTTTGTTCTGTTTTGTGAAAGACTTTATCTTTAATCTCTGCACCCAGGGTGGGGCTCAAACTCACAACCCTGAGATCAAGAGTTACGTGCTTTACCAACTGAGCCAGCCAGGTGCCCTGAGAAGTTTGTTTTTAATACTTGTTTGTATCTGGTCATTTGCCTTTCGTCTGACACGGTACAGTCATCTCCTGGTCTTCAAGGTGTTGCTGTGTCACCACACAGTGTGTTCATTGTATTTCTTTCCTTTAATCTTTGTCAGGGCTTATGCTCCTGAGGACACAGGCCTTTCATCAGTTCTGGGCAACTAATGGTCCTTGTCTCTGAACATGTTGCCTCCTGTTTATCCCCTTTCCCTCTGGCGTCCCAATTAGATATAGGTTGGACCTTTATATCTGTCCTCTAGGACTGTGCTCTTATTTTTTATCTTTTCCTCTGTCTTTCTTACATAGGTCTGTCATTTAGTTCAATAATTTTCTTTGAGCTCTGCTATTTAATCACCACTAAGGTTTTAAATTCTTTTGATTCTTTTTCTTTTTTTTTTTAAGATTTTATTTATTTGACAGATCACAAGTAGGCAGAGAGGCAGGCAGAGAGAGAGAGGGGAAAGCAGGCTCCCCGCCAAGCAGAGAGTCCGATGTGAGGCTCGATCCCAGGACCCCGGGATCATGACCCGAGCCAAAGGCAGAGACCCCAACCCACCGAGCCACCCAGGCGCCCCAATTTTTTTTCATTTCTTATAGTAACTTACTATTCTGTTCTGAATTCCCTTTTATGTTTCTTTAAAATTTTAAGCATATTTCTTTTATGTTCTGGGTCTCTTCAATCTAAATGCAGTACTTGGGTGGAGGCAAAGGGTTGTCCAATTCTATTACTGCTTTTTTTTTTTTTTTTAAAGATTTTATTCATTTATTTGACTCGCAGAGAGCAGGCAGAGAGGCAGGCAGAGAGAGAGGAGGAAGCAGGCTCCCCGCTGAGCAGAGAGCCCAACGCGGGGCTCGATCCAGGGCCCCGAGATGACCTGAGCCGAAGGCAGAGGCTTTACCCACTGAGCCCCCCAGGTGCCCCTATTACTGCTCTTTTTAGTTGATTCTTCTTCATGGGGCCTTTTTCCCTGCGGTGGTTTCTAATTAGGAGCTCTGTGGCTGGTCCCAATACTCATGAAGGCTGAGGAACAGGGGTCAGGACTGTGTCCCACAAATGGGGTTTGTACTTACTGTGCCAGGCCCCTTGGACTGCTGCTCACATCCAAGCCCTTCAGATTGACTGCCTGTGGGAAGGAAAAATACATTCAAACTCGAATGCTGAACATGGCAGGCTTGGGATGACAGATTCTTGAGGAACATTCTTCTTTTTTATTTATTGCAGTCAACGTCTGAGAGAAGACAGAGTTCCTTGTCAGCTCTGTCTGCCAGCAAATGGATTTTTCACTGTTTACACTTTGACTGAGGGTTAGAGTTTCAGGGAGTCTTCCCGGGCTTTTGCAGGGGACATCAGTTCCAGCTCCCCACTCGTCTGGCCTGAAGCCTCATCCTCATTAGCCCCGCTCAGCTCAGGACACCGAAGCTCTGGGTGTTGGCTAGGTAGTCCTGGGGTGGCCCGTAGCTTCAGGGTTTGACAGTATTTTGACAATATTCTTTTTGGGTTTGGACCTCTAGAATTACTTTCTAGAGGTATGCAGTTAAAAGGATATTTTATGGGGGATCCTGGGTGGCTCTCTTGGTTTTGGCTCAGGTCATGATCTTGGGATTCTGGAGTCGAGTCCCACGGGCTCTGTGCTCAGTGCGGCGTCTGCTTGGGATTCTCTCTCTCCCTCTTCCCCTTCCTCCTGCTCATACACATGTGTGCACACGCATACATTCTCCCTCAAATAAATAAATAAAATGTCTTTTTTAAAAAAACGTTATTTTATGTATCTTACTCAGCACTTTGAGGTGTTTGGAGGGGAATGTTCTCCAGAATATCTAGACTTATACTGTAGGCAGTTGAGGCCTAATTTTTTTGCTTCTATAAGCTAAGTACTGGTAATCTGATTCTTGGGATGTTTTGGTTCTTAAGTCAACCGTAACGTTTATTAATGATCATATTAAATAACATTAACTCAAAATGTTGACATATTAAAAAGCGTGTGTACAAGCGCCACACACAGATTTTCAGGCTTTTGGCCCATGCGAGTGGTGGTTTTTATTTTGAAGCCTTTAATTCAGAAAACGTACACAGCCGTTTGGAATTTGTCTCACAACCTGGCTCAATGTCCGGTAAGGGATTTTAATTCCTGTTGTGGCGGCAGTTCCTGTAAATACACATTCCCAGGATGCTGTTCTCCAGCCGGCCTCCCTGCCAGGACTACCTGCGTGTGAAGTGGGTTCTGTCCCGGTCGTCCCTCGGAGTGGCACCAGTGGGTCCCGCTCACGGACCTGCCACTCATGTTGGCCGCAGTGCGGATGGTGATGTCCTTCCTTCCCCTTCCTGTGCTCGCGCCTCCCAGCTGTCCCTCTGCGGGGCAGCCAGGCAGGGCCAGGATCCCCTTGAGTCCTCCAGCCGTGTGTCCTTAGGCAAACGGGGCGACCCCAGCCCACCCCGTGCCGCTGCATGAGGAGTCGGGGACATGCCACATGAGAGGGCGGACCAGCGTGGCTGGCGCCCGGGACGTCCCGGGAAGGGGTGGCTGTGCCGTTCTCCTGCTGTCCTCGTGCCGACCAGGTCCTGACAGTCTCTTTCCTCATCAGCCTTTGTGCTCGCTCATTGGCCGCTTCTCCAGACGAGGCCCGTGGTGCCTCTGGCCTGAGCCGCCACAGGAGGTTCCCACCGGGCTTCGCACCTGCACGCTCTGCTCGTCGTCCTCGTGCTGGGCCGCGCCTGGTCGAGCTTACCAGAAAGCCGTGGGATGGACACAGGGCAAAGGAGGACTCTTCCAGGGCTCCCCTTTGCCTTCCTCTAGCTTAAGATCCAAGTCCCTTACCTCCGTCAGGCTCTCACCAGGCCTCTTTATAGCCCGGGAGAGCGCCCTGAGAGCTGCGGGGCTGGACGGAAGCGCGTGCGGCCATCGTCGTCATCGCCGCCCCCGCGGGCTGTCCACGCTCACCGCCACCAGCGGCGCGAGCTTGCGACCTCCTTTACTTTCTGTCACCGCAGCAGCTGACTCAGTCTCCTCTGAGTGTGGAGGGCGTGCTTCTGCCCTTGACAGACCGCTTACCGTCTAAGTTACGGCAGCAGAATGTGGTGATCACGGTAGTTCAGTGCAGCTCGCCGTCCGTCTCAGCAAGGCCAAGTGGTGGTGTGATTTTTCTGAATGAACGGTTTCACTCAATGGTCTGGAAGCCTGAGTTTCTGTGTGCCATGCTTGTGCATGTGCTTTTTCTCTTCTTTGCTTTCTTTCTTTTTTTTTTTTTTTTTTAAGATTTTATTTATTAGAGAGAGAGAGCGCGCGCATGAGCAGGGGGCAGGGAGAGGGAGAAGCAAGCCCCTTGCTGAGCAGGGAGCCTGACTCGGAGCTGATCGCAGGACCCTGAGACCATGACCCGAGCCAAAGGCAGACACCCGACTGACTAAGTCCCCCAGGCACTGCAGTACATGTGCTTTTTATTTTTTAATAGGCCAGTGGGGCTCCTGGGTGGCTCAGTGGGTTAAGCCTCTGCCTTCAGCTCAGGTCATGATCCCAGGGTCCTGGGATCGAGCCCCGCATCGGGCTCTCTGCTCAGCGGGGAGCCTGCTTCCCCCCTCTCTGCCTGCCTCTCTGCCTACTTGTGATCTCTGTCTGTCAAATAAATAAATACAATCTTTTAAAAAATAATAATCTTTATTTTTTAATAGGCCAATGTATGAAGCTTGGGTTAGTGTTATTTGATTACTGATCTAAGAACAAACCCATTTACAGAGTGCTTTCAGATGCATCGTCTCCTTGTCCTCATGGCACGCGTGGGTGGCACATAGACCGCGGACTATGGTGCTGGAGTGGCATGTCTGAGTTGAGAGAGAAGAAAGAGAGTTGGGGTCAGGGGGAGCTCTTCTTACTCCAGACTCCCGTTCTGGGCGAGCTCTCCAAGCGTCTTAGCATGCTCGCCTTGATAGCTCAGAATATTCTCACTTGATTGATGAGCATTTCCTTTATTAGAAATGGTTTTTTATTTCATCATTTTAAGATGAGAGACCTAGAAAGAAAAAAGAGGGTCTAACAGATGTAATTATTTTCCTGGATTGCATGCGTTTTCAGTCAGGGCTTTGCAGAGGCCGCAGTCTGATGCCGGGCTCCCGCCTCCAGGGGTAATGTTTCCACTCTGGAAGCTGGCCTTGTCTTGAATGTTTGCTCTTTTAGGGGAAAACGGAACCCATCACGGTGGTGAAGCTGCTGAGCTGCTTTGATGACCTCGTGGCTGCGGGCACCGCCTCTGGGAGGGTTGCTGTCTTTCAGCTTGTGTCCTCGCTGCCAGGGAGAAACAAACAAGTAAGTGGTAGTCTCCCCGGCATTTCTTACCTTCTTGGCACATTCCTTGCGGATTTTCACAGGAGGAAGCCTCCCCCGCTCGGAAGATATGTGCTCAGAAAAGTTTCACCCTATGCTTTTTTATTATTTTTTTTTATAATTTTTTAAAATGATTTTATTTATTTATTTGAGAGAGAGAGAGAGAGAGCAAGCATGAGAGGAGAGAGATCAGCAGGAGAAGCAGACTCCCTGCTGAGAAGGGAGTCCGATATGGGACTCGATCCCAGGACTCCAGGATCATGACCTGAGCCGAAGGCAGTCGCTTAACCCACTGAGCCACCCAGGCGCCCCACCCTATGCTCTTAATACTCAATAATATTTTGGTTCTCGGGAGGACACTTGGCAGAAAGCACGTTTGGGTAATTTATTTATTTGTTTATTTAAGATTTTATTTATTTATTTATTTATTTGACAGAGAGAGATCACAAGTAGGCAGAGAGGCAGGCAGAGAGAGAGAGAGGGAAGCAGGCTCCCTGCTGAGCAGAGAGCCCGATATGGGACTCGATCCCAGGACTCTGAGATCATGACCTGAGCCGAAGGCAGTGGCTTAACCCACTGAGCCACCCAGGCGCACCAACACATTTGGGTAATTTAGACTGTGCCTAACGTTCTCTGGCTGCCCTCTGTCCGCTTTCAAGTTAACTAACCAGAGGGTTCCTTGTGCAGGGTTTTGCCTGGAAAACCAGGTTGGGGAGACCAGCCCCTCCAGGAGCAGGAGGGACTCTGTACCCCTGTGCCCACAGAGCGTGTCTCACAGTACCCACCCCTTTCTCTCCCTGTGCGCGTGTCTTGTTGTTCATTCCCAGCTTCGGAGATTTGATGTCACCGGTATTCACAGAAATAGCATAACCGCGCTGGCTTGGAGCCCCAATGGAATGAAATTGTTCTCTGGTGATGACAAAGGGAAAATTGTCTATTCTTCTCTGGATCTAGACCAGGTATGATTATTTCCAGAAATACTTTTGGCCTTCTTCTATTTGGGGAAATTATATCCATAATCATCTTGTAGCCAGTCCGTTTGTATTCCCAATCATTTGTCCCTTTATAATCTCATTATTGTTTGTAACAGTTTCCCTCAAGGACTTCTCTAACGTTTTCTAAGCTGCTTCTGCTGTGACTAAAGGGTTGGCCTTTGTTTTGCACTGGCCCCTTCCCTCATGGTGTCCATTCTCCTGTTGTCTTCTGCTGCTCCTTCGAACGGAAGTCACTGTCACTCTTCTCTCCTTGAAGGGTTGGTAGGAGCCATGCAAAGCCTTCCATAGTCATAACTGTGGACAGAGGTCAGTGCTTTCAGCGGGCGGAGAGCTGGCCCCAACCAAGCCTTCTCTCGTGTGGGAGGGAGTGGGCTGAGGACAAGGAGGCTTGGTGGCAGTCCAGTGCCCAGCCACCATCCTCATGTTTGTTGTTTTGTTTAATCCTCACAACGCTGCCCTGAGCTGCGTGTGCACTTCCCTGTCAGTAGATGAAGAGCCCAAGGTTCGGTGACCCCGTCACTAGCCCGGGGTCACAGGCCAACACCTCGTAGAGCTCAGCTTCAAACAGGTTCTGCTCCGAAGCCCGCATCTTTTCCACCGCTCGTGCGCCTCTGTGCAGGCCTGTGCTTCGCTGGGTCACATGTCTGCCCAGCTGCACTGAACACCTTGGTCCGAGCCTTTCCTTTCCTGACGCGTAGCCTTCATTCCTCATGCATAGCGGGAATTCAGCAATTACTAGCCAAGTTGCTTTTTTTTTTTTTAGATTTTATTTATTTATTTGACAGAGAGAGACAACAAGAGAGGGAACACAAGCAGGGGGTGTGGGAGAGGGAGAAGCAGGCTTCCTGCTGAGCAGGGAGCCCAATGTGGGGCTCGATCCCAGGACCCTGGAATCATGACCTGAGCCCAAGGCAAATGCTTAACAACTAAGCCACCCAGGCGCCCCAGCTGAGTAGCTTTTAGTCCCTCCGATCCATGACTGTCCTATTACAAGTTATGTCTAGCGGAAGTTCTCAAAGTGTTTGGTCTCAGGACGCCTCTACACTCTTGTTTTTGTTTTTTGGTTTTTTTTTTTAAGATTTTATTCATTTATTTGACAGAGATCACAAGTAGGCAGAGAGGCAGGCAGAGAGAGAGGAAGGGAAGTAGGCCTCCCAATGAGCAGAGAGGCCGACACGGGGCAGATCCCGGGGCCCTGAGGTCATGACTTGAGCCGAAGGCAGAGGCTTTAACCCACTGAGCCACCCAGGCACCCTTATTAATTTTATTTTGAAAAAATAAACCTATCACTAGAAATAACTTTTATGAAAATAACTATTTCAAAACAAGTGATAAGAAAGACAGTACTTTACATTTTTGCAAATCTCTCTAACGGCCGGCTTGACGGAGGACAGCTGCATTTGCAATACATTGTTTTGGTTGGAGCGTATGAAGAAGATCTGGCCTCTCACAGACCTGTAGTCAGAAACAGGACAGTATTGTACGAGCCTTTTTAGAGAATTGTGGATATTCTTCGTGAATCTTATCCCCAACTGATGGATGGTGGTTTCCCTAAGGTCAGTTGTAACTGGGAAGCTGAAACTGTGTGGATGGATTTTTTGTCCTCTTACAGCGAAATCCAGCAACCTGCCTGGCACTTTGAGTGGCTCTTTGATCCCTGCGTGATTTTGTAATATCATGTGTTGGTCACTTGGAAAATATTGATCTTACTGAATGATGCAGATCTTTCCAAATGTTGAAATTTAATTATATAATATCAAAGAACGTGTTTTTGTCAATAATACCATCATTCAGATCAGAAAAGGCTATAGAACTGCCCAAGTTCACGAGGGTCGTTACAAGCTTTCAATTCTAAGCCTCATTTGAGAACTTGAAATTTATTATCAGCAACAAACACAATTGTTTTTACTGAAGTGACAAGGCCACTTTGTTCCATCTGAGAAGATGTCTGCCAAATACCCATGTTTGAGTAATTATAGTACGTCAAGAAAAATGGCATTCTGGGGCGGGGGTTGGGGGGGGGCAGGCAGCTGGTTGCGCTCCCAGCTCTAACAGTCAAGTGCTTTTCCTTGAGAACCAGAGTACCTCAGTGTGCGGCAGCAGGACTGGGCGTGCCTGCCCCATTTTATCACACAAAATTCTAAACTGTGTCTACCCAAGAGCCAGGATTTAATGAAATTATAAATGTTCTGCGTCAAAGACCATCTTCAGTGAAATGCACATTTTTTCCCTTGAGTGGTGGCAGAGGACACAGTGACGATTAGTGGCATTCAGTGCCCTGCTCTCCCCTCCATGGCTTTTGTGTCATTGCCAATGTCAGCTCAGTGAAAAAGGCAGATGCAATCTAGTATTATAACGAAAATAGTCTGGGCCTTGCAGACCCTGTGGAAAGGACTGCGGAGCCCACTTGGAGAACCGCTGTTGTGCAGGAAAGCATTGAGGTTATTAGGAGCCCCTGCGTTGTTCCTTCCTTCTGCTCGGGCCTGCAGGCAGCGCCAGGCCCGCACCGCTCCCGAGCCTGCATTTCACAAAACAGAGAGAAAGCCACATGTAGAAAACAATGTCCTTAGCGTGCTGGGAACTTACTTCCCACCATTATTGAGGTTCTGGTAGTTGTTGTTGTTTTAAATACAAGTATAAAGAGATTTGCAAAAAAAAGATATGGGAGGTTGAGTGTTTTTGCAAAATTCATAGAATAAATTTAGTTCATTATAAGCTAAGTCTAAAACTGAAAAGCTACAGTTTACATAACTACAAACGTGGGAGGAAAATCTGCTTTAAAAGTACTTGATGTTTAGGAGTAAAGAGAATTTCTCTATCTTCACTGTGTTGGTGGTTGTATAACTGTATGCATTTTTCAAAATCCATACAACCGTGTATCTAAAAAGGGTCAGTTTTATTGTATGTAAATTTTACCAGTAAATTTGATTGCTGCTCTTCCTCCTACCCCCAGGAGGTTTGTGACAGAGCATCAGGATTTCTTAAACTGAAGAAACAGGTTTAGGAGAAGAGTAACTTGTAGAAGCAGATTTTTGACACCAAGAAATAGAGTTTGTGCCAGCAGTAAAATGCCTTCTGGAGTTTACCTTTGTTCTTCAATATATTTAAACCTGTTTGAATTTCTTTCTTGTTTTTTTCTGACCCTTTCAGTTGGCATGGATATAATGTCCCCAAAATTGCCTTGAACTCTTTGTGGGGGAAGGGTGTAATGTGACCTTAGGTGATAGTTGCCACAATAATTTTATAGAAAGTCCCATTGTGTTTGATTAGAATAAATAATAGTGATGGTATAACATATTTCCACTTAAATCCCTATGGACTCTTCTTTGAACTGCCTACCGAGAATGTTTTAAAAGAAATTATATAGCATTTTTCATGTTTCCTGCCAAACTTGATATAGGCTGAGATAGGTTGTTAATGTTGTTTTCTCACTAGTAAGTAAGAACTTTTCCAGACAATTTTATCACAGTGGGTTGACACTGAATCTATTGAGAATTAGCAACATGTGTTTTAAGGTATAAACTGACCCGAATACAAACAACAGAAGGATGTTTCCCGTCACAGAGGAAGTCGGGTTGCTTGAACTCTGCACTGAGTTGGGTTTAACCGGACTCTCTCGCAGGGCGTGTGTAACTCGCATCTGGTGTTGGAGGAGCCGTCTTCCATCGTGCAGCTGGATTATAGCCAGAAGGTGCTGCTCGTGTCTACACTACAAAGAAGCCTGCTTTTTCACATGGAAGAAAAGTCTGTCAAGCAGATTGGAACACAACCAAGGAAAAGGTGGGCGTCGCAAGTGCCCCAGCCTGGTGGTCACAGAGGGGCTTTAAGTTTTCCTAGGTTTCCTGTTTGCCATCTGCAAGCCCACAGCTGCTCTAAGCCTGGGGTGCCCAGTGGGTCCCTAACCTGCCTAGGGCACCTTGTCCCAGCATCAAACAGGAACAGCACATCCCTCTTGTTCTTCTGGGAGAACGTACAGGCGTGGCCTTCCCGCCTTGAGTGCCAGGATCTGGGGGAGTCTCCAGTGTGGTCTGCTTTGGGTCCACTCCTGTGCAGGTACCCCCCTCCCACAGTCCCGGTCAAGGGTCAAGGCCCCGCTGCACCATGTGGGCTGGGCCAGGCTTGGGGATAAGAGGCAGACAAGGCAGATAGGAGCCCACCATCATGCAAACTTAATAAACTCAGCAGGAAAGTTAGTTGTTGTGTTACCTGCCGTGGAGCAGTGTGTGGTGCTGTGAAACTTCTTCCCAGCCTGGATCTGCAGGCGGACTCCCTCAAGGAGTGGGCAAGGGAGCAGTGGAACTGGCTAAGAAGAGTGGGAGGCTTCCAGGCTGAGAGATTGTCCCCCCATTGACCTGCCACCCAGAAGGACAGCAAGAGAAGGGGTAGGCCACGTCCAGTCACCTATCCGCCACGTGGGAAGAGGCAGCAGGAGTGCGTGGGGGTCTCCCTGCCAGAAACACATGTGTAGAGCCCTGGGGCCCAGTTTACCTAGGGGTAGGGCCAGTGAGGAGGGGCTGGGTAGAGTGGTGAGGCCACCCCCTCATCCTGAGAGAGAGGGGCAAGAGCCAAGTGGGGGCAGGAAGAGAGGATGGGCGCCGGCAGCTTGTGGATTGGCAGCGGGATTTGGAGAAGTTCCTGGTAAAAGGGCACTGTTGCCTGGAGAGGATCAGAGGGGCTGGTGCAGGTGGGCCGGGGACTGGAGTGAACAGGCTGACAGTGGGATGCGCGTTGGCTGCGCGAGGGAGGGAGGGCCCACAGAAGCTGGTGGTGACAGCCAGGCGGGTGATGGATGGCCGGGAGAAGGGGAGGTCACACGGGCGGAGTGTGGCAGCCCTTAGCTATTAAAAGACCTGGTCAAGCTTCCCTTTGGCTTCTGTTTTCCATGCTGAATACCCCCTCACTCCATCAACAATTTAGCCTTTTTATAGCAGTAGTCTCCCGGTTGGCCCTGGAAAACACAGTGGAATTTGTAGTTCCGGCTTAGGGGTTCTGCACATCTTCATCTTGTCTTTCCCTCTGCCACTGTCCCCCTCTTCTGCCTGATGCTTTGTTCTGACTTGGTGTCAGTGTCTCACTACACTCTTTTTGGAAGGGTAGTGCAGGATAGAGAGGTAGGAAAACCAGTTCCTTTTCACGGGGAGCAGCCAATAGTCCTTCTCTTAAAACCTAGTCTTCCAACCTCCAGTGTGGAAACCTAAGCAAGTTTCCAGGAGCCCCTCCTGGTGCACATGTATGGTCGAGTCTTTTGGCCTATGCTGGGCAGCGTTCCAGGCTGCGGATGCAAACAAATGTCTCCCCTTTCTTCCTGGGAGGTCTGTTTCACTGAGCCCTAGAGGAGTGGGGATAACACAGAATAAATGGAAAAGTTGGTCATCCCTGTGTCTTAAAGATTGTTTTTCTGTTGCATGTATGTGAGCTTGTGGTTCAGAAGGGGCATCTGGCGAGTCTGCCCCCTGGAAGCCGTGTGTCATCCAGCACGTGTGGGGCAGTAGCATGCGGTGGGCAGATGGGCAAGGGACAGGTCTCTGCCCCCAAGCAGAATAGCTGTGTAGGCGGCAGTGTGTGCTGCAGAGAAGGCAGTTGGGGTGAAGCCGGGGGGTGGGGTGGGGCACGCTCTCTTAGAATAGTCTGGGAAGACTTCTGTGGGGAAGTGACATTTGAGCAGAAGCCTCAGGCATGGGAAGAGCTGCTGGAGGAGAATTCTGGTCTCAGGAAACAGCGAATGCCAAGGCCATGGTGGATTCAACCAGGGCTTCAGCATTCGAGAAGCCAGAGGGGGCCGGGTGACCAGGGAGCAGTGGGTTGGGTGCACTGGTAGAAAATGAGATTGGAGGGGTGCCTGGGTGCCTCAGTTGGTTAAGCCTTCAGCTCAGGTCATGATCCCAGGGTCCTGAGATCGAGTCCCACATCAGGCTCCCTACTCAGTGGGAAGTCTGCTCCTCCCTCTGTCCCTGCCCCTGCTCGTGTTCTCTTTCTCACTGTGTCTCTCTCTGTCAAATAAATAAATAAAATCTTTAAAAAAAAAATGAAGAGAGAAAGAAAATGAGATTGGAAAGGAGGGCCTGAGCCAGCTCAGGGGCAGGGCTAGAGCACCACGCTGCCTGGCTGTTGCCCAGGTTATCCTAGGTATAACCAAAGGCTCTTAAGTGCTGTAGGCAGGAGAATGGCCACATGAGCGACATTTCAGAGCTCACCTAGTTCTGCGTGGAGACTCAACTGGAGATGGGCAGGAGCGGGAGAGTGAGGAGGGTGCTGTGGGAGTCCTGGGAGCAGGCGTGGGGGCTGGCCCTTGGCGGTGGCCGTCAGGAGACGGGGAGATGCAGGGAGCTGCAGTTAGGAGATGGAAAGCAGGATAATGCTTTCCCTGGGGCAGGATAATGGATTGGATGTGGGGCGAGGGGAAGAAAGGAAGAGAAGGTTTCGTGCCAGTGGCTGCAGCAGCTAGGAGGCTGTGGTGGAAACACAGGGCGAGCCCGGGTTTGAGGTCTAGACAACCATTCTGCTGGGGCATTATTGAGCTGGAGGTGCCTGTTAGGTAGTAGTCAAGCAGGAGTCATCGTGAGGAGTGACATCTCCAGGCCCGCAGGTCGTTAGATGCAGGCGACATTGAGACCCTGACATCGGGGAACAGTGTTTTTCACGTGACATTGAAAAAGCCTCATCGAGTCTCTGCTGTGTTCTGGGCACCCTTCTCCATCTGAGGTGACAGCTGTGACCTGGGAAACCTCTCATCTCTGGAGGCTCATATTCCTGGAGGGGGAAACCAACATTAAATAAATATGTTCTAGAATGTTTGGGAGTAATCAGGATATGGACTACAGAGGAGGGAGCAGGGGACATGGGTGCATGCTCTCGATAGGCAGGGAGGGACAGCTCTTCCGCAGGAGGGACCAGAGCAGATTCCTGAAGGAAGGGCAGAAAGAGCCAGGACTTTGAAGAGAAGCTCTTGAGGCAGAAGCAGTGTGTGTGCCAAGCGTTTGAGTGTTTGTGGAGCAGCAAGGCCACGTGGGCCTTGGTAGGGTAGGGCCAGGGTAGGACCCCGTCGTGTAGGCTTTTTGAGCCTTACGCGGGGCTGCTTTATTCTAGCATGCCAGCAGTCGTGAGAGGCTTTGACCAGGGCAGGTCACCCTTGCTGCTCTTGGGAGGGGACAAGAGTGGCAGCTCAGGGGGCCAGCCAGGGGCTCAGGCCAGTAGGAATGCTTGGAGGGCAGAGCTGCAGGTTTGCTCCGGCAGGTGAGGGAGGGAGAGGAGTCAGAGGCCGTGGCTGAGCACTTGGGTTGGGGCGTGGCGGCGCTCTGGCCTCGAGAAGCCTGGCGGAGAGGACAGAGGGGCTCTTGCGGACGGGTGGCATAGTCTTCCTCCCGGGGGCAGCCGAAGGGGCAGGGGCAGCAGGTGTGCATCTCAGGAAGCAGGTGCGGCCAGAGCCTGTAGCGCATGGGCGGTCTGGACAAGCTCTGGGAGGATGAGCTCGCCGCGGGTGGAGCATGGTTTGGGGGCGCGGTTGTCTCTGTTCTGGGCATCGGCAGAGACTGGGACGTGAGGAGGGGTCAGAGGAGTGAGAAGTCGGAGGCCACATGGAGGAAGTGTCCCAGGGCCAGCCACTGTGACAGAGCTGCTGACTACCCGGAGAGATGGCCTGAGATTTGGATACAGTGACCTGGTGGCTACACACGGTCCTGCTCAAGGAGAGGGGCGGGGGGTGAAAGGGCTGGAGGGGACAGGATCACCGTGCTTGGGGATAGCTTTGCAGGAGGCTGGTTTTGTAGAAGGGAACAGAGGAGGGGGCGCTTTGCAGGGAGCGCGTCTGCTGAGAGCTTTGTGAGATGGGCTGGGGGGGCTGGCGCGGGCTGGCACGGAGCACGAGATGGCGGTGCCTGTCGTGACCTCCCTGGAGCCTGCTCGTGGGTGACAGAGTGGCCTGAATAGGGCGGGAGCGTTCTCAGCGGGCAGCAGAGCGCGGGCACCCCGAGCCTGCATCTGCAGGCAGGAGACCGCAGTGTGGGGGATGGGGTCGTCCTTTTCGGATGGAGTTTGTGAGCCTCCTCAGACCGGACCAGATAATGCATGTTACTCCCAGAAGACCTCAGAGCCCCCAGCTGTCCCCAAATGTGTTGTATCTTTGCTCTCCTCGGGCTCTGTGTTGCACTATCTCATGTGGGAACCCTCTCCCTACCTATTAGGTGTCCTGCGGCCCTGTCCTCAGGGCCCCCGTGCGAGGCCATCCGTGCGTGTGGACGTGGGGAGTCTACCCCCGAGCAGAGCCAGCACCAGGTTCTGGAACAGGGTCACTGCTGTCGTGCCTGTGTGGTAGTCTGTGGGCAGTTGGCTGCTGAGCCTTTTGTCACCCATCATAGACTTTCATTCTCTTGCCTCAGGCTCTCTGTCCGTGCTCAGCATTTCAGGTCTGTGGCATCAGCGGATGATGCAGCTCGTTAGAAAACACTCCTTCCAGTGCTCCCAGCTGGCTCAGCCGGTACAGCATGAGACTCTGGATCTTAGGGTTGTGAGTTTGAGCCCCACACTGGGGGAAGAGAGTGCTTAAAAATAAAATCGTTTTGGGGCACCTGGGTAGCTCAGTGGCTTAAGCGTCTGCCTTCGGCTCAGGTCATGATCTCAGGGTCCTGGGGTTGAGCACCGCATTGGGCTCTGTGCTCAGCAGGGAGCCTGCTTCCCCCTCTCTTCCCTCTGCCTGCTTCTCTGCCTGCTTGTGATCTCTCTCTCTCTCTCTCTCTCTCTGTCAAATAAATAAATAAAATCTTTAAAAAGAAATAAAATCGTTTTAAAGTCCCAAAACAAATAAAAAACTACAACTTTCATGTTAATGTGGCTTATAAAGGGAATTAACGTATTTTTTAAAGTCATCAGTGATTTTTCTGCAAGTCACCTCCACCAAAGTTAAGAAAGTGGGATGATGAAGTTATGGTTTTAGAGCCCTGCAGTGCCTGGGCCTTGAAAGTTGGGGTCTGAGGGTCCACTTCAGAGCGGCTGCAGCAGGTGCTGCACCATCGTGCTGCCGGTGGGTGGCGCTAAGCCTGGGGCGAAGGACAGTTTGCACCTGCCCTAGCTAGTTATCCCCAGCTTAGCCGCTTACACACCACGTGTTCCAGCAGTTCCAGAGAGCCAGCTGCCCGCCAGGACCCTCTCACATGCTCCTTCCCCCACAGTGCCCGTTCCATCCTCAGCCGGGAATAGTCCTGGGTCTAGCCCTCTCCTGCCCCAGTCAGATGCCTCCCGTCTGGACCACTCGTGG
Source organism: Neogale vison (assembly GCF_020171115.1). Taxonomy (NCBI): domain Eukaryota; kingdom Metazoa; phylum Chordata; class Mammalia; order Carnivora; family Mustelidae; genus Neogale; species Neogale vison. The sequence goes on along the minus strand of NC_058103.1, from coordinate 3,571,396 downwards.
GGCCCTTTGAGCCTCAGATGGGCTTGCACTGGTTCTTACCCACGCACACATCTGCCTGCGCCTGTTCTCAGCCAGGGCCAGGCTCTCGTGTCGTTTCTCTTTCACGTTGCCCATGGCACCGGGTCTCGCACGGGGCAGGACTCCCTCGGTGTTTGTTTAAGTGAGTGCTGCAGTTATCCAAGGTGAGCAGATCCAAGTGGAAGTGACAGGAGGTTTTTAAGAGGACCTATAAATAGAAGGAAAACATTTAACAAGTGGGTCACCAAACAGAAATCGATTGGACAGGAAGGGCAAGAGGAAGAGGTTACGGACTGCCCTGTGATAATTCCTTTGGGTCTATTTAGAGAATCTTTCCAGAAAAAATGCACCAAAGGCAGTAATCAAACCCGAGGCCGATTATAGAGTTGTCCGGGAATGATCGACAGTCTTAGAATGGTCTTGGTTCATCTAACAATCTTCGTTTCAAAGCTGAATCTGATATTCAGTACCCTCCTTGGGCCCCATCCAGAGGGATTTAGTTACTCTGCACCCGGAGGGACCTAGAGAGAGACTGGCAGAGAACGTCCAGATAACTCTGTGTCACCATGTGGGATGGGCTCTGGAGACAGCCCTTCAGGAGGACCCGTGTGCTGCTGTGTGCAGGGAGGGTGAGGAGAGAGGCACAGGGCTGTGTGTGGATCGAGGGGCCCATCCCAGCTGGGAGCACCTGGAACCCCGTCCGGGGGGTTACCACGTCAGCAGCAGCCCTTCTGTGCCCCCCCAGACCGGCTCACTTAAGCTTCACTTTAACCTTTGAGATGGGAAGGATTACCCCATAAGGAAACTGAGCTCCAGAAAGTTCACACAGTAAATATTTCTATTTACTATTTCTACTGCTTCAAGTCCGAGAAGCATTTTTGGGGAGAGGGTGGCCTGAAACTCTTGAACTCTGAGCTCTGGTAGGAGCCCGAGATTGGACAAAGGTATGGGACCATGAGAACTCAGGAGACCCCCCCCCCCCGCCAGCTCAGCTGGGGGAGCATGCAACTCTCGATCGTGGGGTGTGGGTTCAAGCCCCACATTGGGTGTAGAGATCGCTTAAAAATCCCTTTGGGGGAATAAAAGAATTCAGATTGCTGGTGGGAGCAAAGGTTGGATTAATCATATTGAAAAAAGTTTGAAATGATCTTTCAAACCTGAAAGTAGTCAACTCAGCAACCCAGCAGCTGCCCGACAGCACAGCACTTCCTTCTCCAGGAGACCTGGGCAGACTCGGACACACCCGTGTGCTAGGAGGAAATGCTCGTGGTATTGTTTAAAATAGCGAAGTAGAAATAATTCAAATACCCATCAACAAGGGAGTGAGTGAAAAAAAATGTGGCATGCTATATAGCAGTGAAAATGAATGAGCTATAGCTGTTTTATCAGTAAAGGTAAATCTTTAGTCAATATTAAAAGCAAGTGGCAAAAGTGTACAAATAGCATCATTACTTTTTTATGCAAATGGAAGATGATACCAAGATATGTAGCGTTTAGGGATACATAGGTATGTGGCTAAGCTATCAGTAGTAGAAGCAAGGGAATAGCAAACGCAAAATTCAGTCTGGTGATCACACCTGGGGAACGGAGGGACAGGGACATTAGGAGTGTGGGAGAACACCACCTGCGTCACTGATGATTTATTTCCAAAGTTGAGGGATGGGCTCCTGGGTGTGCATTTCATTTGTTAGGCTTCATAATTTTATATGCCTCTAAGTGTGTGTGTGTGTGCACCTGTGTGTATATATGGTATAAAATGATACGTATTATTTATGTAAAACATACATTTTGTGTTAGGTATTTCATAATTTTAAAAATAGAAAAAAATGACATCCCTGTGGACCAGCCAGGAAGCTGGTCCCTGTGACGGGTTTAGACTCGGTCATAGGTGTGACGCTCGTTCAGTGGGATGCTGGCATGAGTACAGCAGTCAGGGTTAGGATGAACAGAACTTCCGAGCAGGGAGAGGATGGTCGGACCTGGATTGTCCGCTTCTGCCTCCGTTTCCTCTTCTCTGACCCAGGAGCTGTACTGTTTGCCTCGTGGCACTGCTGTGAGGATTGAGCCAGAGGACGAAGCCCAGGGCATAGCACCATGACGGTCGCCAGGAGCCGGGCTGCCTTGCCTGCTCAGCGGCACATGCTTCCGAGGGGCTACAGGGAGGAAGAGACACAGAGATGACCGTGTCGTTCTAGTAACAACAGAGCAAACCATAGAAGAGGGTTTGAAAAAACATCAGTCTTATTTAGGCTTATCCAAAAAATTCCTGTTAGAGTTGATGTCAAGGGTTGACAGCTATCACTTTAAATCAGTTTGTCTCTGTTTCTTCTTCTTCTTCTTCTTCTTCTTCTTCTTCTTCTTTTTTTGTAATTTCAGCACTGGGAAATTTGGAGCTTGTTTTATACCAGGACTTTGTAAGCAGAGTGATCTGACCTTGTACGCGTCACGGCCTGGGCTCCGACTGTGGAAGGCGGACATCCATGGGACTGTTCAAGCCACGTTTATCTTAAAAGATGTCTTTGCTGGAGGAGTCAAGCCTTTTGAACTGTACCCACGTCTGGAATCCTCCAACAGGGGAAGTTGCAGCTTACCTGAGAAACACCTGGGGCTTGTTTCATGTTTCTTTCAAGAAGGCTGGGTGTTGAGTTGGAATGAATATAGTATTTACCTTCTAGACACTATCAACCAGGTAAGTGGCGTGATCACACCACGCCTTTGGTGTCTTTATATGTTTATCTACGGACGGTCTCTCATAATGGTAGAAGAAACAGCATTAATTCTAATGCTTTACTTTTTCCTTTGCAAGAAAATCAGGTAAGGGTCTAATTATTTTATAGATTTGGTTTTGGTAGAACCTTCTAGCTGTTCTGCCTCTAAGCGGAAGTGTCGTCTGCCTGGCATGGCTTCCTCACCTGGAACCTGAGGGTAGGGCAAGAGGGACTGGGGCCACCAAGCTGCCCTTTAACCCTGAATTGGTTTCTCTTTTGAAGGAACACTTCGAAAGGCATCTCTGTATTCTTCACTTGTAGACAACTTAAGTTTTCTTCTTTCTCTGGGTACTCTTTGAACTTGATGCACACTTAGTAGTGAGTGGGGTTGAGAGGTTTGGTGACTTTGTATCAGTTCCTTTCTTCCAAGCCCTTACCCCAGTGCTTTCTGCGACAGGTGGCATTAACTTCACGAGACAAAGGGGCTGTCCACATGCAGATGTTGTGGCTTCCATCAGAGTGTACACGGCACCATGATGGGCAGCTTTCAGACTAATGGCGTGCTTCTAGATGTTCATCAGGATTATTTGCTTCTCTCTCTGCCTACTTGTGATCTTTGTCTGTCAAATAACTAAATAAGATCTTTAAAAAAAATAAATTTTTTAAAAAGATTTTATTCATTTATTTGATAGAGATCACAAGCAGGCAGAGAGGGGGAAGCAGGCTCCCTGCTGAGCAGAGAGCCCGATGCGGGGCTCGATCGCAGGACCCTGAGATCATAACCTGAGCCGAAGGCAGAGACTTAAACCCACTGAGCCACCCCGGCGCCCCTCGCATTTGTCACTTCTAAGCTGGTTCAGAAAGAGCCTGGCAGAGCACAGGTGTCATCGGACTCCTCCGGGCTCCTGCACCTTTGTGTCCGCTTTCAGCCGTTAATATTGCCTGGTTGTGTGATTTTCTTTTTCTTTTCTTTTCTTTTTTTTTTTTTTTTGGACAGGCCACAATTGCTGGTTTGGAAGGATCAGGTGACATCGTGTCTGTTTCCTGCACAGAAAATGAAATATTTTTCTTAAAGGGAGATAGAAACATTATAAGAATTTCAAGCAGACCTGAAGGATTAGCATCAATAGGTTTGTATTTGTTATAAAATGTGCTGTGTATATGTAATTGTAGTTTATAAATGATAAAGCTTATTAGCATTACTTTGTTAAACAACTGTAGCTTTATCTGAACAAGGAAGTATTTGGAGGGTTTCCTATGTTTTTTTTTTTTAAGATTTTTTTGTTTTGTTTTGTTTTAGAGAGAGAGTGTGTAAGATCAGGGGGAGGGGCAGAGGGAGAGGGCGAGAATCTCAAGCAGACCACGCACTGAGTGCGGAGCATCACTCCGGGCCTCGATCTCACGACCCTGAGCTCATGACCTGAGCTGAAACCAAGAGTCAGATGCTTAACCCACTGAGCTGCCCAGGCCTCCCTCCTGTGATTCTTAAAATATGGTTTACAGTGCTTTTCTTGAAGCTTATCTACTTTAAGGCTCACATCAGACAGCCTCGCATTTGGTGAAGTGGTTCCATGGGCCTGGAAGGTGGGGGGCTGGACGAGTAGTGAGGAGAACTCAGCACCCACGTGACTGGCCACTGGCACCCTGAGACTGCCTGTGGGGTTGATACTTCAAAGGACAGATTTGCCAAGTTTAGGACATTGAAACCTGTTCTCTGGAACATGTCCTTTACCCTCCACGCAGCTCTTCCGTATGACCCTGATCATTCTCCCGTATGACACTGATCATTCCCCGCGCTTCTATCTTCTTGTTCTAAGTCCCACAGCCCCGGTTCTGGTGAGCGTGTTCCCGTGCACACATCATGGTACTTGGTGTATTTGGGGCTTGTCAGTGAACTTGTCCCCATGGTGACAGCAGCCATGTGGGGAGCCCCTCCTCCTCTCTGTCCCTCACTTTGTTCTCACTGTGTTCCAGACACTCCAAAGCACTTAACAATCATGACCTCATAAAATCCTGAACACAGCCCTGCATGGAAGGTGCTGGTTCTCCAGACGAGACTGGGCTGTGAAAATTGTAGCGAGGTCCCGAAGACACCACTGCTGGGGGGATATGAGCCGCACATGGGGGACATCTGTGTGGCCCCCGAGGCCCCGCACATGTGTAGCCTTGAGTTCACGGAGCAATTTCACAGGCACCTTGTTGGATGCTCAGGACAAGCCTGCAGGAAACATGAGGCAGGTGGCCCTGCCACGGCCTTTCCCCAGCCAGTCCCCCTTCCCCCCGGAGCTGGGAATGGCCTTGTGCCTTCCTCTCTCACTGCTCCGGTTGCCACCATGTCCCAGGTGGTGTGCAGGGCGCCCCCACCCCAGCTGAGCTCTCCAGGTGCCTGCCGCCACCCCCGTCCCCAGCACCCCAGGCGGGTCTGAGTGCTGGCTGTGTGCCCTCCCTGGCGTGGCCTGCTTTAGCCGGGGCTGCCCTCTGCTCTCAGTTCAGGTCTTCCTGTATCTTTGACACTTTCCCTGAGTGCTTTAGTTAAGTCGGCCCTCCCAGTCTTCGCTGGAGTTCCCAGGGGCCTTTCCTCCTACCGCTGTTGCCGCTGGGGAGCCGTTTCCTTACCATGTCCTTCCCTCACAAAATAGTAAACCTTTTGGTTGCAAGGGTCTTGTAGCTCAGCTTTGTGGCCCCAGTTAGCATATGGCACACAGAAGCCCCAAGTGAGTGTTTCTTAATCCACGGTGTCTCGTTTCAGACTAGAAAACCAAGGACGGTGGGGGGGGGGTGTTGCGTAAATGACAAGCCCCAAATCCACCAGCCCCGTCTTCCGATTGCTGCTTCAGCCAATGCTTCTCCTGCTTCTCCTGCCTGGCTACATTGGTCAGAAGTGTGGACCTTTTGTCATAGCTGCGGGCTTAGGGTATCTTGGCCCTGGAGGCATCTTTGCTCTGCCTTCTGCTCACACCAGCACTAGCTGGTGTCTGAGTCACTGCAGGAGAGGAAGTAGAAGGCCTGGACCCAAGTGGGTGGGCCAGTTGCAAGCCCAGGGCCTTCTAGAGCCGGAAGCAAGGCAGGAGCAAGGCAAGGGAAGGGCCTCCAGGTGGCAAGCCCCTGAGCCTCCAGGCATTACTAAGGCCTTTGTCCTTTTGTAATGTTAGAATACAAAGTGTGGTTAGTAGGAAAATACCCCAAACAGCCTCTCAGAGCCAGATATTTAGGACTTGAAAAGATGAAAATGTCCTAAGGGCTACCTTGGCCCCCACTTTACTGCCTCTTACAAGATGGCTGGGCGTGGGGTGGGAGTGAGATATGTCTTGGGTCAGAGGGTCAGTCAGGGTAGCTGTCACCCCAGGCCGCAATCTCTGTGGAACAGGACTAAGCTCTGAATCTTAAGTTTTCGGAGCTGGTATCTGCACGGTGTGGTCAAGGGCGGGCGGCTCGCGGGAGGGAAGTCTGGGGGGCTGCTCTGCGGGGACGGAAGCGCTCTGTGTCCGCGCCGTCCCCAGTGGCTGCCGAGCGCTTGCAGTGTGGGAGCGCAGCTGCCTTTACATTGTGCTCGACTTTGAGCTTAAATAGCTGCACATGGCAGTGACTGCTGTATTGCACAGGACAGCTCTAGACCGAGACCTGCCATCGGCTCTTGTGGTCTTTAACAAGTCGCTTCCCTGGCCAGGCTTCGCTCCGAGCAGAGCCCTGCGTGTCCGTCCCCAGCTTGCACAGAGCAGCCCCTAGTTTGCCCCGGGGCCACTGTCATGAGAGGACAGGAGTTCCCGTCTGACTGGTGGTCCCTGAACAGTGCGGGGCCCGTAGTGGATACGTGCTATCGGGATGGCTGAGTGGGGGAAGTCGTCCATAGTCCTGTGTACGGGGTCCTGTGGCTGGAGCCTTGGTGGCCATGGCGACTTGTGCTGTTTTGTTGAGAAGGACGAGTCTGTGAAGGTGAGAAACTCACTGGCTCTTGGTCGTGGGTGCAGAGCAGGGTGCCTTGAGCCTCTGCTGCCTCATCCTCACGCCACACTTCTCTGTCCTGGGTTTGTTCTCATGGACAATGCCCTTTCTCTTCTCAAATTTCAAGAAATATAGGTACGCATATATTTTTCAAGTGCCTTTTGAGTTCTTTTATGTTTAAGGTGTGGTCTAAGTAGGGGCCATCACTAAGCCCTCTTCTTAGAAACAGGTCATTTGTCTTCTTTAGGAATTATTTTTGAATTGGTGTAGAAATGCTGTATGCTTAGTAGCGTCCCATTCCTATTGAGCTATTTATAGAAAATCGCTGTGAGGAGTCGTTTTCCTGATTGTGGTGTGTGAGCTCCCAACGCACAGAGCCGTTGCAGACTGTTACGTGCGACCTTCCCGCTTCAGCAGTCTCTCTGAGCCTAGCGGGCAGGGATTTAGGGTTAGCAGACTGAATGAGAGCTTGTCCACTTCCTTAGACAGCCAGCAGTGACCCCCAACTCTCTTTCTCAGTGCGAGATGGTCTGGAGACACCGGGCTGCGCAGAGCAGGCCCCTGGGCAACGTGGCGAGAAGCCGTCGGGGGCCCCGGTTTCGGAGACAAGGCTCAGGGGCTCCTCCGTGGCCAGCTCTGTGGCCAGTGAGCCCAGGAGCAGGAGCAGCTCACTCAACTCCACCGACAGTGGCTCTGGGCTCCAGGCAGCTCCAGAGCTGGGGAGGGGAGGCCAGCCCGCCTCGCAGAGATTCAGCGTGATCAGCTCCGAAGACTTCGACCAGGAGCTTGTCGTGAAGCCTCTGAAAGTGAAAAAGAGGAGGAAGAAGCGATCAGGTACCGTCCTTCGCAAAACGCACACTGACTCCTTACGCAGGGTCGTTCTCGCACACTTTTGGGGAGTGCTCCTTTCCCTGCGTGAGCATTTGCCCATTTGGTGAGAAGCAGAGAAGGCTTCAGAAGACACGGGTGCTCTTTCCTCGGAGGAGTTTTACCGTGAAGTATTTCATATGTTAAGAAAGAGTACCACACACACCGAAAGCACCCTCGTGGGGTGTGAGTAATACAGTAACACACACCTGTGTACTTACCACCCTGCTTGATGGGTCTGGGGCTATAGTTAAGTAAAATTTTAGATGTATCCATGTAAAGCACGTATTAGACAAGAGACACTATGAGCCTGGATGGAAAGGCTCGGAAACAGAAGATTATGCTGGTGTCTAGATTTACGTTTGGTGTTGGATAGGTTACCGACCATGGGATTTAACATAGAAATGGTTTAACTTTTTACTCCTTCATTCCTGTTAGGCCTCTCGAGCTACACATACGTACCAGATATTATTAATATTAACATGCTAATCTTGTTAATAATTTTAAACAACTGGTCTACTGTCCATCCTTTCCTTTGTTTTCCTCCATTAACATTTCTTGAGCGAGGCCTAGAGCCCATCACTGTCTCTGATGTTTGCATCCATTTAAGACATCTCTGCATGGGGATAATTCGTACGTGAGAGATGCATTCCTCACCACTTAAATATCCTTCATTTGAAATGTACTTTTTTCCTTGAGCCAAAATTGTGATTTTTAGTCTCTTACTATTTATATGGAGTCATACCCCATTTTAAACATTCTTATTTTAAATTTTAAATTAGAAGGTGCAAGCAGGAACACCTGCCACAGTTCCCTTGAATCAACTCCCTGCTGTGAGTTTCCGGGTGACAGTCCCCAGTCCTTGAACACGGACCTGCTGTCTATGACCTCCAGTTTGGGCAGCATCGTGGATCGGTTGAGCACAGAGTCTCCTGACCAGGAGAGTAACCTCAGCGGTGAGGTGAACGGTGTCCTGCAGGAAAATATTGACCCCGAAGCGTTCAGTGTCCTGGAGGTGCCTGAGCCTGCCACTGCCCTCCTGCATGAAGGGAATAGCGACAGACCTGGACTCCCACGATGTGACTGTGCAGAAGACACAGGGCCGCACGGTGGAGTGTGGACTTCACTCCTGGAGCTGAGGGAAGCTGTGGAAGGGAGTGACGTTACAGAACTCAGAGAGGAACCTTGTCCCACAGATGATGGAGCGAATAGCAGACAGTCGCCCTGTCGAGAAAAGGACAGCTCTGCAGAGGCCCGGGAAGCAGGGGATGTGGAGCTTGATGACCCCCAAAGCACTTTCTCTGAAGCCCCTTTTCTGGACTCACCCCCGGTGCCTTCCAGCCTCAGCTGGGCCCCCTGTGCCGAGCCGCAGCTGCCAGGGACCAGAGCTGACGAAGGCTGTGCCGAGGAGCCCAGCAAGGAGCCGGGCTTCCTCACATGCATGGGGGGCCCCAGCCACCTCGGCTCACATCCCTGGCACACTGTCACCGACAGTGACATGGGCCTGAAGGAAATGGTTGCCTCGGGATGTGACTCGGGGAGTGTGAGAGGACGGCTGACACCCCCAGTCTCTGCCTCGGCGGCTCGCACCCATGAGCCTTGGCTCGAGCAGCCTTCACGGGACCCAGTGTTGACATCCAGTGACGAGGAGGACATCTATGCCCAGGGGTTGCCTTCCTCTTCCTCGGAGACGAGTGTGACAGAGCTCGGTGGTAGTCGCTCCCTGCAGGACCTGAGCCAGCCTGGCGCGGAGGACACCGGGCTCCTAAAGTCAGATCAGGTATGTGGGTTTGGGGTGGGGGGTGTCCTGCGGTCCACCCAACCCACGTAGTCAAGGGTGATGATTCCTGATCATTTACATAACAGAGATTGTTTTCAAAATGCTTACTTTTCTTAGCAGGTCATTATTTTTCAGTGTATTTGGTTTCGAGACTAATCAGGTCTTATAACTTGTCCTGCTAAGTCATTGTGGGGTGTGGATTAGGAGTGTGAACATGCATGTGCTTCCCCTAAACGGACCACTAGATTCTCCCAGCGCTAACGACACGCGTTGTTCGGGAAGCTCTTGCCGCTTGCCAGGCACCACGCTAAGCACTTTGTAAGTTCAACTCATTTCCTTCTCCAAGAACAAAACAAAAGTAGGTAAAGAAGTAGGTGCTGCCATAGTCCCCATTTTACAGCGGAGGGAAGGAGTCGTAGGGAAATGGCTTACACAGGTCACATAGTGAGTGAAGGGCAAGGCTGGCCCAGGACCCCACTCTCAGCCTCTGTGCTGTCCTGCATCGGCAGAGACATGTCCTGCTTACTTGTTCTGAGACCAATGCCGGAAGGTGAGACCTTCCACTCGGTCTCGCCTGCGCTCAGCATTTCTTGAGTGCCTTCGGCTGCCAGGCTCTGTGTTTGGTGTTGGCTGCTGCAGGCGCAGAGCCAGTCCGGATCCCAGAATCTCCAGGGAGACCCAGACGTGCCTGCCGATCGTCTCAGCTGAGCATGACTCTTGGCCGATGCTGCCAGCCAGGTCAGGGCTGGGAGGCCTGATGGGCGGCTGACGACATCTCGTGCAGGCTGTTGAGATTGGGAGCGAAACTTTAGAAAAGCCCTCCCCTAGGTGAGAGGGGACCTGGCTTGGAGGACTGCTTCCTCCCTCCATGGTCCTCCCTCCTGCCCATCCAGTAGCTGGAAAACCAAGAGATTTTGTGGCATTTGCCAGAGGCGTGGGGCACTCGTCATGGGGAGCAGGGCTGGATTGAGAAGGGCCGGGTGCCATTCTCTGTGAAGCAGCGAACTTCCGTATTTGGGTGATGGTGCAAGCACTTTGATTCCTTCTGCAGTTTAGAAAACTGTTAAGCTGCAAAGACTTCATTTAGCTCTTTCTTAAAGAATCATGGCAACAGAACATCAGTCTATAGAATTCAGCCAGACTCAGTATCTTGGCCAGATTTCCATTAGCCGCACGATGGGACCATGCTTAAAAGCCAAGGGCGAGGGCACAGAGCCGGTGGAAGGGCCGCTCATCTGCGCGCCTCGGCAAGGATCCGATGCACAGAACGTGGGTTTGCATGCACGCTGTGTGTTGTGCAAGAACTAGGTTGTTTTAACGTCAGGACCGCATTAGGAAGGGTGTTCTGACTTGACGGGGAGCTACCCAGGCGGGCTCTCCCGGGGGACAGTAGCCCCCATTGCAGAACGCTTCTCTCAGTACAGTCCAAAGACAGCAGGTCCCCGCTTGGCTTCTCAGAGACCCTCCGCCCTGTGACTTATTGACAACTGCCCGACAGCGTGGCTCAGCGCTCTGCTACGGAACTCACCAGCTCTGTCCTTGTTAGTTTGCAGAAAGCTGGATGGGATACTCCGGTCCCGGCTACGGCATACTCAGCTTGGCGGTCTCCGAGAAGTACATTTGGTGCCTGGACTACAAAGGCGGCCTGTTCTGCAGCGCACTGCCGGGCGCGGGGCTCCGCTGGCAGAAGTTTGAGGACGCCGTCCAGCAGGTGGCGGTCTCCCCCTCAGGTTGGCCTCCCCGGCTCCCACCTCCCTGCTCCTGCCGGTGTAGTGGCCCAGCGCATGGCGGGCACACAGCAGGCACAGGGCGGGCACAGGGCGGGCACACGGGGGGCCCTGCCGCAACGCCGTCCCTGCAGCATGTGACCAGTGCATGCACGTCTGAGGGTTTTCTCCAAAGAACAGGGGTCGCTTCATTTGACATTAATTAATAAACATCCAGTAAATGGATGTTCATCTTGAATCTTGGTTCGGTTTTTTTTATTAATTACAATGTTAACACATTAACATGTTTTTATAAGCTATGCAAACTGCTTGAATTTTGAGGGATTTTTTTGGAGAGAGATTAACATATGAACACCTTATAAAGATGTGTCCCTATTTCTTTTATGGAAGGGGAGGGGCAGAGGGAGAAGGAGAGGATCTTTTTTGTTTTTTTTAAAGATTTTATTTATTTATATGGCAGACAGAGATCACAAGCAGGCAGAGAGGCAGGCAGAGAGAGAGGGGGAAACAGACTCCCCACGGAGCGAAGAGCCTGACGCGGGGCTCAATCCCAGGACCCCGGGATTATGACCTGGGCTGAAGGCAGAGGCTTTAACCCACTGAGCCACCCAGGCGCCCGAGAGAGAGGATCTTAAGCAGGCCCTACACCCAGCACGAAGCCTAACACGGGCCTCAGTGTCACAACCCTGACATCATGACCTGAGCCAAAATCAAAAGCTGGACGCTTCACTGACCAAGCCACACAGGCGCCTGTGTTCCTGTTTTCTTGTGTTGTTTTAAAGCAACTGAACCAATGGAGATGGACTTACGTGGATATAGATTATTGGGGTTCCTTTCTAGAAATTTTTTCTTTAATGAACGATGTGCATGCTTTGGCCAAATCATCTCTTCCCTGAATGTAAAAGAAAAATGCGTTCATTCGTGCAAGCCATGGTCTGGCTAACCTTTTTTATTGAACCGGAGCGGACATTTCCTAAATGATGCTCTACTAGGCTTTGAGCCTGTACCTCCCTTCCCTGTCCAGAATCATTTGCGCATCTGTTTGTCATAATGTTGGCCACTTCACCTGCTGGGGGGGGGTGGGTAGGTAGAATAGAAGTATTCCTGTGTATTTGCCTCATAGTAACTCCCCCCACTTTTTTAGAGATTTTATTTTTATTTGACAGAGGGAGACACAGTGAGACAGGGAACAGAGCAGGGCGAGTGGGAGAGGGGAAGCAGGCTTTCCTGCTGAGCAGGGAGCCCGATGTGGGGCTCGATCCCAGGACCCTGAGACCGTGACCTGAGACGAAGACAGACACTCAACCACTGAGCCATCCAGGCACCCGCATAGTATCTTCTTATTGTTAAGACACGAGCAGAGGTCAGACAAAATGTACTCTGTGACTTTAGACTTATCCCGTAATTTTACTGTGTTTCTGATGGATTTCCTTGAATTCTTCCTGGTCTTTGTCACTATTTAAAATAGCAGTTTGTTCAAGGTTGTTTTATCTCTTTGCTTATTTGAAAAATAATTTTCCTTTAGAGAGTGGCTGAGATCATAGTCTAGTCTTTAACTCTCGTTATGTAATTGTGCGCTTTAATTCTTTCTCTGCCATTTACTTCTGTTCACCCTCCCAGCCGCTTTGAAGCCTTGGTTCTATCCTGATTCCGTTGATGACTTTGTGTTTCCAAAACCTTCTGGCCCTCGCAATCTCATAGGAATTCTGTCCTCACCAGATCAGTGTTCTTGACTGAGTCGCCCTGCAGTGTCTGCGTCTTCAGGGGCACCAGCGCCCCACCGTGTTCAGGGTGTGCTTCGGGCTTAGCCGTCTGGCTTTTCTCCTCTTAACCTCGGCTCTCCCCATCAGACCCTCTAGTCCAGCCTGTGGTCTTGGTGATTCTCTGGTGGCTTCTTACATGTGGCCGCCTGGCCAGAGTCACACCCCCCATATACACAGAACGTCGTCCTCCTTCCCCCCGCTTCTTCATCTCTGTTGATCAGAGTCCCTTTCTGAAAAAAGGACAGCCCTGCTCAAGTGCCTCCTTTCTGTGCATCTTAACCCTCAGTTGGTCCAGAAGTGACCCGTCTGAATCCCTCTAGGACTTTTCAACCTCTCATGGGGGACGAGTTGTGCCTCCTGACGTTACCGCGTCAGCACTGCCACTGTGCATCAGGAGTGCCTGAGGTCTGTCCAGCTCGGTGTGCCATGTCACCGGTCTGTTCTCGCCTCCAGTTTCCCGAGCAGCCCTGTAGGTAAAGAGGAGGAAGTCCGGCATGGAGAGACAGTAGGTGACTTGACACCTGAAGCCACACAGCTGGTGGGTGGTGACCTAGGAACCAAACCTTGGCTCTGTGGGCTCTTTCCCCAGTTGGGGTGGAAGCAAAAGGGGGAGAGAGGTTGTAGAAATCTCTCTCCCCCACAGCAACCGGGATGAAGTGTTTTGTGTAAGTAATTCTCTGCGGTTATTGGATGGGGAACAGAATTTTTATTTCTACAGGAGCCCTTCTCTGGAAGATTGAGCAGAAATCAAACCGAGCTTTTGCTTGTGGAAAAGTGACCATCAAGGGGAAGCGGCACTGGTACGAAGCCCTGCCCCAGGCGGTGTTTGTGGCCCTGAGCGATGACACGGCCTGGATCATCAGGACAAATGGAGATCTGTACCTGCAGACAGGTAACGGGGGCGGTCCTCCAGCTCCTGTTGGGGGAGGGGGTAATTGCTTCCTACTGTCCCTCACTTTGTTAGGGACACACTTAGAACCATCACAATGACGAAGGGGCTAAAAATCAATTGAAGACAGTCTTCCTTTGGAATATATTAGCAGTTTCCTGCTACTGACTCACATCCAACCCAGACAAGTTTAGGGCAAGACTTAATAGAGTTATTCAGTGAGATACAGAAACAGACTCTTACTCTCCTTATGGCTAACCATTGCCTGTCACTTGTGCTGCAATATCAGATCTTAAGGGGAAAGAATAACGGGGAAGTGACATTAGAATCATTTTTTCCTTTAGGTTATGGCTGGACTTTTTTCAGCCAGGTCACAGTCCTGTCCCCGTATACTTACTTACATGTGGTTCAGGAAGAAACAACGAGAAAAATCATTTGATCTAAGTAGCAGTTCATTTCGTCCTAATAAACTGCCCTGAGGGGAACCTTCAGCTGCCAGAGGAGACTCAGTGGGATTTGTTTATTAAAAATAAACTGTAATGAGCGTGAGTGTTTATGTCAGCAAAATAGGATATGACTTTCCAAAGGCGACGTGATTTCTCGGCATATGGAAAGGGGGTGGGGTGGGAGCTCTTTTCTGGCTGTCAAGAGGTTGTATTGGATTTACATAAAGCTCAGTCTTCTAACCATCTAATATTGCTGATTTGTGGAGACTGTTTTAATCTCTGTTACGAGCTGTCAGCCAGGGGTGATGCTCTGAGACCAAAAGTCTCCGCACCTCTGGCTCTTCCTCACACGTGGGAGGGCCAGCATCTTCTAGAAGCCGCTGCTTGAGCCCTGGTGGTCAGCCTCGCCAGCTCCTGGCCACGTGCGAGTTCTGGTCTCTCCCTTCAAGTGGTAAGAGCTCTGGAAAGGCAGATGCATATCCCGTTTCCAGGAGCACTTGAGTTTTGTTCCTGGAGAGGAGACAGAGCACCTCTGGCCTGGGGTTGAGGAACGGGCGCCCTCTTAACCAGTAGTACCAGACCAGCCGTGTTCGGCTCCAGGGCTGGCCTGACGGTGTGTAGTGTAAGCAGCCCAGCAGGTGACTCCCCCTGGTTGAAGGTGAGGGAGACAGCTGAGAACGTGGGACCACGGGGCATCTGCGAGGAGTCGGGGAGCACGCTGGGCACTGAGAACTGAGTGCACGCTGATGCCGCAGAGTATGGGGTTTGAGTTAGCAGCTGTCCCGGCAGCTCCGGGCTGCAGACAGGCTCCAAAGAGGTGGGGGGCAGGAGTCCTGGATGGGGTGTCAGCGACTATGAGCTCTGGACCTGCCATAACCTTGCTGGGTGAGGGATATCGCCTTTCATGTGGGGAACCAACCCCCCAACCAGGTCCAGAGCAGGAGAGGGTGGCTGCTTTGTCGGAGTTGCTCTGCAGAGGACGGGGGCTCCGATCCTTGCCGTGCACGGCTGCCCCAGCTCTGCTCGCCCGAGGCTCTGAGGGCACAGCCACAGAGCACGTGCTGCTCTCGGCCTGGCTGCTCTTGGCTCAGGGTCTGGCTGCTCTGCCCTGGGCTTTCTTGTTCTTCGGGAACATCTTAAGTGACTTTGGGATACCCGCAGATTCTGAGTTGTCGTTCCTTCAGTTTTCAGAGAGCATTTGAAAACACTTCAAATACATGCCCTATTTAAGCACGACCTAACTATTTTTTGTTGACTAGACCTTAAAAAGACAGAGTGCTTGCTACACAAGAATATAGAATACCAAAAAAAGAAGCAGCAGCAGCAGCAAACAGCACAATACAAATGAGGTGCGAAGTCCTGACTGTGTGTCTTGGGGGCTTCCTGTCTGTCTCCCCGGCAGGTCTCAGTGTGGATCGTCCTTGTGCCAGAGCTGTAAAGGTCGACTGTCCATACCCACTGTCCCAGGTCACAGCCCGAAACAGCGTGGTGTGGGCGCTGACAGAGCAGAGAGCCCTCCTGTACCGGGAGGGCGTAAGCAGCTTCTGCCCCGAAGGGGAGCAGTGGAAATGTGACATCGTCAGGTACCGGCGGGAGCAGGCGCGTCCTCCCCATCTCGCTTGTCCCACCCTTGGTTCTTTGTCACCCTGACTCCCCTTAACGCGCCCCTGGGAGGCTGCTTCTCTAAAGCTCTCCATGGGGATAGTATTGTCTGGAGTCGGCAGAGCCGATGGCCGCGGCCTGACCGCGGGTCGCCCTGTGCCTGCCTCTGACCGGCAGACTGGGCGCTGGGTCAGGGCAAAGCTTTTTTAAATGCCTCCGCCCTCTCGTGTGACCTCAGGCATCACATGGTCACGGGTCTTACGACAGTTTCCATTCAGTACTGCCCGGCCCTGTCGGGTGGTTTCTGTGTAGAATCTCAGTGGTTTCAGGCCAGACGTTTTTCCTTCATTATCATCAGTGGTAATTGATCTCTAGTAATTTATTTGGTGACTTATACCACTCAAAATTTTAATTATAGAATTACCATCAAATCATTTTGCTAATTAGAAAAATTAGACTAGGATCTTTTTGGTTTGAACCCGGCACCCAGTCAGCATGAGCGAGTAGCTACCGTGAGCCACAGCGGGGCTGGGCTGGGTGTGCGACCAGGCTGGGCCCAGCGCTGCCCTCCCCAGTGCCGGTCAGCGAGGACCGTCCCGTGCCAGAGCAGAGCTGAGCAGGGGCTTTACCCGAGGGGAGGCGGGGGAAGGGCACTGCGCGCGGAGAGGCAGCGTCCGCCCAGCTGCTGCTGCCCGCCACAGCCTGGCACACGGGGCACCTCCGCTGGCTCAGTTGTGTGGGAGGAGCAGGGAGGCCGAGGCGCCCTGGTTGCCCACGCGCTCTCTCGTAGGCGCTTTCCTCCCGGGGGTTTCCCGCCATGCCGGCTTTTCAGTATGTCTTTCAGAAGCTGCCACACATTTAAACAAAATGAAACACATTAAACGAAACTCAAGCTTCTTTCCATGGAACTTGGGGGTGGGGTCTAAACCCACCCGGGAGACACTTGAAGCCCACGTTCCCAGTCAGGCTGGGCACTTGGAGGGTGGGCGCTGACTCTCCCTTCTCTTCCCTGTTTCCAGTGAAAGGCAGGCTTTGGAACCCGTCTGTATAACTCTCGGGGACCAGCAGACTCTGTGGGCCCTGGACATCCGAGGGAACCTGTGGTTCCGAACTGGTGTCGTTTCCAAGAAGCCCCAGGGAGATGACGACCACTGGTGGCAAGTAGGTGCTCGGCTCCGGGGGTGCTGGCCAGGACACCTCTGCTCTGCTCCTCTTTTACAGCCCTTCTTCTCCTTGAAGAGATCGAGGAGGTTGGATTAAATGAACATTTACTTTCACTCTTCGATGAGTTAGTCTTCGCTCTGTTGAGCATGTTAGAAGTATCTGGGGTTTTCAATGTAGGAAGTAACTTGTAGAACTCCCTTTGCTTAAATGTCCAGGCTCTGTTTATTACTTCTTTTTCCATTTCGGTATTATTTAGAAATTTATCCTTACGTGCTAAATAAGCCCAGTGATATCCTTTTGAAGACCTGGGTAGTAATGATGTTGAATTCTGGACTCATGGGCTGAGAAGAGGTAGACCGCAGGTTTGGAAACCCGGCCTATAATTAAAATTCATCTCTGCCCGCTGGTTCCAAAGTCCTCTAAGCAAGTGGCATTTCAACAAAGAAAGGAGAATGTTCCCACACACTCCCAGAAAAGGAAACACTCTGTGTAATAGGAGGGTGTAAGCAAGCTCACTTCTCATGACTTGGTCCCAGCTGGGGTGGCCTAGAATGTGTTTTTCAAGGAGTTGCTCCTGCCCCTCTTTGGTACGGTTCAGTGTAGCTGTCACTCCCCCAGCTTCCCGCAGCGGCCGGCGAGGTGGTTCTGGCCCTCAGCGTCTCTGCAGTGGTTGTCTCCAGTGGCTCAGGCCCCGTCGCTGCCTCAGACTTGCCACGCGAGGGCAGGTTGGTCATTAGCTGCCCTTGGTCTGTCAGATGAGAATGTGCAAAAGAGGTTGTATTTGTCCTTTGATGAGTAAGTATATGTGTACAAAGGTCTCTGATATGTCTGATGCTCTGAAAAGTTGTACAAGTGATTTTCAAATACCTTCTCCATGCTGGTAAGCATACTTGGGTTTACACACGCATGCGTGTACTCACACACACGTGTACATGTACCACATTCCATTTTTAAGTAGCCTAAAGAAAGTTGGATACCATTTTATCATCATATTCAGAACGTTATCTTCAGAGAAATTTGACAGAATCATCTTGGAGGTATTTGGAAGCAGAGCTATTTTAATTACTCCTAAGACTGATTTCTCTGTAGCGCCAGAGCCAGCTTTATGTTTGGCTGCTAAACCTTTTTTTTTTTTAAATTTGCATCCTGCTTATCTGCAAGTGTTGGGCACTGAGACAGCCTGTCACAGGCTTTCTGTGTGGCCTTGGCGTGTGCACCCTCCAAGGAGGCCCAGCAGCACATGTGGTAAGCCCTAGGGCTCCATGCCAGGCGTTCTGTGGGCTGTGACGAGACCACGCAGCCAGGCTGTTGGATAGCAGGAAAGGGGGCCACAGGGTCTGGACATGGTAAAGCAATTCACTGCATTCTCAGTTAGGACAGTGCAGGTCCTTTCGTGGGTGAAAAAGTACAGATTTGTACATTTAAGCACTGATTTTTATAGTAATTTACTTTTTGTTTTTGCTTATTAGTTCCCTGTAGTAAGTGATGTCCCTTCACTCAGCATTTCATTGTGCGGGACCTGGGAACACAGCCTGTGAAAGGGTGTCCTAGGAGTTAGGGAGCAACATTCTCTGTGACCAAACCCAGCAGGGCACAGGTATACATGAAAGTCATGTAGAGGCAGATTTTGACCAACTTAGAACTTTCTGACAACCAGAGCTGCCAACAAGAGAGAGAATCTTGGGCCCCAGAGGGGCTCAGCGTTAAGTGTCTGCCTTTGGCTCAGGTCATGACCCTGGGGTCCTGGGATTGAGCCCCGTTTCAGGCTCCCTGCTCGGCGGGAAGCCTGCTTCTCCCTCTCCCTCTCTCTCTCCCCCTGCTTGTGTTCCCTCTCTCACTGTGTCTCTGTCAAATGAGTAAACAAAATCTTTAAAAGAGAGAGAGAAAAAGAGAGGTTTTCCTCAGAGTTACCCCAAAGAAATGTCTTTCAGGAATGTTGGAGGAGCGGTTTGCACACCGGAGCCAGGCTGTGCGCATCGTGTCCAGGGCGATCGGGGCCCGGTTTGCGCTGTTGAACTGACATATTTATCGACAGTCCTGGTCTAGATCATCAAGTACCTCCACCACCCTACTTATAGTACCTTTTTTAACGCATATTACGATTCTAAGGATTGCATGCTGTTGTCCATTGGAAATATCTAAATTTAAAAGCAAAATGACCCTTTCTTATTGATGAGAATAAAAGGCTTCATGGGTCTAAGGAGGGATCATAGATAATCAAAAAATAATACCTGCCATTGTGACAGACCCACAGTGGATAAAAATGTATAAAACAGAAGGTGAACAATTTCTTCTGTCCCTCTAAATCTGACCCTCAGAATTACAATTAGTGGTTTGATAGTGTCTTGCTGGACTTTTTTTGGTCTTACACAAATGCCTGCGTGCCCACGAGTGCTAGGTATTTGCCAGTTACGGGCCCAGTCTTAACTCCAGGTGGCATGCATACAGTAGGCACTCATAGGGGCGCCTGGGTGGGTTAAGCCTCTGCCTTCCGCTCAGGTCATGATCTCAGGGTTCTGGGATCGAGCCCTGTATCAGGCTCTCTGCTCAGCGGGGAGCCTGCTTCCTCCTCTTTCTCTGCCTGCCTCTCTGCCTACTTGTGATCTCTGTCTGTCAAATAAATAAAAAGAAAAGTCTTTAAAAAAAAAAAAAGAAAAAGAAAAAGAAGGCACTCATCGCTGCAGTGAGAGAAGGGTATCTTTCCGTGCCCCCCTCTAGGTGAGCATCACCGACTACGTGGTGTTCGACCAGTGCAGCTTATTCCAGACCATAATCCATGCCACGCACTCCGTGGCCACGGCAGCCCAAGTGCCCGTGGAGAAGGTGGCGGATAAGCTGCGCATGGCGTTTTGGTCTCAGCAGCTGCAGTGCCAGCCAAGCCTCCTCGGGGTCCACAACAGCGGCGTCTGGATCTCCTCGGGCAAGAACGAGTTCCATGTCGCTAAAGGAAATCTCATCGGTGGGTGAATCAATTTTCTTTTCGCATTGACTCAATCCGCAGCTTCATTTTAAAGCCAGCACTGAAAGAAGAGCTTTAAGACTCGACTGCAGAAGAGAATTTGGTGCCAGTGTGTCAAGTGTTTGTGACGGAGACATTCTGCACACTTTGTGTCAGTTTCCTTTTTTCACTCTGTCATTCCTACAACTTGGGTACCAGCGTTTGGATGGCGTGTGATCAGTTTCTCCTGGGAATCTGTGACCATGCAGGAAGGGCAGATGGAGCTCTTTTGTTTGTTCATAATTTCACCTTTAAGTGAAAAGACCCACCTAAACGTAGAGGATGTCGTAAGAGGGAATAGTCCATTTCCTGGAGGAAAAGTTCATGCTCTGTGGAGAATGCCAGTTTCTGGCAAGATCTGTGACGGGTGGTATAATCCGCATGTTCCCATGCGGGCTTCATTTCTGTGAGGGAGGCCCTGCTTTGTGAATTTCTCCAGCTCTCCTCCCTCTGCATGACCGCCCCCCCCACCTCGGCCACAGCCCTGACTGGCATGGACCTCTTAATTTAAGGACATTCTAGAATTAGCTGTAAGAGGTTTTGAAGACCAGTTGTAGTCTAGAACTAAAGCTCTGGAGTGTGTCTGTATCTCTTCTTCTTCCTTCTTTAACACACTTCCTTTGGTTCCTTCTAGGCACTTACTGGAATAATGTTGTTCCCCGTGGGACAGCTTCTGCAACGAAGTGGGCCTTTGTGCTGGCTTCCACTGCTCCCTCAAAGGAAGGTTGGTTGAGAAGTATAGTGCGTGGGTTGGCAGTTGAAAAGTGAAAACCATGGTCTGACCATGACCTAGTTGAGGTGGGGCATGGCCGTGTGGATCTCAGAGACAATGCAGTGGCTGCCCAGATAAGCAGCCCTTGCTGGCTGAGCCAAGGCCCCCGAAGCTGGGTAGGCCTGAGCAGGAGAGAAGGCTCTGGTGTGGGGACGTTGAATGAATCTAAAAGCAGGGCATCATTCCGAAGGAGAGGAACATTCAGTGTCCCACGAGGGCCAGCCCCCAGAGACTTCCGGTGACATGTCACAGGGCCACAGCACTGCAGCCAGAGGACACCAGCCTTCATGAGGGGCCTTCCCATTTCCCTTTGTGAGGTCTTCTGTCACCTCCCTGCAGCCTCTTTCAGTCTGGTTTACAGCTTCTGGCTAGTCTAAGTCCCACAGTTGTGCCCTGTTAGTACAGGGGCAGACCTCCTGCTGACCAGTCGGAGCTTCTCTCCCCTTCCGGAACATGGGGATTGGAGCCAGGAGAGGCAGTGCTGCAGCCAGCGAGCCGGGAGCCTGGGCAGTCAGGTGACCCCTCTGCAAAGTGACCAAAGGCCCCTCCTAGGATCGCCCTGAAGGTTGACGCCATGAAGCCTTTGGTTCAGAGGAGGCAGCTGGTTAATTTGAGCAATTAGTCCCAGCAAATTTGGCCCACTTGTCAGTACAGGAAAAGGTTTTCTGACCAGAATTCTGAAAACTGTAGGTTATATCCGGAGATTGGCACACAATCCTTTGGCGGCAAAACCTGGCTTGAACTGCTGTGGGGCCACTTGCTGACCCATCGATCACGAACACACACATTTTGTGGCTGGAACGTTACTGCATTTCATTGCTGCTGGGCTTCCCGAGGGTTAGATATGTGGCGTACCTGTGACCTTATGTGTTCAAAATCCTCCGAAGTTGTGAATTCTAAAACTATCTGCCACAAGTTTTAGATGATCTATATTATGATGGAAACTTGAAGTTTCCCAGAGACTGTCTGCATTTTAAACTCGTTCTGTTAAGTCTAAGGGACTGTATAAAAACAGTGGAGAGGAGGCGAGGGTGGGTTTTGAGAAGAAGTTGGGGAGAGCGTGCTTTTCAGCTCTCCGAGCCTCCCCAGCAGCCTCCCGATCTGCCCACCCACACCGCCCCCACCAAGACCAGAACAGGGGAACTGTGGATCCATCCTTCCGAGGAATTGCTGACCCCACTCCCTCCAGAGCCCCAGTCACACTGAGTTAGACTCCCCAGCCCTTATGAAACATCCACGGTGAGAGCTACTGAGCTGATGTAGTAGCCTTCACCAAATCTCCTGAGCCCTGCCTTCTTTCCTCCCTTTAGAACAGCTCAGGCTTCTGTGTTAACTGGCTGGCCATGGGGTGTGCCTCCAGCTTCTGACTTCAGGTCCGTCGAGCACGTGCACAGTGGCGGCCTGGGAGCCAGGAGCAGTGGCATCAGCCGCCCAAAGGCCAGGGCTCCCTGCTGCATCTTGTCAGTGACGAACCCGAACCTTTTCCGCAGGAAGCTCCTTGTGGCTGTGCCAGAGCAGCAAGGATCTGTGCAGCGTCAGCGCCCAGGATGCGCAGTCCCGCCCCTCCACGGTGCAGCTGCCTCCCGACGCCGAGATGAGGGCGTACGCCGCCTGCCAGGACGCTCTGTGGGCCCTGGACAGCCTCGGGCAGGTGTTCATCAGGACGCTGTCCAAGAGCTGCCCCACGGGCATGCACTGGACGCGGCTGGACCTCTCCCAGCTAGGTACGGCCCCCGCGTTCGGCTCGTGTGGGTTCTCACGGGACGCTGTGTGGGTTGCTGGATTTCAGGACATGGATGGGCCACTCTTGCAGGTTAAGCGGGCTTCTTCTTTGTGTCGGGAGCCGTGCTTCCCCACCGTGTCAGCTTGGAGGGCGTGCAGAACCCCGGAGGAGTGCAGGCTCAGAGGAAGCTGCCACTAGAACGGCCTGAGGCGCTGCCTCTGCCCGTCCAACTCAGCGTGGCGTATCGCTCTGTGCCCTCTGAGCCTGGACAGACAGGCGTGTCCTGCATCAGCCTCCGCAGCCCTTCTCCTGGCCCTCTGCAGCTAGAACCCTGCCCAGCGAGCGTCCATTCTCACTCGAGCGGCCCAAGGAGCTGCTGTGCGTCTCTGGGTGGCAGCTCTTCCCGGAGCCTCCCCTCAAAGGCTACTTAGCCACCCGAGGGGCGCGACCCGTGCACAGTCATCCATTGGTAGTGCGGGAAGCCGGATAGTAGAGGCAGCCCACGGCGTGAGGTTATGCTACAGGCGGGCTCTTGATCGAGGGCAGCTTATGTGTGGCTTGTCTGATAGCAGAGACTTGTCTGAAGGCAGAGGCTGCTCCTGGTAGCTCCAGAAGGTCCACATTAGCCGTAGGAACACTCCCCTGCCACACAGTGTCCCATTTTGGTAAATGGACAACCCGTGTTTTTTGTGTGGTTGGTGGTAGAGTTGAATTGTATGAGCATTTAGTGTTTGAGAATTCAGCCCCGTGTACTCGTTAGAAGGGGGAGAGGCACCTGGCTGGCTCAGTCGGTAGTGCATGTGACTCTTAATCTCTGACTCGTAAGTTTGAGCCCCACATTGGGCTTAGGGTTTACTTCAAATGTGTACATACATAGGGGCGTCTTAAGTGTCTGCCTTCGGCTCAGGTCCTGATCTCACGGTTCTGGGGTCAGCCCTGTATCGGGCTCCCTGTTCAGTGGGGAGTTAGCTGCTCCCTCTGCCTCTGTCCCTCCCGCCCCCATTTAAAAAAAAAAAAAATATATATATATATATATATATTTTAAAGATTTTATTTATTTATCGGGGGGGGGAGAGAGCGAGCACAGGCAGACAGAATGGCAGGCAGAGGCAGAGGGAGAAGCAGGCTCCCTGCCGAGCAAGGAGCCTGATGTGGGACTCGATCCCAGGACACCGGCATCATGACCTGAGCCGAAGGCAGCTGCTTAACCAACTGAGCCACCCAGGCATCCCTCCCGCCCCCATTTGTACTCTTTCTCACACACATGCTCTCTCTGTTTCAAATAAATAAGTAAACTTAAAAAAAAATACACACACACACACGTGTGCGCGTGCCTCTCCAACAGCCCCTGGCTGCGTCTCCGGCTGCCAGGGGCCTTTCCCCATCCCATGAAGCAGGCCGGGCTCTGCTGCTGTCAGCTTGTGTGGCCCCTGTAAGGCACCGTATAGGAGGATCGTCGTTCTTTTGTCTGGCAAGGCCCCGGATAGAATCCAGCTTAAATGGGGGGAGTTTGGCACTCAGCTGCAGAAGCAAACTGTCCCGAGCTAGGGATAGTCTAGGGTCGTGCCCAGTTCAGCAGCACAAATACTAAAAATAGGAGTTTCCCGGGGACATTTGGATGACCTCATCCCTTGTCCTTTGAGGCTAATCCCAGCCCTGGGGCCATCACTTTCCAGCTTTTGAGGATTTACCAGCCACCATTACTGACAGTGACGGACCAGACAAAGCTGTGGCTGCTCATGGCCCTGGGTGCAGTGATGGGGGACCCTCCTGCCTGTCCCGGAAGCCTTGCCACCATCCAGAGATCTACTGGCCAGGGCCTTTATCTCACAGCCCCAACCAGACCCGTTTGGAAGATGTTGCCGGTTCCTTCTGTAGGTCCGAAGGCCGGGGCACATGTGCTCTCCCACCACAGAATCTTGAGGCATGTGGGAGGCCCTGCTCTTCTGCACAGTCTGGATGAGAGGTACAGCTGTTTCCCTGCAGCGTCCCCTCCCCGTGTGTCCGAGGACATCATGTGCTACAGTGGGCACAGAGTGGACGGCATCCTGACAGGCCACACGGAGCAGGAACCAGCTCTGCCTGGGCCTGCAGGCAGTGGGCCCACAGCTCACGGCTCCTTTCTGGATCAGTCTGGTCCTCCCAGCACGAGCTAGTTGCCTCGATTCCTGCAGGTCTCTGAGGTGCCCATTTGGGCTTCACTGGGCTGGTGGCCATTCTTTCCAGGGGAGAAACAGCTTTGGTGGGACGAAGCCTCAGTATAAGAGACCCGATCCTGAGCAGGCTCCAGGATCCTGGGCAAGCTGCTAGCTTCCCTTATTTAAACCTCAACTTCTCCCCTTCTGATGGGAGGAACAGTCCCCGCCACAGAGAGACGATGCAAAGAAGCATCCGGGGTCAACATGAGCTTCTTGGGCAGGTATCCCATGCGGGGTCCCTGTCGAGCCCACACGAGCTGCATCGCTCCCCAAGCCGGCGGGGGCCAACTAACCAACCACGTGCCTGGTGGGGTGATGGTGGGAAGCACAGTCGTAAATGGTTCATTTATCTGGGTCGCTCGCAGACACTGAAATGATAGAGAAAGAATCCTTTCACCATTTTCTAAACATAGGAAGATGCAGCATGTCCTGAGTTGGTGGGGTTCTCGTCGGGCAGAGGAGGTGGACGGGGTGAGGTGGGAAAGTGCCAGCCTCCCGCTGTGCTGGGGGGGCGGGCAGGAAAAGGCAGGCGAGGACCTCTGGGTGTTGCGTTACTGAGCGCTCTCCAAGGATGGTCTTTGTGGCCCGTGGGGCAAACCAGTGAATCTGGTGCTTTAGTAAATTATTATTTAAATGAGGGGATGAAGATTTTAAGTTCAGCTGTGTGCTCGCTGCCCGGACCCCCACGTGGGAGCGCCCTTGGGGGGCTGGCATAAGGCAGCAGGCATCGAACAGTGAGTGGAGAGGGTAGTGACGGAGGTCTCGTTCATGCTGCCATGCGTTCCTCATCTGGGGTTAACTGAGATGCTTCGTTGTTCTTTAGAAATTGGCCGTGGGGGTGCTCACGGCACCGAAAGGAAGCGTGGCCTTTCAGGGCTATGACTGCTGGTGAGCGTTTGTTCAGTAAGAGACTTCTCTTTCCCAGATGTCCTCGTCCTGACATCACCCTTCTCCCACCAAACTCTTCCGGAAAGGGCAGAATCCCCGGTGGCTGTTTGAGGCCGGCGCCTCGGTGGTGTGTCTTCCATCTGCCCCAGGGGTCTCCGAGGCTCTTATCCTTGCTGCCCTCTCGCCACGGCCGTCGTGTGCCCCCCTCCCTGCCACGGTTGCCAGAGCTGTCTTCCTAAGACCGCTGGGGGGGTGCAAACCCTCATCACAAGAGAGCGCCATGGTGCGCCCGCTTTGGGGAGGCCCCCGAGGCCATCACAGCCTGGCCCAGTCGTCTTTGCCGGGCCCTGAGCTATGGGCCGCCAGCCCCCAGCCTTGGCTCTTCCCTGAGCGCCAGGCCCCCTTGTGCCTGGTGCACGCTGGTTTTGCCACGGCCTAGAGTGGGTTCACCGCTCTCTGTCCTTCCCCCGGCTCTTCTTCCTTCAGGCCTCTGCCAAGACTGTCCCCACCCCACCCCGGCTTCCTTCAGTCCGAGTCAACTCAGGGCCCTTGCCCCCCACATGCCAAGAGCCCTGCGCCTACTCTGTCACAGCCTTTTCAGGCTGACCCCATGCAATGCCTGCACACAGGGGGAGGTCCACGTCCATGCCCAGAGGGAAAGTAGACCATCAGGGAAAGTGGTTATTACTGGTAGCTCCTATTTCTAAGTAATTCCAGGACATGAGGGTTTTTGGTTTTGGTTTGGTTTTGGTTTGTTTGTTTTAAGGATTTTATTTGTCAGAGAGAGAGAGGAAAAAAAAGAGAGAAAGCTCAAGCAGGGGGCGCAGCAGGCAGAAGGAGAAGCAGGTTCCCCCCAACCAAGGAGCCCGACACGGGATTTAATCCCAGGACCCTGGGATCATGACCTGAGCCAAAGTCAGCCACGTAACCAACTGAGCCATACAGGCCCCCTGGGATATGAGTTTTGATCCTGTCTTTGGCCTTGATACTGATAATCACTAATAAAATTGCCTAACAGGCAGGTACAGGAGCCATAATTGGTTAGTCCACCTCCAAGTTGCCACCATCTTGTTCAGGGATGTGATTTCTCTGTGCTGTTCTCTGCAGTCCTGGCCTCCTCTTCACAAGGATCCCGACCCCCACCGACATGAAACATGAAAGCCTGTCTTCCTGGTGCTGACAGTGGGGTGGGGAGTGTGGCCCACCTCATGCCGGACATGCCAGGTTCTTGTAACGTCTGGAATGTCACCAGCTTTTACATTGCAAGCAGAAATTTCAGTTTTAGGGCATCTGGGTGGCCCAGTCAGTTAAGCTCAGGTTGTGATCTCCAGGTCCTGGGATCCAGCCGCGAATCGGGCTTCCTGCAGGGAGCCTGCTTCTCCCTCTCCCTCTGCCCCTCCCCACCACTCATTCTCTCTCTCTCGAAAATAAATAAATAAATAAAAATTTTTAAAAAGAAAGAAAAGAAATTTCAGTTTCAGGGATGACTTTTGCAAAGTATCAAATTATGAATGTGATTTCCACCTTTCATTTCCTGCTTAATACCTAACATCGCTCTTTTCTGCCCCTATTCAAATAAGCAAGTCAGTTGCTGCTTTGAGATTAATTTAAGAGAATTCTTAAATGTCTGGCTACTAAACCCAGCTTTAGAGATTGAATATAGAATTTTGTGATCTATTGCAGTCCTAGTTTTTGGAAGAAAATTTGCATCATTTAGCAGGTATTTAAGATGCTGATAACATTTTATTTCCCAGTATACATAAATATGCATTCTGTCAGATGTTGGAATGCTTAGCAAACTAGTGCAATTTGTAATTTAATTTATCTGGTCACAGCATTTAATGAGGAAATATTTAGCATCAGTTTTTGCCTTCAGGTAACAAATAGAATTATATTAGGCAGTAATTTATGCAGAAAAGTGTTTTATAAATAGTAAAACACCAAATAAATGTTATTTGTTGTCCTAAAATATATGTTGAAAAGTAATCCAAAAGGGAAAATGTCTCCTCTGTTGTATAAAGTAATTAAAACTTTTTTTTTTAAATAGAAAAAACATCAGGGAAAGGCAAGAAAATTGTAGTGTGTCCGTGTTCATCAGGCTGGTAGCATAGTAACAGTCCGGAAATATAATGTTGCTTCTCTGCTGCCATGAACTTAGTTCTGACCTTTGGCTGCAGTCTCCTAGGACTGTGTCCCTTGGGTGGCAGCTTGCTGGTCCTGTGGCGGAGCTCCGTGGCTTCCCTGTGCTGGTCACCACAGCGGGGACAGCTGACAGGCCCCTTGCCAGCTCCCTTATGCCTCAGTTCACGAGTGGCAGGCAGATCGCTTCTGCCCACAGCCATCATCCAGACTGGAGACGGGGCCCACCTAACTCGCAGGGACCGCAGGACGGCGTGGAGCGTTTGGGGAGGGCAGGAGTCTCTGGTTCTGTCCTGACCATCGCAGCAGAGCAGTGTCTGGAGAGCTCTGTGTTCAGGCGGCCCCGGGGGCCCTCTGTGAGCTGGAAACCGCCGCCTGCAGTTACCCGTGTTCTTTGATCTGTCTCTTCAGTTCAGAATAAGCTGTTGTCTGTCCTGACATGTATGTTCCAGTCATCTTGACTTTTGTCCTGAAAGGGAATTTCTGTAATACGAACGCGTGTTCTGGTGGCGGTGGTGTTAGTCACTGCTGACCGGGCTGCGGGCCCCGTGTGTCTTTGTCACCACGTAGCTGTTCTCACCGTCCGCTCTAGTAGGGCAGATTGAAGACTCCAGCATAAAATTAATTTTCATTAAACATTTTAAAATCAGTATTTGTTTCTCAGCTATTTCTGTAATTTGCTGCTGAAGGTACTGTATTTTGATCGGTACTCGTCTTCCACTGTGGAATGTCCGAGCTCTGGGAAGTCTGCTCGAACTCCCTGCTAAGATATTCTGTAATAGAGTAAGGAAGGAAAAACCACAGTCAACTTCAGTGTGTGCACAAAGGAATACCGAGAATGGTTTGTGTCGTGGTCAGTTAATGCTTTCCAGCTGGTGTCCTAACTGAAGGCACCTGGCGAGATCGTCACGTAGCAGGATCCGTGCCTGGGCTTCAGGGCAGATCCGTGGGCTGCTGTCCGCTCCCAGTGACAACTGGCCGACAGGAGCGCGGCCATGGGACGTAGCTGTGCCAACCTCTCCCCCGCTTTAAAGTCAGAATGGCCCATCCCAATTACAGACTCAGCAAAAAACAGTCAAGAAAATGAAAAGGCAAGCCACGGACTGAGAGAAAAGAGGCACAAAGTGAATCTCACTAAAGACTTGTATCCAGAATACGCAAAGAAAGCCTCAAACCCAGTCACCAAAAGATAGACCATTCGATTTGAAAAATGGGCAAAAGACTTGATTAAGCACTTCACAAAAGAAGATAAGATAAGCACGTTATGCCCCATAAGCACATTACAAGATTCTCAGCATCATTAGTTACCAGGGAAAGGCAAGTTAAGACCATGACACGATACCTCCTCGCACTGGCTGGAATGGGCGGCGTGCCAAAGACGGCAAGACCAGGAGCTGGTGAGGGTGTGGGCCGCGCGGGCGCGCACAGCCAGTGGGCGAGCAGAATGGCACGTGTGCACCCCTCCCTGCCCCACGGCCCTGCACATCCACTCCTAGATACCACTCCGGCAAAACAACACACACTCACAAGTCTGTACAGGAACGACTGTCGCAGGGAGCAGACGCGGCGCCGATGTCGCTCGCCGAGGGCTGGTAGGGTGCCGCGCTGGCGGGCCGTGGGGGGTGCTCACAACACAAAGAAGCGGCACTGGGGACGGATCCTGCACGCCGTCCACGACTGACCGAAGCCACGAGAGCGCACCCGTGGTGGTCTCTGCGGACCCCTAGACCAGACTGAACTAACCCCTGGCGGTAGAAATCAGAAGGGTGGCGGGTGCCTCAGAACCGAGGGGATTGACTAGAGGCTCCAAGGGAACTTCCCGGGGCGATGAAAGTGTTCTGTAACTTGACAGGACGTGTGTTCCCTGGGTCTGTTCACATGTCAAAACTGACTGGGCTGAACATCCGATCCGCGCACGCGCTGGCGTCCCAGAGGCCACATGGCCGGTGTGGGGGAGTCGGGCTGGCCTGACTTCAGACCTTTGCCTCCTGGCTCAGCTGCGTCCTCACCCTGGGACCTTGGGCAGGTCTCTTCGTGTCTGAGTCCCGATGATGACCTTGTGTGTGACCTGAGATAATAGTCCCCGTGTGTCACTGTGGCGGGCCTCCAGGTGAGGCTGAGGCCGCGCCCCCCCCCCCACAGCAGTCGCTGGGTCACCACCTGCTGTGCCTCTTGCCAGGCAGACTGTTAACCAGGTGTAATTTCCCTTTAAAGCCTCCGCCCATTTCCTTTTCTCTTAAAACTGGTTTCAGGGGCGCCTGGGTAGCTAGCTCAGTGGGTTAAGCCTTGGCCTTCAGCTTGGGTCATGATCTCAGGGAGCCCCGCATTGGGTTTTCCGCTCAGTTGCTCAGTGGGGAGCCTGCTTCCTCCTCTCTCTCTGCCTGCCTCTCTGCCTACTTGTGATCTCTCTCTGTCAAATAAATAAAGTCTTAAAAAAAAAAAAATGGTTTCAGCTCCCAGGAGATGTGTGAACAGAAACATGGAGGTTCTAAGAGACTTAGCGACTATGAGTGAAATCTCCCCAGGATGAGGGTTTCCAATAAAGAGGAGTGCCCTTCCCGCAGATGCAGAATTTGCTGGTGGTCTGCGCGGACGTGTGGAAGCCACGGACGAGGCCCCCACACCTGCTAAGCCCGCACTCCTTGGCTCGGGGCCCAGTGCCCACAACATCCTGACGGCTTCACCCGTGGGGCAGGCGAGCCACCGCATGGTGCCGCATGTGGCGGGACAGCCGGAGGCCTCGCTGACCCTAGACAGCAGGAGCCACGGCAGAGGCAGCCTCACCCTCTTTCTTTGAAGGATAAAATCAAAGTCCATAGATTAAGTGAAGGATTCGTCATTTTACAAAAGTAGTTAGTGTGTGGCCTTTTCCTTTACTTGCCTACAGGAGCTGTAAAACTGACGAGCTTGGCGTGTGGCAATCAGCACATCTGGGCGTGTGACTCTAGGGGTGGCGTGTACTTCCGAGTGGGGACCCAGCCTCTCAACCCCAGTCTGATGCTTCCGGCCTGGATAATGATTGAGCCGCCAGTCCAGGTAAGCAAAACCGCGCAGACCACAGGCTGCTCCTCCGGAGACCGAGGCGGCCTCAGCGCAGTTCCTGGAAGCGGGGCCACACCCACTTGCGTAAGCAGGAGGGGGCAGAGGCAGGAGTCCCTGGAAGGGCAGCCCCCTGCGGGGGCTCACTCGTTGACATCCCAGTTGTGGAACTGCGAGCTGAACACCTCCTTAAAGGTGATCTGAGTCAGCACTTAAGAGACTTTTCCTCTCAAAAATAGTTTAACTTCTTACAAAACCAAAATCGTGTTTTAAAGAAATAAAATTGGGGGTACCTGGCTGGTTCAGTCGGTGGAGCGTATGACTCTTGATCTTGGGGTCGTGAGTTTAAGCCCCATGCTGGGCATAGAGCTTACTTAAAAATAAATAACTAAGTAAATAAAATTAAAATCAAACAGTACCCAAAAGTATAGCAAAGAAATTAAGAGTCACTTAAAATCTTGTTATGGAGACTGTCTATTATTAGCATTTTGTGAGTGCCTTTCCTGGTTGGTTGAAATTCTGTTTCCCAACCCCTCTACCCTGTCCCCTCCACAACCCCTGCCGTATTTCAGCTTACCATGTATCCTACATGTTTTTCTTCTTCTCTTGACTGTTCTACCACTCATATTAGAAGCACAAGCCTGATTTTAGGGCACTATTTAATTACTGTTTAGATCCTTTAAAGATCTAACGGGACTGGTCGCTATACTAGGTATATTTCTGTTAAAATTTATAATCAGGACCTTGTGATTTCATAAGAATTATCTGCTCCAACTCCTGCTAGTCCCTACTTTGTGACTTGGAAAAAACGAAGTTGCAGAGGTGCCTGGGTGGTTCAGTCCCTTAAGCATCTGCCTTCAGCTCAGGTGATCCCAGCATCCTGGGATCAAGTCCCTCATTGGGTTCCTTGCTTAGCAGGGAGCCTGCAAAAAAAAAAAAAAAAACAGAAAAAGAGTTCTAATTCACCTTTTTCATATTGTATAAATCAGGGGGCTTTATTCACAGAGTTGAGCAACAGTCAGTGTCCAGTTCCAGAACTTTCTCATCACCCCAAAATGAAAATCCATACTCATAAGTAGTTAACTCCTTTTCTCCTGGAACCTCCCCATTCCCTCAGCCATAAATCGCCCCTCTGTGGCTATGCCTTTGCCTGTTCCTGGATTTGTCTATTTTCTCTACATAGAATCATACCATATGTGGCTACCTTTGCTGTCTTTCATTTAGCGTCATGGTGAGAAGTGCTGTGGCATGTGGTAGCGTGTGTGAGTACTTTGTTCCTTTTATAACAGAGGAATGCTCCATCCGTGGAGGGACATCGTGCTTACCCGTTCGTCAGGCGATGGACATTTGGGTTGTGCCCACGTGTGGGCCGCTGTGAATGTTCGCAGATGAGTATTTGTGTGGAGTTGTGTGTTCAGTTCTGTTGGGTAGAGACCTTTAAAGGGGATTGCAGGGTCAGATGGTGAATGTGTGTTTTAAATGTTTAAGGACCTGGGCGGCTGTCCGGCTCAGCTGATGGGGCATGTGACTCTGGATCTCCGGGTTGTGGATTTGAGCCCCAAGTTGAGTGTAGAGATTACTTAAAAATAAAATCAAACAAATAAATGAATGGTTTTCTGCACAGGCAGTGGCTGCATCATTTTATATCCCACCAGTAAAGTATGAGGGTTCTAGTTTCTCCACATCCTCACCAAAAACTTTACTTGCCCAATGTTTTTATTCTAGCCATGCTAATAGTTTTAAAAATGGTATCTTATGCATTTCCCGAATGATTAATGATGTTGAAGATCTTTCCGTGTGCTTTTGGTCATCCGTGTATCTTCTTGGGAGAACAATACATTCAGATCCTTTGCTTATTTTTCAACTGGATTATTTGTCTTTTAATTATTGAATTTTAAGAGTTCTTGGGTGCCTGGGTGGCTCAGTGGGTTAATAAGCTTCTGCCTTTGGCTCCGGTCATGATCTCAGAGTCCTGGGATCAAGCCCCACATGGGGTTCTCTGCTCAGCGGGGAGCCTGCTTCCCCCTTTTCTCTGCCTGCCTCCTCTCTGCCTACTTGTGATCTCTCTCTCTGTCAAATAAATAAATAAAATCTTTTTTTAAAAAAGTTTAAAAAACAAACAAAAAAAGGGTTCTTTAGGTATTCTAGATACTAGACCCTTATCAGATATGCACTTTACGTAAGACTTTGATGATGTATGTACAACTGTTGCCTACTCCAGGGTCATGAAGATTTGCACCTGTATTTTCTTATAGACATCTTATATCTCTGGGGGCACTGGGTGGCTCAGTCATTAAGGGTCTGCTTTTCAGCTCAGGTCAGGATCTCAGGGTCCTGGAATCGAGCCCCACATTGGTCTCCCTGCTCAGCAGAAAGCCTGCTTCTCCCTCTCCCACTCCCCCTGCTTGTGTTCCCTCTCTCACTGTTATCTCTCTGTCAAATAAATAAGTAAAATCTTTAAAAAAAAAAAGAAAAGAAAAGAAAAAAGTAGTCTTATATTTCCAGGCCTTATATTTATTTTTTTAAGATACTATTTATTTGAAAAAGAGGACGCAAGCAGGGGGGCAGGGAGAGTGGGAGAGGGAGAAACTGGGACTTGAACCCAGAACCCTGGGATCACGACCTGGGCTGAAGGCAGATGCTTAACTGACTGAGCCACCCAGGCGCCCTCTAGCCCTAATATTTAGGTATTTGATTTATTTTCGGTTAATTTTTGTATGTGGTATGAGATAGATGTCTAAATTCACTCTTTTACACATGGATATCCAATTATACCAGCACCATTTATTGAAAAGACTTACTTTTACCCATTACATTCTCTTGGAGGTCTGTCAAAATTAATGCATCATAAATTTTTTTAAAGCACCAAAAATTAAGGTTTTTCACTTTTGTTCCATTTCAGTGACCTGTGTATCTATCATTATGCCAGTACCCACATTGTCCTGATTATTTAGCTTTGTTGTAAATTTCAAAACCAGGAAGTGGTTTTCCTTTTTCAAGATTTTTTGGTTACTCTGGATCCTTTCCATATCCATATGAATTGTAGGATCAGTTTGTCAATTTCTTTTTTTTTTTATCTATTTATTTATTTGACAGACAGAGATCACAAATAGGCAGAGAGGCAGGCAGAGAGAGAGAGGCAGGCTTCCCACCGAGCAGAGAGCCCAATGCGGGGCTCGATCCCAGGACCCCGAGATCATGACCTGAGCCGAAGGCAGAGGCTCAACCCACTGAGCCACCCAGGTGCCCCCAGTTTGTCAATTTCTGCAAAAAGAAGTGCCCGCTGGGATTTTTATAGGAATTGTGTGAATCTGTAGATCACTTGGGGGAAATTTTGCCATTGTCATAGAATTAAATCCTCCAATCCATGAACATGAGCTTCTTTGCACTTACTCAGATCTTCTTTAATTTCCTCTAGCAGTTGTGTGGTTTTCAGAGTATGTGTCTTTTTTCTACCTTTGTTAAATGTACTTCTGGGTCATTTATTCTTTTTGATGCTATTGTGAATGGAATTGTCTTCTCAGTTCCATTTCGGTTTGTTCATTGCTAGGATAAGTTTCTATATATTGATCATGTATCTGGAAAACTGGGTAGACATTTCTTCTAATAACTTTCTTGTGGATTGCTTAGGATTTCTTCTGTACAAAATCATGTCATTTACAAATAGGGATAATTTTACTTCTTCCTTTCCTATCTGGATGCCTTTTAATTCTTTTTCTTGTTTACTTACCCTGGCTGGAGCCTCCTGTACGATGTTGAGAAGTGTCGAGAGCTCGTTTTGTTCCTGATCTTAGGAGGAAAACATCCTTTCTTTCACCATTAAATAATGATATTAGCTGCGCATTGTTGAGAGCTCATTTTGTTCCTGATCTTAGGAGGAAAACATCCTTTCTTTCACCATTAAATAATGATATTAGCTGCGCCTTTTTTATAGATGCCCTTTTCAGACTGAAGAAGCCCCCTTCTATTCCTAGTTTGTTGAATTTTTTTTTTCCACGAAAATACTTTGGATTATGTCAAGTGCTTTTTCTGCATCTACTGAGATGATCATGTGGGTTTTTTTCCTTTATTAATATGAAGTTTTGTAGGGATTGACTTTTGTATATTGAACCACCTTTGGTGTTTGGGGTAAATCCTGCTTGGCTATGCCGTGTAATCTTTTATATATACGTTGCTGGATTTGGTCTGCTGGTATTTTGTCACGGATTTCTGTGTCCACAAGGGAGATTGGTCTTTGATTTTCTTTTCTTGTCATGTGTTTGTCTGGTTTTGCTCTCAAGGTGATGCTGACCTCTTAGGATGAGTCGAGAAGTGTTTCTTCCTCCTGTTTTTTGGAAGAGTTTCTGAAAGATGGGTGTTAATTTTTCTTTAAGCATTTTTACAGCTCCTCAGTGTAAGCCTGGACTTTTCTTAGTGAGATGGGTATTGATTCCTGAATCAGTCTCTTCGCTTGTTCGGGTCCATTTAGAGTTTTCTGTTTCTTCTTGATTCGGTTTGAGTAGTTTGTCTTTCCAGTGATTTGTTCACTTCGTCGCCTTTACATAACTTATCAGTACCCACGTGTTCGTAGTATCCCCTTGTACTCCTTTTTTTTCTGTGAGGTTGATAGTTACGCTCCCTCTCTCATTTCTGATTTTAGTGGTTTGAGGCTTCTCTCTTTTTTCCTTAGTCAGTAGAGCTAAAAGTTGTCAATTTTATTGATCTTTTCAAAGAATGTCTTTTGGTTTTGTTGACTTTTCTCTGTTGTGTTTTCTATTCCTGAGTTCATCTGTTTTCACTGTAATCCTTGTTCTTCTACAGCTTGTTGTGCAGAGTTCTGCTTGCTAGTGGTGTTCCTCTGAGAGTTCCCAGCAGTGTTTGTCACATGATCACATGCTATAGAAGACGTAGAGTGACCAGAAAGGTGTGCAGAATCCCAGCACGGGGCCATGCGAAGATCGTGGGGGGCTGCTGAGGGCGAGAGCGAGGTCTGCAGGGCACGTGGTGGGAGACGCGGCCGGTGGTTGCCGGGGGGCGAGGGGTGGTCAGACAGCGAATGCTACCAGTGGTGGGCTCCAGCCAGCCTTACCTCTCCTGGGGCCCTCTCTGCGGCCATGGGCCGCTCGGGTTACATCAGAGACTCTGTGGACCTGCAAACTGCTCTTGTTTTCTCTGTTTAGATTCTAGAATAGCCTCTAGGAAGTGGAGCTCAAATTGGGGAGAGAAAGCCTTACTTGGAGAGCTCCATGGACTGTAGCAATCAACAGCTTTGCCCAGGACAATGGCCAGGAGAGCACATTCATATGAAAGGGCCTCAGCTGTGCTCCGGATCTAGTGACGATTGCTAGATGGGCCGTGAAACACGATCTGTTCCAGGAGTCCCCTGACTGGAGCCACGTTTTATGACTCAGTTAGCTTTTAGTGCACTGGAGAAGACATTCACTTTCTGTGGACTTTGAAGATTCAAAATGCTTTTCAAATTGGTTCCTGTGGGGAAAAAAAACAGGCTCTGCATTTGCCCAGGCTTTTATACCGTGCTTTTTCCGCCCTGAGCTGCCGTAGTCCTGAATTTACCGCAGGACATAGGAATCAGGAGTGGCTCTCCCCACTTGGCAGAGGAAGCACGTGACTTGGGACAAACGAGTGACCGGGCGGAAGCACCACTCTCGTGAGTGACCAAGCTGAGACCCGGCGCCGGGCCTGCTGTGCTCTGCCAGTCGGCGAGGCCTGCGTCTCCGCAGCGGCTGGCACCCACCGCACAGCTGCAGAGGGCCTGACGAGAGGAGTGTGGCAGTGGGGAACTGCCGCTTCCCCTGGACGGTGTAGAAGGTCAGGGCCATGTGGTTGGATCCGAGCATTAGAGTTTAATGCAGTCATGATCGACCTTGCCCCACTTCATCTTACTCGTTCTTCCGTGTGGGCTCTTGGCCAGCGTGTGGAATGCGTTCGCCGTGGACTCGGAGGGAGGCGGGTCGCAGGTGCCGACAGGCACAGTGGGTGAAGCGCCAGAAACCCGTCTTAGCTAGCAGTGCCGACTCGATTTCTGTTTCTTTTCTCATCACCGGGGAAAACCTCCCCCCGGAGTAGTTTTGGGGTGAAGTTTTCACGAAGTACTCAAAACAAATGACTCAGTTTTCAGACTTCCTAACATATGGAAGGATTTGGAGAAAATATTTATAGTGTGTTTAGGATTTTTTTTTCTTTATTGGCATTTTTGCTTTAGTGAGAGAATGTTCTGTCCACATTAGAGGGTAGTGCAAGAGCAAAGTCAGTTGGCGATGTGACATCTCGCCTGACTGTGGGTACCGAGGGCCCCAGGACAAGATGAGGAGCGTCCGGCTTTGGCCTACCTCTTCTTTCGCCGTCCACTCGCTGCCCTCCACCTCCTGGTCCCCTCTCGGGACTCCTGAGCAGACTCTGCTCTTTGCTGAACCTGGCGCGGCACCTCACTTAGAGGGAGGCTGCAGCCCACCCTTCCTGCGTGGGCCACTTATCCATTCTCTGAGGCTCATCTACTCTGCCTGCGCTATGGCTATGTCTGGCAAATGGTCCAACTAATATTTAAAAGATCATTTAAATTCAGTTGCTTTAGGTATTTTTAGTTATATGAACAACAAAACAAGGAAATAACCTCCGTGGGAGTGCCGTGCTCCAGACCTGCCGGTAGGGATCTGTCGCGTGATGTGACTTTACGCATGAGATCTTTGGAAGAGTTCACACCTAACCACAGGAGAACTGTTGCCCGACAAGGGCTCACATTAAGAGGAGACCCCCCCCCACCTGAACTGGGCCGCCCATCGATTCCTCAAGATGAACGTCACGTCACTGCAGGACAGCAGAGCAGAGAGCAGGCCGAGGAGGTTTCCCTCTCCTTACCCCCAGTCGGAGGCACGGCTGAGCACCCCCGATGACTCATACCCTCTGGTGGCACCCACGAACCTGGCATAGGTCACTCTCAACAGGGGACAGAAGGTGGAAGGAGGGGGCACTCACAACCCAAAGCCAAGTTCTGTGGGTACAGCTAAGAATTTGGGGGGTATTCTGATGGATGACTAGTGGTCTGTCCTGAAATACAAATGCTTGTAGGCCCTCGGCTGAGGAAACCAGGTCCCTACTGCCTCACTGGGGAGGCCATGCGTTAGATCCCTCTCTTGCAAAGGCATGACGCTGTACAGCAAGTCAGCCTCGTGCCTCACTGGACTTTCCCCAGCACAGCTCGTCCTCCTGGGGTGGCGGGAGGGGTTGTTCTCTGGGACGGGGACCCTGAGCTTCACACGCCAGAGCAGCAGACGGAATCCCATTTGACAGTCCTGGCTTTGAAGAAGAGAAAGAAAAAGACTTTGCTAGTTAAATGTTTAGCGGCTAGGAGGTCTCTGCCCTGGAGGAGGGATGTTACAGGGATTTGCCCGGAAGGAGCCGAGTTAAGCTGTGAAGTGTTCATTCAGGGAAATCCCCAAAACTCGTCCGTATGACTCCACAGAGGACTTTCTGTTCCCCTGGAGAAACAGCACATTGTGGAGTAAAAACATCAGTTACAAAACATGTTCAGTGATTCTGTTTTCATTGAAAAAAATGATGTATACACTGAAAACTCCGTATCCACAGCAGGTGATAATGGGTGTGTCCAGGTGGTGCTGTTGTGGCTGATTTTTTTCTTCCTTTTGTTTACTGCTGTTTTCCAAAAATCTGGCAGTGAACTTACATTGCTTATGGAATAAGTAGTTCGTGACTCTGAATGATCTGAATAAGACTCAGTCTTAGGGAATAATCAAATATGTTCTCAAAGCTGTTTGTTGCCAGGCTGTTGGTAGCAGGGTGAACTTGACTCTTCTGCTGGTGCCATGAGGCTGTGTGTGGTGAGGGAAGCAGGGGCAGCACCCGCCCTGGCGGGAGGGGGGTTCTGCTTAGCACATCAGTGCGGTGGCCGTGGTTATAAATAATTAAGGATGTACTCTGAAAAGCCATTTAAAATTGTGTCCTGGCCAGGGGTGCCTGGTTGCTGCAATTGGTTGAGCACCTGACTCTTGATTTCGGCTCAGGTCATAATCGCAGGGTTGTGCGATCGAACCCTGCATCCAGCTCTGCATTCAGTGGGGTGTCTGCTTGGGATTTTCTCCCTCTCTCCCTCCTGCTCTGTCTCCCTCCCTCTCTCTCTCACTCTCTCTCTCTTTCAAATAGTAAATAAATAAAATCCTTTCTTAAAAAAGAAAGGATTTTATTTATTTATTTATTTATTTATTTTTATTTTTTATTTTATTTATTTATTTGCCAGAGAGAGAGAGAGCAAGCAGGCAGAGTGGCATGGCAGGCAGAGGCAGAGGGAGAAGCAGGCTCCCTGCCGAGCAAGGAATCCAATGTGGGACTCGATCCCAGGATCCCAGGATCACGACCTAAACTGAAGGCAGTGCCTTAACCAACTGAGCCACCCAGGCGCCCCAGTAAATAAATAAATCTTTTTTTAAAAAATCATGTCCTACTGAGTATTGGTAAAGAGAATTGTTCCCAGTGGAGTGGTGGCCCTAGCGGCTTTGGAGCTGGCCTTTGCCACCTAGCAGAGGTGACAGCAGGCCCACAACTACTACAGTTTGTGAGGCTTCCGTATCGTTCCAGTTATAGGAAATTCTAGAGCAGGTCAAACTGAACGGATCTTGGTGGCGGAAATCAGAACCATGGTTGCCTGGGGGGACACGGGCGGGGAGGGGGGTGATTGGCAGGGGCTTGAGGCTGCTTACCCGGGGGATGACCATTGCCGACACTCAGGGACTGGTGTGCCTGGTGTCCGTACACTTACTGCGTGTAGCCTCCATCTCAAGAGAGAACTGTGAACTGATATTTACTGTAGTTGATGATTTGCATGTTGAAGGTTTTGGGAGAAACTCTGCTGATGTCTGCAACTCTCCTTGAGGCCCCTTCAAGAAGCAGGTCGGACTCAGTGGACAGACGGACGGGCGGGTCCATGAGTAGGCATGCGTGGGGGGGGCATGGTTGGTAGTGAGTGTACGGGTGTTTCCATAGAATTCTCTCAGGTCTTTTGTATGTTCCAAATTGTCATAATGAAGCTTGGGTGAGGGCAGGTGGGTATTCCGTAATGTGTGTAAAGTCACAGGCGGAAATGTTAATTCACCTCCTTAACTTTCCAGCAGAGTCAGGAGAACAAAAAAGCCTAAAATATTCCCTCAAAAATACTTTCCGTCTGTGTGGAGGAAATACTTGCCTCTAAGAGTGGGGACACAGGGGACCCAATTGATCTGGGCACAGTGATGAGTAATGCTGCCTCCCTCTGCCATCCCCCTTTTGTCCCAGGCTCTCTCGGTGTCCTCCCACATGTGTGCTCACGTTGCCTAGCACGTGCTCTGAGGTCTGTGAACGCTGCGTGAGCTCTAGAACGTTGTCTTCCAAATGCCCTTCTTCTAGGGAGCTTCTTCATAGGTAGCCCTCTCTTAAGTTAAAATACATGACGCACAGACAAAATACCTTGCACAATCCATGTACACAGGAGGTATCGTCGCTCGAACATGAAATCTGAAGCTTTCGGCCAGTCAGATAAACTTATGCTTCCAGCCAGTACAGAGTAACAGGAACCAGATTTACCCTCCTGCCTGAAGTAGCTAAAATCCGGACAGATTGCGTGAAACCGTGGTTTTCAAGACTTTGGATGTCCAACAACGACCCCCTGGGAAATAGAAAACAAATGAGGTGAACCCTATGGTTGTCAGACTGTTGCAGTGGGAGGGGGACCCTAGGTAGGGGCTGGCCGAGCCCAGCCTACTCCTTGAGTTGAGGACATAGCACTGGGACCGTGGGAAGTGCAGGCCGCAGGACCTTGGGCGGAGACTGCAGAGCTGCAGAGGCCCCCAGGGCTTCAGCCCAGGAACTGACCAGGGCCAGAGAACCACCTGGCAGCGGTAGAAGGAGCATGCCTGGGAGCCCAGGCAGAGCCAGGGGTGGTTGCTGATCTCACCGTCCAGAGGAGGAAGCCTACGTCCTAACCATCCGGGATTGGGTCACTCAGGAGCATTTGGCTTCGGTGATGAGGCAAAAATCAGCCCCACGGTCAGTGCACCTCTAATACTGGTGACCAGAGCTTGAAATAAGCAAGAGCTGGAAGGATCAAACTATTTCTGAGTAACTTAGTGGCATCCTAGAACAAAACTCAAGAATATTTATAAATTCTGAAAATACCCAGTACCGACAAGATAAAATTCACATTGTCTTTTTTTCTTTTTTTAAAGATTGTGTTTATTTAAGAGAGAGAGAGAGAGAGAATGAGAGGAGAGAGATCAGCGGGAGAAGCAGATGAGCAGGGAGCCCGATGTGGGACTCGATCCCGGGACTCCAGGATCATGACCTGAGCCTCAGGCAGTTGCTTAACCAACTGAGCCACCCAGGCACCCAAATTCACATTGTCTTACATCTCATCAGGACTCTTCAGGCAAACAGAGAAACAGAAAAATATCCCCTACAGCGAGAGGAGGGAAATCCATCAACAGAAAATGACCCAGAAATGACCCAAATGATAAAACCCATAGGGTATTAAAACAGTTGTTATAACTTTACCTTTTCGTTCTAGATACTGGGGGAAAGACTGCATACATTAATAGGAAACCGGGGTATATAAAAAAGACCTAGATCACACTTCCAGGGATAAAAATTAAAATGTCTGAAATGGAAAATCCTCTACGAGACTGATGACTATGTAGACATTTCAGGAGTAAAGGTCAGGGAACTCAAAGATGCAGCAGTGAAGCCATTCAGACTAGAACAGAAAACAAAAAAAAAAGGCTGGAAGAAGCGGAGAGCAGCAGTTGGCAGGGGTAACCTCACAAGGCCTAGTTCACATGCAGCCCTCCCGAGGAGGGGGAGGAGCGGGGTGACTTGCAGAAATACTGCCAAAAGGTTTCCAAATTTGATGCAATAATTATGTTGAGTGAAGAAGCGAGACAGAAAGGCATACGTACTGTGTGATCAAGTTATAGAAAGTGTGAGAATGCTCGCTGGTGTGTGTTACAGAGAGCAGTGGTTGCCGACGGATCGGTGGGCGGGTGGGTTTATAGCGAGCGGCACAGGGATGATGTCTTGAGTCCGTATGTATGTCAAAACCTAACGAGTCGCACACGTCGGATGTGTACATCTTGTGTATGTCAGCTGCACCTCTGTGAGCTGGTGAGAACCCGGATCAAGCAGTGAACAGATGTCAGGGAGGAGGACCGCCCGCACTACGTCGTGCTGGGGGGTGCAGAGGGAACAGAAATGCACGAAGCTGCCTCCAGACGGGAGATAAGGGATCACTGACTCGAAGAAGAGGGTACGGTACGTTATGATGACAACCACGAAAAACACACTGATCGCCCCCAGTGGCCAGCCCTGGCTTCTGTGGGCCGCATAATATCTGAACTGGACCCTGTAGACACGGGCATTTCCAGTGACCAGCAAGCCACGGGTTTGGCCTGGTGTTTCTGAGTAGGGAAAAGTGCTGCCCCTTTGGACAGGACAGTCGGTGGCTGGGGACCATCCTGAGCACTGGCAGGCCTCAGTCGCCTGTGCCTTTCGGCACTAAATAGTATAGCCCCCAAATGAGAACTGGGACTGTAGGGTGCGGAGAACGTATTGCATGAAGGAAAGACTCGAGGTGTCCTTTGACCCACATCGGCGCAGAAGCTGAATGAGGAAGGTTTGCAGGGAGCCTGGAAATTCTCTGGCCTGGTTCCATGGGTCGTTTGCACATCTGAGAGACAAAGCTGAGTTGGAATGGAAGTGGGAACCCTGAGGTAGAACGCTTTTGCATGAAGAAAGCCGACCCTTGCTGGAATCCAGCCTTCTCTCGGGTACTGGACCAGCCCCCCTGTGTGAGCCTGCTGACCCTGTGGGTGTCCCCGCTCAGGTCCTGTGGAGCCAGCGGGGCCCGAGTCCATGGTGTTGCAGGAGGCTGCCCTCCCAGCTGGTCTGCACACACATGCGTGCACAGACCCGGCGGGACGCGGGTGCGCAGTCTCCTGCCCGGCCACCTGCAGTGGCCTTCGCTCTTGGCGCTAGGGTGCGTTGCTCTGGGAAGCTGTGGCCTCCAGCCGGGAATGTCTCCACCAGAGGCAGAGCCTATTACTTGGCATCAGAAGAACCTGAACTAATACTTCTCTTTTTCCATGAGACCAAGAGACCTTGGGAAAGTTGCCCAAACTCTCTGGCCCTTCATTTCCTGACCAGTAGAGTGGAGAATCAGAGCCACGTGAGGCCCACCCGAGGCATGTTTTCAGAGGTCCTGGCATAGGTCCCTCTCCTGGAGATAAGCTTAGCAGGCTGCAGCGGGCTCCACGGTGCCTCTGTTGGCTAGTTTTAGTCCAGGTCACCCTCATCAGGATGGAGGTTAACATATCACCTAGAAGAAGCTCCAGGAAACAGGCCTCCCCACCTGTTTCCCCCTCCCTGGAAAGCTCCTTCCCTTTAACTTTCTATCCGTGAATGACCGCTTAGGGAGCAATATCTCATTCCTTCTAGCTCTAAGTGTTTTCATTTGAGGTCCTCTCTATCCTGGATCCCAGTCTTCCTCTTCCTTTCTTTTGGTGAGCTCTGTCCTCCAGTTGGTCCCTGAGAATGGCTCATGGTAAGTAACTTGAAAGTCTTCTGCCCACATTCTCCCTTGGCCTTGGCTGGGTAGAGTAATCTGGCTTGGAAATCGTTTTCCTTCATAATTTTGCAGGGTTTCCTCTGTCATCTGATGTCCAGCATTGCTGTTGAGAAGTCTGAGCCATTCTGTTCCTTGATCCTCGCTATCCAACCTGCTTCTGTCTCTGGTAGTTTGTAAGGTCTCTCTGTTCCCACTGTTTCCAGAAGAGACAGTGACACGCCCCGAGGAGGGCCCGTTTTAGCCTCTGTGCTG
The DNA here is from genome assembly GCF_020171115.1 of Neogale vison. Classification (NCBI taxonomy): domain Eukaryota; kingdom Metazoa; phylum Chordata; class Mammalia; order Carnivora; family Mustelidae; genus Neogale; species Neogale vison. The sequence goes on along the minus strand of NC_058103.1, from coordinate 3,527,880 downwards.
ACAGGTCTCCCAGCCTGGAGTCCGTGTCCTGCTACCCCACTGGCAGTCTGCTTCCCGCCTCTGCCCTCCTGTTTTCTCCGTTTGCCCTGCTTCTGTCCTGAGGACTTCCTAACCGGCAGCCTCCACTGTTCTTCCCTCTCCCGTTTTCCCCTCTTCGGCTCTTGTCCTGCTTCCTAAAAGACACTCTCAGCCTCTTCCTGCGCTCCATCGTTGGATGACTTTGTGGGCCTCTTTTAGTTCCCGGAAGCCCCTGTTGCTCTCCCACTGTCCAGCCCCCTTGTGTCCCCACCCTCCAGGGTGTGTCTGAAGTTTCTTCTCCCGTGTGGTCTCCATGCTTGTTCTCTGCGTCTGTCTCATCTTCTCCGTGGCAGATGCTGGCCTCGGGCATTGGCAGTCTTGGTTCTGAGAGCGGGGCACACCGCTGGGAGGAGCTTCGCCCGGGGCTCCCTGCGTGGTGGCTGGCTGGGCTGTGTTGCTGGGCTCCCTGCATACGGTCGGTGGCTTTCAGCCTTCTGGCCCCACTAGGGCCTTCCTGCTCCCCACCGCCTTGCCACTTCCTCAGGTGGCCGCCTGCTCCTCTCCCTCTCCCAGCGCAGAGGAGGTTGGAGCCCGTGTGAGCTCCTGTTCACTCTGTGTGTCTTCTCACTAGAAGGGAGGTGTAAGAAGGGAGCTGTTCACACTGCGTGTCTTCTCACTGGAAGGGAGGTGTGAGCTCCTGTTCTCACTGTGCGTCGCGGAGGGAGTGAGAAGGGAGGTGTGCGTTCACTCTGCTGTCCTGGCCCAGGAGGCTGTGGGGCTTCAGGCTCCGCCGCTGATTCTGAGCCCCTCGTGCTGAGAACCTGGGTGGAGGCCACCTTGTTTCAACTTCACACTCCGCGGTCAGGCGCTCGGGGGATGCCCACAGCCCCTTGCCAGGCTCCTTCAGCCCTCAGACATCGGGGTGGTGGTTAGGGTGGGCAGAGCAGCCGGCCAGCGGGACCGCAGGGCCAGGCCTGCCTGTGAGCGGCTGCCGGGAGGTCAGCTGTCAGACGCCCAGGGGCCGGTGCCGCCGGGTAGTGCCTGCGGGCTCCCGGCATCCTTGCAGCTCGGAGCCCCAGTGCGGACCCCGGCCCAGGTGTCGGGCTGGCGTCAGGGGCAGGGTCTCCGGCAGTGGACAGAGGAGTGGCCGCAGTCGGCTTCGCCAGCCCCGCCTGAGGAGGACGAGAACACAACAGCTGCCTAGGAAAGCTGCCTCTGCACGTGCTGTTCGACACTTCCTCTGCTCTCGGCAGATCAACTCGCCGGCTTCCCCGTCACACCTGAGACCAGATGCGGAGCTGTCCGAGATCGCCGGAGCCAGTGCGGGAGTGGCGGGGACAGGGTGTCCGGCTTTGCCGTCGGCTGACCAGGGAACAGAAGCGGGGAGCCTTTCTCCCGTGCAAAACCGCAGACCCGGGCTCGGGTAGCTCTGTCCGCTGGGCCGGCGGTTTGCAAACATCCTTCGCAGCGGAGCTCGCTCTTCAGGTAACCGCTCACCTGCGGCCTGATGCGTTCGTGTCCCGGCAGAGCTGTCTGGGCGGCGCTGGCCAGGAGGCCGTCACCGCAGCCATGGGGCGGCTCACAGGGCCAGCACTCCATGGGCCTCCCGTGGAAGACCTGCCCTTGGTCTCCGGCAGCGAGGCCAGAGGACACGGCCTGGCGGTCAGAGTCGGCTGCAACCCGGCATCAGAACACGAAAACCCAGAGTCAGGGGCCTGGCGGGTCATCTGACTCACGCTCGGAACGGGGACATGGAGCCCGAGGGAGAGGACATCTATCCGGGGACACATGCTGAGTGGGAAGAAAAGACAGCAGGGTCCGTGCGTTGGAGCCTCGGCGCTCACTCCCCCTGACAGTCTGCTGGCGCCTTAAATGCAGGCCTGTTAATACCCATGTCTGATTCTCAAGCTTCAGAGATTCGAAGGAAGAGACCAGAAGCAGGAAGGGGATCTGCAACAGGGGAGACATAGAAAACCTAAAGGGACCACACAGAAGTCCGAGCATACGAGAACCGTGGGGCCACGGACAGAGGGCCAGCAAACCGCACGCCGGAGGACCTCACGGCGGCCGCTTCCGGCAGTCACTGCACACCGAGGAAGAGTGATGTCACACAGTGGGTCACAAGTGCGAGGTGGATTGACGAGTCAGTAAATGAGAGATACCAGGAGGGAGACTCCTGGGAGCGATGGGGAAGAGTCCGGAAGGTGGTGGTCGTAGGGCTGGTCCCTGGCCCTGCCCGGTGTCTCCCGTGGTGACGTGGGTGCATGTGCCACCACTTTGCTGGCTCTGTGTGTTCCTGAAATAGTCCCGCTGAATTTTGTCGAGGTTCACATGAGACCTGTACCTAAACGATCTGTCCAGACAAACACTTCCTTTGGTCATAAAATTTTCAATATTTTTTTTCTTTTGCCCTGGGTGTATTCGCATTCTGGCTAACGGGTGTGTGCTCACGCGTGTGTGAGTGTGTGTGTACATGTGTGCACGCACTTCTTAGGGTAAAAACTTCACCTGCTGGAAGTTGGGAGAACTCTGAGCTGAGCCCCCAGAGCCCTGAGCTCCAGGCTTAGCTCTGCTGCGGGCCTTCCCCGTCAGCACCAGATTCATCACTTTCCTCACCCGGAATTTGAGGGAGTCGGTTTAGCTGATCTGCTGGGTTCCTTCCAGCCCAAAATCGTTTGAACAATCCTTTAAAACAGAAAAGTCAGAGATTTTGTTAGTAAGAAGTGCTGTTTCCATGGAACCTGGAGTCAGCTGTACTGCCCTCCCTCTCACTGGGGGCAACCATCTAGTTCCAGAGCATGTTCGTCGGGTTTCAAGAAATCGCTCTGCCTATAGCGGCCACCCCCCAGCCCCCTTCCCCAGGCCCCTAGCAACCACGAATCTGCTTTCTCTCTGTACCCATCGGCCTCTTGCGGACATTTCCTATAAAGGGACTGCTATGCTAGGTGGCCTTTTGTGATGGGCTCCTTTCAGAGCATTGGGTGTTCAAGGTGTGTTTGTGTTTTTCTGTATCCGTTCTTCCGCTGAATGGTACCCCCTGTGGACAGACCACGTGTCACCCAGCCACTCGACAGCTGATGGGCCACTTGGGCCGCTTCGACCTTCTGACTGTTGTGAAGACCGTTGCTGTGAACACTCGTGTGGGTGCTGTTTGAACATCCGACCCAGCTCTTCAGGCGTTATCTAGGAGTGGGATTTCGGGGTCATGCGGTCATTCTGTGTCTAATCTTTTGAGGTTAAACTGCCTGTTTCCCACGGTGGCCGCAGCACGTCAAGTAGGAGGGTTCCCATGTCTCCACATCCTCTCCACTTGTTACTTCCCATTTTCCTTTTTCTAGTCCTCCTAGTCGGTACAAAACGGTACTGCGTGGTTTTGACTCACATCTCCCTAATGACTAACGATGTCGACCATCTTTTCATGGTGGTGTTGGCCGTTCGTATGTCTTCTTTAGATAAATGTCTGTTCAAGTCCTTTGCCTGTTTTTTAAATGGTTCGTTTATGTTTTTGTTGGTTCTACGAGTTCTTTATTTATTTTGGACACTAGACCCTTACTAGATATGTGGCTGGCAGATGCTTTCTCACATCGTGTGGGCCGTCTTTACAGTGTTCTGCGATACACAGGAGTTCTTCATTTTGGTGAAGTCTAGTTTATCTCTCCTCTTTATCGCTCATGCCTTTCGTATCATATCTAAGACACCTTTGCCAGATTTAGCTCTCATTTATTTTTGATTCATTTCCAGATGATTTTGTATATGGTGTGAGGTAAGGGTCTGCCCTCCCTCTCTCACACGTGTGCTCTCCGACTGTGCCGGCACCGCTTGTCGAAGACTCTGCTCTTTTCCCACTGAATGATCTTGGCAGTCACTTGACTGTGTGGATTTTTTCCTTAACTCTCAGCTCCATTCCATTGACTTCTGTGTCTGTCCGTGGGCCAGTACCACACTGTTTGAACACTGTAGCTTCATAATAGTGTTGAAATCAGGAAGCGTGAGTCTTCCAAATTTTTCTTTTTTAAGATTGTTTTGGCTACTCAGGGTCCCTTGCAATTCCACATGAATTTTAGGATTTACCTTTCCATTTCTGTTGAACTGAGCTGGGATTTTGATAGAGCTTGCTGTAGACTGCTTTAGAAGTATCACCTTGCCTACTTCTTGACAGAAGGGCAGGGCAGTTTCTCAAAAGGTAACCCACAGAGGAGCGCCTGGGTGGCTCAGGTGGTTGACCAACTCACTGTTGATTTTGGCTCAGCTCATGATCCTCAAGGTCGTGAGATTGAGCCCTACATCTGGCTCCTTCTCCCTCTCCCTATGCTCTTCCCCCTCCATGCTTTTCTCTCAAATAAATAAAATCTTTACCAAAAAAAGGAGGGGAGGTAACCCACAGGTAATCAGAACAGAATTGCCTGAGCTCTTTGTTTTATGAACAGGTCATGTCTGGGCCCTAGCCCCGGAGTCTGATGCAGAAAGGCTGACTCAAGCCCAGGAATGTGCCATTTGTTCATTCATTCATTCATTCCTTAATATAGTTCTACTTAAGTTCCGGTCTGTTACCATACAGTGTTCTCTTAGTCTGAGGTGTGCACTGGGCCGATTCGGCCCTCGCACACGTGTCCCGGCGCTGCTCCCACGTGTGCTCCTTAAGCCCCATTCCCCGCCTCCCCTAGGTCTGTTCTGTTGTAGTTACGGGTCTGTTTCTGGGTTCCTCTCTCTTTTTTTCCATGTGCTCATTTGTCTTGTTCCTTAAATTCCACACATGAGTGAAGTCATACGACATTTGTCTTTCTCTGACAGACTGATTTCACTTAGCATAGTGCCCTCTGGCTCCCTCCTCAAATGGCAAGATTTCATTCTTTTTTTTTTTTTAATGGCTAAATAATAAGGAATGTGCCATTTTAATAAGTTCCCCACACAGATCCTGGGGACTTAAGGTTTAGGAACCACGGGACCCGCTCTCACTCACCTTCCCTCTGGAGGGGCTTGGGTTCAGCAAAAACAAGCTTCCTCGTTTGAAAACGGCCCATGTGATGCGTTGTCTTCACAGCTGGCTCCCTGTTCACCCCCACCTCGGCGTTCGCTTTTCCACGTGTCAGGACTTCTCCCGTCGCCATTTGGGAAACCCTGTGTCTTGGACCATGTTCAAGAGCCCTCAGAGTGGTGGCAGAGGGCGAGTGACATTGATGGAACCTTTGCTGCCTTGTCTCCCCAAGGAGGTGCCTTTCTTTTCCATATGGCCTCCAACTTGACCCTTTTCTCACAGAGACCAAGGCGCCATGCCCTCAAGTCAGCCGAGAAGGCTTTTGTACGTGGCATCTTGTTTCTTACCATCTGCCCTCAGGGACCTCCTCCAAGCTCTCCCTCTCCGAACACCTTCAGCCTCAGAGCCCTGGGCCCCAGCGAAGCTTCCCGCACTGTATGAGGAGGCAGGCCTTGTGCAGTGCCGCCCTGCCCTTCCCACTCCAGCCGCCTGGCCTGGCGTCTGGCCCCAGGGCCCTTGCCGGCTCCTTCCCGGTGCCCTCACACCCCCTGACGCGCTCGTCCTGCCGTCCCGGCCCCGGTCTGACGCACGCCGTATGTCCTCAGAGCACCTCACACTGGCCTTCCCTGTTGGAGTCTTCTCTTTCTTTGTGGGACTCCGCGATGAACGATGTATCTCTCCCCAGACTTTATGCCAGCGGTCAGGAAGATTGATTCCTAGCCCCTCGCACGGGGCCTGGCCCATGGCAGGTGCTCAGGTGAAGCTCTGTTGGCTGGGTTGGTGACCTGGTAGCTGGTAGGAGCGTGGTGGAGGCACAAGGGGTAGGCAGGTATGTGCTGACGGGGAGGTAGGTAGCTGGGTGGGCAGGCGGCAGAGGGCCCGGCTGAGAGGCTGGCAAGCGCCAGTCAGTGAGTTTCCAGAACCTCCATTCTCTCCGCTTCAACAAACATTCCTCAGGGCCTACTGTTTGATTGTCTTTTGGGAAACAAAGGTCACTAAGACACAGTGTGTTGTTGGGACCACGACCCTGGTGTCCCAGAGACTGGTGGGAGCTTGTGGGGCCGGTAGCACTTGGCACCTGATGGCTCTTCTGCGAGGTCTCCTCCCTCCGTGCGACAAGGCCCCCCTCCAGGGAAGAAGTCCTCCGCTCCTCCAGGGTAGGACTGCGCGCAGGCCCTAAGCCTGCCCCCCACCCGGGCTTTGCCACCCTTTCCCCCGCCTTCCCCTCCCGGTTTGCTGTCTTCTCGCTCTTAACCCTTCTCAGTTGGGTCCCAAGGCCCCAGGCCACTCCCGGTCTGCCCAGGTCTCCAGGGACGGCTAGGGACCTCATTTTGTATTCCTCCTGACCTCTGAGTCACACCCAACACCCATGTCCAGCCCTTCCTGCTTGCCACTGCTGTGTTACTATCCCATCGGTCACAGAGGTTTCCATGACTCTGCCTGAGAATGACGGCATCGCAAATGCCAGGGACTGGCCCTCCGAGAGCACCTGATGCGGGGCCCAGGTCTGTCTTTCAGAAAGCCCTGAGTGACTGGGGAGAGCCCCTGTTGGAATCACAGCTGTGGCGGCCTGGGGAAGGGCTTTGGATATGGCGAACTGAGCCAAAAGCAGAGCACAAAATGACATAAGCCAGATTTTTTTTTTTAATAAAGAGCTTGCCATAGGAAAAAAGCTAAAAATTAATCAAAGTATTAACAGTCAATGTCCTCAAAATCACTTTTTACAATTCCTTCTGATTTTGTTGTTGATGTTCTCTAACGAGCCTGTGGGAGTGTAGGGCCCGGGGGCTGGGATTTTGTGGTGTTCACTAGCAGGCGGCTGGGACCCTGAGTCATGCCCACTCTTTCCAGAAGCCTCTGGTATGCTCGGTTTGACCTGCTCAGGCTCACTTGGCCCCAGACTGTGGCGTTCCTCTCTTGCAGCCACGCAGCCGGTAGACCTGAGGGCCCCGTGCTCAGCAGGAGCTCTCGGGTGCCCTCCAGGAGGCCCAGGGAGAGAGACAGCCTTAGGGGTGGGTGACGTAGGTGAGGGCGAGTGAGAGGCACAGACTTCCATTAGTGAAATAAGGAAGTCACGGATGTGGGAAGTACAGCACGGCGGACAATCAGCGGCGCCGTCAGGACACTGCTTGGTGACGCGTGGCGACGCACTTCCTGCGGGAGCCCTGGGGACGTGCGGAATGCTGAGCCGCTGTGTCGTGCGCCTGAGATGGAGGCGGCGCCGTAGGGTGATTCTCCTGCAGTTTAAAAAGTTGAAACAGTAGTCTACGAACGAAAGAACAAATCCAAAGTGACCGTTACCAAAGAAAATCTAAGTTCACCAAATAAATCCTGCAAAGGTCCAGGGAGGCGGCTGCCGAACTCGGGGACAAGCCCTTGCTGTGAGTGAGCGCGGGGCCCACTGTGGCTCATGGTGCGCAGGCTCCGGCCGGGAGTCACCCGGACACCTCTTAGCACCGTCTGCTCCAGGGAAGCAGGAAGTCAGTTGCTTTTAGCTGTGGCGGTTTTCCCGGTTCCTGGCCCTAGGACGTGTCCAGCCCCACCGGTCTGGCGGGCCCTCAGGTGCTCACTCACGACTCTGCGGGGTGCCCGAGCCCCGCCGGCTGACTGGCCGTGTCCGCTGCCCACCTCCCAGCTGCCGACTTTGTGGCCATTCCTTTCCTTCTTCTGGGAAGGGCATGAGTGGATCTCGCTAGAGGCCTCTCTCTGTCTTCGCACTCTGACTCAGCAGCCACTGTGCTCACGTGTCTGTTTATCAACCCGCCTGTGCAGGGGAAGGATCCAGATAAGCAGCAGCCCTGCCCGGAGTGACGTGGCTGGCACCTTGCATGCCTGCCCAGAGACGGTCCACTGCCACCCCTGGGCTGGGCCATCTCTTGTCTCGCCAGGATTCAGAGCGGGCCTCTCCGAGGTGTGTCCTCCCAACGTCCAGGATTATATCGCGTTAGCCTGTTTGCACAACCGTCTAGTGGCTTCTCACCTCACTCAGCACGAAATCCACTTCCTCCCTCCGCCGGTGGCCCGCCCTCATGCCCTCTCACCTCTCTCCACTCTGTCTCTGGTCACGGGGCTCTAGCCACCCTGTGTCCTTCCTGCTTCCAAACCTGCACCTGTCTGTGGGTTCTGCCATCACTGGGCCTGTCCAGCGTACCTTCCCGGGGTGGCCGGGTCAGGCGACCCCCCGCCCGGCCAGCCACCCCTCCTGCACCAAGGCTCTCCGAGCGCCCCCTCACCCAGCCCTCCGAGTAGACTGAAAGCCCCCGGGGGCCGGGGTGTGTGGTTTGTTTGCACTGAGGTCTGTCTCCCCAGTGCCTGGCACAGGGCCCAGTGCACTGCAGGTGCTCCTCGTCCAGCAGGCAGTTGCAGGACCCCCGATGGACGTGTTCAGGAGGCAGTGGGTCCGAGAGCTCCGGCAGCATGAGCCCCCCACCGTGGGGCTGGCATGGTGTTCCGTGCGACCCAGTCTGGGAGTTGCTGCAAGACGATCTTCTTCATAAGGACGTTCTGCTCTTCCTCTTCCAGTGCACAGTTACTGGCCTCCCTGTGCGCTTTCATTTGGACCATCTTTGCTCCTCTGTCCTCTGAGACTGGGCCTGCGGCCCTCCCTCTCCCCGTGGTCTCCCCTGGGCTGTCCCGGGGCAGGCCTCCAGCTGCTGGGGAGGGCCGTTACCCGTTTCAAAGGCCTCTGTGCCGCCGCCTCTGTCGGAGTGAGGTTCGCGTCCCGTGTGGGGTGTGGAGAGCAGGCAGGGTGGTAAGTGGGTGCACATCCAGGCTCGTGTTCAGGTTCCAGATCTGTGCTCAAGAGTGTGAAAACCCAGCAAACTATACGCTTAGGATTTGTGTGCATTTTTGGATGCGTGTGAACCTTCGATAAAAAGTGAGTGGGGTGGGGCTCCTGGGTGGTTCAGTGGGTTGAAGCCTCTGCCTTCGGCTCAGGTCATGGTCCTGGGGTCCTGGGATCGAGCCCCGCGTCGGGCTCTCTGCTCAGCGGGGAGCCTGCTTCCTCTCTCTGCCTCTTTCTCTGCCTGCTTGTGATCTCTGTCTGTCAAATAAATGAAAAAAATCTTTGAAAAAAAAAAAAAAAGAGTGGGGTAAGCAGGTGTCCAGACGCCTTGGATTCTGGTACCCCGAGCAGCCCTCAGAGTTGGAGCAGGGCCAGGTGCTCTGTAGCTTTGTGTGTGGTCCCGCGGGATCCAGCCCCAGGCCCACAGTCCTGGCTGCCCGGCGGACAGGGGAGATGGCGGGTGCCCCCTCGGAGCTCACCTGTGCATCTGCAGCCTGGTGCTGGGGAGTGACTCGGGGTTTTACGTGCTACTCGGGTTTTATATTGGTGGCCGTTGTCCGGGGTGGTGCCAAGCCTCAGCGACGTCTCAGCGGCCTGGTCCTCCACAGGGACTGGTTCGGTAGCACGGTCACGAAAAGCTTGTAGAACCAATCGCACAACCCCTCCCCCCATACACGTGCTCCCCACTGAGCCTCCCTTGCTGGCCCTTTACCCCCCAGCTGCTGTGTGTCCCTCGGGCTGCCTTCTCTCTGGATGGCTGTCACAGGGCTGTCCCCCGTCACGGCGCTCCTTTTATTTCTTGATGGCACCTGTCCTCCCCTGAAACCAGCCTTCAGAAACCTTATGATTCTTGCCTGACCGATCCCGTCCCCCGCACAGGCAGCCCAGTCTGCCCAACTCGCCCAGGCTCCCCGGGCCTCGTGTCTGCAGGCCTGATGCGCTGAGCCAGGGTGCCCTCGCCTGTGGCCGTAGGACTCGGGACGGATGCCGGTTCTCTCTCGAAGCGCCACAGATGGACAGATGGCCCCTGCTGCGAGGCTGGGAGCGCGTGGCCGCTCGTGTGCCCGTGAGCTCCATATACGGGAGAAATTTGGAGCAGCCAGAGGCAGGCCCAGGTCGGGAGGGGAGGTGGGAAGCTCGCGGCGCCCGGAAGCAGCTGGCAGCAGCTTCAGGGTTCCCCCGCTCCGGAAGCACAGGAGGCTATTCTGAGGGCCGTGCAGCAGGCAAGGCAGAGATGCCGGGCGGTGGGTGACACGCCGGGAGATGTCCCAGTGGTGGGTGACAACGCAGTGTGAGGAACCTCCGTCCGGACGGCGGCCGCTGTCCTCCGTGTGCCCCGGTCTCCCATCGGCTGAGCCGCTGGGCACCTGCTGGCCCCCTGCTCAGAGGCTGGCTCATCCGTTCGTGAATCAAGCGGGTGGGAAGCCCCTGCCCCGAGTGGCCCGTAGTGAGACCCGGAGCCCCTGGCCCCCTTAGTGGGGCGGAGGGAGCATGAAGAGCCCCTCTGCCCACACGTGCCTTGAGGGGGTCTGGTGGCTGGCCTGGAGGTTGTGTGATGTCAGCGTGACAACAGGAAGCCCCTCGTGCAGCTGTGTCTTGAGCGTGAGGCATGGAGAGGGACCGCGTCCACCACAGCCCGGGGGAAGAAGCGCGGCGCCGCGTGTCAGTGCTGAGCGCCCGCCGGGGGCTGCTTTGGGTCCAGTTGAGGCAGCTCGGGAAGGCAGGGCCCACCAAGGTCCGGGAAAATGCACAGTGTCGGTTGGTAGCGGGGGGACAGCCAGACCCTGGGCTCGGTGCTCACCAGCACTGCCGGTGACAGGGCCGGGACTGTACAGATGGCTCTGTCCTCACGGGCAGGGAAGCGCCGGCTAAGGGGCGGGCAGCCCTGGATGAACCAGAACAGGTCAGTAGGTGGCAAACACAACACTGAAGGGGCTTCCCCTTGTCCTGTGAAAAGTGGACAAGGGACCAGGAGCTATGGAACATGGGAACGTGGACCCAGGCTGAGTGGGGAGTAGGGCAGGGCAGCTGGCATTGTGCCCACTTGGGGACGGGAAGCCAACCCAGTAGGGAATGTCACTGCCCAAGGGGACATGCTGGAGGGCAGCTCAAGCCCAGAGGTGTCCTCCCGTTGGGTGGCAGGACCCAGGCCAGGTGGGTGGCTCCAGATGGGCCCTTTACAAGCATGGTGCCTAAAGAAGAGACGGTGGGAGTTAAATGATGCCCTTGTTCTTAGCTGACATTGGTCATGAGGCCACCAAGGGCCAGGCCTGTGCCTGGTGGGCAGAGTCATTGGCCTTCTGGCCTGCCAGTCCCCACTTCCTGCTGTGCACACAGAGGCTCTCTCGTGGTCAGCCTGGCCCTCGTCCTGTCCCACCTGAGTGAAAAGGAGAGTGGAAGCTAGGGCTCCGAGTGCGTGGGGCGGCCCGCCGCGACACCAACCTCGCCCCTCCCCAGGCCCCCCCGCCCCCTGATGGAGTTCCTGGGGGGCGGACAGCAGCCTCCTTCCTGCACCTCTGTCACAGTCCCACGACAGCAATAGCATATCTTGGATTTTATTTGTATAGTTTTTTTAAACATTTACTTACTTATTTTAGAGAGAGAGGGAGAAAGGGAGCACACAGGGAGTAGGGGAAGCAGAGGGAGAGGCAGTCCTAAGCAGACTGCACTGAGCACAGAGCCTGACGCGGGGCTCGGTCTCACAACCCTGAGGTTATGACCTGACCCAGAATCAAGAGTCAGGTGTTTAAGCAACTGCACCACCCAGGCACCCCATTTCTATACTTTTTTAAACTAAACTTTTTATCTTGAAAAAACTTCAGGCCAACAGAAATCCTGCAGGTATATTTCAACAAAGTCCCGTAGACCCTTCGTCCAGATTCAGGCACTGCTAATGCCCTGCTGGGTTTGCTTTCTCTCCGCACAGAGCTCTGGGCCTGGGGCCGTGTGCTTACGCGTGCAGGGACCTCCGAGGCCCGGGTTTCCCCAGAGCCCGCCTTCCCTCGTGTGGCCTCACCTGCCGTCAGGCAGAGGCATGGACAGTGGCCACAGCAGCCTCTTCTGTTGCTGCCCATGGCCACCACCTGCCCGTCCCAGTGCAGGACCCTGTGTGCACCTCTGGCGTCCTCCTGCTCTCTGGCCCGTCCCTGCCTCTCTGTCCCTCAGGACACGCTGCCGCGGACGCGCTGGGTGGTCCCTCCATCTGGGTTCGCCTGACGCAGCAGGGATGGCGTCTGTCCGTGTGAGGTCCTCTCCGCCTCCCGCGGCACCTCCTGCCTCCCCTCCAAACCCCTCTGTCCCTGCTGCCTCCAAAAACGACATGCCCCGCCACCTCCTTTCTTAAGGGAAGTCTCTTCCCGCTCGCAGCCCGCGGGGGTCACGTTGGTCAGCGTCCACTGCAGTCCCAACGACCAGATGTTGTGGGCGCTCGACAGCAGGTGGAACGTGCACGTCCGGGCCGGCATCACCGAAGAGATGCCCGTGGGGACCGACTGGGAGCACGTGCCAGGTGGGAACTCAAGCTGCCCCCTCCCGCGGGCACCTGCTCTGTCCAGCGGCGCGGCCTCCACGGCAGGCCCAGCCTTTGCACTCGGGGTTTCATTTCCTTTCTGCTGTCCCACTGAGGCAGGTGACAGCAAGGACCTAACCGAACACCCTTTGTGGGAGGGCGTAGCCCTGTTCCCTTGCAGTGTTGTGTGGGCTGATTGCTTCCAGACCTCCTGGGCCCTGGTGTGCCCTGGCCTTGGGCTCCTGGCAGCTTTGCTAGCTCTGCCCGGTGGGTGGGGCACCCTTTCCCTCGACCGCCACTCCGAACCCCATAGTGCAGGGCACTGTCCGCACAGAGCCCCCTGGTCAGCAGGACCCAGTGGTGGGAGGGAGCAAACTCATGGAAGGGGGCGGTCTGGCCTGTCCTAGCTGGGGGCTCAGGACAGACGGACACCTTGTTGGCGTGCAGGGCTGCAGGCCTGCCAGCTGGCACTAAGCACCAGGACCGTGTGGGCCCGCTGCCCCAACGGTGACCTTGCCCGACGGTACGGCATCACCGACAAGAACCCCGCGGGAGACTACTGGAAGAAAATTCCTGGCAACGTGACATGTTTCACAGGCAAGTGCTCGGCTCCGTGGGTTTGGGGCTCCCGTGGACGAGGTCAGTGGGGGCTCCTCAAGAGGCTGCTCCCACGGGGCTCGCTCTCCCAAGAGCCGAGCTCACACCTGAGGGAGGGCACCCAGCACCCTGCTGGCCAGAGCTGGCCGGAACTGGGCCATCCACTTTAGAGCTGAGGGAACCGAGGCACAGATTGGGGGTGGCGTGTCTGGGGCCGCCAGCTAGAAAGTGCCACGGCAGGACCGGGAGCCGGCCGACTGCACCTGTGCCCACCGCCCCGGCGGGTGACTCACGAGCGTGCGTCTGCCTCTCGTCCCTGCAGTGACCTCGTCAGATGAGCTGTGGGCCGTGGGCCCCCCCGGCTACCTCCTGCAGCGGCTGACGAGGACTTTCAGCCACTCGCCTGGTGCCGCGAGCGGCCATGCCACCACCCCCCACCCCGAGGACCTGGAGGACGAGTGGGAGGTCATCTGACGGAGCCTCGGGCCAGGCGCTCAGGAGGGAGGAGGCCGAGACGGGGGTGGACACGGTGGTTTTGGAGTCGCGGGCTCTTGGCCACACCTCGTCGGCTCCTGTCCAGACACGTCGGGCCGACTTGGACCGCCCACACTTGCTTTCATCCATGTTTGTTTCCGTCTTGTTCCAGAACCCACAGCCTCAGCCAAGTGATCCGGAGCCCTTGCCGGCGCGGCCGTGCCTCTGAGCTCCTGCCGAGGCCGCCTCCGAGCGCGGCAGCACTGGCCTCCGCCCGGCCTTGCCAAGCCCCCCCCGCAGGTATGAGCCAGGGAGCCGGAGGTCAGCGCGCTCCCACCGCTGAGAGGGTCCTGCTCAGCTTCACGGTCGCCACAGGGACTTGAGTTCTAGCACATTCCACGCTGGACACCCTGGCTGGGAAACCCAGCCCACATCAGAGAGGTGGGGCACTGGTTGGTCTGTGCCAGCACACAGTGCGCATGTGCGCGCACACACACACACACACACACACACACACACACAACCCCCCCCCCCCCCGACCCGTGCCCTCCCGGCCCGCTCACAGGGCACGGCACGCTCACTTCCTGGAGAACACACTTTAGCCAAAACAATACCGGCCGGTGGAGGACACGGAATAGAAATGGTACACGTGTTTCCAAGGCAGCCGTGGCCCCGGGAGGCGCAGCGGGCCGTGGGGGAGCCCAGCCGGGGTTGCTCACTGAGCATGCTCGTCACAGTGCTGTGCAGTGCTGCTGGCGGCCGTCCTGGAGCCCAGAAGCGTTCTCCCAGGATGCGTCTACTAATTATTGCCTTTTTTGTTTGTTGTATTACAAACCTGCATAAAATACCTCACTCGAAATCAGCTCTTATAAATTTAGAGGAGAAATCTATTCCCTGAAACCGGCGGAAGGCCTTTCGTTCCTCCGCGTGGTTTGCCCTGGGCCTGCCCAGTCCTCCGCCGCAGCTTCCCCGAGCTCGGGCACCCCTTCTGGGACCGTCGTGGGACCTGCCGGCTGGCTCCGAGCGGGAGCAGCACCGTCGCCGGGCTCGCGTGGACGCCTTCCGGGAGTTCCCGATGGGGCCTGCAGTGGCCTCACTAGACCTCAGTCCTTGGGGTCCTGCGGGCATCTGGGCCATGGGCTCAGCAGCAGCACCACGGGTCCACCCCGGGGTCAGCGCCCCCATCCCGCAGGCGGCTCCCAAGCAGGACTCCAGCCTCGCTGCTTTCTTTAGTCTGCCTTTGGCCCAGGGCCCAGTTACTCGATGCCTGTTTTCTCCTAAGCAAGTGTGTCCGGGAGCCCCCAGGCCACAGCTAAAGAGCGATCAGATGTATTCTCTGATGGGACCCGGCCAGCCGCAAAGATGGGGGTGTTCCCGGTCTAAACGAGGACAAGAGTCTGAAATCCCAGATCCTACTTCACACTCCACTTTTGTAGAATCCTTGTTTTCGGAGTTCGGTGACGGCAGAGGCCAGCCCAGGCTGGCTGCGGCCCCTCTCTTGTATGTTGTGCCTTGCCCGGCCCCCCTCAGACAGCAGAGTTCCCCTAAACCCACGGGACTTTAGTGCAATTAAACCTAAGTCTAGTTGGATACTTTTAAACTACTTTTAGCTTCAGTGCTTTGTATGGTTTTTCCTTCTGGTTTTAATTTTTAGTTGTGCTTTGAGACAGTGCAATAAACTAGACTTTTTCCAAACCTGGTCAAGTCTGGTGTTTGGGCTGTGAGAAAGGGCCCCCGGCAGGCACTCATGAGGCTGGCCTGCCCACCTGTGCTGGAAGAATTTGCCAATGGCGTCGGCCAGCCCAGCCCCACAGCCGGGAGAGCATGGCCGACGTGATGTTTAAATATGCACCAGCGTCCCCAGGGCGGCCATCCAGAGGTAGATGTGCTCCCGCTTGCCCCTGGGAAGGACGCTGTCAGGGGAGGCGGAGCACAGAGCTGTCTCCACTTAGAGGCCCGCCGAGGCCGGGCTGCCATGGGCAGGCTTCGGAAGGGTTCGAGCCCCTGGGCCTAAGACTCCATCCAAGAAACAAACCCAAGTGTCGGCCACGCTCTGCTGGAAACCAGCATGTGGGAGAGGATCCCATTCATAGCAGCAGGACATGCTGATGCCACAGAAGACCTGAACGAGGCGTGTCCGGCTCCTGTCAGGGACTGTCACACTCCACAGAAGACGGCGGAGAAAGTTTGAATTCAGAAGACATGTCCGATGTCCCTGATGAAAGACAAAGGAAACTAGCCATCCACCCTCCCCAAAGCGTTTAACTCAGTTTGTCAGAACGCTTGGTAGAATGGGGCGCCTGGGTGGCTCGGTGGGTTAAGCCTCTGCCTTCGGCTCAGGTCATGATCCCAGTGTCCTGGGATCGAGCCCCACATCGGGCTCTCTGCTCAGCAGGGAGCCTGCTTCCTCCTCTCTCTCTGCCTGACTCTCTGCCTACTTGTGATCTCTCTCTGTCAAATAAATAAAATCTTTAAAAAAAAAAAACCTCTCGGCGGCTGGGGGCCGGGTGGCTCGGTCGGTGAGGCGTCTGCTTTCGGCTCGGGTTGTGATCTCAGGGTCCTGGGATGGAGCTCTGCGTCGGGCTGTCTGCTTCTCTGTCCCCCTACTCTTGTGCTCTCGCTTGCTCTTGTCTCTTTTTCTCCCTCCCTCTCAAATAAATAAATCTTAAAGAAAGAAAAGAACCCTCTCTGGGACGTTTTGTCAGGGGAGGCAGGGAAGAAGTCCCTGAATAATGTTCGTGCCCACAAGTGCCCCGAATGCCAGACATGTGCCTGGGGCTCCTGCACAGCTCCGTGTCCCCCTAGAGCCCGCTGAGGGAAATCTTGTCAGCCTTGGTGACAGGGAGGTTCAGTAACTTGCTGGAGGTCACACAGGGGCCACTGGGAGTGGAGCCCAGCTCTGTGGAACTCCAGACCTGGGAAGACACAGGTGGGAATTCCCATGAGTGCTGACAGCCGCCGGCGACGCAAGCATGGCGTGGGCGGGCGGGCTGGGGACGGCAGGCGGCCTGACCTGCCGGGCAGGGAACTAGCGTGATGAAGGCACATCTAGGGGAGGGGACAGGCAGGGGAGGTCACAATTGATGTGCCCCACCCCTTCATTATGTGGACAAAATAACTATTAAACGGATTAAAGAATCTTTAAATCAGGGGCGCCTGGATGGCTCAGCCAGTGAAGCCTCCGACTCTTGATCTCAGCTTAGATCTTGATCTCAGGGTTGAGTTCAAGCCCCACATTGGGCTCCATGCTGGGTGTGGAACCCACTTTAAAACTAGGGGGAGTAGTATCTGATTTCTGGAGGACAAGGGCTTTCCCACAGAGGAAATTAAGTATATAGGTTTGATTTCCTCAAAATAGTAAAATACTACAAATTTAAAACCCCACTTAAAGGGGGAAGTTGCAACATCACCGATGGCGAATATATACCTTAAGAACGTGTCCACACCAGTCAGAGGAACACCTAAGGCCCTTGTATGGACACGGATGAAAGGGTGTTGCTCAGCAAACGCCTGGCACGCAGGCGGGGTGCGGACGGAGCAAGGGGAGCGGACTTAAAACCTGCAACCCACCAAGTCTGCCTCTGGGACCCTGTCCTCAAGAACAGATCCTAAGTCAGGGGCAGACGTATGATGCAGGCCGTCCTGTGACCCCAGCGCCTAGGAGTGGCCTGACGAGTTCGGGCACTGCCGTCACAGGGCAGGTGTCCTGGGGAAACAGGCCATGGCGTGGCTACATCCACGCTGTTGGCCGTGCGTAGGGACGTGGCTGGGCCAAAAACCGTGCAGAGGGTGAGAGAGAGAGATTGAGACCCGTTTAACTGCCGGTGGGTTCACTACACAGCTGGTCACAGTGGTTGCCTGTGGTCTAGACCTTTTTGTATCTTTTGAATTTCAAGCCATGTAAATGTATTATTTATTTCAAAAGAAATAAAATTCACATTTTAGAAACAGTCCTAACATTGACTCTAGTGAGTCAAATGTCACAAAGCAAACACCAAAGACCTCTGAGAAATCCCACTTACACGAAGCATTTTACAATATAGGAAAATGCTTATAGTAAGTTTGAAGTTGGCCCCTTTATTTGGCGGCCACGTGGGGGGCGGGGAGAGCAGGACGCCCCTGCCCTGCGAAGCCCAGCCACGCCCTGCCCCGGTTTCTCCCTGCAGTTCCGGTGTTCCACCTGGAGCGTGAATTCTAGAAGCAGAAATTCATTTTACAAATCACTGAAGACAGAAATCTCTGTCTTGACTGGGGTAGTTACATGTGTGTAGACATTTGTCAGAACTCCTCATGACACAGGTGAGGTCTGTGATTCTCAGGGCACCCAGCTGGCTCGGTGGGGGCAGCATATGGTTTTTGATCTTGGGGTCTTGAGTTCAAGCCCCATGCTGGATGTAAAGCCTATTTTAAAAAGTCTTAAAAAGGCCTCTTCCCATCTTTTATTCTATATATTCCATCTATATATATTCCAAAATATATAAAATGTGCCTCTGTCATAGGTCAATCATGCCTCCATTTAAAAATGCAGCCGGACTGAACCACAGGGGAGCCACGGCAGCAGCCTCTCGCTTCTGGAACAGGGGCAGACCCTGCACAGCTTCCCCTGACCGCGCTGGCTTCCTTCCTTCCCGGCGCCCAGGAAGCATCCTTGTTCTGAACAGGACGGGCCGTCATTTAGGAAATTGCTCTCAGCCCAGTAGTTGAAGCTGGTGAAACAGAAGGGAAATCACAGTAATTTGCATCGAGGTGATACAGTCTGAAGTCCGAGCAGGCCCTCACTCCCCTGCCCTTACGGCCACCTCCCCCAGGCCACCCCAATAGCTTGGGCCATCCCGTGATGGCCATTCCCTGCCTGAGATCACGACCGCTCTGTGGAGGAGTGGCCTCGCCTTCCCTGTCCTCTTGTGGGGGAACGCGATTCTGGCCCCCGAGCTCTAGCAGGCTGGGGTTCCTGGGCCGCCAGGTGGGCACGGGGATGGCAGTCTTGGGCGCTGTCAGGTTTTCCATAGAAAGACTGGAGTTGGTGAACCCAAGGTGCAAAACAAGGTGCCTCACTCTGGAGAAAAGAAGGCCTCGCCATGGGCAGAGAGACCGGTCGCCTCTGAGAAGCCACCAAGGCCACCTGCCAATGACTGAGAGCTGAGTCGCTGGCTGCCCTTTCTGGGACTGCAGGGCCCCAGGTTCTGATAAGCCCAATGCTAGGTACTTCCTGCCCAGCCTCCTGCCCTCCCTCTGGCCAGGAGTGGCCACCAGATAACCCTGACGTTCCACTTATCACCCTGCACCATTTCCCTAGGTCCTCTGCACTCACAGACGCCTGCAGTGCCCTGAGCCAGGCGGCCCCCCGTGAGTCTCCGCGGGAGCTGTGGCAGGAATCAGGCCCCACTCTGCAGCCATCGGGCAGTGACGCCGGCCAGGCCTTGGTTTCTGTGGCCCTCGGTGCAACTCCAAGCAAAGTGAACGCCACTACCCTCCCAGACCCCGTCCCACTCGCTCACAGTGAGGACATCAGGGGCCAGTGCCTCCTCCTGCCCTCTCAGCCCTCCAAGGCCTAGAGGCCCCAAAGTCACCCAGCAAATGATGGAGCAGTCCCCACAGCTTCTGCTTCCCGGTCACCCTCCAACCAAACCACCCCGTTTGGGCCCCTGAACTTTCCCTGAACATGTGCTCAGGCTAGGTCCCCAGGCTGCAGTGCCCAGAACAATCCCGCCCAGGTCCTGCCTCCTGTTTGCCTGACAATGGGTTCTGTGGGGCCCCCTTCCACAGCTTCCTGGGGAGGCCCGAGGCCGGGCAGCTCCCCCAACTCTGCATCACCCCAATCCCAGCCTGGGGCCCTCAGAGGAGCAGCTGTAGGTGTAGAGTGGACGGGAAGAGGGGCCCAGGAGGGTGGACCCACTGAGGACAGAGCTGGGCCTGGGAGACAGGACAGGAAGTCTGCAGGCCCAGGCTCCCTGTCGGTCTTCCCAGGCAGAGGCTGCTGGTGGCTCCAGGCACCAAGGCCCTCCACAGGCCCACGGCCCAGGAGCCCCCCATTACTCTGAGCCACTCTGTCTCCATCTCCATCCACCCCAAAGGCAACAAGCCCTCCCCCCAACAACAGCATTGCTGATCTGAAGACCCGGGACTGCCTCGATGAGCCGGGGCTCCTGATGCCCCAAGTTGTGAGCTGGGAGAGAGGTTAGCATCCATTTGACCCCAGTGTCAGTGTTCAGAGAAGCTCCTGAATTGACCCACAGGACACACAGCAGGAGGGAGGAGCCCTTACTCCCACCTGCAATCTCAGTCCCTCAGCCTCGTACTCCTCCATTCTCCCTTCCTCCCCACCACTGGGCCGACCTTCAGGCTGCGGCTCCCGGCAGGACATGGCGGCCCTCCAGCCTGGGATGGCACAGGTTGAATTTCATGGCCCGGTGGAATTCCCCGGGCAGGGCCGCCTGGCCGTCCTCCCTGGGCTCCAGGCTCCTCGGGGCACAGAGCATGCTCCTGAGGAGCAGTGGCACATCTGTTAACAGGTCATCTGCAGAACCTTCTGGCAGAAGGTACAGGGGCTGGGCTAAGAGCCCTTGGCCACCAGGAGCTACAGCTGCCCCGTCAGCCACAAGCACTGCCGAACACCCACTGGGGGCTGAGCCAGGGGACACAGGGGAGCCCATACCCAGGGCTGGAGGGTGGTCAGGCCTGGAGAAGGAGCATCCAACCCACCTGAAGACGGGCTGGAGCCAGGGGCCAGGGGCTCCACAGTGGAGGTAAGAGAAGCAGGGGCCCCAGGACTAGATGACTGCTACGTGCCAGGAAAGAGCAGAAGGGACAGGGACAAGTCCAGTCGCTGTTACAAGGATACCCAAGGCCCGGCAGGGGGCCAGTGTGGGAGGGGGGAGAAGCCTTCTGCCCTCCTCTCCCCCACAGGGGAGTTTACAAGGCTGAACGTGCCTAATGCAGAGGAATTCCTAGGATTTCACAAGACCTGCTCTCAGCTTCCGCACAAGCCGTCCCCGCCTGTCCACACCGCGTGCCACTGTCCAACTCCTTTGCTCAGCTGTTGTTGCTCCCTCTAGGACACCTAGTCCTAGAAGCTCTAGATCAAGACGGGCCACTGGTCCTCACCGCCCTTGGTGGCTAGCCAGCAAGTGGAGGGTTGGGCCTGGCTCTAGAGAGTCGCATGACCTCTGAACCCTTGCAAAAAGTTGGGGAGCGGAGAGCAGTGGGGAGGTGAGCTCAGCCAGCCCCAGGAAACCTGCAGCTGGGGGCCCACCTGCCCGGCCCGGCCCAGCCCACAACGCACACAACATACGAAGCAGAGATTCTCCTGTACAGAGACCAATATATGTAAAGTGCTGGGTACATCGCTCTGAAAAATAGATTTTCCGAAAATCCAGCGCTCAGGGGGTGTCCCCCCCAACCCCCGGCAAGGTCTACCCCTTGCCCGTGAGGTCCAGCGGCTGCAGGAAGGGCGGCAGGGGCAGCTCGTCCAGGGCCTCGGGGAAGCGTCCGGGCGAGATGGCGGTGACCAGCACCTGCATGGCGCGCACGAAGAGCGAGGGCGGCGCCAGGCCCGCCAGCCACTGGAACTTGTCCTCGCCCAGCAGCCGCTGCCAGCGCGGCCGGTCGCCCAGCAGCTCCCGGCAGGCAGGCGCGGCGGCGCCGGCGGGTGCATACAGCGCCAGCAGGTCGAGCAGCAGCAGGCGGCGCTGGCGCGCCTCCCCGGGTGCGGTGGGCACCCCGGAGGCGGCGGCGGCGGCGGCATTGGTGGCCCCGGCGTCGCCGCCCAGCTGGCGCAGCAGCAGCTCCAGCGGCGTCAGGCCGCCGCCGTCCCGCAGGCCGGGCGACGCGCCGTGGCCGAGCAGCAGGAAGAGACACTCGGGGCGCGCCAGCTCGCAGGCCACGTGCAGCGCCGTGCCGCCGCCCTCCACGCGGCCGCAGCCCCGCCGGTCCAGCAGGCGCGCGCGCTCCTCGGGCGGGAAGTCGCGCACGGCGCGCAGGATGCGGCGCAGGATGCCCACGCGGTTGTAGCGCACCGCCAGCGCCACGTGCGGCCCGGGCGCGGCGCAGCAGCGGAAGCCGGCGCTGGGCGGCGCGAGCGCGCGGCGCGGGAACGTGGCCAGCAGGTAGTGCGCGTACGCCTGGTGGTCGTGCACGAGCGCGTAGAGCAGCGCCTCGGAGGGCGAGTAGGCGGCGGCGCGGCCGCGCTCGTCCCAGTGGAAAGCCTCGCTGGCCCGCATGTCCTCGAGCAGCCACACCGGCAGCAGGTCGCGGACGGCCTGGTAGAAGGCGAAGGACGACTTGCGACACTGCTTCTGCGCCCGGGAGCGCGCCGCGCCTGCGCCCTCCGGCCCACCGTCCGCACCGCCCCCGGGCCGTGCGTCCCAAGGCATGCTGGTGGCGGCCTCACGGCATGGGCCCGGCGACTGACCACCTGCGGGGAAGACATGGCGGTAAGACTCCCACACCCCACCCGCCCCGGAAGCTCCAGCTACTTTTCACAGCTCCCCTCTCTCCTGGACCCATAATCACCTCCCTACGTCCTTGATCAAGCTGCACCTGATCTCCCAATCTTTTTGTGTCTCGTTCTCTGGCACTTCCTCTAGAGATGCCCTTCCCTTCCCCCTACCCTCACAACCCCACCCATAGTCAAGGCCACCCTGAAAACCCACCAATACCCCTCCTCCAGCCCAGGGACCCCCTGACCTGGTTGACCAGGTACATTCAACCCCAAACAGAAAAGACCAGGTAGGGGAGTAAATATTGTAATCCACAACTCCACCTGGGCCGAGCCCCACCTAACCATCACCCTATCTCTCTGAACCCTGACCACAGATGGGGGCTCCTAGAGCCTCCCCCCATGGGGCCAGGTAGGGTCAGAGCTCTAGACCCAGACCTACCTGGTTCCTGGACTGGGATCACAGGACGTGAGTGTATCACTTTCCTTCTCTGAGCCTCAACTTCCTCATCTGTAAGAAAAGGGTGGGAGGAATAAACACTGAGCCCCAGCAGGACGAGGTGGGGTGGAGCCTTCCACCCCAACCTGGTGTTTGCTGGATATCAGCAAGCCTAGCTGCTGGCAGGAGGGGGGAGGACAAAATCAACCTAGAGCCGGGAGCACAACTCTTCACAGCAGATCGCCTCCAGATCTGCTACTTCTCTTGAGCTTCCCAACTACTAGATGAACCGGGTACTGTCATCCCATTTTCCAGCAAGGGGCAAGCTTGTCCAAGGTCAGGCAGCAATCATGGTACAGCCAGGCCTAGAACACAGATTCTGTCCCTCCCGATTTGGGCTCGTTCCAGAAGTGGGGGGACGCCCAACCCACAGGGTGCCCAGCTTGATCCCTGCCTGGCCTTGCCCTCTGAGCCCCCAGCCCCAACCTGAGACCTAGCCTCTGACCCTGGTCCAAGCTCCCCACTGCCTTCCCTCAAGGATAAGTCCTTGGTTGCAAGGGGGCTGGGTCTGCGGACAGGCCGCGTCCACACACACTGGGTAACTAAGTTACAGAGACGGGCGCGGTCGGGGTGGGCTGCAGCCAGAGTGCTCTTCCGGGGGGCCCCATGACCGGAGCAACCCCCCAAGCCCGGGACTCTGCGCCCCAGGTGTATGTACCCGGTGTGGATACCCGTGGGGCGCCAGGCGGGTTACGTAAAGTTGGGCAGCCCCACGTCACTGGGCAGCGAGTCACCGCCGCGGCTCCGTGAATGGGGGGTTGGGCCACCGAGGGCTGGGCAGTGCGCCCGGGGCAGCCCGCCAGCTCCTCCCCGTCCCCTCCCGGCGGCCGCGGGTCGCGGGGGGCGAGGCCAGGGTGTTTGCCAGCGCAGTGAGGGCTGCACCTGCGTGTGCATGTGCCCAGCGAACACGAGGGGGCGGCGGCCGGGGGAGAGCGCCCGGGGCGGGGGCTGCGCGCCGAGCGGGCCGGGGGAAGGGGGGACTCACCGTGGGGGGGCGGCGGGGCCGGGGGCCTGACGTCCCGGTCCCGGCGTAGGGCCGGAGCGCGCACCGATCCCCCGCGGGTAGGCGCGCAGGCGAAGGTCCCAGGACGGGCGGGCCGCCGCCGCCCGCGCCCGCCGCAGCCGCGGTCTGAGCCACCGCGGCCCGATAGCTGGGCGGCGGCGCCGGCGGCGGGCGGGCGAGCGGGCGGCGGGCGGCGCAGTGCGGCCCCGGCCCGGCAGGACCGCGGGACCGTCCGCCGCCGCCATTGGCCCGCTCTGCTGGGCCCCGTCGCCGCTCATTGGTCGCTACGCTGCACCATTGTTGCGTCACCAGCTGGTGGGCGGGGCGCCCGGCAGGACCCGCGGAAAAGTTGGGAGAAACTTGAGGGCGCGCGGGGGGCGGGGTTGGCTCGGCCGACACGGGGCGGGGCTCCGGGAAACCCGAGCGGCCGGCGAGGAGAGGATCCCCGTGGGCTCCCCAGCCGGCGGCCGGGGCCCTGCAGGATCGCGGGCCCCATGCTTACTGCGAGTCTCCGCGGACAGTGCCTGCCTCGTCACGCCAGGAGTCGTATTCCACCTCCCCTCTGCACTGGCCCTTTGTGACCTTGAGGGAGACCTCCGGGACTGTTTTCCCGACTGGCCGTGGAGGGGATCAAGAGGCAGAGCTGTGACCCCTAAGGGCCCCCCACTGCGTTCTACCCGGCCAGGATCCGGTACCGGGAGCCCCTGCTCTAGGCTGACGTTCCCGGGAGCCGTGAATGAGCGCGTCCCCTGTGCCACTCTCTGTGCTGAACAATTGATTTCATTCTCACAACCGGGAGCGGGGGGAGTTATGACCCCCAATTCACAGGCCAGGAGATGGAGGCTCGCGGGGAGGTGGCCTCCAAGTGAGGAGCAGCCCCAAGGGAAGCCAGGTGCTTCCCCTGCTTTTCTTCAGACGTTCTTGGGGGGGGATCGGACCCCCACCTCTCCACAAAGGGTCCAAGGTTGGGGGTGCCACACATGCAGGCGCCCAAGGTCATGCTGAGACCCCCACCTAGGCGGGGTGTGGTCTCCTAGGCCCGCCCTGAAGCTCTCAGGGGGTCCAGGGCCACCACCAGATTTAAAGGTCACATAGAGGTCATTGTCCCAGGAATCTGGCATCCACCTACCTCACCTCAGCTGTTCCCTGCTGACCTCTCTGGTCCCCCGTTTCCCTGCATTTTGTCCTAGCTTTCCCATTCTGGCATTTCTGAGTATGATGGGGTGGGGAGACACTGTATGGAGAGCCTGGGGTTGACAGGCCCTTTGGAGCACCGCCGCCCCCCACCAGGCCCTGGAGACAAACTAGGAAAGTGGTGCCCCAGGTCAACTATCTGGAGCTCAAGGAAGCTCCTGGCTTCCTCGTCCTCACTTCTAGGGCTGGAGTTTCATCGCCATGACTACTGATGGACTGAGGATGCCAGGGCATGGGCTGCGGTTGCCAGTGTGTGCAAAGGGCCTCACCGCCGGTCTCTCTCTACCTCTCCCTGCCGCCTCGCCTCACCCTTCACCTTGCCCTCCTCACGGGGACTCCTAAAGGCATCTTGCTAGAACTCAGGTTGGATCCCACTTCTCCACCACTTAGAAGCTTCCTGTCCCTGTGGATTAACCAGAAAGACCAGGTGGGGCAGAGGAAAGGCATTCCTGGCTGAGGCACAGCTGGAGCAAAGGTCTAGGAGAGGCAGAGGGAGGCTTCAGAGGTCAGCTGGGAGAGGCCAGGCCTTGGACACTGGGGCAAGGAGCTCGGGTTTGTCCTGAGGATCTGGAAGTGAAGTCGGAAGGGATTTGGAAGTCAGTTGGTTAGTGAAATATTTCAGGCATATAAAAATAATCACAATGAATGCCTGGGAGTCATGGTCCAGTTTCAGAAATAACAGGTGGGTAAAACTGAAGGCCCGTGTGACTGTCCTTCCCCCAGCCCAGCTCTGGGTCTTTCCCGTGGTGGTGGCTAACATTGCAACTCTGTCCATCATGGCACCAATCAGCCCTCCCTTTCAGTGGCTTGCTCTCTTCTCCCAAGGTTGTTTTCAGACTCATCTTCAGGGGTACGTGCCGCTCTGGGCTGGTCTGGGTTGCTGAGGCATCTTCTGCTGGTGGGAGCTGTTCCTCTGTGCCTGAGCACATGTGAGGCCCCCAGCACTGCTAGCCTGTGCCTACTTGGGGGCCACACTGGGGCCCAGACCCAGGGAGGAGGTGCCAGGGTAGGGTGTGACCTCCTGCAGCCCCTTCTTAATGCCAGACTGCTTCAGGAACAGCGTGATCAGGGTGCAAAGGGGCAGCTTCCCTCAGGAAGGGAGGATGGACTTGGGGGGTGAAGGGTGGCGGGGCAGAAGGGAGTGGGGGGGCTGCCTTCTTGGTATGGGCTTTGACTTTTGACCCTGTTATGTTCCCTCTGGAACCCAACCCAAGTCCATTCCCCTCTCTCCTGGGAGAGCTTGTCCCACAGGACACCTGGGTATGCCCAGGCAGGAAGTAGAATCAGGGGCCTGGAGCCCAGTTCAAGGTGTGTGTAACAGGTAGAGGGAGGAGCAGAGGGAGCTTCCTGGGGGAGGAGGCTGGTGCCAAACATGCTGGGATCTAATCAGCTACTCACCAGCTGTGGGGACTTAGGCTCAGTAACTCCACCTGTCTTCAGTCTCTTATCTGTGAAATGCATCAGGTGGATTTTCAGATCTCAAAAGGAAGAGTAGGATTGGCAAGGCCAGATGCAAAATGGCCAGGACCAGGAAAGAGGATGGGGTACCCCCTGCCCCCACCTCACCTCGGTCCTGGACTTCACCTGGCTGTGCTAGGCCAAAGCCCCCTCGGCCTCCAAGGGTCCGTTCCACAGGTGCTCTCTCCTCCCCCTCCAGCTTCTCCCCTTGGATGGCCAGGCTTGTCCCCCCATGCACTCAGGTTCAAGCTGTCCCACAGAACTTTTCACACCATCCAGTTGGTCTTTCAAGGCTCAGCTTGAGATACCAACACAGACTAAAGACAGGATAAAACCAAGGGGAGACAAGTGATATCCTGGGAATCAAAGAGTCCAGCATGCAAAGTGAAGGACTGACAGTCGGAAGGGGTAAGCATCTCCAGTAATCCAGTGAGAAGCACCAACCTAGGAGGAAAATGGGTGAAGGGCATGAACAGGCAACTCCCGCAGTGGACAATAAACACATGAAGGTCTTCAGCTTGGTAAGAAATCAGCAAACATTTAAGAGGGTGAAGAATTAGACCCTCACTCTCAGGCAGACAAGGGGAGGGCACCTCCAGGCACTGACCTCTGCGCTGAGCAGGGGAGATGTTATGCACTTGGGTCCAGCAATTCTGGTGGGGGAGGCATCTCATCCCACAGAAGCACTGGCCCACACACCAGCAGGTTCCATGTCCAACAGTCACTACTGGGGTTCTTGTCCTCTTGCTTACTCCTTTAGAATCTTAAGAAAGAAGTTAGACTTTATTTCATATCTCTGTCTACTTCAGAGTTCAACCTTTGAGGAGAACATAGGTGACTACAAGCAACAGGGAGGTCGTGTGCCTGCTGTGTTTTTAATAGTGACAACCTGGAAACCACGTAGGTGACCGGCCAAAGAGGAAGGTCTAACATAATCACAATTCACCCTTCCCAGCTCTGGTTTTTGCCAAACAGCAGCTGGTCCCTGCTCCTCTCCTGGGCTTGTAGAGCGGGCTGTGGGAGCCTGAAGCCTAGGGACCAGCTCCCTCGTATGGCCGAGACTCCACTCTTGACCCTCACCCCCAGCAAGTTCCCCTGGCATCCCTGGGTCCCTGTAGGGTCTCTGGATCGGGCCTTGCTGCATCTCGGGCTTTCTCATTGAATGAGCTGGTGGATTCTCATTTTGGCGTAGGCCCCCTGGAGGCAGGGCCCACCCCTGGAGAAGCCTGACTTGTGCAAGTATTTACCCGGGACAGTGCCAGTCATGCTGGAATAAATGTGACAGTGTCCCCTTCACTCTCAATGGGTCCTGGTTTAGAAGGTGAGTCATATGGCTGCCTTCTGCCCAACACACACACCAGTATCACGGGGCCACAGGCAAGAACAGAGCGCCTGAGCTGCCCCTTCGTCGTGGGGAAAGGAAGGACCTCTGCCACAGAGAGCCGTCCTGAGGAGACACCAAGCTCTCACAGGACACAGTTATGCCTGGCACAGAGCTAGCCTCGGCATTTTAAAATATTCTAACCTAAAAATGGGGAAAGAAAAGGCATACATGGGACACCTGGGTAGCTCAGTGGGTTTAAGCCTCTGCCTTCGGCTTGGGTCATGATCTCAGGGTCCTGGGATCAAGCCCCACATCGGGCTCTCTGCTCTGTGGGGAGCCTGCTTCCTCCTCTCTCTCTGCCTGCCTCTCTGTCTACCTGTGGTCTCTGTCTGTCAGATGAATAAATAAAGTCTTAAAAAAAAAAAGGCATACATGTAGTTTGAAAAATGCTGGGAGCCACACATGGATCTATCGCCAGCAGAGCCTCCTGGGGAGAGAATCGGCAAAAAGGAGAAAGGGACCCTTTCTGTTTTTCTCTGTACCTTCTTGGTGGTTTGAATCTTTCACAATCTTTCACAAGAGTATGTACAAGGGTACATACTTAGATTTTACTTTTGTAGTTAAGATAATTTTTTTTAAGTAAATTCTACCCCCAACATGGGACTTGAACTCATGACCCTGAGGTCAAGAGTTAGATGCTCGATTGACTGAGCCACAGGGCGCCCCAAGATCAGTGTTTTAAGAGGTAGTTCCCATTGGCAAAATGCGATCTTGCGGCCGTCACGTCACTGACTTGCCCGTAAAGTTGGACTGTCAGCCCGCTTTTCAGGTAGGGAAGCTGAGGCTCAGGGGACAGGGCTTTGCCCACAGAGGTGGAGCTAATAAGCTTCATCTGGACCCAAGAAGGGAAGGCTTTGGTTTCGTGAGTTCCAAGGCGCATTGGGGTTTCAGACTTCTTTGCGAGAGCTGATGAGAGCGGCGGGTCCCCCTAGAAGTCTCTCTCCCTCACAGAAGGGAGGCCTCAGACCCAGGTTGGGGTGTGGGTCAGGGCCCCTCCATCCCGGGCCTGGGGAGTCTGGCAGCCAGCGAGCATTTCTAAGCAGCTTCACTCAGTAACCTTTCCAACGAACAGGCCCTTCGAGCATGTTCTGAGGACTAGAGGTGAGTGGGCACGAGACACTTCCAGGAGGAGGTTACCTGAGATGAGGGGGGAGTCACACGCAGCCTTGTGTCATTCACCAGGTCCCTTGGGCTCTGTGTCCACACACTGACCCACGCGTCTGCACTGCTCCATCCCACCTCCCGGACCCAGTCTGCCCCCCAACTCCTGTGGAGCCATTTTCAGCCCCAGCCTCCTCCAGCCCGAGAGGGATCCTGTCAAAGCCACAACAGGTGGCTCAGAGCCTCTCTGCTTGACGGTGCTGCCCATCTCAGACTAAGACCCCTGCTCTGCCTCAAGGCCAGACCCTCTCACATTCTACCCGAAGCCTTGGCCAGTCATGCTCAGGTCGCCGGGCCCTTGCTCATGCCGTTCCCTCGGGACTGGACGGCCAGTCCCCAGAAGTCTGCATGGCCTCATTTCAGGTGTCACCTGACTAAAGGAGCTCCCCCAGCCTCTCTGGGTCCCTACAGTACTGTCCTGCACCTCTGGGGGGTTCTTCTCTGTCAGACCACAGAGAGGGGGGCCGGCCTGCCCCTGCGGGAGGATACTGGGTGCCACATAAATGCTGATGACTTAGTGGAGAAGGAGTTAGGGGGGGTGCATGGGGTCAGGGCACCGGGGTGGGGGGAGCAGGCAGGGGCGGGAGCCTAGCAGGCCTGGCTGGTTGTGGGGAGTGTGGGCAGGTCCTCATGCCTGAGGTGCCCCAGAGGGTGGGGAGCAGGAAGTACAGGATTCATCCAGGCCCCAGAGCCCTTGCACTAGGAAGCCCCAAGCACAAGGCCAAGACTTCAGCAGAGGCCCAGCACAAGAGCAGACCAGGGGACACAGAGCTGGCTGCTCAGGTGGAGGCCAAGTCCAACTGCCTTGGGGACAGAGGTGGCAGGAGGGGAGCTGGCCAGCAAGGACAGCAGTGGGCAAGGCCGAAGGCTGAGCTTGCTTCCTCCCCCAGCACCCCCACCCAGGGCACAGTACAGCCCCCTGGCTCCATGACCTTGAGAGTGTCGGTGCCCCCTAAGGGCCAAGAGGTACCTGACTAAGCCCTCCAGACTGGGGCAGCAGCTCCTCACTGGGCTGAACCAGGGCCATGGGGACAAGCACGTCCCCCGTTGTCTGAGCCTTCCGCCTTACTTTCCACTAACCGGTCATCGGTAGAGAGCTCTGGCCTGCAGTGAAGTGAGCCAGAGGGGGACGCTGAGGCCGTAGGGCCAGGCCTGGCACAGGTCGCACAGCTCACTCTTAGTAACAGCGACCCTTGTGTGCCTGCTGAGCGTGGGAACACTCCCAAGGCCCCCCAGCCGTGGGCGTTGGGATCCCCGCTTCTGAAGAAACCCTTTCTCTGTAGTGACTAGAGGCGAAACAAGTTTGGGGAGGCGGCGCCACTCAGCAAGGGGCCAAAGCAGGTGCCTGGAGGGGCCGGGACGTTGACTTGGCTTGTGGCACCCATCGGGTGCAGGGCTTGGGAAGTTGGGTCCCTGCCCCGCGACCCTGGGGAGGGGGCCGTCACTAGCCGGAGCCAGTGTGGGTTAGGCTTCAGTTGCCCTATGGGCACAAGGGACCAGAGCAGGCAGGGGTGCGGTCCCGCCCTACCAGTGCCCAGAGCGGGCCGACACCGTCCCCTGGCGGCCGCGCGCGTCTTCGCAGCCTGCAGCCGGTCCCGGGCCCTGCGAGCGTGTGGAGCCAGGTCGCCCGGGGGCAAGGACATCTGCCTGCCCTTACCCGGGCTTGGGTCTCCGCCCCCGACCGCCACTCGCTACGTGGCCCCCGCCAGCCTCTGGGTCTCAGGCTCCGCTGTCAAATAGCCACGATCCTGCCCACTTTATCCCTGCGGCCCTCTGCTGCCCGGCACCAGGTTCGCCCGTCCGCCGGGTCGGCCCCGCCCCGCCCCGGCCCGCCCCGCCCCGTCCGCTCCGCCCCGCCCCTCACCCCCAACCGGCAGCGGCCCCTCCCCGGGGGCGGGGCTCGGGCCCACCGCTGACCTGACCCGCCAATCGGAAGTCCCGGGGTGTAGGGGGCGGAGCGGATTGTTACGCGAGGAGGGGCGAGAAGCCGCGGGCGGGGGGGAACCGGGTTTCCTCTCCCCGCGCCTCCCCCGCTCGGGAGCCCTCGGACCCCGCTTGGGCGCCGCGTGGAGAGGGCGGCTCTCCCGGAGCGGAAGAGGCCGAGGGGCGCTTCGATTTCCGGACCTGGGAAGTGAGGCCGAGCGCTGCTCCCAGCCCCCACCGAGAGTCAGCCTCAAGGCCGCCAGCCCGGCTTCTGCACCCCCCTTGGCCTGCAGGCCGCAGTGACCCCGGGCACAGCCTCCGCTGCCCACCAGGGAACAAACCTTAGCATTAGCTGTTCCCTCCCCCAGGAATGTTGCCCACCCAGCCAGTGGCCTGAATAGCGCGCGCGCGCGCGCGCACACACACACACACACACACACACACACCCGCCCTCCCCTGGGGCTTCCCTGACCCACAACACCGGCCCCTTCCCTCACTCTCCCCAGGTGCATTTTTATGATCCTCTTGAGAGCCAGCCGGGTGGCCACAGGGTGCACAGCTGGGATGTGGCCGGCCAGGACGCCAGCCATCCCTGTAACCCACTGCTGGGCCACCTCTCGTCTTACTGTGTTCCAAGACTGTCCTTTGCTTCCACTGCAGGGACCCCCCTCCCCCAAGGACACGCCTTAGGGATCCTACTGAGGGTCTAGTGCTATCTGGATGGGGAGATGAGGGAACCCCAGGAAGCCTCCCCTTGCCCAGTGAGGAGCTGTGGTCCTTGAGGGTAAGGAAGGCCTTGCCAAGTGTCACTGAAGTCCTGGACTTTTCTTATGTCCACTGTGGAGGGAGAACAGGACAGGTCAGTAAGGCCTGGGAGAGCCTGGGAGGGTGAATTGAGTGAGTTGCCCACCTTCAAGAGGGATGGGCATGGAGTGAGGAGCGGGAACACTGAGTCGCAAAGGACCGCCACGGGTGTATCAGCTGTCTGCTGCTGTGTAACAAACAACCCCACAGCAGGGGCGTGCGACAGCAGTGAGTCCGTATTTCTCACAATTCTCTGCACGGACTAGTGGGTTCTTTTGCTTTCCGTGACATCGGCTGAGCTCATGTATACACCTGCGATGAGCCGGCTGCAGCGAAACACCCTTAGTGCTCTCATGGGGGGCTGGCGTGGGCTGTCGGGCGGCCAGCTCCGGCTGTCGTCCCAGATCCTTTGGCTTTCTTCTCCGGGGCCTCTGCAGGCCTAACTGGACCTTCCTCGCAGCACGTGCACGGGCTTCACTGAGAACAAGCCCGTGTACCAGAGCTTATCAGACCTCTACCTCCATCACAGTTGCTCGCATCTCACTGGCCCAAACAAGGGACATGGCCGAGCCCAGAGTCAGTGTGGAATGAGACTTTCCCAGCGCCAGGACTATCAGGAAGCGTGGTCCCTCGGGCGCCCCCAATGTCACAGCTTGCCGTAGCGGGAAAGAACAGAAGAAGGAGGAGACAATGAACTTCTGAGGGCTGTAAAAACCAAGGAGGGCTCCTGGAGGAGGAGGGCTTTGACCAAAGAGGGGCAGGTGCTCTGTTCTCCTCCCTGCTCCTGTCCTGTGGCCCACGGAGACGGAGGATAACCAACCGCTCTGTAAAGATATGAACTGGGAAATTTTCGGATTGAAGGTGGCGTTCTGTGGACAGTGAAAGTAGGGCGATGCCATGTGTCATGGGACATGGTGATGGGGCAGCTGCTTTAGATGGGGTGGCCGGGGACCACATCTGAGAAGGGGACACTGAGGCTGAGCTCTGATAGACAGGTGTCAGACCTGAGGAATGCAGAGGGAATTCGAGTCCAGGCAGAGGGAACCATTAGAGCCAAGGCCCTGATTTGGGAGTGAGCTTGGCACACCTGAGGACCGGAGAGAAGGCCTGACGGGGTGGGCAAGGGGGCAGGGTGTGCAGGGCCGGATCGTGTCGGGCCTGTAGGCCTTGATCACGCAGCTGGACTTTTCTCCCCAAAGCGATGGAACAATATGACTGAACCCAACAGATAGTTGCTGAGCCCCTACTCGATGCCAGACACTGTCCTGGGCCCTGGGGACTCATCACTGACCAAAACAGAGAAACATCCCTGCCCTCGTGGGTTATGATTTGATTTAAGAATTTAAAAAACAGGGGCGCCAGGGTGGCTCAGTCCGTTCAAGGTCAGACTCTTGCTCTCAGCTCAGGTCTCAATCTCAGGGTTGGGAATTCAAGCCCCGCAGTGGGCTCCACGCTCACAGTTAAACAGTTAAACAGAATAAAACAAAACAGAAACACTGCTAAAGGGGGGGACAAAAGTGGGGAAAGAGGGGGACAAAACTGGGGTGTCTGGTGGGAAAAGAAAAAGCTGAGGAAGTAGAACTGTCAGGCCTAGGAACTGGGAGGGGGTGAGGGAAAATAAAGTAAATTCAAGAAGGAGCTTGGGAGATAATCTTCATGACTTTGGCATTAGACAAAGAGGTCTTAGATTTTTTTTTTCTGTAGGAAAAAAATTGATAAAATGGACCTTATAAAAATTAAAAACATTTGCACTTCAAAAGATACCTTTGGGGCACCGGGGTGGCTCAGTGGGTTGAAGCCTCTGCCTTCGCTCAGGTCGGGATCCCAGAGTCCTGGGATCGAGCCCTGTATTGGGCTCCCCCTTGGCAGGAGGCCTGCTTCCCCCTCTTCCTCCACCTGTTCCACCAATTTGTGCTGTCTCTCCGAAATAAATCTTTAAAAAAAAAAAAAAAAAAAAAAAGGAAATGCAAGTTAAAGCAGAATGAAACACCAGTACACACCTACTGGAACGTCTAACCAGAGACTGAGCACGCCCACTGTTGACAAGGTTGTGGAGGACCGGAACGCTCGCCCCGTGCAGGTGGGAATGTAAACAGTACGGCTGCTTCAGAAAACGGGCAGCTCCTCACCTGTACTGGATGACACAGCAGCCTTACTGCTCTGCAGCTGCCGAGAGAAATGCAAATTGAGACCCACGCACAGATCTGCACGTGGACATCGCTCCTGAGAGCAACGAATGGAAGCCCGCGTTCACACAGAATGGATCAAGAAGGCGTAGTGTATCCACACCACGGAAAATCACCCAGCCGCAGAAAGGGATGAAAACACCTGATACATGCCACGGGGGTAAACCTCAAACACATGATAAGGGCAAAAAGCCGAACGCGCCGTAGAGCCCACGAATGTGCTGTATACTGCAAATTGTGTTAAGAGGGTGGTGGTGTCACAATAAAAGATTCTTAAAAAGTAAGAAACCAAACACAAATATTACACATTGTAGGGTTCTGACCTTGAAGTGTAGGGAAGGGGCGAAGCCAGTTAGAGGTTGCCTGGGGTTGGAGCGGGGAGCAGGGGCTCACTTGGATTGTGCTGAGGACCGTATACACTTCCTGGAAGGCTCTGACCTGCCCTTAAAGCCGGGGGATGTCATAGTGTATAAGTTATGCATCAATAGGGGCTTCATTGGTTAAGTGTCCAGCCCTAGATCTGAGCTCAGGTCTTGAGGTTAGCATGGTGAGTTCAAGCCCTAGGCTGGGCTCCACGCTGGGTGTGGAGCCTGCTAAAAATAATAATTATTATAATATACATACACATATTTTTTTAAAAGATTTTATTTATTTATTTGACAGAGAGAAATCACAAGTAGATGGAGAGGCAGGCAGAGAGAGAGAGGGAAGCAGGCTCCCTGCTGAGCAGAGAGCCCAATGCGGGACTCGATCCCAGGACCCTGAGATCATGACCTGAGCTGAAGGCAGCGGCTTAACCCACTGAGCCACCCAGGCACCCCAACATACACATATTTCTTAAAAAGAGAAAGGATGCAGGCCTAGGCCCAGGGAGTGGCCTGCGGCTCAGCTGAGAGCCGGCCCGCACCCACCCCTGGCTCTGGGGGCAGCCCCAGCCTTCCAAGTCTGCCCAAACCCTTGGGGCCTGGGGATTTTGCAGGGTGCCACCTGCTGTCCCTTAGGTCAGGAGCCCCTGCTGGGTGGGAGGGGTGCCCTCTGAGCTGTTTACAGCAAACCCTCCTTGAGGGAATGAGGCCTGTCTTGAATGATAGATGCTCCAAACCACAATCCCCCCAGTCTGCATTCTCCCAAACTGGGGAAATCTGTTTCCTTCCAATAACAAGCTCAGG
This sequence comes from Neogale vison, assembly GCF_020171115.1. Taxonomy (NCBI): domain Eukaryota; kingdom Metazoa; phylum Chordata; class Mammalia; order Carnivora; family Mustelidae; genus Neogale; species Neogale vison. The sequence goes on along the minus strand of NC_058103.1, from coordinate 3,493,306 downwards.
GCCTAGGGGAGGCCCCGCCCAGGTGCGCAGGTGAAGCGTGCAATTAGTCCCGAACAATTAGAGACGCTCCTCTGTCGGGGCGGGGCCCAGCCCCTGCTAACACTTAAGGGAGGAAGGATCCCCAGGGAGAAGTCAACAGCGAGACAGCACAGCGTTCCAGGCTACCAGGTGGTGAGGCAGGAACAGCCTCCCCCACCCCAGCCCCGAAGGGGGACAGGGTATGGCTCTCTTGAGCCTGGAGCCCAAGAGCAGGGGTACCCACGGGTCCCTGCGCGCTGCCACTCACTGAAGAGTCAGTGCAGAGACCTAGACCCCAAAGAGGACACCCTAGGACTTGAGGTCGGGTCAAAAAAAGCACAGGAGCTGAAGTTCTCACGGTGGGGGCCCCCTGAGTGAGAAAAGGGGCGCGGGCAGGAGCACAGAGTGCGCTGCCCAGGAGAAGAGCAGCGTCTGGGGAGACCTGGAACACCCCTTCAAAACACACCCCCGCTCCTATCCCTACACCAACTCCCCAGGCGCCAAGACTCAGGTGTCTTGTTAGAAAGGGCACCTGGGAGGCTCAGCCCAGATACACGAATGCTCCCCCAACCACCCTTGGTCATGGTCAAGCTTGGTCAGTTCAGACCTTGACCTTCATCCTCCTGGGGCCCTCAAGGTCCCCCCGACTGGCAGCCCCCATCGCACCGCCAGGGGACGTCAGGTGCACAGGAACAGGCCCCGCGGCTGATCGGACCAGGCATGGACACCTGACCAGGGGCAGCCCATCGGGACTGACCACGACCTGTCAGGAACAGCCTGAGGAGAGCAGAGCCAATCTGATGCCTCCCCGGGACCTGAGTCAAAACAGGACCCGTGGGGTAGGGACAGCTTCTGGCTGTTGTGGGTCCCTTAGGCCAGGGAGGGCGGTCGGGGGGAGGGCCACCAGCAGGGTTGAGGCCAAGGACCCTTGCAGAGGGAGAGGCCAGGAGAGAGGCCTGGGGTAGGCGTTCCCTTGACCCACCTCAGACTTCTCTAACCCAAGCCGAACCCAGGCCCACGCAGCCTTCCCCCATCACCTTGAACTCAACCTTGAAGGTCTGTCCGTGAATCACCCGATTGGCTTCAGATGCCCATGGCCCCTCACGGCCACGCGCAGTGCACCTGTGTGCTCCAGTACGCGGTAGCGTGAAGTCGCCACCACCAAGATGATGCTTCTCGTCCGCGCACCCATGTCCGTGGTGGCGCCACACGCACTCGCCGGCAGGTGGGAGACCCAGGTGACCGTCAGCAGGTGACTGGAGTGGGGCGCCTGGTGGCTGGGTCGGTTAAGTGTCCTTCACCTCAGGTTGTGATCTCAGAGTCATGAGATCGCCCGACTGGGGCTTGTGCACCGGGTGTGGAGCTTAAAAATTAAGGTGCTTGGGGCACGCGTCTGCCTTCACTCAGCTCCTGACCCAGGGTCCAGGGATGGAGCTCCGCATGCGGCTCCCTGCTCAGCGGGGAGTCTGCGCCTCCCTCTCCCTCCACCTCCCTCCACTCGTGCTCTCTGTGTCTCAAATACCTAAAAAAACATTTTTTTTAAATTAAGATTCTCTCTCTCCCTCTGTCTCTCTCCCAGCTTCTCTCTCTCTCAAATAAATAAAAAAAAAAAAACTTAAAAATAAAAATAAAAAAAAACAAAAACAGTTGAGGGGCGCTTGGGTAGCTCAGTTGGTCACGTGTCCGCCTTCAGCTCAGGCCATTGATCCCAGAGGTCCTGGGGCTCCTTGATGGGGGGAAAGCCTGCTTCTCCCTCTCCCCCTGCTTGTGGTCTCTGCCTCTCTCTCTCTGTCAAGTAGATAAATAAAATCTTTAAAAATAATAACAAATTAATAAATTAAAATTTTAAAAACCCAGATGAATGATAAACAAAATGCAGTCCAGCTGTACAATGAAGTATCACTCAGTCGTAAACGGATGCAAATGCTGACCCGGGCTGCGGCGCAGCTGAATGTGGGGCCACAATGCTGAGGGACACAGACCAGTCGCAGAAGCACGAATCCCGCATGATTCCACTCAGATGAGATACACAGAGTCGTGAAATTCAGAGGCAAAAGTAGGTTTCGGGGAGCCAGGGACTGAGGGGAGGGGGGAGGGGAGTTCTTCCTGAACTCGGCCCTGGGTCCTGAGCAGCAGGCTGAGGAGCCTGGACGTTTGGGCACCAGGATGTGGGGAGGGAGGGGACCTGGCCCCGGGAGAAGTCTCCCAATGGCTTCCTGGAGGCTCAGAGAGGTAAGTGACCTGCCCAGGGTCACACAGCTGACAACATGGGGGCCACAAATGGAAACCAGTCACTCTGACCACAGAACTCACGCCCTCCTGCAACGAAAGTTGTTTCTCAACGAGGAGTGCGATGGGGGAGAATCGCCACAGGGCAGACATGGATCTGCTTCCAGAGCATCGGGCTGACTCAGACATTTCGGGTAGGAGGCGGGGAAGCAAGTGAAGGCATAAAGACTCCCTTCTTCATTACCTCAACATCATTGCTTCGTTCCCCTGGTAGAAGGGCAGGCTGCCACCCCCACAGGGATTCTTCAGTCAACCGAGGGATTTCGTGCTGGCAGCAGGTCCCATCTTCTGAGTTCATGGGCCTCCACAATGTAGGAAACATGGTGGGAAAGTTTGAGAAGGTTATGTTCCACCTGCTGCTTCCAGGAGAAAGGACCAGCCTGCCTTGTGACAAGCTTCATGAAGACTCACCAAATGAAAGGGTCAGTCCCCTGCAACAGGAACAGGTCAGCAAGCGGGCCCTTGGTGGCTGCCCTCCCAAACCCCACAGGTCGGCCATAGGAACGCCAGCCTCCTGCTCCAGGGTCCTACTTGTTATCTCTGAGCCACAGCAGTGTGGGAGGGAGGCAGACAAGGCCGAAAGGCAGAACTGAAGCCAGAGAGGCCAGGGGCCTGGAGAGCACAGAAAGGTAGAGGAAGGGGGAGGGAGAGGACACTGACAGGGACCCCCAGAAGACTGGTTTCCTCCTCCCTCTATGCTTACTAGGACCTACACCCCTACTTCACATACCCGCTACAAAACAGATCATGTATGTCTTCCTTAAAAAGGTCAAGGACTTAGCGACTTCTTTGGAATTTTCCAGCAGGACAGATAACATCTAAGGAGTGACCCGCTGGGTCATCCTTTCCAAGACCACTGACTCACCAAGTCCCCTGGCTCCAGGGCATAACCGACTTTGGGAGGACACCCAAACACTTGTCTTTCTGCCTGGATGCCTGAAAAGATGTGTGCATGGACCACGATCCTCATGAATACCCTGGACCCCAAGCAAAGACCAGACGTCCCTCTGCTTTCCACATCTCCCAGACACTCTGTCTCTACCCGCTCTATGTGCCTTCGACAAATTCTGCTCTTGCCTCTGCTGGCTCGCATTTGATTTCCCTCCTGTGAGAAGCCAAGAACCCTCTTGGCTGTAGTGTGTGACGCCCCCTCCACCCCCCAGGTCTTCAGACCCAGCCAGTCTGCATCAAGGAGGCGTGGTGAGGGGACTGTGGCCCTAGGCCCTCGTAGGTGTGGTCATGTGACTGAACTTTGGGTTCCTCTGGGTTTGACCGTGATTCCAGCTTTCCAGCCATCACCAGGCAGTGTCCTGGAGAGAGGACACCTGCTGCTTCTCTCACTTGCCCCAAGGGCCTGGAGAGGGGTGCAGCTACTCCTTAAGCCCTGGAGCCCAGGGGATGACAGGGACCCCTAAGACAGTGAGAAGAGCATTGGACTGAGTCAAACAGATGCAGAAGAAACCCCCAAATGATGGCTTAGACAGGATGAAAGTTTAGTTTTCTTTCTCACGCAAGATGTTTATAGGTGGGGGCGCCGGGGTGGTTCAGTCAGTGAAGTGTCTGCCTTCGGCTCAGGTCACAGTCCCAGGGTCCTGGGATCGAGTTCCGCCTCTGGACATCCTGCTCAGTCTTCCTCTGTGCTGTCTCTTGTATGTATATATATCTCTCTCAAATAAATAAATAGAAGTCTTGGAAAAAAAAAAAGAAAGAAAGATGTTTGTAGGTGGCCAGGGATTCTATGTCAAGCAGTATCATGGTGCCAGGAGCCTGGGCTCCGTCTGTGTGTGGCTGTGCCAGGCAGAGTTTTCATTTCCAAGATCATTTCTCAGTCCAAAATGGCTGCCGAGGCTCCTGCCATTAGATCTGTATTATAGGCAACAGCAGAAGGAAGGGGAGGAGGGTGTGTCCTGCCCTTTAAGAATGCTTCCTAATATCAAACACTGTATTTACATCCAGGCCAAAGTTCAGTCACATGACCACACCTACGCATAATGGAGACCGGGAACTACCTTAATTTTTTTTTTTTTTAAGCAAGGTCTTCTTTCTTTCTTTTTTCTTTTTTCTTTTTTCTTTTTTTTTCAAAGATATTGTTTATTTATTTGACAGACAGAGATCACAAGTGGGCAGAGAGGCAGGCAGAGAGAGAGGGGGAAGCAGGCTCCCCGCTGAGCAGAGAGCCTGATGCTGGGCTCCATCCCAGGACTCTGAGATCATGACCTGAGCCAAAGCCACCCGGGTACCCCTTAATTCGTTTTTAAATAAAGATTTATTTATTTCTTTATTTGAGAGAGAATGGGGGCAGGGCGTGCGGGGCAGTGGGAGAGGGACAAGCGGACGCTGGGCTGAGTGCTGAGCCTGACTGGGGCTCCAGCTCATGACCCTCAGATGATGACCTGAGCTGAAATCAAGAGTTGGAGACTTAACCAACTGAGCCACCCGGGTGCCCACAAGCTTCTTCTTCTTCTCCTCCTCCTCCTTCTTTTTAATTTAAATTCAATTTAGCTAGCATATACTATATTTATTAGTTTCCGGGGTAGAGGTCAATGATTCATCAGTTGCGTGTAACACCCAGGGCTCATGCCATCGTGGGTCCTCCTTCATGCCCGTCACCCAGTTACCCCGTTCCCCATCCCCGCCCCTCCAGGACTTCAGTTTGTCCCTAGAATTAAGAGTCTCTTAGGATTTGTCTCCCTCTCTGTCTTCAGCGTGGGGTGACCCCAGCTGTCAGGTAGCTGGGAAGGGTGTCCCTGTCACAGCCGATTTCTTAGTCGTTTTCCAGGCCTGAGGAAGCACCCAGGAGCACCCGGGTCCACTGAGGGACAGAGTCAGGCGCCCAGGGAGGCAGGAAGGACATTCTCCCGATTTCAAGATGGGTCTCAAGCTGTTTCATACAAAAGTCCTGTGACCTTAGTGATTAAGAACAGGGTTCTGGGCCGGATAACCTTTGTTCAGATCCTGAACATACACGCGTGAGCCGTGCAGCCGCCGCCATCACGGAGCCTCCTCTGCCTCCTCTTCCTCATCTGCAAACCAGGAGCCAGTGAGGTTAAGTGAGATCCTTTCTTTTTTTCACTTTTTCTCCCTTTTCTCCCCCCCCCCCACCCCGCCAGGAGAGGGGTGGGGCACTCAGAGGAGGACCCGGCTGGTGAAGGCTCTGGGGGTCCTCGGATCCCATACACCTCAGCTGCTGTGGAGTAAACAAGGGAACCCCTCAGGGCGCTGGCTGGGGCACGAGCCTCATGGAGGCCCAACACAGTCTGCCCCTCAGGGCGCAAGGCAGGGGACTGCCGTCAGTCAGGCCCCTAGACTAAGACCCTCGGGGGCCTCCATGGTCTCAGTGGGCCCAGGCCCAGGCCCAGCCTGCTCTTTTGGTATCTGAACCCCTCTCTCATGGGTTCCTGACATGAACAACTTCCTTCCTCAGGCAGGAGAGGAAGCAGGACCAGCTCGCCCTCCACCCATGGGGACCTGGCGCTTCTCTGTTCCTCTGTCAGCCTGGCTGTGAGGGCCACAGGGTCTCCCCCTGCATCTTGTCAGGGCCCCTGACAAGATGCAGGGGGAGGCCCAGTGCCCAACACCCACTGACCCCGCTTCAAATCAAGTCTGCCATTTCAGGGCTGTGTGGCTTTAGGCAAGTCACTTAACTCTCTGGGCTCACTTCATTGGTAAAATGAGGATAACGTGGGATTCTTGTGAGGCCGCAAATGGCATCTGTTGACTGGTGTGTTTCTGTACATTCACACTTTCTGGCTTTTCACAAGCACTTGCCGGGAGGCCCTTGGGGACACATCCTCCCAGACGGAGCGAGGGCAGTGAGGGGCGCAAAGGGGCTGCCCTCAGGGGAGTACCTAGCTTGGGGGGGTGGGTAGAGGAGAAGCAAAGGCAGGAGCTGTGAATATTTAGGAGTGGCGGACCGCAGAATGACTGAGCAGTGTGAAGGACCTGGCCTTGGGGGGACAGGGGGGGGTCTGTGTGGGGAGGGAGGTGCTTTCTGCAGAGATGGGCTGTGGGGGCGGGGGGCTGGCCCAGGAGGTCAGGCGGGGGGCAAGGGTGACCTTGGGCGCCCAGGATACCTATGGAGAAACAGGCCACAGGCAGAACCGGTACCTGAGGCCTGCTACAGCCTTCCAGCAGGCCCAGCCTCCCACCACAGTGGACCTGGATTTTGTAGAAGGTTCCAGATGTTTAGGGGCCTGACTCAGCTCCACCCCTTTGAAGTTCTTGGCTCCAGCCAAGTTCTCTGTTCCAGCGTCCCAAGGCCACCTGGTTCATGCAGGGAAGCAGGGCCCAGCAGGCCGTGTGCCAGGCTGGCTCTTCCCTGCCGGGAGTGGGTCCTTGAGATGGAGTTGTTCCCATTCCCCAGGCTGGAGACTGAGCCCCGGTGACCTGTGAAACGCTGGGGCTTTGCTCCGTCCCCCAGAATCTTACGTAGCGTAGACCAACAAGCCCCAGAGTGGGACTCTGCCAGGTGGCCAGCTGGCCGGGCCCACCCCTGAGGGTTCAGATCCCCTCCTCTGGGCCTGGAGCCAGCCCCAGGGTCCAGCTCCGGGGGATCCAGGATCCAATGAGAGTATCACTTCACACTCTAGTCAAGGAAGCTCCTCCCTGGCCTGGGATGGGCCCTGGGCATTGCCACACACTCATGACCATGGCTGTCCTGAGGCCTGGCATGTACCCGTTCCCCAGCGCCCCAAGCAGGGGTGGCCAGGGTGCCTGGCCTGGCTTTTCACATAGCCCCAGAGGGGTAGGAGTGGGGAGGTCTCCTTGCGTGGCCTCTCCTTCCACAGCCCAGCGGCCACCAAGCCTCAGAGGGTGGGAACTGCAGACACGGGGATCCCAGGGCCTGGGCTGTGAAGTCCAGGGTTTTGCAACCCCTCTGCGACCTGGAGAGAAGGTAAAGGTAGTAGCTTTGGGGACAGCCTCCTGAATGCAGTAGACCCCAGTGCCCAGGGGCTCGAGAGGCAGCCGGCAGGCAGGGAGCCAGAAGCCCCTCATTTTATGGCGGTGGAGACCGAGGCCCAGGCCTTGGAGATGGCCAGGGATCTGTCCCAGAGCTCCTCTGGGCCCTGGAGGCTGGCGAGGGGTACACTAGGAGCACCACACCAGAGCCAAGACGACCCCCTCCCCTCCTCCACCCGGGCTTCGCCGGCCTCCTAGGGAGAGGGCGTGGCCTCTCCCAGCTGGGAGGCTGGAGGCCCTTTCTGGGGAGCCTGAGGCGCTCGGCTGGCTCCCTCCCCGCGGCTGCCCCCCCCCCCCAGCCGGCGCTTCCCACCCCCATCCGGCTCCTCCTCCGCCGTCTGGCTCCTGCGAGAACGCCCACGGCCCGCCCGGCCTGGCAGGGAAGCGCCCACGCCCGACCCCACCCCCAGCCTCCACGGTGCCTCTTGGTTCCGGGCCTGTCTTTCTGGAAGAAACTGAGACCCGGAGGCGGTCGGAGCTCCCCCTGCCCCCCCCCGCCCCGCCCCCAGCCTCTGAGGGTCCACGGGAGTTTCCCCGACGCACTTTGGAGGACGCTGCACTTCAGCGAGGTCTCCTGGGCATCTTCTCTGCAGCGCGTACCCTGAAGGGAGGCAGCTGGGGTCGTTGGGGGGCAGGGGCACCCCCATCCACAGCGGGATTCAACCCGCAGGCTGGGAGGGAGCTGGGGCCCAGAGGCGAGCAGGGCTGCCCAGGAGGCCTCTCCACCGCGCGCTCCCAGGCTGCCCTGAGTGGAGGGTCTTGATGGCACTGGGGGCTGCGGGGGGCAGGCCAAGCCCATCTCTTACCAAGGACAGGCTCTGCCTCTCTGGCTTTGTCCCAGGCTGTACAGGCGGGCAGGGCAGCCTCTGTACGAGATCGGAGGAGGCCAGATGGGAGGGGGCTGGAGAATTTCGTCCCCTGCTCTGCGTCTCTGCACAGGTTGCCTGTGTGTCCCCGTGCAGTGTCTAAGCGAATGCCTGCGTGTCTCGTGGAGTGCGCTGGGTGACAGTCGCTGGGGGCGTATTGGTGTGTAAGTGGAACTGCCCCCCCCCCCCCGCAATAAATCTCAGTATTGGGAGACATCCCTAGGAAAGACTTCCTGCTCCCAACACTCCCCTGGCCCTTTCATCAGGCTGTCGAACTCCTCCGAGCATCTTCTGGGTAGAGCAATACATTCCCTGAGAGATACCAGCCGTGCAGAGCAGGTGCTTGGAGACAGCCCCTCGTCCAGCACCGAACCCCTCTAACAGCAGCTTCCTTGCCTGGAAGGCAGGTGAGCGACGTGTCCCCAGGTCACAGAGAAGCACTGAGGCAGGAAAGTGCCCAGCGGCCTGCCCCAGGTGACTGGGCTGTTGACAGGATTTGGGAAGGCCTTGTCCCTTGTCCTGCTCCGCTCCTAACCTGGGAGGCTCGACCTATCACAGAGAACTCCCCGGGTCTCTGTTTCACCAGCTGAGAGTGAGGAAAAAGGTTTCTTCAGCCAGATCTGTCTTTTTCAAAGGTTTCCTTGTATGACTGACTCATTTGGCTCGGTGCCCCCTACTTTCCTTCTACCCCCTTAAAAAAAAAAAAAGATTTATTTATTTATTGGACAGGCAGAGATCACAAGTAGGCAGAGAGAGGGGGAAGCAGGCTCCCTCCTGAGCAGAGAGCCTGATGTGGGGCTCGATCCCAGGACCCAAAGACCATGCCCGGAGCTGAAGGCAAAGGCTTAACCCACTGAGCCACCCAAGCACCCCTCCTTCTGTCCCTTTTAATCCTTTTAAGCTGCTCCTGAGGCCTGGACCTTGTCGGCCTCCCTTATGCTGTGGGTCAAGTGCAGAATGACAATCAGAGATCCCCACATGGACAGTGGATGGAGGAATCGGGAGCCCAGCACCCAGCCTGCATGGCTCCCTGATGCTCGCCGGGTGTATATGACCACACTCCCTGCAGAGGCCAGCAGACGGAGACTCGGGATGTGAAAACCTTGCTCAGGGCCCAGCCCCGGTCCCAGGCTGCATTTGACTTTCATACACCCATGACACTTTACCTGCTGAGGCTCCTGCCTCCATTAAAAATATGAAAGTTTTATTATTGTATTAATTTTTTTTAGAGCGGTAGAGCATTGGGAGGGGCAGAGAGAGAGGGAGAGAGAATCTCAAGGAATTTCCACGCCCAACACAGACTCTGACGTGGGGCTTGATCTCACAACCCTGGCGCCCCTCAAAGTTTTATCTTGTGAGTGCATTGGTGTAGAGATGAATAAAACATTTTCTTCACCCTAAAAGATTTTTTCTTCCTTCCTTCCTTCCTTTCTTTCTGATCTGAAACAAAATGGAAGCATTTCATGGGCCTCTAAAAGTAGGGTGGCCCCTTGGGGCGCCTGGGTGGCTCAGTCATTGCACGTCTGCCTTCGGTTCAGGTCATGGTCCCAGGGTCCTGGGATTGAGCCCTGCATCGCGCTCCCTGGTCAGCGGGAAGTCTGCTTCTCTTTCTTCCAGTCCCCCTGCTTGTGTTCCCTCTCTCTGGCAAAGAAATAAATAAAATCTTAAAAAAGAAAAAAGGTAGGGTGGCGCCAGGCAGTGTCTACTGTGTCTGAGGAGGGAGAGTTGGCCTGGCAGAGCCCTTTCATTGGAGATTCAGCTGATGGGCGGGACCTTGAACCCAGGCTTCCCCTTCTCTCCCTACACTGACTGCCCCTCTAGGGAAGGGTCCAGTGAATTTTTGCTGGTTTTTGACTTTTTTTTTTTAATTTAAAAATTTTTAAAGATTTATTTATTTGACAGAGAGAGGGACAGCAAGAGAGGGAACACAAGCAGGGTGAGGGGGAGAAGCAGACTCTCCCCCCCTCCCCCCGCCGCCCTGCAGAGCAGGGAGCCCAACTTGGGGTTCCATCCCAGGATTCTGGGATCAGAACCGGAGCAAGCAGAAGGCAGACACTTAACTGACTGAGCCACCCAGGTGCCCCTAATTTAAATTTTTTAAGTATTTTATTTATGTATTTGAGAGAGAGAGCAGGAGCAGGGGGCAGGGAGAGGGAGAAACAGGCTCCCCGCTGAACAGGGAGCCTGACTCTGGGGCCAATTCCAGGACCCGGAGATCATGACCTGAACCGAAGGCAGAGGCTTAACCTACTGAGCCACCCAGGTGCCCCAGTTTCTGGAATTTCTTAATAGCTATCCTATGGCTTTGAGCATCTTGTTTCAGAGTGTTTATAACAACAATGATAATAAATAATAATAAGGGCGATGGCAGTCTTTCAAAAGCCTTCCTCTCTCTGATCCCGCCAACAACCCAGGGAGGCACAAGGACAGCCATTGCTGCTGCCTTTTGGTCACTGAGACCAGTAGGACGGGGAGGACTAAGAAGCCCTCTGACGGGTAGAGGCGAGCCCCAGGGAGCCCCAGGCTCTGTGCTTCTCCTCTGTGTGCAGTCCGGGTGAGCAAGGGTCCTGAAAGGAAGCTGGAGGTGGGAGCACTAGGTGAGGTGGGCAGGCTGGAGTCCCGGGGGCAGGAGGGGCTCAGCTGAGGGGAGGAGCAAGGAGGCTTAAAGGGGAAGGGGCTGGAGGAGACCCCTTCTGGCTGCCCAGCAACAGCAGGAAGAGCTCACTTGGTTGCGGTTCTTCCGGAACGCCCTGAATTGGGAAAGGAGGGGGTGGTGGAGAGCTCCTAGGAAGGAGGCAAGGGACCCAGGAGAGTATCTAGGAGGCACAGCCACTGAGACTTGGTGACTGATGGGATCCAGAGGCAAAAGGGGGTGGGGGTGGGGGTTGACAGAGATGGGGTGCTCAGGGCATGGCTATGGGCTCCCCCCAGAACAAGACAGCAAGAGAGAGAGCCCCCCCAGACACAAGACTGTCTTTTTATAACCTAATCTCACAGGGGACAACCCCCTCACTAGACCCCGGCTTCACTTCCCACCCACACTCAGTGGGCCAGGGTTACAGCAGGACCGGAACAGGGGAGCTGGGCAGTGGGGGGCCTTCTTGGAGGCCGCCTGCCACAGTCTCCGGCGACAGCCGGTTGGGCCGGGGAAGGAAAGTGTCCTCTCCTTAGAATCAAGCGCACTCGGAGCTGAACGCTGACTCCGCGCCTGGCACTGTTCCAAGAACTTATACCGACTCCTCAGTACCACGCTAGGAGGTGGGCACTATTATTATCCGCATTTTATGGGGCACATGGAGGGAAGTAGTTTGTTCTCAAATCCCACAGCCGGTAAGAGCTGGAGCTGGCTGGGATTCAGATCCACGTGGTTTGAGCCCAAGGAGGAAGCTGGGTTGGGCATCTGGGTTGGGCATGGTGGGTCACAGGAGCCTTGCAAGAGGTGGGCAGGAAGCCTCCAGACCCCGCCGGCTGTGGGGGCCGAAGTTCGGGAAGCAGAGGGGTCCGAACTGGGCGCTCCGGGTCCCCTTAGCCGGGCCGTGCGGAGGGGACTGATGACTCCCGGGGAGCAGAGCTCACCTCCAGGAAGACCGGACAGAGGAGGGCTCTGTGGCCAAGGGTGGCCGGGGAAGGCTGAGGACGCGGCCACCGTGGCCTCTGCCTTGTTAGGGGCTGAGAAGGGCGGGGGGGGGGGACAGAGTGAAGACGACGCAGCGGGGGACACCGCCGGGGAGCAGCTGGCTGTGGAAAGGCAGAGGGACAGGACAGCCGGTGGCCGGGTCTGACAAAGGCTGGGGACCGGGTTGAGTTCCTGTTTCTGATGGCGGGGTAGGGGTGGCGGGGTAGGGTGGCGGGGTAGGGGTGGGGCCCCGGCCCTGGCCACGCCCCTTGCCCTCTCCGCCGGGCCGGCGCCTCCCCAGGCCCCGCCCAGGCTGACGCCCCGGATGTGGCCTCCCAGGTCACCAGCCCCGAGGCAGCGAGTCGGCAGCGTGGCGAGCTCGCCCCACCCAAAGGCTGTACCCCCTCCTCAGCCGGTCCAACCCGTTTGCCAGGCGCCCTGCGGACGGTCCCAAGTCCTCAGCCCCGCGGTCCGCCCCTCCGCGAGCAGCCCACCCCCTCAGCCCCGCCGGTCGCGCCGCCTCCGCCTCCGCCTCCGCGGGCGGCCCGCCTGGCCTTCCCGCCTGGCCTTCCCGCCATTCCCAGGCCTTGAGGGCGCAGACGAGGGTTTGTGTAGGTAGAGCAGCAAGAATCCAGCCCCTCCGCCCCCATCAAAGCGCAGATATTTACTTTCTTCCCAGCCCTCACTCGGTGCCACAGACCCTGCAAGGCCTGGCCGCCTCCCCGGGGGAGCCCTCCTAGCGCCTCCCAGCCGGCCTTGACAGCTCTCCAGCAGACGCTGGACAACCTCCTCACTGCTCCCCTGGGTTCCGTCTGACCGTCCAGCACCCCCGATGCTCCGCTAAGCCAACGCTGACCCTTGGGCAGATGGACGTGTTTGCCGGGGCCTCGCCCTCTGGCCGGACCCTGCTCACTGCCCGCCGGGCCCCACCCTGCATCCCGGCCCACCTCGCTGCCTTGCCCAAGTCTTTCCGCTGCCTACCAAGCAACCGCCCCTTCCAGACGTCCGGATCTCCCATCTTTCAAGGCTCGGCTCAAAGTCCGCTTGCTGAGCTTGACAAGGCAGCCAAACCTCTCTGGGCCTCAGCTTCCCTGGCTGTAACGGGAAGCATCTCTGTGCTCCTCGCGGGGGCTGGGAGGAGGGCAGAGGCGCGGCCTGTAGGGGGGCCCCCTGAGCCTCGAGGCCCTCCTGGCCCGTCTGCCTGGCCCGCTGCCCCCCTCATCCCGGCTTGGGGGTGCTCGCCTAGCCTTGCCAGGTGCTTACCGCGCCTCGGGCGGCTCATTCCGGCCTTTCCACCCCCCACCCCAGAACCAGCCAGGGACCCCTGAAAGTCGGCCCGGGAGGCCCCGCACGAGGACGCCTTTGCGGAGCTGCGGGAGCTGGGGGGGTGGAAGAAATCGGAAGCTGCCGGGGGCCCTCTGGGGGTCCCCATCCGGCAGCCCGCGCACTGACAGGTGGGCGCAGCGCGTGTCCCCGCGCGTGTCCCCTCGGGAGGTGCCGGCCCCCCCTCGCCGTGAGCCTCCCACGCGGCTGAGACGGGCGGACGGCAGCGCCTCCCCGCGTGTCCCGGTCGCCCGCCTGGCGAGGGCGTTCTGTGGTCCGATTCAACAGCTGCGCGGTCGCAAGGTAAAACTCAGACAACGCAACCAAATGAAACAAAACCCAAAAGATTGCTGTGCCCTGGACTGCACCCCCAGAGCCACTTGGGTGGGCGGGTCGGGGGCAGCAGGTGTCATCATTCCCGGGCTCCTGGAGGGCAGGGCGGCTCAGGGCGGCACAGCGGCCTCCAGGATCTCAGAGCCCAGACCCCGCGGTCCTCGTGGACCCCCCAGCAACGGGTTTTCCTGGGTAGGAACACGCCGCCATCACGCCACCTGCCTCAGCCTGGCCTCGGGGACACTATCACGTGCCCCGCACAACGAGGGACCGGGCAGCCTGTTTCGAACCTCTCCCCCCACCCCGTCTGCAGACTTGGGGCTCGTGCCTCCCGGGACCCCCGGGTGTGCAGGGGTGGGGAGCGGGGTGGGGGGGCGGCCCACCGAGCATGCGCCCCTCCTCCTCCCACCCCAGGAGATTAAGTGGGAACTTTGAACTCTGTCCCAGAACCCTGATGGGAAGGATTAATCCGATTGCTTTTCAAACCCTGGCCTTGCCTTGCAAACTCCTCCCGCAGCCAGGCTGCCTCCGTCCCCCCTCCCAGCCTGACCTCCATCTCTTCCTTACAACTGCCCCGGCCTCGTGGGGAGGAGGAGTGTTGACCCATTCCACAGGCGGCAAACGGGGTCTGGCGGGGCCATGACCAGGAACCTGATTCGTGGTGCTGTTTCATGTGCAAATGGTCCTACCTCATCCCGCCCCCCCCCCGCCCCCAACACGCACACCCTTGGGAGTCCCAGGTCCTGAGGCCCCCTTACCCCCGAAGCGTCCTCCCCACTCAGTGACTCACCATCTAGCCTGGAGTGGGTCCTTTGCTCAGTGCCCTGGGCGCATGGTGGGGAGGGCGTCCCCGTGACGGCTTCTTGCTCCAGCTCCCCACCGTGCTGCCTAGGCTGGTTTCTCCGGGCGTCTAGAGCAAGGCCAGGAGGCACCCTTGATTCCTTCACCTGCACACAGGCTCAGTGACATAGGGGCGCCCTGGCAGGGCTGGACCTCCTGGGCCTGAGGGCTGTTCCCATCCACTGGGTTCACCCTAGAGTGTCGCTCTGCCACCTGCACCCTTCTTCAGATAAGAGCCCCCTGGTTTTCCAGGGGACCCCCACCCCAGCCGCCCTGCAGGCATGATTTGGTGAGTGGCACATTAGTCTCCCAGCTCTGAGCCTGGCAATCAGCCCATTCCCTACTGGTTTGGGGGAAGCACCCAGCCCACCGGTGGGGGGAGGGGTGCTAGTGACTTGGCATTGCTAGGGCCACCTCTGTGGTGGATCTCATCCAAGAGGATGGGCAAGGGAGGGCAGGTGGCAGAGCACGGTCCTGGTGTCACAGGCCCCTAGACAGGTCTGAGGCTGGGTCCCTACCGGACTTTGGCTGTTCAGGGTCTTCAAGTCTTCAGCTGACTTGGTTTATCTATTTACCCTAAACCTGTTCCATTTTCCAGATTCCCTCATTCATTGAGCGCGGGCAGAGCCCTGCCCCCCCACCCCCCCACAGCCTGGGACACACTGAAGAGACAGTCTGGTTCCCAGAGCTAAGGGGCGGGGCACATCACCAGGACTGACCTGAGATTCCCTGATGGGGAGCCCCTGAGAAGCCGGCATGGTGACAGGATCTGTGAAGGGGCCGGGGGTGGAGGGAAGGAAGAGTGCTCCAAGCAGTTAGCCAGGAGACTGGGAGGGGACTCAGGTCCCTTGGAGGAAAAATGACGTGGGGGCAGGGAGCAGGGAGGGGGCAGGGAGCAGAGATCGGGTCCCTCAGAGCCTCAGGGGCAACAGAGGTGTTTGGATATTAGCCCAGCTGCCGTGAGTAGCCATGAATGGGTTTTAAGTGTGGCCATTAGGATGTTAGTGGATCTGTCTGGCCTCGGTGCCTTGGTGGTGGTGGTGGTGGGGTGGTCCAGCTTGGGAAGAAAAGCACTCCTTGCTTTATCATGCAACACGAAAGTGAGGATGCCTTCTCTCCCTGCTGTGGCTTTGGGGAGGTTAGGGGAAACTGGGGAGGGAGCCTGGTGCCACACCCATTTGCAGAAGTTTGTAGACTGCAGTGAGATCCTGGCTGTGATGGCCTGAATGGGCCAACTCTGTCTGTACCACTTACAGAGTGGGAGGGGGTTACAGACTGCAGGGGAGTAGGAATCACCAGGGACACATCCCAGGAGGCAGGGCTGGGGCTGGAGGGGTTTCAGAGAGACAGAGAGAGGGAACAGCATCTGCAAAGGCCCCACCAGGAGAGAGCACAGTGGACCTGGGATACCCCTGACTCAGAACTTGAGTATAAAGAATTTGAAGTCTGCCTGCCCATCTGTCACTGTCCCTTTCTGGGGCTGCTAAGGTGCAGGCGAGAAGCAGAGAGGGGCCCCTGGGTTTGGGCGTACAGGGTGTTTGCAGGAGGCGGGTGGTGGAGGAGGGGCAGGGAAGGCCACATCAAAGCTCAGGCTGTCGGGTGGGGGTGGGGGTTTAGTTGGGGGACCTAGCAGAGAGGTTGAAAATGGAGACTAAACATTGTGCTCATCTCTGCTTCCTCTGGAAACTTCATTACAATGATGGCAAAGAATTTTAAAAAGGCATACGCAAGAGAAGAGATGATCGCGGATGAGTGGTTGAAAACATTTTTGGAGACAGAAACTGGCAGGACTCAGCAGAGGAGAGGAAGGAGAGATGATGGACCCCCCCAGGTGCCTGAGAAAAGCACCCATGTGCTGGCAGAAACTGATGGGGCCTGGGCTGGACACTGTGGAGGCCAGGTAGGGTCAGAAGACAGCCCAGTGATTTCCTGCTCTCTGATGTTCACACACACACACACACACACACACACACACACACACACACACCTGTGAATCCCTTCCCCTGAGTGTAGGCAGGCCCTGTGACTTCCCTCTGACCAGTAGGATGCAGCACAGGTGTTGGGATGTCACACTTCCGTTTAAGACAGGAGTGAGAGATTCCAGGGCCCTCTGTCACAGGGCCACCAGGACATACATCTTGCCCCAGCAACGAAATGAGGTTGGAAGCAGGTTTTTTCCCCCAGCTGACCCTCTGGATGCATGTGTGATGACCCCCTGATTGCAGCCATGTGAAGCCCCGAGTAGAGGACCAGCTCAGTGGGACTTCAAACCTCCAGGAATGGGGAAATGATAAAAGTGTGCTATTTTTAGCTGTCTCATTTGGGGTGATTTGTTATACAGCCTAAAAAACCCATACACTCATGAGTCCCTCGGCTGCTCAGCTGGACAGGTTTATCCACTTCCTGTTTCTACGTATTCTCCTGCAGGAGATGGATGATCTCTAAAGAGAGATTGCAGAATCAGGGCATCAGGTCTGGCAGAGGCAGCGTGGGGCTGGAAAAGGTGCTTGAGTGACCCACCTCTTCCCTGCCTTCCTTCTGGAATGCCGAGAACCACGCATGCGTTCCCAAGCAGAGGACTGGAGGGGTCTTCTATGGAGACCCAATAGGACCATGCCTGGAAGATTCCCGATGAGTCATCGCCCCTGGGTGTAAAGGCCAGGTAACTTCCTTCGGTGAATGAAAATAGAGTGGAAGTGACATGTGGCCCTCCCTTTGCTCTTTCCCCTCTGCCTCAGAAAAGAACGTCCTGGATGGAGGCAGGTCCTCCAGCCCAGGTCCCAGAAGAACAATGACATGGGGCAGAGTTGGAGAGGCCTGCAGATGCCATAGAACATGAGGGAAAAGAAACCTTTGCTGTTGTATGCCCCTGAGATTTGGAGGTCCTTTGTTACTAAGTTATTGCAAAGTAATTTAACAAAGCTGACTGGTACACCACTCAGAAAACCTGCCAGGATGCCTGATAGTCCAACAAGGAATTCTTCTACACCCAGAAATTCCAACTGGCTTGTCCATGCCTCACTCTAGTGTTCCCGGCAGCCGAGGCGCACCAGGATTTAGAGAAAAACCTCCAATGGGAAGGGCAGAGACCAAAACAAAGAAAGAGAGAGGTGGAATGAAAAGAGATGATTCTAGAAGCAGAAGGAAATGTCACGTCAACTCCAGTTCCTCAGAGAAGACATTAAAAGAGAATGATGTTTGTTTTAATGGAGCAAAGAACTTATGGAGTTTAAAAGATGGCAGTTAAAAATAAAGAGTGGGAGGGGGAAAGGGAAATCCCCTGGAGAGTAGACTTCAGTGATAAAGAGATAGAAAATAAGAAAAGAAAAACCAAGCAGGGTAGAAGATGAGCTCAGGAGTGCCATAGCGCAAGCTCAGGGGTCCTGGAAGGACAGGCATGAAGGGCCTTGCACAACCTGAAATTCTATACCTGCCGAAGCCGTCGCCAAACAGGAGGTTGGAGGAGGACCTTTTCAGGCCTGCAAAGATTATACTAATCAATCTCCCATGCACCTTTCTCAGGAAGCTGCTGGAGGGTATTCCCCAGCAAAGTGAAGGAGGAAACCAAGAAAGAGAAAGACATGGGACCCAGGATCCAGGATCCAATGGAGCAGAGAGGCGAAGGAGAGACCCAGATCATCGGGAGCTGTACTGTGGGCCCAGGGAGGAGTCAGCATGGGTTGCTACAGGAGGGGCTCCTGGGAAGGAAGTTGGGGGATAGATTTCAGGATGAGTGGTGGATAGAACTAAGAGATTGCTGGAGTGCTGGAGATCTTAGAGACGGATACGAAGAAAGCTATTAGATATCGACCGCTTCATAAGAAATGGCCACAAATTTATTTTGTGGTTTGCATGGGTCTGGAGTCTGGGTGTGACTTATCTGGGTCCTCTGCTTAGGATCCCACCAGGCTGTGCTCAACGCACCTGCTGGGAGTGCAGTCTTATCTGAGGCTCGACTGGGGAAGGAGCTACATCCAAGCTCACTAAAGTTGTTGCCGGAATTCAGTTCCCTGCTGGTTGGGACTGAGGGCTTCAATTTCTTGCTGACTACTGACCAGTGGTTGCCCCAGGTCCTGGGGACCACGTGTCCTCCTTCAATGCAGGCCTCTCCAAGGAGGCCACCCACAACAGGGCTAAAGAGAGGGCGTGAGCACACAGCGGTGGGGATCCTTGGGAGCCATTTTTTGAAGCAACCAAACAAAGCTAATTATTCACTTGGTGAAAAACTTGACAAAAAACAGAAAGGAAACATAACCACAGTGTGTTATTTGGCTCAGCAGCAAGCAATGTTTATATAATCATTATATGACACAACAGAATATCAGTTCAGCCGAAAATCGTTACATATTGGTAATGAGAGGGGTCACAAGGCAAGCACGCTGCGTGGATGCCTTGAAGGGAGGGGTGTGAGAAAGCCAAGCCTTATCTTCTGCAAAAGGAATTCAGTAGATAATGGCTCAAACTGGGAAATCGAGTAACAGCCACACAAGCGTGTTATTTATAAACATGGAGATAAAATCCAGAAAAAGCCAGAAGAGTTGCATTTGCTTATTCCGAGAGGAGGACTGAAGGTGGGGGCCAGTTCGGGGTGAGGGGGGGCTGCTGATCCTCATTATGGGCCTGTTTATTTTTTCAAGGTCTGTGCATGTCATGTGCATTTACTTTAAACTACTGTATAACTTGAAAAAAAAAACCCACATTAATTAGTTAATAGAGAAAGAGATAAAGGTGGAAGGAAAAAGTCCCCCAAGACTGAACAGTCCCCAGGGATCCTGGGCGCTCAGGAGCCTCTCCCTGCCCTGGGGGAAGGGGCTTGAGGGATCCAGAGACGACCCCTCAGGATGGGCTCAGGATGGGCTCAGGAGGGAAAATGGTAACCTGATCTTCTGAGGGGAGATCACCTGGGGACTGGGCGGCCCAGAGCCAGAGGGGCTGGGAAGATTGGGGAAGACCATGGTGGTGGTGGTGTTGGAGGAGGGGTGGGGAAGGAACCACAGACCCGTGAGAGAAGTGCGCCACCCCAAGGAGTGCCCCTCTCCATAGACATCGCTTGGAGAAACTCTGGAGGCTTCAGTAAGGCTTGGCTTTGTTTTTAATTGGGGAGATTTTGTTTGTTGTGGTTTTTTTTGTTTTTTTTTTTTAAGATTTTGTTTATTTGTTTACTTATTTATTTTAGAGAGAGAGATTGAGAGAGTGTGCAGCTGTAAGCAAGGGGAAGGGGCCGAGGGAGAGGGAGAAGCAGGCTCCCCATGGACCCCGAGATCATGACCAGAGCTGAAACCAAGAGTCAGACACTTAACCGACTGAGCCACCCAGGTGCCCCGAATTCGGGAGATATTTTATAATTTGTTATAACATAAGTATATAAATGCTTTTGGTAAACACATCAGGAGGGGAGATGTCTTGGGAAAGCACCACCCAACACTGGCAAGCCTTGCCAGGCTGTCTGGTTTCTCCAGCGCCCTGTCTTGTCCTTCTAGGTCCTGCTGAGGTCAACCCCTGCCCCTGCCCCCAGGCTCTCTCACACACCGGGTCTCCCACTCCAGGTCCGTGGGCTGCCGCCTGCCGTATTCACCGAGGCATCCGTCTGGGTGCTCTTTCCACCAGCAAGACCCCAGAGAGAGCGGTCTTACTCCTTTCTGGACCCCAGTGCCCAGGCAGCCCCATCGGTGCACCCCGTCCCCAGTGGGACTGTGTGGAGACACATGTCTGTCTGCGCGCCCTGCCAGGCCTTTTCATGTCCCCGTTTAAGGGGAACCTGCCCTAAGGGGAACCTGCCCTGGGGGCCGGGGTCCAGCTCGGAACACCAGGCGCAGGCTGGAGTCCCAGGTCCGGCGGCAGTGTCGGGGCCCCGAGGTTTGAGGAGGGTCCAGTGGTCGGAGGTGAGCGGCAGGCGTGGCGCGGAGGGGTGGGGTTGGAAAGGATCTCTGGGGCTGCTGCAGCGCCCAGAGGCTGGAGGCTGACTCGTTTGATCATTTCCTCCCGCGCAGACTGGAGAGACCCCAGAGCTTGTGCAACCTCCTCATCTATAATGTGGGGCTGACAAGGGCAGGCACACCTGTCCCGGGGAGGGGTAGGAGACAGCCGGCCAGGAAGGGCAGACACAGCAGTTGGGGCCCCTCCTGGAGGAGGGGTAGCTACACCTGGCCAGGGAGGGGAGTCTGTAGCAATGGAACCGGAAGGGGCGTGTGGCCAAATTTGGGTCTGAGCGGCCTACCCCGTGGCTTCAGGCCCTCCCACGCCAGGGCCTGGCCTCCAAGCCTGATTCCTCAACCAGATCATAGGCACGGTGAGCCCCACTTTGGAGGGACCTGGTGCTTTCCTAGTGACTTGACTCCTTCCTGTCTTGCATGCCTGGGAGCTTCATCAGCCCTGGGAGGGGCCCAAGCCATGGGCTCCATTGCCTCTTCCTGGGGGTGGTTCAGCCAGTCTCATCTGCTGTTCTCTTGGAGAGCCAGGATTTGGCACGGGTATGTCTCTGGGGACGACAGAAAGTGAATCGGGGGTTGCCTGGGGCTGGAGACCGGCAGGGAGGAGCCGCAGAGGAACATTCTGGAGGGATGGAAACGTTGTGTATTATGATCCGTGAGCACGTTGGTCAAAATGCACAAACGTTGTATATTATGATCGGTGCGCATGTTGGTCAAAACGTACAGAGCTAGATACTTTATTTTTTTTTTTAAGATTTTATTTATTTATTTGACAGAGATCACAAGCAGGCAGAGAGGCAGGCAGAGGCAGAGGGAGAAGCAGGCTCCCCGCTGAGCAAGGAGCCCGATGTGGGACTCGATCCCAGGACGCTGGGATCATGACCTGAGCCGAAGGCAGCCGCCCAACCAACTGAGCCACCCAGGCGTCCCCAGAGCTAGATACTTTAAATGAGCGCATCGCACTGTGGGATAATTTTGCATAAAAGGAAGAAAATGCTGGTTGTTCCAAAAATTGATTGCATGACCTACTTGACAAATCGGTGGCTGGCCCTCTATTCAGACTGCGCTAACATCTGTGGAGGGGAGGGGCAGGAAAATACAGATGTGTGCAAAGGGGACCCCACCACCACAGCTTTGCCAAAGGAAGTTTGAGGGGGAGCATGGCAGGAGTTTCACAAAAGAGGTGCGAGGGAAGCAGGCAGGAGCATTGCAGGAGCTGAGGTAGCAGGGGGGAGGGTCAGGAGCGCTCAGGGGGACCCCGGGGGGGCGTGTGGCCCGAGGGTGTCTGGAGAAGGTCTCTTTGTCCATCCGTCCTGTTCTGTGATGTAGCTCTGTGTCTGATGCTGGTAGATTTCAGTGAGTGAATGAATGAATGAATGAATGGGAGAAGAATGAATGGAGGGCAGGGAGGGCAGTGTCAGGCGAGGCTGTGAAGGGGGCTCCACTGGCTTTATCCCCGAGTGCTGGGAAAGTGCCCCACAGCAAGCCTGGAAGGAACAGACCCTCCCGGGAGAGCACGGTACACCCCTGTCACTCCTGATCACACCACCATGCTCAGAAATGCTTCACGCGGATCGGCCAAGTCTCATCTGCTATTCTCTTGGAAAGACGATTTTGGTGCAGGTGTGTCTCCAGAGACAAGGAGTGTCTAGGGCCCATCCTGGAGCTGCGGTCACTCCCCCCGCCGTCTCTGCCGCTGTCTTCTCCTGTCCCATGCCCCCTTGAGTGGAGTGGACACCGTGAGATCTTTCACATGCAGAAAGCAGAGTGAAGAAAATAAAACTCGGGCGCCTGGCTTTGAAAAGCCAATGCAGGCTGTGTGACCCCAGCAGCCCCCAGGCCAGTTAGCCCTAAGCTCCCAGTTTTGCTTTCTGGTTCTGCAAGAGGGACCTCTGCTGTTGTGCCCACTGTTCTGCCGCTGACTTGGGCATCTCTGCCGCCGGCTTGGGCGTCAGCCGTTCCCCAGCAGCTTTGCCGGTTAGACCCTGGAGGAGGAGGGGTTAGGGGGATGTTTGCAGGTATCCCCAGTTTTGAAAACTGGGTGTCCATGTGGACCTGACAGTGAGCTTCCTGCGCAGGCACTGTTCTAGGTGAACGTGGAGGAGGAGGGGGGTTAGGAGAGGGGAGAGCCCAACCCCCTCCTGATGGAGGACCTGCCCCTGAGCCACTTCTTGCTTCTTTCCCGGTGTCCCAGCTGAACAAGGGCCACGGCTCCTCTTCCACAAAGGCCGCTCTCCAGAGCTAACAATGGTGACGATGGCACCGTGCAGACGCTTAGCCCCAGGGCTGGGCACAAGAACTCATCTAATCCCCCAAAGTAGCAAGTTCTGGCGGAGCCATCCCCCTTACATCTGAACACGTGCGGTACTGAGGGGTGGCTCCCCAGTCCTGAGCCAGCGCGCGGCAGGCCCAGACTCGCGGCCGGACTGTGTCCCCACTCCGGGCTCCAGCTCTGGGGCGGTCAGGCTTGCACCGTCCATTTGCCACCCAGCTGGTGAGGTCTCGACTGCCCCGTCCAACCCCAGCACTGTCGGCTGCAAACGCTTTGTTGGTTAGAAATGCCATATGATCCAGAAATTCCACTTCTAGATAGACGCTCCAAAGAATGGAAAGCAGGGACACAAAGAGGTATCTGCACACTCACGTTCATAGCAGCACTATACACAACAGCCAAAAGGTGGGCAGGACTCACATCTCCACAGACAGAGGAATGGATCACCATCCCTACAGTGGCATGTATCCAGTCTCAAAAGAGGAAATCCTGGCAGATGGTACCACGCGGATGGACCTTATGGACATTATGCCAAGTGAAACAAGCAGTCACGAAAGGACAAACTAGGTATGATCCCTTTTATGTGAGGTCCTTACTGTAGTCAGATGCTTTGAGACAGAGCGGTGGGTCCCAGGGGGCTGCACGGGAGCAGAAAGGGGGTGCTGGGAAGCTAGTGAAGAGAACAGAGCATCAGTTTCGCAGGATAAAAAGAGTCCGGGGAAGGACAGTGGCAATTGTCACTCAACAATGTGTATGTCTTAATGTCACTGAACTGCACCTTTTTAAAATGATAAATTTTATGTTTTATTTTTTTAAGATTTTATTTATTTATTTGACAGACAAAGATCACAAGTAGGCAGAGAGCAGAGAGCCTGATGTGGGGCTCGATCCCAGGACCCTGGGATCATGACCTGAGCCGAAGGCTGAGGCTTAAAATACTGAACCACCCAGGTACCCCAATTTTATGTGTATTTTTAACACAAAAGAAACAATGAAGAAATTTTATATGTATTTTTTTTAAAGGTTTTATTTATTTATTTGACAGAGAAAGACTACAAGTAGGCAGAGAGGCAGGCAGAGAGAGAGAGGAGGAAGCAGGCTCCCTGCCGAGCAGAGAGCCCGATGCGGGACTCGATCCCAGGACCCCGAGATCATGACCTGAGCCGAAGGCAGCGGCTTAACCCACTGAGCCACCCGGGCGCCCCTATATGTATTTTTTTTTAAGATTATTTTTATTTATTTATTTGACAGACAGAGATCACAAGTAGGCAGAGAGGCAGGCAGAGAGAGAGAGGCGGAAGCAGGCTGCCTGCTGAGCAGAAAGCCCGATGTGGGGTTTGATCCCAGGACCCTGGGACCATGACCTGAGCCAAAGGCAGAGGCTTAACCCACTGAGCCACCCAGGAGCCCCTTTTATGTGTATTTTTAACACAATCAAAAGAAACAATGAAGCAGCACACCGTCCCTTGGCTCTGCGTCACCTCCAGGACAGGACCAGCTACGGAATTTTCGGGGCCCAGCGTAACACGAATCGGCAGGGCCCCTTGTTCAAAAATTAGGAAGTTCTAGTCGGCAACAGCTGAGCATAAAGCAGGGCTCCTCAGGGCAGAGGAGCCATAGGAGGGGGCGGGCAGCCTCTCCCACCTTGGGGCCAGGCTGTGGGGAGCCAGGGAGGGAGTGGTTTGATCTCTCCTGGCTTGGCCCTGCTTCCAGCACCTGCCACAACCCACAGGCCCCGGGCAGGACCAGGAGATAATGTCACGGTGACAGAAGCCCAGCTCCCTCCACTCCCCGCCTGGCGAGACAGCAAGGCCTTGCCTGGCCACACAGTTCCTTCCCAAGAGCCCAGCTCATCTGCACTCACAGGCTGGGGGACGCCGTCATCCCCCTACCACAACAGCAGCCTCAGTTTCCCCATCTGCAAAAGAAGATGAACAGAGGTTTAGACTCCAGCCCTAGGATCTCCAAAACCTGGTTCCAGTCACTGTCGGCTGGGCTGAGGTGCCGGGTGCCCCGAGTCCCTCTGCGCTGTGCCTCGGGCCCTGAAGAAGGTGTGCGGGTAGTAAGTGCTCTCCTGCATGCCCGGCCCCACTGGGCTAGACTTGAAGCCAATGGCCAAGCCACAGTGAGGGGTGGGACCTCAGAAGCCACAGTCCCGGAACCAAGGAAAGGAAGCCAGCTACAGGGTCAACAGGCCCCTCAGTTCCTGGCCTTGACTTTCTCACCTGATGCTCTGGGTGACCCCAGTTCCTCCCAGTGTGCTTGTCAACAAGTTAAAGCACCAGCCGGCACGTGGGGTGCATGCGGAAGGGCAGGGCTGTCGGGGGACAGGAGGGCCCTACCCTATCCTCCAGCCAACCCCCTCCCCAGGTTCAGAGGGTCTTAGCCCCATCTTCTAGGGATGGGGGTTCCCTTGCCCTTGGGGGCAGCCCGGGGCACCCAGGCCCCAGGCACGAGCTGGCTGCCCAGGCCCAGGCTGATATCACCACATGCTCTGGTCCCAGTTGTGAAGACAAAGACCCCACTTTGGCAGCATTGTGGGGCTCAGAGAACACCCACCGCATGGCCTGTCCACCGGGCTCACACTGTGAGGGAGGGCCCAACCCGATCACTTGGGCCGTGGCGGTCAGCGTGGCTCTGTGGTGGGGAGTGGCCTCCACCTGAGCATAAAGCCTCAGCCAAGACAGAAGAAGGAGAGGGAAGGACCTTTAGGCAGGGCACAGCCCCAGCGAAGGCGCCTAGGCCTCTGGCCCGGGAGATGGGCTGCTGGGACTCAGCAGGACAACGGCAGGAGAGGCGGGGACTCTCCAGCAACCCCTTCCTGCTCAGCCATCCCGTCCCAGAATTTGTACATGA
The DNA here is from genome assembly GCF_020171115.1 of Neogale vison. Classification (NCBI taxonomy): domain Eukaryota; kingdom Metazoa; phylum Chordata; class Mammalia; order Carnivora; family Mustelidae; genus Neogale; species Neogale vison. The sequence continues at coordinate 3,468,004 of NC_058103.1, read as the reverse complement.
GGCCCAAATATGTGCTGGGTTTTCCTTACCCGTGACCTGTGATTTATACCACTCAGCAATTACCAGCAACCTACAGAAAGTCAGAAACGCTCAACTCATAACAATGAGAATAGATAATGTTGCAGAATCAGGATGTGAGGGAGACCTGCGTTTACCCAATTCCCAGGCGCCAAGGATCGGTAATTGTGCATCAAAAGTAGCTGTGAGTTTCCTGGTGGGCAAGGTGTAAAGGGAGAAGGAGATGTAGAAACTTCATCTGACCAAGAGGAGCATGTTAGGCAACCAGGAGACCCATACTTAATTCCCAGAAAGAAGTGCTCTAATGAGTTTATATTTTCAACCCCAGGCAGCAGAGGCTTTCCGCAGAAGGGCCGCTGGGAACAGATGAGAACCAGCTGCCCGGGCACCTGCGGGGTCCTGTGAGCTGTGTGGTCCCAGGCTGACCACTTGGGGCCTCTGGGCCCAGACTACCGCAGCTGTCTCGAGTCTCAGGAGCAACTGGGATCAGATTCCTCTTTCAGGAGCCCCAGGCACACCGGTGGTGGGAGAAGCTGCCAGGGACCAGACCGTGCAGGGTCTCCCGCAGGCTGAGGAAGTGGCTGAGAGTCGATGGAAATTGTGGGTGGAAGTGAACCATGGTCCCATAACTCGGGGGCTGGACTGGGGGGCCTGCTGGCAGGTGCACGCGGGGTTGTCGGGCTGATGCGGGACCGCGCAGAGTGGCCCCTTGGTGAATGAATGAGTGCGTGAATGACAGAAGGAGCCTGTGTTCTGCGGGCTGAAGCCGCTGAGGAGGTGAGGAGCCCCGTGTCCTGGGCGTGCTGCGGCCGCAGTGGGGGTGGGGTGGCTCTGGGTGCTTGGCCCCCTGGGAAATCGGCGGGTTCTGTGGTGGCTGCAAGCAGCTGCCAGGGGCCACAGCTGTCCTCTGGGGTGTGAGGCGCAGAGGGGGCTGCCCGCACACTTGCTCAGGAGCTCTCTCAGAGCACCAGGAACCCACCAAGGGGAGACTGAGGCCAGTGATGAGCTGCGGGGTCCCGGCCAGCACTTCCTCTTTCTGACTTGTATCACACAGCACCGGCTGGGATAGGAGATTGTAACAAACAGGCTCAGAATCTTTGTTTTTAATTGTCACCTACAGATTTTTTTTATTTAACAGTTTTATTGAGATATGCTTTACCTACCATAAAATTCACCTGCTGAAACTGTACGATCCAGGGGTTGTGCTACCATCATTATTCTAGAACATTCTGTCGTCAGAAACAAACCCTGGACTCATTAGAAATCAGTCTCTACCAGTTTCCCTACTCCCCCAGCTCCGGCAACCACTAGTCCTCCTGCGTCTATAGATTTGTCTATTCTGGACATTTCCTATAAATGGAGTTGATTATATGTGGGTTTTTGTGCCTAATTTCTTTCATCGAGTTGACTGTCTTCAAGGCTCATCCACGTGGTGGCCCGAGTCAGTGCTTCCTCTCTCTTCCAGTGGTCGAACGATGTGCTGTCATTCGGATAGACCACATTTTGTTCATCCATTTGTCCGGTGAGGGACGTTAAGTTATTTCTACTTTTTAGCCATTATGAATAATGCTGTTATGACTACTGGGGTGCAAGTTTTTATGTGAACATATATTATCATTTTTCTCTCTCTTTTTAAAATATTTTATTTATTTTCTTGACAGAGAGATCACAAGCAGGGGAGCAGCAGGCAGAGGGAGAAGCAGGCTCCCCGCTGAGCAGGGAATCCAAAGTGAGTCTCAATCCCAGGACCCTGAGATCATGACCTGAGCTGAGGGCAGAGGCTTCACCGACTGAGCCACCCAGGCGCCCTTGTTTTCATTTCTCTTGAGTGTATTCCTAGAAGGAGGATTTCTGGGTCTCATGGTAACTCTCTGTTTAACATCTTTTTAATTCTTTTTAAAAAGTTTTTCTTTATTTATTTGACAGAGAGAGACACAGCAAGAGAGGGAACACAAGCACGGGGAGTGGGAGAGGGAGAAGCAGACTCCCGCTGAGCAGGGAGCCCGATGCAGGGCTCCATCCCAGGACTCTGGGACCATGACCTGAGCTAAAAGGAGATGTTTAACCAACTGAGCCACCCAGGTGTCCCTAGATTTTTATTTTTATTTATTTATTTTTTAAAAAAGACTTTATTTTATTTATTTGAGAGAGAGTGTGTGTGTGAGAGAGAAGGAGAACATGAGAAGAGGAAGGGTCAGAGGGAGAAGCAGGCTCCCCGCCAAGCAGGGAGCCCAATGTGGGACTTGATCCTGGGACTCTAGGATCGAGACCTGAGCCGAAGGCAGTCGCTTAACATGCTGAGCCACCCAGGTGTCCCTAGATTTTTATTTTTAATCCATTTGGACACCCAACATGGTGATCTCACAACCCCAAGATCAAGGGTGGCGTGCTCTACCAGCTGAGCCAGCCACGTGGCCTCCTGCCAATCCTTTTTTAAAGCAGGTTCCGTGCTCAGGGTGGAGCCCGGAGCGGGGCTTTAACTCACAACCCTGAGACTGAGACCTGAACTGAGATCAAGAGTCAGAAACTTAACTGAGTCCCCCAGGTTCACCTCCCACACATTTTTAAAAAAGATTTTATTTATTTATTTTGAGAGGGAGCATGTGTGTAGGAGCGGGTGAGGGGCAGAGGCAGAGGGAGAGAGAGAATCTGAAGTAGACTCCACACTGAGTGTGGACCCTGACTTGGGCTCGATCCCACAGCTGTCTGATCTCCACCTAAGCCAAAACCGAGTCATTCGCTCATCCGACTGAGCCACCCAGGTGGCCTACCGCCACCTTTTTTTTTGGTATTAAGATATAATGTATTATTTGCTCCATCCATTTTTTTTTAAAGATTTTATTTATTTATTTGACAGAGAGAGATCACAAGTAGGCAGAGAGGCAGGCAGAGAGAGAGAGAAGGAAGCAGGCTCCCGGCTGAGCAGAGAGCCTGATGCAGGGCTCAATCCCAGGACCCTGCGATCGTGACCTGAGCCGAAGGCAGCGGCCCAACCCATTGAGCCACCCAGGCGCCCCTCCATCCATTTTTTTAAAAAATATTTTATTTATTTATTTGACAGAAATCACAAGTAGACGGAGAGGCAGGCAGAGAGAGAGAGAAGGAAGCAGGCTCCCTGCTGAGCAGAGAGCCCAATGCGGGACTCGATCCCAGGACCCTGAGATCATGACCTGAGCCGAAGGCAGCGGCTTAACCCACTGAGCCACCCAGGCGCCCTCCATCCATTTTTTTTTTTTTCCCTCCATCCATTTTTTAATGGTGAGACAACAAGGGTCATTTTGTTGCTCTTGCTTTGTGTCCATTACGGCTGGGTGTCTGCTCCTCTCACTCCAAGGTGCAGGCTGATGGAGCTTCCCTCCGTCGTTGTGCAGGGGGGAAGGGAAAGAGGAAGGGTTAAGGCACCCACTGGCTCTTAGAGCTTCTTCCCAGAGACAATACATGTGACTTCCATTCACATTTCAGTGGCAAAGGGAGTCTCCCAGCCATGTCTAACTCCGAGGAGATGTGCCAGCCTTGTATGCCAGGAAGGAGTGGACATGCTTAACAACTCACGGGAGTAAAATAAAGTTCTTTCCTACAGGACTTCTCGGGGCCTTTACTAGGCTATCATTCACTGGCTCCCCTCGGGAGGGAGCGGGATGCAGCAGACCAAGCAGCCCAGGCTTACTCAACTGTGAACTCTTTCCTCTTAGAGCATCTCACAGGCTGAGTGTTCCCTGGAATCTCCTTTGGGAACCGCTGGCTGGGTTGGTGGCCACTTCCCAGAGGAGGGCGGGCAAAGTTTTTGAAAAGCATCCCAGAATGGATACATCGGGGTTTGTGAGCCACATAGACAGGTTACTCAACGTTGCTGTTTTAATGCAAAGACGGTCACATGTAACATGTAAACACATGTCATAACAGGTTATGTGTAGATACTGAAACTTGAATTTCGTGGAATTTTCTTGTGTCACAAAATAGTCTTCTTTTATTGATTTTTTTAAAAAGATTTTATTTATTTATCTGACAGAGAGAGATCACAAGCAGGCAGAGAGGCAGGCAGAGGGAGAGGAGGAAGCAGGCTCCCTGCTGAGCAGAGAGCCCGATGCGGGCCTCGATCCCAGGACCCTGAGATCATGACCTGAGCCGAAGGCAGAGGTTTAACCCGCTGAGCCACCCAGGCGCCCCTTATTGATTTTTTTCAACCATTTAAAAATGGTTGAGGGGGGGGCGCCTGGGTGGCTCAGTGGGTTAAGCTGCTGCCTTTGGCTCAGGTCATGATCCCAGGGTCCTGGGATCGAGCCCCATTTGGGGGCTCCCTGCTCAGCGGGAAGCCTGCTTCTCCCTCTGCTCCTCTCCCTCCTCCTGCTTGTGTGCATGCTCTCTCTCAAATATACAAAATCTTTTAAAAAAAGGAAAAAATACGTAGAACTGTTTTCAGCTCACAGTTGTACAAAAACAGGTGGTGGGCTGGGTTGGCAGTGGTTTGCTCACCCCTGTCCATGAGGCTGAAGCCCGGCCCGACACCGTCACCTGGGATTCCAGCTCCTTCACATTCCTGGGCTCTGGCTGCTCCCACACGTCCACACAGAGCCCGGGAGTGGGCCATGGTGGACCTTTTCCCAGGAACATCTCATTCTTTCACTCTCAAGAGGCCTTTGCACGGGCTGTTCCTCTTACTGGGAATGTCCTTCCAGGGATCTAGATTTGGGAAACTGGAGGTGTCTTGACTGGGTAGTGCTGAGGCAGGACGGGTTTGGAATGTTGGAGGTTCCTGAAGACGAGTCTGTGCAGCTGGGTTGGAGGCTGACACATGTGGGGTTTTGGGGCGATACTAGGAGAGGTTGGTTTGATGCAGTCCAACAGTAGGGGGCCTTGGGGGGTTCTTGAGCAGGGGAGGGGCTTAATGATACTGCTCTTTGGGGTTAGGTCCAGCTTTCAAGGGCCCTTCCTGGCCCTCCTTGGAGGTATCCCCATGAGAGTCCTGAATGAGCTATTGGAAGGCCCAGGTTCAAGTTCTGGTGCTGCCATTCAACTGCCTGTGGGGTCCTGAACAAGTCACTTTTCCTCCTGGGACCTCCATTTCCACATCTGTGAAATGGGAGCAAGAATCCTGGCAGTGGAGTCCTCCTGGGATTGCTCTAAAGGTTCCAAGAGGCTGTGAGGAGCAGACCCACTGGCCTCCCTTTAGTGGGTATTAATGCATGCGGGCACGTGGGGGTGCTGATGGCCGGGAGGGGGAAGCACAGAGCTTGCAGAGAGGTGGCCTGTCCCTGTGTCCCTGGCCCGGGTTCCCTAGGTGTGCGGCCCTGGGTGAAGAGTGCAGGGTAAGGGCACGTGCCTGGCTCAGTCGGTTGGGCGTCTGCCTTTGGCTTGGGTCATGGTCCCAGGTTCTGGGATGGAGCCCCCCCTCATGCTGTCTGTCAGGCTCCCTGATCCGCAGGGAGTCTGTTTGTCCCTCTGCCCCTCCCCCACCTCGTGCTCTCTCTGTCTCCAGATAAATGAAAAGTAAAATCTTTCAAAAGAAGCGCAGGAGGCCTGAGCTGGGTCTGGATGAAAGGGGCTCCGGTCTCTGCGAGGTTGTCCTGAGAGACCCGCATGGAACCACAGCCTGTCTGCACACACCGTGCCCCCCCGCCGCCCCCGTTCTCTAGGAACTGGGCATCGGCTTCCTGTGGCAGAGAACATTTGGACCCGACCCTGAGCCGAAGGTCCCTTCATTTTACAAATGGGGAAACTGAGGCCAGCAAGTGTCAGGGACGGGCTCGGGGGCTCTCAGGCAGTCAGAGGTGAGCCAGTCCTGGCCTAGGCTCGGGGCCCCACTGGACTCTCCTGGAGGGTCCCGCCTGGACCTCCCCCGCTGCGCCCCAGAGGCTTGGCGGCCGTGCCCTGTCCCTGGGAGACACAGATGCCAGGATGTTCGGGGAGTCAGTGCCGCTAATTAGTCACATCATTTTTGGCATCTCACACAGCCTCGGGGAACTGGAGAACGTCATTGTCAAAGTATTTTTGAATATTTGTCTTCTCAGCAAGAAGATGCCGTGAGAACACTCTGTCTTCCGTCCGGGTGGGACCAACGAAATAACAAGCACCACCAGCAAGAAGGGTCTGGGAGCGGGGGAGGGAGGCCCAGGGAGACCTACTGCTGCCGGCCGCGGCTGGGACACTCTGCCCTCTGGGCCTCGTGTCTGCCATAAGACGGCTCATTCATTTCTCGGTATTTGTGGAAAGCCAGTGTGGGCCATGGACTCCTCTAGGCGCTGGAGAAATGACTGCGAGCAAGACAGACAGGAATCCCTGCCCTCGAGGGGCTGCCCTCCTGAAGGGGAGCCAGACGGCACAAATCAGTAAGCTCCAGTAGCTGGTGGCATGTACAAAGGAGAAACCGAACTGTGTTGGGGGGGGGTGGCCTTCTTTAAGAGAGTGCTCAGGGATGACTCCCGGGGAAGCTAAGGTCTGAGTCAGAGTCTGAAGGAGATGAGGAGGGAGCCCAGGAGAGCTCTGGAGAAAAGTATTCGTAGCACAGAGAACAGCACATGCAAAGGCCCTGAGGTCTGGGGATGCTTGGTTTGTCTGAGGATCAGCAGGAAGGCCGGTGGTGCTGGAGCCAGGAGCTGGAGCTGGGCGGTGACTCAGAGAAGGCGAGATGATGAGCCAGTGTTTGGTAGGTCCCGGGGCTGCTGTGGAAGGCCTTGGAAGCCACTGGACGGCCTTTGTTTTCTTTCTTTGTTTTGTTTTGTTTTGTTTTTGGGTTTTTTTGGTGCAAAAATGTGGTTTCATTAAAGCACAGGGACAGGACCCGTGGGCAGAAAGAGCTGCCGAAAGCCTTTGTTTTCATTCGGAGTAAGCTGGGAGCCACGGGGAGGTTTAGAGCACAGGCATGACATGCTTTGTTTTCTGCGTGAACACTCTTCCTCTGGTGCTCCTAGGTCAATGGCAGAGGCAGACAGTCCAGGTGAGAGGTGACGGGGCCGTACCAGGGTGCGAGCGGTGGGGGAAGGAGAAGGGCTGGATTCCACACGCGTCTGGAGGCAGAGTAGAGGCTGGATGTTTAGTCTGAGAGGGAGGAGACAAGATGCCTCCCAGGCTTTGACGTGAGCATGTGGGAGAAGAGGGGACACACCCCTGAGCTGGGGCCCAGGTGGGCTCAGAGTTGAGACGTGTGTGGTGCCCTTTGGTCAGCGCTGGCCTGACTGGAGCAGGTGGCTGGAGTCCAGGCCAGGTCCCGGCTGGAGACACAGATTTGGGAGTTACTGGAATAGAGGTGCTATTTAAAGCAAGGAGCCCGGGGCACCTGGTGGCTCAGTGGGTTAAAGGGAGGAACCCGCCTGAAGTCCCTGAGAGGTGACAAGACCAGAGCCCTGGGGCTTAGAAAATAAAAGCAGTGTCTCTGTCCCTGAATAGGGCAGCACCTGGGGGGTGCTCTGCCCAAATGGTTATTGCACCATCACCACACAAGCCGTGCTGGGGCTCAGGCCCCTCCGGCACAGACCACTGCCTCCTCCAGGACCTGGGGTCACAGCCCGAGAATCCAGGATTCATCCTTTAGACAGGAACGGCGCGTGGGAACACGGAGGGACCAAGTGCAGGGAGCGTGGCTGTGTCTAGACCCAGTGTTGCCCTGAGCCACCCATCACCGCCCAGCATCCCGGTGCAGTGGGTCTGTGCTGAGCAGGCGGGCCGGTCTCCAGCTCCGGTCCCTCAGTTCTCCGCGCGTGTTTGAAACGCACAGGACAAAACCCGTCTGTTTCCCCATTCTGAAATGTACAAGGCAGTGGCTTTAAGGACGCTCACGGCCTTGTGTAATCATATCTGTTATCTGGGTGTAGGACTTCTTCCTCACCGGGGATGAAAGCATATACCCATTAAACAGTCCCCCTATCCCCCCGCCCGTCCCTGAGAGCCTGACAACCACAAAGTTACCTTCTGTCTCTGCGGATTTGCCTGTTCTGGACATTTCCTATAAGTGCAGTCAAACACCCCGTGACCTTCTGGGGCTGGTTTCTTTCCCTTGGTGCAATGCTGTCAAGGTCACCCGTGTTGTAGCTTGTGTCTTTGTGTAGTTGGTTTCCTTCTTTTTTTTTTTTTTTTCCCCTTAAGGTTTTATTTATTTATTTATTTGAGAGAGAGAGAGGGAGAGAGAGCACAAGTGGGGGGTGAGGAGGGGCACAGGGGGAGGCAGCAGCAAACTTCCCACTAAGCAGGGAGCTGGACTCAGGTCTCCTTCCCAGGACCCTGCGATCACGACCTGAGCTGACAGCAGATGCTTAGGGACTGAGCCACCCAGGTGCCCTGTGCACAGTTGATTTCTTCCGAGGGCTGGGTCTCCCATTCTTGGCCAGGTCTGTGACCTCCAGGTACACAGTCCCCAGCCTACTTCAGCTGCCATGAGGACGGTTATGTGCACGGAGAAGAAGTGAGTCCCTGTGTCGGGCCACAGAGGGGCAGGGCTGGCACCCACGGGGCAGACAGGAGTGGTGAGAGGGACGTGTGATTGCGCTGGAGGCGGTCAGTGGTCACCCCTCCGCTTGCTCCCAGCTGTTCAAAGTCATCTGGGCTCTTGGGGTTTATTGTTGGTGTCTGTCCTTCCGTTGTCTTTGTCCCTTTGTTCTCGCTCTGGTTGGCTGGGACCAGCGGTAAATGAATGGGCCCCACTGCCATCTTTCCTTCCTTCTAAGAATTTCTGAGATTTCCGAAGCCTAGGACGGGCTTCACCCCCTCCTCAGAGGGGAAGCAAGGACGGGAAGTCCTCTCAGAGGAGAGGGCCATGGCGGGGGGACCAAGGGGTGCTGGCCCAGGTCTGTGTGTCCCCCACCCCGGCTCTGAAAATGCTGGGCATTTAGTGAAGGAGACCCAGTGTCATTCATGTAGTCCCCCGCTAAAAGGATGCCGCCCTCCTGGACCCCCTTCCAGCAGCCCCCTCTCCTGAGGCCCCTATGTGCCAGGCCAGCCGGGGCAGACACCAGCGAGCCACCCATGAGGGCAGGCAGGGAAGGGGGTGATGTGCTGGGAGGCCTCCTGGGCCGTGACAGAGCTCCCTGCACAGGTGGCCCCGGTGGCCTTCCCCAAGCCTCACCTCCACCTGCATCAGCCCCAACAGCCCCCCCGGCCCCCCAGGGCAGCACCATGAGGAGGCCTAGCTGTAGTCTCTTGCTAGGCCAGGCCTGGCGGGGGGATGAGCAGGACAGATCTGGACAGACAGACAGGCCCCTGCGCCTGAGGGAGTCTACGGAGAGAGTGATAACAGGAACAAAGTGTGCCCTAACTGCCAGGGAGATAAGGCTGAGACAGGCCTCAGCAAGGAGGCGGCAGGGGTGGTGGGGGCGCTGGAGGTGGGGCGCTGGGCCTGGTCTCTGAGGAGGTCCCTGCTGAATAAGGCAGAGGCAGCCTGTGAAAACCCAGGGAAAGGTGTACCAGGCTGAGCAACAGCCCCAGGCCTGTGCAGAGCCCTGGAGGCAGGAGGGGAGGGAGAGGCAGGGATTGGTGGTCACGGAGGGCGGGCGGGAGACTGGCCACATCCTGGGGGGAGGGCAGCAGGAAGCCCCTGGAAGGGCAGAGGGCTGAGACCCAGTCTGTGTTCCCAAGATCGTCTCTGGCTTTCTGGTGACGAGGGAGTGCAGCCCTGCGCGGGAGGGGAGCAGCCTGGCGCCGGCGGAAGGCTCTGCGTGGCTCTCCCTGGCCTGGCCCCCGTGACAGTGGCCTGTTCCCAGGACCATATGTTCACAGACCTCTCAGCACGCCCACCCACCCCTCCACCCGCCAGGGCCACCAGTCTCTGCTGGAAGTCTCCGGGGAATTTAGTGGGTCCGCCTTCTTTCATCCAGTGTCCTGTGGGGGAAGGGGGGGCTGTCACTCCCGCTGTCACTGGTGGATAAGGGGTGGGTCCTCAGAATGGAAACCGCATGCTGGAAGGCAGTTTTCTCTCTGAGAAAAGGAACACTCCTCCCTCTGAGGGTCTCAATGCCGGGAGAGGGGGTCGGCCAGAAGACAGCCCGAGAGCTGGCCTCTGCCAGCCACGGGGCTGCATGGGAAGCTGGAGCTCAGCGTTTCCGTCCCGGCCATATGCTTATGCTCTGACGCGGTTTTGTTCGGGTGTCCCAGGCTGACCCCACAACCAAGTCAGCAGCCACTGCGGCGTGCAAGGCTCCTTGCTGAGCTGGGATCCCAGACACACAGGTGCACAGATGAGACCTCGTGGGACTTATCTTTCAGGGGGAGAGAAAGATAGGTAACGCCACCCATAGGTCCTTATGGTCAGGATTGGTGCCAGGTGGGCTGGGACAGTGGCCTGAGGTGGTCACAGAGGTCAGAAGGGCTCCCAGAGGAGGTGACCTGTGAGGTGAGCATGAAGGACAAGCGGACAGTTTGGGCCACATAAGCTGGTCAAAGGAGCATCCCCAGGGAAGCTAGAGGTCCCCCAAATAGGGGACTCTTGAAGCAGACCAGAGCTGGGAGACTGCGGCCTCCAGTGTAGAGACTTGCCATGGCCACCTCTGAGGCCTGGGGTGGGGGTCTGTCTCTGCCGGTCCTCCCCGTCTGTGTCTGTGGCCCCTTGAGGGAGTTACCCTGGAAGGCCTCACCCTCACAGGCCAGCACCTGTGTCCCAAACCCTCTGGGGAGCTTCTCAGGCAAAGAGTACAGCATCCCGGATGGGATTTAAATGAAGAGTTCGGTGGCCTGAGCCGGAAAGGTCCTTGCTGTACTTCCCTTCCCACACCCTGCCCTATTTGGGTCTCCCCTCCGTAACCGCACAACGGGGACCTGGCCCAACAGGGGTCTGTGGGACCCGAAGCCTCGGGGTGGTCCTCCTGCGGTCACCTAACCAAGTCAGCAGTTCCTGACGATGCTGGTGTGGAGCCAGACGGGAAAATCTCCAGGCCCTGCAGGGAGGCTCTCCCATCCTCCCCCTGCAAATGAGGGAGGCACACCAAACCGAACGTACAGAAATGCCAGGCTCCGTGTCATGTAGCCTGGGTCTCCTTCCTCCTGATTCTTCTTAATCCTTTCCACTTAACCAGCTTTATTGGGATGGAATTTACGTACCCACTTAAACTGTACAATTCAATCGTGCTTGGAATAGTCACAGAGTTGCGCAACCGTCCCCACGATCATTTTTAGAACATTTCTTTTTTTTTTTTTTTAAAGATTTTATTTATTAATTTGACAGAGAGAAATCACAAGTAGACAGAGAGGCAGGCAGAGAGAGAGAGAGGGAAGCAGGCTCCCTGCCGAGCAGAGAGCCCGATGCGGGACTCGATCCCAGGACCCCGAGATCATGACCCGAGCCGAAGGCAGCGGCTCAACCCACTGAGCCACCCAGGCGCCCATTTTTAGAACATTTCATCACCTTAGAAAGAAACCCCGTACCCAGTAGCACTCACGGCCTCTCGTCCTACCCCTCCAGGCCCCTGGCAACCGGTAAGCGACTTTCTGTCTCTCGGCATTTGCCTCTTCTGGACATTTCCTGTCGATGCCGCCGTACGCCATGTGGTCTCGCGCGGCCGTCTTCTTTCACTGAGTGTAAAGTGTTCAGTTCATCCATGAACTGTGTTGCCCGTGTTAGCACTTCTTTCCCGTTATGAGTAATATCCCATCATACGGAGAGATCACATTGTGTCTATCCATTCGTCAGCTGATGGACTTTCTTTCAAAGATTTATTTGCGAGAGAGAGGAGGAGAGAGCGTGCACCCGGGTGGGAGCACACGCATGAGCAGGGGAGGCAGCAGAAGGAGAGGGAGAGAATCTCAAGCAGATTCCACGCCCGGCGCATGAGCCTGGTGTGGGGCTCAATCCCACGACCCTGGGCTCATGACCTGAGCCGAAACTAAGAGCTGGATGCTTAACTAACTGAGCCACCCAGGTGCCCCATCCTTTTTATTTTCTGAAAAGGTTTCATTGCATCAGGAACTTGCTCTGCTCATCTTTTGTCCTCTTGGCACAGACGTGTGTCCCCACACTTTTTGTTTACCTTGAGGGCCCGCTTGTCCTTGGAGACCTTGAGCAGTGTCACGGCGCTGCGCTCACATGCGGTGAAGCCACATGTCTCTTGGATCATGTCCTGCACATACCTGCTGTGTTTGGCTAGGCGTCCGCCGTGGTGGCTGTGTTTCTGCTGGCTTGTGTCCTTGGTCACCTTGTGGCCCTTGTTGAGGCCCACGGCTGCAGGGGAGCGCAGAGCCATGGCTGCTGCCCCTCCCTGGCTGCCAAGCCAGAGGGGCTGGACACTGCTTCTTTTCAGCTCCTGTAATAAGACTATGAACACTCACGTAGGGGTGCGTGCACCGACATACATCTTTGACTCTTTGGGTTAGAGAGTGGGATTGCTGGGTCATATAGTAACTCTCTATTCAACTTTTTTTCCTTCTATTTTTTTCTATATTTAACTTTTTTTTTTTAAGATTTTATTTATTTATTTGACAGAGATCATAAGCAGACAGAGAGGCAGACAGAGAGAGAGGAAGGGAAGCAGGCTCCCCGCTGAGCAGAGAGCCCGATGCGGGAATCGATCCCAGGACCCTGAGATCATGACCTGAGCTGAAGGCAGAGGCTTTAACCCACTGAGCCACCCAGGCACTCCTCTATATTTAACTTTTGAGGAACTGCCAGACTGTTTTCCAAAGTGGCTGCCCTGATTTACCTTCCCAGCAGCGGGGTATGAGGGTTCTGATTTTTCCACATCCTCCGGAACGCTGGCTACTATCTTTTTTTTTATTCTAGCTGTGCTCGTGGGTCTGAAGTGGTATCTCATTGTAGTTCTGACTTGCATTTCCCTGATGGCTGATGTTGACCAGGCACTTACTGGCCACTTGTAGATCTTCTCTGGAGACACGTCTATTCAAACCCTGCACCCGTTTTGAAATGGGATCATTCATCTTTTTATTATTGTGTTGTGAGTGTTCCTTCTAGATTCCAGATAAAGTCTCTTACCAGGCATTGTTCGCAGTGTGGTTTTCCATTGTGCGGAACTGTCTTTCCCCTTTCTTGGTGGGTATCGTTTGCAACACAGAATTTCTGGATTTTGATGAAATCCAATTTATCGGCTTCTTTGTTTTGTTGCTTGTGCTTTGGGAATGTGTTTGAGAAGCCTTCGTCTGACTTGAGGTTGCCAAGACTTACTCCTGGCTTTTCTCTGACGAGGCTTATAGTTTCAGCAGTTTTACAGTTAGGTCTGTGATAGATTTTGAGTTATTTGTTGAGTTATTAACACGCGGAGCGACAAGCCCTGGCAGTGGGTCGAACAGCTCTGTGATTCTGGAGATGAGTGTACGTGCTATTGTGAGATCTTTCCAACAATTGCAGTGTGATGAGACCGTATCATGAATTCTGTGACTGACAGAGTCGCAGCCATTGCTAATACCACCTACATTCATAATTGAAGAAAATCCTGGATTTCAGTGAAAGGTTCATAAAGCTGTAATTACTTCATGGTCCTCCTGAATTCAATCCACAGACTGCAGGTTAAGAACTCCTAGGATGGCTAAAAAGTCCTGCCTAAAGTCTCAGTTTCGGAATAGTCTTGGGGGTTTGAACCCTCCCAGGACCGGCTTCTGGGCTGCTTCCTGTCACTCCAGCCCCTGCTCCCTCCACCCTGTGCCTGGCTGCGGACTTGGGGAAGCTATTCCTTGCCCAGCAGAATTTTCTTTCTTTCTTTTCTTTTTTTTTTTTTTTTAATTTTATTTGACAGACAGAGATCACAAGTAGTCAGAGAGACAGGCATAGAGAGAGAGAGAGGAGGAAGCAGGCTCCCTGCTGAGCAGAGAGCCCGATGTGGGGCTCGATCCCAGGACTCTGGGATCATGTCCTGAGCCGAAGACAGAGGCTTTAACCCACTGAGCCACCCAGGTGCCCCCCAGCAGAATTTTCTAACAACTCGAGGCTGCAGAGCTGTGTGGCTGAGACAGGCAGGCCCCTCCACTGGCCGGATCATTTCATTCTCCAGGTGCCTCTGTTTGCTTACTTACCTGCGAGGCATGGGTGAGCCGTCAAACCTGTGTTCACCCCATGGGATTATTGGGCTGATTCCATCAGCTCAGGATTTCAAGGCTGAGAGCAGAATGGGGCCCACAGGTATACCCAGAAGTTACCAGCTCTTTTCTTTTCTTTTTAAAGAGTTTTATGTATTTATTTGGCAGAGAGAGAGAGCATAAGCAGAGGGAAGGAGTGGGGTGGGGGCAGGGAGAGAGAAGCAGATAACCTGGCTGAGCAGGGAGCCCGACATGGGGCTGGATCCCAGGACCCAGGGATCATGACCTCAGCTGAAGGCAGACGCTTCACCGACTGAGCCACCTAGGAACCCCAGCTATTTTCATGAAGCCTTTCACAGGAGAGGGGAGGGTGTTAGTTCCTCTGCCTACACATTCTTTCCCTTGTTCTGCCCCAGGTTAATGCCTAATTATTTGTAGCAGTCAGAAGCCTTAGCCTTTGAGTTCTTTTTAAGATTTCATTTATTTGAGGGGCGCCTGGGTGGCTCAGGGGGTTAAAGCCTCTGCCTTTGGCTCAGGTCATGATCCTAGGGTCCTGGGATCGAGCCGCGCATTGGGCTCTCTGCTCAGCGGGGAGCCTGCTTCCTCCTCTCTCTCTGCCTGCCTCTCTGCCTGCTTGTGATCTGTCTGTCAAATAAATAAATAAAATCTTAAAAAATTTTTAATTTATTTGAGAGAGAGAGAGAGCACTCGAGTGGTAGGCAGGAGCAAGAGGAGAGGGACAAGCATACTCCCCACTGAGCAGGGAGCCCACTTCAGGGGCTGAATCCTAGGACCCTGGGATCATAACCTGAGCCAAAGGCAGACACTTAACCGCTTAACCAACTGAGCCACCCAGGCTACCCGGGAGTATTTGCGTTCTAACAGAAACTCAAATTGATCCATTCAAAAGGCCAGGATTTCAGGCCTGTTTATAGGGTGTGGAGAGGAGGAAAGTTCCCACCATCCCATCAGGCCTCAGCCCTCCTCTTTCTGCAGGCTGATTGGGTGGGGGTGCTCCCTTGAACAGGGCCTGGACAAATGAGGACCCCTCTCTCAGGTGCTTGGGCCATGGACCAGACCACATGGAGCCTGAGCACAAGCCCCGAGTGCCTGGCCCTGACTTGGAGGCTCCAGGCGTTCCTGGTCCTCAGAGAGAGACTCTTTCCTAAGAGTTTCCCAAAAAGTTCCAGAAAGGGCCTTGATTGACCTGGCTAGGTCATGTGCCAATGCTTGAGCCAGTCACTGCAGCCAGGGGGCTGGGGGCTCTGATTAGCCAGGCAGGTCACTTGCTTGTCAGGCCCCAAGCCAAACTCCTGAAGGAGGATGGTGGGGCGCGGCTTCTTCTGGCGTGATGCTGGGCTGACGAAATTCAAAGATTTCCCCCTCTTGCAGGGCATGGATCGAGTCTTGGTCAGACCTTGCTTGTTTCGGGAATCCTCCTCTCCCTGGAGTTGGCTCCCAGCCTGTATCCCCTACCAGGCAGCTCTCAGGCAACAATTATTTAGTGAGCACCTACTATGCACTGGGTTGAAGAGAGCGGGATGACGGCTGTAAATGGGACAGGGAAGGAGTGGTCTGTGAGGTAGGAGAAGCTGGCATCCTGAGGTCTAGAAACCTCAGGGAGTTTCCAGAAGGCAAAGTGGTGGCCTCAGGTGCTGCGATGAGCTAAGTGAAGCTATTAACTGACCACTGGATTGGGATAGCTGGAGGTTGTGGATGACCTTAGCAAGAATTGAGAGTGGGGACACAGCCTTGCTAGGGTGGCATGAGAAAAGACTAGGAAGGAAGGAAGGGAGTGGAGAAGGCAGGTATAGACACATCTTTGCAGGTTTCTGTGGAGTAGAGAGAGGGAGGGAAGGTGGAGGGGGCTTGGGAGCAAGGGAGAGTTTTCTTCTTTCTTTGGAAAATGCTGACCCAGGGGAAAGAGAGAGGTTGATGGCACAGATCAGCCAAGGGAGGCAGTGGGAGGCAGGTGCCTGAGATCAAGATCAGAGTGGGAGAGCCTGAAGGGGAGGGGAGTGGGTACCAGCCTGGGGCATGTGTCCCTACAGGGCCTGGGAGTTCAGGGGGATCCCGTTTGATGGCTTCAGCTTTTCTCACCCAAGAATGAGAAGGTCACCCAAGGTCATTGGCTGGGAGTGAGGGCAGAAGGGACTGTGGGAGGTGTGAGGAAAGGAGAGAAGGTGGGATATCTTCGTCTCAGAGTGGGAGAGAGTGTCACTGGAAAACGTGGAAGGGCTGCTGACTCTGCGGAGAGCCTGTTTGAAGTCTGAGGTTACAGATTCCCAATCAGAAGTGTTGTGTGTGGACACCCCAGCAGCCCTCCGCTGTCCCAAGCAAAAGGAGGTGGAAGAGGGGGATTTTCCTAAGGTTGAAGGGCTCCCTATGGTGGGCGAAGATTCGGGCTGGGGAGATGGACTATAAAAATTCACTAGGCCAGGAAATGGTGGTTGTCTGTGTTTTACAGATGAGGAAGCCGGGAAGGTCAAGGCCAGAATGGTATCCATGTGGCTTTGGGGTCGGACTAGAAAGGGGCCTCACACATGCCAAAGTAACTTAGGTGTTAATATTTGCTGAAAAAAGTGAATGGTTGGATAGCCCAATGATGTCACCGCAGTCAGAACCCAGTCAGGAAGTAGCCCCAACCTAGGGGTTCGGTGGGTGTTCCTGACCCTGTGTCATGCCATCCCTGCTGCCCTAAAAATTACTCTGTAGCACCTTCCTGCTGTCCTAGGCTAATCATCCCAGGGTCTGGTGGTGGAATTTCACAGACACCCAGTGAGCATCTGGCTAAGCCCCAGAGTACCAACTGTTTCCTTACCCTGGCTTTGCTGTCTGCTCCCTACCCAGGCCAGCTGGTGGTGGTGGTGGTGGTGGGGGTTCCCAAGGGTACACACCTGCACGGCGTGGGGCTCTCCAACAAGAGGGGTGTCTTTTATTTATTTTTTTTAAAAGATTTTATTTATTTATTTGTCAGAGAGAGAGAGAGAGAGGAAGAGAGAGAGAGTGAGCACAGGCAGACAGAATGGCAGGCAGAGGCAGAGGGAGAAGCAGGCTTCCTGCTGAGCAAGGAGCCCGATGCGGGACTCGATTCCAGGACGCTGGGATCATGACCTGAGCTGAAGGCAGCTGCTTAACCAACTGAGCCACCCAGGCTCCCAAGAGGGGTGTCTTTTTAAGGGGAGGTCAGAAGATGCGACCCTGAACTTGGTGGGGGCAGGGGTCCTCCACCGGGAGGGCTCCTAGCCCTGTTACTTAAAGGCCATTTAGGCAGAAGTGAATGTGGTTACTTCACTGAAGTTCATAATGATGGTTCACGCTGCATAAAATGTGGAAGAGAACACTCTGCTTATTTATTCAGGTTTTAAAAACATAAAACTCCAGATTTCTCCCTGTAACTATTTATAGCTAGAGCCGGTGTAAACTGGCCCCCTATAAAGCTCAGGTCTGAAGTAACTTAAAAGAAAAATAGTCACCCGTTGATTAAAAAAAAAAAAAGTCATTTATAGATCTTCTCTTGCCTCCTAATTATGCAGGATCAGCGCGCCGTTTTTGGGGGAGGGCTGGTGGAGGTGGGGCTGATGCGGACCTCCAGGGGAGTCCTCAACCCTCCTAACCGCCCCCCCCCCGCCCCACTCCTCAGCCCCGCGGTCCAGCAGCCCCGAGCCGGCTGGTGACCACACTCCAGGCGGGGAGGTCTCGGGCTGGGTCGTGCTCTCCCTTGCCGGGTGCCCGGTGGGGACTGGGGGAGGCAGGGCAGGCAGCAGATCCGGAAAAGTGGCTCTTGCCTGGGAGGAAGTTGACCCTCCTCCCCTACCAAGGGCTTGGGATGAAAATAGCTTCTTCCTCTTTACCCTTCCTGGCCCCAGCCCATTTCTCTAAGTCCTCCTCCCCATTTCTGCAAGTGTCCCCTCCCGCAGGGACAATTCGGCCCCCTCACTGGCTCCTAAACGGCCATCGGGGATGGCAGGGGACCCCGGCGCCCGGATTCCGCGCCGGGCAGGGGCCGCTCGGGACCCTCCCTCCGGCCCCCGCGGACCCGGCGCGCCCGCAACTCCGGCAATTGCGGCCACGTCCAGCGCCCCCCACCCAAATAGCAGAAGCCTCCACAGACCCTCCGAGCCCGCACACTGCTTCCTTTCCCTCCAGGGGAGCCGGTCACCTGGGAACCCTGTCCCCTGCACCGGGGACCCCCGGCACCGAGGCATCCCCCCACCCCCTTGGGAAAGGTGGGGGCGCAATTAGTTTCTTGCAATTAGTTTCCCCTCTTTGTATCGAACCCATTCAAACTGTGGCTGTAATCCTCCGCGCGAGGGGAAAGTAGTCCCGACCTCGCATTCCATTTCTCTTCTCGCGTCGCGCGTATTTTACTTTCTGAAGCCAGCGGGACTCTCAGTGGGGCCTTTCGCGGAATGCTGGGGCAGAGGCTGCGGGGGGCGAGCGCAGGTGAGGTGGGGGGCCGCGGCGAGGGAGGGGGCGGGGAGGGCAGCTAACTCCTCGCTATTGCCTAGAGAGATGGATCATGGGGCGTAGAGAGATTGCAAACCTCAAACCACGTACAGCGGGCGATACGCGTCAACCGAACCTGACCAACGGAAGCCCGGAGCCTCCCCCTCCCCGCGCTCCCGCCCCCGTCCCTGGGACAGACAGGAGAGCCGAGCCAACCGCGCTGCCGCTCGCCCTCCGAATCCCGCAGAAGCCAATGGGAGCCCGCGGGGGGCGGAGCCAGCCCGCTTCGGGTTGGGCTGCGCGCGGCTCTCCCCCCCCCCCACCGGCTCGCCCCAGGCCCCGCCCCCCCCGCCCGCTCGCGGCTCCCGGAGTAGTTAGTGCCAGTGAAGTGCGGGCGGCGATGAGAGCGAAAGTTGCGCTCGGCTCGGCGCTGGGGGTCTGAAGCGGCACCGCGCTCCGCCCGCCAGGCCACCCCCGGCCTCGACTCGCGCCCGCGGGCTTCCAGCGCGCTCGCCCAGCCCCGCGCCCGCCCGCGCTCCCTCCCCCCACCGCCCCCCCCCCGGCCCGGCGCCCCCTCCTCAGGAGCCGCGGGGCCCCGCCGCTCTCGCCCGGCCCCGGCCCCCGCCGATGCCGGCCATGGTGGAGAAGGGCCCCGAGGTCTCAGGGAAGCGGAGAGGGAGGAACAACGCGGCCAGCGCGGCCGCCTCGGCCGCCGCCGCCTCGGCCGCCTCAGCCTCGGCCGCCTCCGCCGCCGCCGCCTCGGCCGCCGCCTCCGCCTCGACCGCCGCCGCCTCCGCCTCGGCCGCCGCCTCGGCCGCCGCCGCCCCCAGTAATGGGCAGAATAAAAGTTTGGCGGCGGCGGCGCCCAATGGCAACAGCAGCAGCAACTCCTGGGAGGAAGGCAGCTCGGGCTCGTCCAGCGACGAGGAGCACGGTAGGTGGCAGCCGCCCCGCGCCGCCCCCGCGCCGCCCGCCCGCGCTGACCGCCCTGCTCTGCTTCCCCGCAGGTGGCGGCGGCATGCGGGTCGGACCCCAGTACCAGGCGGTGGTGCCCGACTTCGACCCCGGTGAGTAGCGGCCCGGCGCCCCGCGACCCGAGGGGGCGGGGGCCGTCGGGCAACTTTTCTTTTTGTGTGTGTGTCGGCCCTGCCGTCGGCGGGGAGACCGGCGGGGCGAGCGCCGCGAGGGAAGCACGCCGAGCGCGGTCCGCCGGCGCGCCGGGGCGGGAGGCCCGAGCCGCCCCCGGCCGGGTCGCCGCCGCGGGCCCGCTGCGCCCCGGGGGGAACGCGGGCGGCGTCGGCGCGGCCGCCCCCGGCCTGGGGGCTCCGGCGGGCCGCGGGTCCCGGGCCGGGGGTCGGGGTGGCGGCGCCGGAGAGTTCGCGTGTGCGGGTGCCGCGGACCCGGGACGCCCTCGCCGCCGTCCCCGTCCCGCCGGACGTCGCAGCACCGGCCTTTCGCGGCCCCCGCGGCCCCCCGCGCTCCTGCCGCCCGGACTCCCCGCGCGGCCCGCGGGGGACTGGAAGAGCGACCCCCCACGCCAGCTAGGGAGCGTGCTTCCCCGAGGGCGCCTGCCTGGGAACTGCGGCTCGCTCGCGGCCGTCTGCTTTTGGGACCGATTTGTAAATGTCCGTGTTGCCTTTTCTGTTCTGTTTTCCTTGAGGGAGGGGGATTGAGAGGACACAGCCCTCAGGGCGGGCGGCCGGAGGGCCGAGCCGCCTCCGAGAAACCCTCCACCCCAGAGGGGAGCATTTACTTTCCTCGCCGCCCTTCTGCGTGGAAGCCAGTTTAAAGTGGCACCAGAAAAAAATCTAATCAGACAAAGGAATTCGTCAGGTTTTAATGCGTGAGGTTCTAGCCGGTCTCCGCGCGAGACTGCTCTTAGAGATTGTTGGCGCAGAAGACGTTTGGAAGGACGTGGGTTTTATTTCAGAAATAAAATTCGGAGAGAATCCTGCAGAACTGGAGTTGGCAGCTCTCTGGCTGGAGGGCTTGAGAGCCGGAGGGTATCTGTGCGGGGTCTGCCAGTAGTTTCTTTGAGAAAATAAATGCACACACGCTTTTCCTTGGAAACAGGACTGCAGAGAATTGTAAGGATCCAGTCCTTGGAAAAGGAGGTTGCTCTTAAGCTGTTATTAAGGTACTAAACTCTGGGTGTTCTTTGAAGTGAAAACACACAGGCAGCCCTGAGTGAGCTGTTGGGCACTCTGGAAATAAATGACCTTGCCCATATCTGCCTTCTAAATTTTAGTCTGTTGATTGAAATCTCTTAAATTTATTTAGTCTAACACCCAGGTTTGTATTCCCTTTAAATTCGTGTTAGTCTTTTTGATAGTTTCCCCTTCCCCCACATCTTCCTTTTTTGGTAGTGACTTCTCATTTACGAGAGTGACAGGATAGGACTGGGAGACCAGGCTTTTTCTCTTGTAGGCATGCCTTCTCCCTTCCTTGGTTGGCCACCAGGGGAAGCATACTGTTTTTTGGTTACAGTTGACCCTATCTTCATTTTGTAGGTCAAGTCCATCTGTGTTTTAATATACAGGACATAAAGCAAAGGTTGTCACCAAGTTTCCCACACATATTTAAAAAAATCAACTGGCATAGATCTTTTAGTAAGTTGGTGGATTTTTAGTATGTGTCAGTTACATTAGTTTTGAAAGCTTTACTTAAATACTTTGGATGTGACTAAGGAAAAGGGCATATCTGATGGCAGCAACAGGAATTGGTTTTCTGACATTCTTCTGGTTTTTTTTTTTTGTTTGTTTGTTTAAGATTTTTTTTTATTTGACAGAGATCACAAGTAGGCAGAGAGGCAGGCAGAGAGGGGGAGAGGAGGAAGCAGGATCCTCACTGACCAGAGAGAGCCCTATGCCAGGCTCAGGGCCCGATCCTAGGACCCTGGGATCATGACCTGAGCCAAAGGCAGAGGCTCTAATCCACTGAGCCACCCAGGCACCCCTCTGACAGTCTTCTAAATATGGATGTCTACTCTTGAATTGTTAGTACTGATCCTGACTTCTTTGGGTTTGTTCTCTTTGAAATGGCAGATGTAGTAGGATATTTTGAGCTGCCCTTGTATTTTTTTTTTTTTTAAGATTTTATTTATTTATTTGAGAGAGAGACAGTGAGAGAGAGCATGAGCGAGGAGAAGGTCAGAGAGAGAAGCAGACTCCCCATGGAGCTGGGAGCCGATGTGGGACTCGATCCCGGGACTCCGGGATCATGACCTGAGCCGAAGGCAGTCGTCCAACCAACTGAGCCACCCAGGCGTCCCTGCCCTTGTATTTTTGATGGAATAGGTACAACCATAAAAATGCTAGAGACCTGCCATTCTGAAAAGTAAAACATTGTAAATGTTCTGCATAGTCTTACTGCCGGTTGATTGGGGTTTGGTATCAATATTTATAAGTTTTAATCTGGAAAGGAATCTAACTGATAAAAAATTTTAAGCCCTGTTTTGCCAGTCTGAGCATTGGGACATATTCATAGTTATGTTTGGAAATTGTGGGGCCTTATTGTTTCCTAGTGATTTTTTTTTTTTAAGGTATGTTCTTATATAGAATTTAATATCTAAGGAAGGCGAGACTTCCATTTCTGATTAGAAATGGTACACCATGTTTGTTTCATGGCAAAAAAATTTTTTTAGGTCTTTAGGCTGAAAGGTTCTTTCTGTGAGTACAAGCTAGGAATAATGCAGAATTGAGATTGTGATCGATAGTGCTTGTTGTTTCTCCTTGGCTGGGTTTTGAATGCATTTTTTTTTTTTTTTTTTTAACCAGAATTTTGAAGGAGTGTGAAACTCCTCAGGAAGCCTTTTGTTCGTTCTTTCTTTCTTTCTTTCTTTCTTTATTTAAAAAAACCAACTTGGAAAAGATGTGTGAGTGGAAGAAGTTGATTTTAATTTTTTTTAAAGTCCGATTTTATTTATCTGTGGTGTCCCAGCTAGACCCTATTTAAGCTTTAAAAGCAAGTGGTTGAAACTAGGAACACCTGACATTCCCTGTATAGTCCAAGGAAGATCCCCTTCTGTCATTCCTTACGCATAGTAAATGAAATGCGCGGAGCACTGTAGTCCTAAAATGCTGATTCAGTTCTTTGCATCAGATAAGGATGCAGACTAGATTTGTGGACTGTGGTGTAACTTGGCAATTAAAATGATAGAAAAAGTTTCATCAATTAGTTTTAAAAACAAAGACCGTCATGTAGTTCTACATCTTAAACTTAGGCTTTGTTTCCATGTATGGCATCCAGACCGTCTTTCCATACCCCATGCTATAGGGTATGCTGAGTTGTCATTGGTTTCTTTTAGAATTTAGTAATCATATAATAGAGTAAGAGGGAGGAATGTTTATTGTCTTATTTCTGGTTTGTTATTTCCTGCACTTGCAAAGCATAAATTAATTTGAAATGAGTAGTGTTTATCTGTTAAAGATGTGAATGTTTCTATAATCTTACCAGTAAGCATGCAAAGGAAGGAATCTATAGCCCATATATATATGCCTACATAGCGACATACCTCTCTATTTTTATAGCCTGTGTATTTCTGTCATTGTTTGGTGCTTTTCCTCTTTGTTTTCTTCTAGCTGGAGAAACACAGTGACAGGATGTTAAGGTTGACTCAAGTTCTTTGTTTCCTGAAGCATGGGTTACTATATCAACTTTTATCCTGAGTTAGTTTTCAGTATCACAGTTTACTGATATTAAAACTGAGACTTACAGAAGAGGAAATTGTTAATGTAAATACTTTTGAGATAATGGTCCTTTAAAAAAGCAACTTATGTTTGGAACATTGAATCCAGTTTAATGGGATTTGAAAATTTGGGTTGTCATTGGCTTAACTGTCACTTCAGAATTGATTTCTACTAGTAAAATGTGTTCTGCTTTGATGAGGAATAATTTTACTGACCAGAGGGTCTTGATCGGCTTTTCATTTCTTTTTACTGGGGTTCTGTGTTCCTCTTTGAACACATTATTTTCTATACTTCAGTTTTGTTGTAAAGATCAGTTTTTTTTTTTTTTAAGATTTTATTTATTTATTTGACAGAGAGAGATCACAAGTAGGCAGAGAGGAAGGCAGAGAGAGAGGAGCAAGCAGGCTCCTCGCTGAGCAGAGAGCCCCATGCGGGGCTCGATCCCAGGACCCTGGGATCATGACCTGAGCCGAAGGCAGAGGCTTTAACCCGCTGAGCCACCCAGGCACCCCGTAAAAAGCAGTTTTTTAAGTATTCTGAAATTCACAAGTTAGGGTGAATGTTTTGATTTAAACATACTTTGAGGCAGTGTTCACCCAACCCTGAGAGGTTAGCATAAAGATAAATCCTGTGAGATCAGCTTTGTCAGGTCGTGTGGTAAGGACACACCTAGAACTGGTTGTGTGGAGATGGAATGCCCTAGGTCTGTGCCTAAGCAGGTGCCGAAGGTAGAGCTGGTCACATTATCCCCAGGAACCTGTTTCCTCAGTCATAAATCAGGGGTTGTTTGCATCACAGATAGTCCGTGATTATGTCAGTTACAGTCCTCTCTGTAATTTTTTTTTTGAGATTTATTTATTTGAGGGAGAACATGAGTGTGAGAGTGGGGGGAGGGGCAGAAGGAGAGGGAGAGAAGCACACTGCTGGGTGAGCGTGGAGCCCAAAGACCCTGAGATCACTACCTGAGCCAGAACCAAGAGTCAGAGCCTTGACTGACTGTGCCACCCAGGCATAGCCTTCTTTGTAATTTCTTGTTCCTTTCAGAAGCAGTGTAGAATAGATTGAGAGAGCCTGGGCTGTGAGAATCCTCAGACTTGGATTCGGGTCCTGATAGTGCCTCTTGCCACCTGTGTGTGTTGACTTGGGCAATTTACTTCACTTTTGTCTTCATCTGTAAAGCAGGTAATAGAACTTCTTAACTTATACATGTAAAATGCCTAGCACAGTGCCTGGCACACAGAGTGCTAAGTAAACATTTTTTGCTATCCTTATTCTAATTATCATTCATGTAACTTAAGTTGCCAAGTAGTGGTCCTTGCATCACCTGTGTTATTGATAGGGAAGCCTGGGTTATAATGAAGCCATTAATTTGAACATAAGTCATGCATTGAGATATTTGAAGATGATTGCTCTTAAGTCACATAAACTTGATACAGCTTAGTTATATACCCTTTCCTGGAAGACGGAGGAGTCCAAAACATTCATATACCAGAAAAGAATACTGAGGACTAGAGAACATAGGTAAATATCTTCAGATCAAGCTTCTAGATAGTAATAGACAGCTTGAATCCCTCCCTGGGCCAGGGGAAGTACACATTAACTAGGTTTTGAGTCAGGGAGTTTCTGCTCTAAACGTTGAGGTTCTTATCTTGGAGTTAATGCTTTCAAGGTGGAGTTCTACCACAGTACTCCCTTCCACAGATGGTGACTGTGATTCAGAGGTTAGCTGCTTGAGACCGACCAGAACATAGTTCTAAAATCAGTGTTAAGGGGCGCCTGGGTGGCTCATCGGTTAAGTTTCTGACTTTGGCTTGAGTCATGATCTCAGGGTCCTGGGATCAAGTCTCCACAACAGGCTCCCTACTTGTGCTCTTCCTCTCTCAAGTAAATAAAGAAAATCTTAAAACAAACAAACAAAACCAATGTTAACTTGTACTGAAGAAATTCAGGGTTACTTTTAGAAAGTCATTTTCCTTGTCATTATAAGTTTCTGTGGGGCAGTTTAATTGAAAAAATCTTAAGTCTTTGGAGATGAAACATTAAGATTCTATCCAAGTTACTGTATTTTCCCAGGTTGTCTTTTTATATTTTCTTTTTTGCTGCATAGATTTTTGTAATCAGTTTATGGTTTATCTCTCACTTTTCTTCTGAGTCTTTCCTCAGAGTTTCTCTGCATAATGTAAAAAGAAATAGGCTTTGGGGCACCTGGGTGGCTCAGGGAGTTAAGCCTCTGCCTTCGGCTCAGGTCATGGTCTTAGGGTCCTGGGATCGAGCCCCGCATCTGGCTCTCTGCTCAGCAGGGAGCCTGCTTCCTCCTCTCTCTCTGCCTGCCTCTCTGCCTACTTGTGATCTCTCTCTGTCAAATAAATAAATCTTTGAAAAAAAAACGAAATAGGCTTTTATATGTCCCCTACTCTAATGGAAAACAGTGATCTTTGCTAAGGTGTATGTAAGTTTGTATTTGTATTAAAAACAGGACTTGAAATCACTTTCTGGGGGAGGAAATCTCTGTAGTAATGTACTAGAAGTCTGAATAAGGTAGATTGGGGATTGAATGCTGATTCAGTGATTTGGACAGAATTAATTCCTCCCACAGCTTTAAATAGCAATCGTGGAAAGTGTTTGTGACCCTAGAAATGATAGGGTTATAGTTGTAATATAACAGTTTCTTCTGTTCTGTGTTTTGAATGTTTTATTAATACATCTTATCTAATGTCTATTTGAGTTTTATGGTTTCTCTGTTGATTTTTATTATGCATTTTCAAAAAGATTTTATTTTTAAGTAATCTCTATATCTGATGTAGGGCTTGAGTTTACAACACAGAGATCAAGAGTCATGTGCCCCACAGTTGAGCCATCCAGACCCCCCACCTTGATGATTTTTTTTGAATGGAGTATTTTAAAGTTGGTTAAAGGTAGCAAAAAGTGTTCTAAAATGTTTGAGAGAAATATTTTAGAATAACATTAAAATGTCATTTATTTTTAAGATTTTATTTGAGCGAGAAGGAGAGCGCCCACTGGCTGGGGCGTGTGGCAGAGGGAGAACAGACTCCCCGCTGAGCAGAGAACCCAATGTGAAGCTCAATCCTGGGACCCCGAAATCATGACCTGAGCCAAAAACAGATGCTTAATTGACTGAGCCACCCGGACGCCCTCCAGGCTCCCCTTAACATCTCATTTATTTTTTTATTTTTAAAATAAGTCCTTAACTTTATTATTATTATTTTTTAAAGATTTTATTTATTTGACAGATGGAGATCACAGAGAAGCTGGCAGAGAGAGAGGAAGCAGGCTCCCTGCTGAGCAGAGAGCCCAATGCGGGGCTCGATCCCAGGACCCTGGGATCATGACCTGAACCGAAGGCAGAGGCTTTAACCCACTGAGCCACCCAGGCACCCCTTAACATCTCATTTAAATGACATTTTAATGGAGTGCCTGGGTGGCCCCTCCCCCCTGCTTGTGCACACTCTCTCTCAAATAAATAAAATCTTAAAAAAAAAAAAAAATGAGGGATGCCTGAGTGGTTCAGTTGGTAAAGCGTCTGCTTCAGCTCAGGTCATGATCCTGGGGTCCTGGGATCAAGTCCAGCATAGAGCTCCTTGTCAGGAGAGAGCCTGCTTCTCCCTTTCCCTCTGCCTGCTGCTCCCCCTGCTTGTGCTCTTTGTCTCTCTCTCTCTGACAAATGATTAAAAAAGTAAATAAAAATAAATAAAATAAGGTGTTAACAAGATGTTAACAATATGCCCTAAAACTCTTATTTTTCAAATTAGTTACATTCTTTAAAGATGTGGATCTTAATGAAAATTGAACACTAGACATAATTTTTGAAGTTTCTAGATTTTTTTCTCCATCAGAGGAACAAGAGTGAAAATTGTAATGCCCATGTAATCCAACCTTCCTCTGTCCTAGATGAGGAACGTAAGAGCTAGAGAGATCAAATGCCTTATGTTTGCCTCTCTTTCAATATGTAATCATTGAAAGTGTCACAAGGTTGACTTGAGGCCATATGAGGCCAAACTTCAAACTTGGGTTATTTTAGATGATGTAGAGTCTTGTTACTGGGTACAGTAATTAGGAACAATAATATGAGTTCAGAATTTTAGAATGAGACGTAAGAATTTTAAAAGTTTAAAAATTGAAGTAGCTGGGGCGCCTGGGTGGCTCAGTGGGTTAGGCCGCTGCCTTCAGTTCGGGTCGTGATCTCAGGGTCCTGGGATCAAGTCCCACATCGGGCTCTCTGCTCAGCGGGAAGCCTGCTTCCCCCTCTCTGTCTCTGCCTGCCTCTCTGCCTACTTGTAATCTCTCTCTGTCAAATAAATAAATAAAATCTCAAAAAAAAAAAATTGAAGTAGCTGGATAGTTATTATGCATCATTTGAATATCTTTGAGTATTACCATTCGATAGGATAGAATTGTAATGATAGAGTTACTTAAAAAAGTAAACATTCAGATAGAACAGCAAGGAATGTATGTACCCACCACTGTGATTAATACTTAATATTAGGCTGTATTTGTGTCAGACGCAGCTGAAGGCTAATTCTTTCATTTCCTCCATAATCTGAAGTTGATCTATATTTTTCCTGTGATTGTTCATTTGCATCCTCTGAGAAGCAGATGCCAAGACGGGATTAGATGTGCAAGAGATTCATAGCGGTAAATGCCTGTGAAGGATAAAGAGGAGAGGAAGGTTAGGTGGCAAAAGCCTTCAAATGGGTATCAGTGTGACACCCTTGAAGGAAAACAGAAGGCAGGATGATTTGTGGTTGGATCCTAAGGTTGGAGTAAAGCTTGGAGAAAGTCTCAGCCAGAGAAGATTGTTGGTTAGAGGACTCCATAGGGCAGGAGTGGCCCGCTCTAGGATGCTTGCTGTGTTCAGTCACGGGCTTGGCGCTGGTGTGAATGCTGCAGTGGATCCCAAAGGTGCCAGGCGGATGGGGCTGCCAGTTAATTAAACATCTCCCAGCATTTTCTCCCTTGAAGAGAAATCTGAGTACCATGCTCAAGGCCTTCAGAATTCCCATGTATGTTTTTGTATTTTAATACATACTTATGTATGACTAACAATATGTTTTGTTATGTGAGAGTCTTTTCGTAAATGAAATTATTTTGTATATTCGTTTGCTTTGATGCTTCCCAAACAAGTCCATGTCCACTAATGAGGCACAGGAGTTCCGTTTTCACCCAACTAGCACTAGACTGTTAGATTTACTGACTTTTTTGCAGTGCTGTCCTTTTGTGGTTTTATGTTGGCATTTTCATTTCTTTTTTTTTTTTTAAAGATTTTATTTATTTGAGAGAGAGAGAGAGCATGTGAGCATGCAAGTGGGGGGTGGTGGGGCAGAGGGAGAGGGAGAAGCAGACTGCTCGCTGAGCAGGGAGCCCCCATGTGGGGCTTGATCCCAGGACCCTTAGATCATGACCTGAGTCTGAGGCGGACAGTTAATCAACTGAGCCACATGGGCATCTCTTTGTCATTTTTCTAATTACGGGTGAGATTAAACGTCTTTTTATATGTTTTTTGACTGCTTGGATTCCTCCTATGAATATGCCTTTTGCTGTTTTTCTGTAGGGTGTTGGTCTTACTGATTTGTATGAGTTCTTTATTTATTTGGATACTAAATCCTTTGTTAGGCTTGCATATATAGAGTTTTTGTTTTCTCTTTAGCATGTGGGGGTATTAATTGAGTTTTTGTGATTAGGAAGGAATAAAAATAATATCCCTGATGGGACATATTTCTGCTTAAAGCCTGGCCTTGGAATGTAGCCCCTGTAGTATTCATCACTAGGATTCTTGATTTGTGAGACGAATGTTACTGAGAACTGTCATCTTTCTTTTGTTTTGTTTCATTGTCATCTTGGTATACTGAACTATTAGCCCACATTACAGTGCCAGATGACTTGGAAAGCTCTGATTTAATTTCTGTCCAGCATGTAGTTAAAGCTGCAGCATGTTAGAGGTTAAAGTTAATGACTTTAGTTCCTGTAATGGTTGGTTAGTTTCTTACAAATGGTTAAGGTGCTAAAATTCATCTGTCTGATGGATTTGCCCCTACTTATGAGGGAATGGGTGAGTGTGTCGGTGGGGAGGTACAACTTGTCATCATTGAAAACCTTCAAAGGATGGTTCTTTCAGTGCCAGGCCAAGGTGTGCTTACTGTGGTCCAGTCTGGTTTGAATACTTTGTTAAGTAACTTAACACAGTCACAACAATCATATAAAGTTGTTCTCTCCATTTTCTAGATGAGGAAACAAAGGCTTATTGTTCTGGCTTAACCTAATAACTTGCCCAAGGTAGCGCATTCGAAGGTGCCATTAGTCGTAAGATGTGCCGTTATTTTATGTATCACCAAGAAAGGGAAAACTCTAAGACACCATTAACTGTGAAGTTGCAGTTAGATTTCAGCTTAATATACTTCAGGGAGAGTCAGCCAGAAATCCTTTTTAAGACAGACACTTGGGTAGGAGTGTGCTGTGTTGGGTCTGTTGATTAGTTGCTTCCATGTGCTCCAGGTGTTCTGGAGTTTTAGGTTTAGGATTGCCAGAATCCGTTTTATGTCCAGTTACATTCCTCTTTGGTCCGGCAGTGAAGACACAGATTGGTTTGGTCGATTGGCACAAATTGGATGAGTTGCTTTACTCCTGCATGTATGTTGAAATATAGTCATCTTTGGAGCTTAAAATAAAATTGTAGGGTTTTTTTGAGGGGAGTGGTTTCTTATGATTGTATGATTTAAGGTTATAATGGGTGGTGTTATGTTGGCTACCCCTTAGTTTAACAGATAAGAATATAATATTTACGGGCGCCTGGGTGGCTCAGTGGGTTAAAGCCTCTGCCTTCGATCCCAGGGTCCTGGAATCGAGCCCCGCATCTGGCTCTCTGCTTGGCAGGGAGCCTGCTTCCTCCTCTCTCTCTGCCTGCCTCTCTGCCTACTTGTGATCTCTGTCTGTCAAATAAATAAAATCTTTTTAAAAATGTGTAATATTTAAATATTGTTTATCCCATCCTCTTGTCCATTTTTCCACAGGTTCACATTGAACTTGAGCTGTGGAGTGAATTTAAGAACCATGTCTTGGATAGTATGTGAAATGATAAAATATCTGAGAGATTAATTTATTTTAATTAATTAATTAATTATTGAGAGAATATTTTTATTTATTTTAAAGTTTTTTTGTGAAGGTGCTACCATTTTTTAAAAAAAAGATTTTATTTATTTATTTGACAGAGATCACAAGTAGGCAGAGAGGCGGACAGAGAAAGAGAGAGAGAGAGAGAGAAGCAGGCCCCCTGCTGAGCAGAGAGCCTGATGCGGGACTCGATCCCAGGACTCCGGGATCATGACCTGAGCCGAAGGCAGAGGCTTAACCCACTGAGCCACCCAGGCGCCCCTTGAGAGAGTATTTTTAAAAACCTTCGATTTTACCCGTATCAGCTATCTGGTTAGTATTGTTCAGCAACTAATTTCCCTTTCTTGCCTATTATTCCCATCCTCCCTCCCCTACCCCCAACCACCCCCCAACTAAACTAACCCTGCCTCTCATTCCAAAGTATATATTTCTTGGTGTCATTAGTTAATTTGGTTTTATTGTTCAGAGACAGTATAAAGGAAATTGCAATCCTTTTTCTGATCGACTCAAATGCGAGCTGTGTCATGTTTGATTTTATCATAGTGTAATTTAACTCAGGACCAAATTGCCTAAGGACTAATTGTTGTCTGCCGAGAACCTCAAGGATTCCTTTGTATTAAAGTGAAGCTGTTTAAGTAGTCTTTGCTCCTAAAGTTTAGCTGTGATATCTTCTTTTCCAGTTTCATCTGTTGGCCAGGAAACACTACCTGATGGCCTATGTCTGAAAAGATTAATTAAAATTTCGAGGTTAGCTAAACATTAATATTTACCTGGATGTAGGGCATTTCTCTGTTGTTTTACACACACACATGCACTCTCTCACTTCAGGTTACGTTCCTTCTTTACCTCTAGTGGCATGGAAGCTCTTGGACTTGGGGCTTGTTCTGCTTTCAAATTTAGCAGGGACGTAGGGAGACCAGGATAGTAGGGAGTAGAATACGGAGAGTAGAATAAGGAATTAGTGTGGTCTTAATACTGTCCGAGTTTTCTGGGAGCTAGTGGTTCCGTGTACTTCAGCTTTTCTAGAGTGCAGTAGGATAGTTTTTAGAATCACCAGTTCTGGTTTAAATATTTTAAGGCTCATTTGCTAACTTGTCACAGCTGCATGTGGTTCCGAACCATGTGCTTGGTTTGGCTAACTTTCCTTGAATAGGCATTTTGTAATGGACATTTAATAACTAAGCATCAAGTTCAGTTACCGAAGAAGTGAAAACCCAAGGAAAAATGAACTTTTAAATTGATGGTAAAAGCTGACTTCCCTCATTTTCTGTGCTTTTCTTACAGTGAATCTGTATAAATTAGAGGTGTATATCTTGCTTAGAAACGTTAAATTTTTTTTCTCAAGGTGAGATTCATGTGACTAAAATTAGCCATTTTAAAGGGAACAATTTATTGGCATTTCGTACATTCATTAATACATTGTGCAACCACCACCCTGTTTAGTTCCAAAATATTTTTATCTCCCTAAAAGTTGATCTCATCCCCACTAGGTGGTTACTTCTCACTCCCCACAGCCCCCAGTACACTGCTGATAGTATACGGAGAGTATGTATACGGACAGTATTGTGAGACGTGGTGCAGTGGGGTCCCCTCATTCCTCCTGTGGTGGAGGGCAGGGGAATTGAAGGAACCAGGAAGTTTTAGGTGATATGATTCTTTGAGCCAGTCTTTAAAAAATAGTTTTCCAGGGACGCCTGGGTGGCTCAGTTGGTTGGACGACTGCCTTCGGCTCAGGGCGTGATCCTGGAGTCCCGGGATCGAGTCCCACATCAGGCTCCCAGCTCCATGGGGAGTCTGCTTTGCTCTCTGACCTTCTCCCCTCTCATGCTCTCTCTGTCTCTCTCTCTCAAATAAATAAATAAATAAATCTTTAAAAAAAAAAAAAATAGTTTTCCAGGGGCTCCTGACAGGCTCAGTCAGTGGAGCATGTGACTCTGGATCTTGGGGTTGTAAGTTTGAGCCCCACATTGGGCATGGGGCTTAAAAAAATAGCTTTTCACTGTTTATGGTCCTTATTAATTTTAAAGTTAATATTATTTATAAGCTATAAATATTAAAAATTATTTTGAAAGTTCTAATCTTAAAATTTTATCCATATTTTCTTTTTATCTTGAGCTGTGTTGTCCACTACTCTATAAAATAATATAACCACTATATAATATAATCACTACTCTGCAAATATATTTAAATTTAAATTTATTAAAATTAAATAACTTTAAATTTATTAAAATTAAAAATTAATTAAAATTAAATTAATTAAAATTAAATAATAAAATCAAATAAATTTAAATAAATTAAATTATTAAAGTTGCATACTGGCCAGTTCAGTCAGTAAAGCATGTGACTCTTGATCTCGGGGTCATGAGTTCCAACCCTCGGGCATATAGCTTTATTTAAAACAAAACTAAACTAAACTAAACAAAAAATTCAGTTCTGTCACGCTAGCCACATTTCAAGTGCTCTGTAGCCCTGTGTAGTTACTGGTTACCATATTGAACAGTACAGAATAGAATGTTTCTGTTGTCCCAGAAAGTTCTGTGAGATAGCAGTGACCTAGAGATTGTGATGACTTGAAAGTGTTCTTGTTTTCAATTTTTACAATTAGTTCAGAAGTTTTGCCTCTTTAATGAAAGTATGTGGTGAAATGGGATTTTGGTGCAACTGTTTAATATTATGATGGTTGTGTTCTGAAGTCTTATAGTGGGGTATTTGTTTAAACAGTGTTATTAAGTAATTCGTAATGAGGTTTCTTGAAAGCAAGTAAAAATGGAAAGCTTAGGAGAGCTTTGTTTTCCAAGGTGGTTATTTAGTACCTAATTAAACCAGAATGATGATTAAGATGTATGGCTATGTTGAAGATAATGTAGGACTTAAAAAATCGGCAGTATGAAGTCTTAGCCTGTCTTCAAAGATTAGGTTTCTAAAAAACAGCCTTATTGAGGTATCATTGACAAACTGTAGATATTTAAAATGTACAGTTAGACATATGATAGGCTTATTGAAGTCCCACTGCTTACTGATGCTATGATCAGTCTTTTTTTTTGTTTTGTTTTCATTTTGAATACTTTCCATTGCTCTATCTTTAAGTTTATTATTCATTTGCAGTGTCTAATCTGCCCTCAATCCCATTTTTCATCTCAGACCTTATGGGTTTCATACCTAGACTTTTGATTTGGGTCTTTTGAAAAAAATATACATTTCATTGGGGCGCCTGGGTGGCTCAGTTGGTTGAGTGTCCTACACTTGATTTTGGCTGAGGTTGGTCATTGTCTCAGGGTTGTAGGATTGAGCCCTGTGTCAGGCTCCTTATGCAGCATGGAGTCTGCTTGTCCCTTTTCTTTGCTCCTCCCCCTGCTTGCACTCTCTGGGGAGCCTGGGTGCCTCAGTGGGTTGGACCTCTGCCTTCGGCTCAGGTCATGATCTCAGGGTCCTGGAATTGAGCCCCGCATCGGGCTCTCTGCTCAGCAGGAAGCCTGCTTCCGCCCCGACCCCTGCCTGCTTCTCTGCCTACTTGTGATCTCTCTGTCAGATAAATAAATAAAATCTTTTTTAAAAAATGAGTAGGGGTGCCTGGGTGGCTCAGTGGGTTAAAGCCTCTGCCTTCAGCTCAGGTCATGATCCCAGGATCCTGGGATCGAGTCCAGCATCGGGCTCTCTGCTCAGCAGGGAGCCTGCTTCCCTTCCTCTCTCTCTGCCTACCTCTCTGCCTACTTGTGATCTCTGTCTCTCAAATAAATAAAAACCTTAAAAAAAATTAAAAAAAGTAAGTAAAATCTTAAAAAGTGTATAAAATTATATATTTCTTTTTTTTTTTTTTTAAAGATTTTGAGAGAGGGAGAGCTGGGGGGAGGGGCAGAGGGAGGAGGAGAGAGAGAATCTCAAGTAGACTCTGCACTGAGTGTGGGGCTGATGTGAGGCTTGATCTCAGAATCTTGAGATCATGACCTGAGTCAAAATCAAGAGGACACTTAACTGAGTCATCCAGGTGTTCCCGTGTGTGTGTGTGTGTGTGTGTGTGTGTGTGTACTTTTTTTTGGTTTCTGCTTAGCATAGTCAGTCTTTCCTTTAATACCTTAGACACATTGAAATACAGTTATAGTTGTTTTAATGCCTTTGTCTACTAATTCTATCATCTGTGTCATTTCTGGGTTGGTTTTGATTGATTTTTCTCCTCATTATGGGTTGCCTTTTCCTGCTTCTTTGCTTGTCTGGTAGTTTTTGTTTGGATGCCAGACATTATGAATTTTACTTTGATGGATGCTGGATATTTTTGTATTCCTATAAATATTCTTGAGCTTTTTTCTGGGACATGGTTAAGTTCCTTAGAAATAGCCTGTTCATTTCAGATCATTTGAATTTTAAGCTTTGGTAGGCAGCATCAGAGTAGCATTTCATCTAGGGCTGATGATTTCCCACAACTGAGTCAAGACTCTGCTGAGTACCCAGTAGTCCATGAATTCTGAGGTTTTCTACTTTGGCTTTTGGGAACAAGAAGTCTTCTTGGCCCTGTGTGAGCTTCATGGATTGTTCCTTTTTATTGTTTTGGGTGGTTCTCCGTTCAGAAACCTTAAGTGTTTTCCTTGTAGGGATGTGCTAATGTGCTCCCCAGTACCCTTCTGAATATCTGAGGGGACGCTTTGCAGGTCTCTGGCATCCCAGGTCTGTGCAGCCGTCTCTTTCTTTTGATACTCTTCCCTGCAGATTGCCTTGTTCCTTCAACCC
The DNA here is from genome assembly GCF_020171115.1 of Neogale vison. Lineage (NCBI taxonomy): Eukaryota > Metazoa > Chordata > Mammalia > Carnivora > Mustelidae > Neogale > Neogale vison. Next base: position 3,433,058 of record NC_058103.1, on the reverse strand, counting down.
AGAAAGATTGTTTCCCTGAGTCCCCATCCCCATGCTGTCAGTCGGAAACTCTCTTCAGGCAATAACCTGGGGCAGTTGTAGGATTTACTTCGTTTCTCATATGTCTCAGGGCTCACTGTACTTTGTTGCCTGCTGTCCAGTGTCTTGGTTGCTTCATACAGTTGTCCAGGTTTTAGTTGTTCATTATAACAGGGTAAATCTGGTTCATGCCACTCTATCTTGGCTAAAAGCAAAAGGCTAGACTTTAAAAATTTTCCTTTTTTTTTTTTTTTAGATTTATTTACTTATTTTCTTAAAGCTAGGCAGAGGGGCACCTGGCTGGCCCAGTCCAAGGAGCCTACAACTCTTGGTCTCCAGCTTGTGAGTTCAAACCCCACTTTGGGTGTAGAGATTGCTTAAGTAAATAAACTTAAAAAAGGTAAGCAGAGGAATTAAGTAAATAAAATTCAAAAGGTAAGCAGGGGAATTACACTCCCCCCTCCCTTTTTAAAAAAGTTTTATTTATTTAATCTCTATACTCAGTGTGGGGCTCAAACTTATGACTCAGAGCCAGGTGGGCACCCTGTTACATTTCCTTTTTGTTGGAAAATATTAATACTTGGTTTTTTTTTTTTTTTAAAGATTTTATTTATTTACTTGACAGAGATCACAAGTAGGCAGAGAGAGAGGAAGGGAAGCAGGCCCCCCGCTGAGCAGAGAGCCCAATGTGGGACTCAATCCCAGGACCCTGAGATCACGACCCGAGCCGAAGGCAGCAGCCCAACCCACTGAGCCACCCAGGTGTCCCAGTACTTGTTTTATATATTGTCTTCTGCCCCTAACCTATGGTTTCTTCTTAAAGTTGTTATGGCTTTTAAATTTTCAAATATGGATTTTATGTTCATGAAAACATTCTGTAAATAGCATAATAATGCTTTTAGAAACCATAATGCCAAATTTTGTGTTTTTATATGGCCACTCTTTGTTTCAGTATTTGTTTGTTTTTGTTTTTTTTTTTTTAAAGATTTTATTTATTTATTTGACAGAGAGAGATCACAAGTAGGCAGAGAGGCAGGCAGAGAGAGAGAGGAGGAAGCAGGCTCCCTGCTGAGCAGAGAGCCCGATGCAGGACTCGATCCCAGGATCCTGAGATCATGACCTGAGCCGAAGGCAGCGGCTTAACCCACTGAGCCACCCAGGCGCCCCTGTTTCAGTATTTGTAATAAAGGGCTTCTTCTGATATACCTGCTCATTGAAGCTTGATGATTCTAGCCCACAATTTCCCCAAAGAAGATAGTTTTTTAAAATTCACCATTCTTTAGGAAGTAAATTATTTAAAACTTACTACTTCTAATGTATTTTTAAGAAAAGTATTTAGGAAATATCTCATTCTTAGACTGTCTTGGACCTCCCTCTTGCTGGAATGTAGTAAAATGAGTATTTATGTGTATTCCTTTTGAAACACAGAATTTTTATTGTTTTCTAGTCATTTTCAGCCAGGTGTCTTCGAGTTTTTTGAACATCTGGCGCATTCAAATGCCATATATTAATGCTAAACTAAATTAGAGTTTTATGGATCAGCTCATGAACTATCATCTTGAGTGGCCACTTGGTGTTCTGCCTGCTTGGAAGCAGGTCAGTTGCCATGGCATGGCCGTTTTGGTACAGCATTGTTAATGGTGCCGAGAAGTTGGGGGGTGGGGATGCAGGCCCCTTACTCGGCTAAAGTAGCTTATAAACGGGGATAGCTGAACTTCTGTTTAGCTTTGCATAGTAAGTTTCTAAGGAATGTTTAAAGAGTTCTATTGCTATAAAATCTTTTAAAATCACACTTCCTGCTTTATTAAGAACAAGTAGCAATAGCAAAGCAGAAGTGTTGATACCAGTGATTTGAAGTGTAGGTTCTACAAACTTTCATGTAGTTGAGACAAAGCCAATAATCATTAGGCATTCTAAAAGCATTCAGCTTTTACCTCAGACTTACTCATTGGTTGGCTGTGTTTAATTGTGAAGGGAAAAAACCAAGAACATGTACAAAATTGGAATTACACTGTGGGAAAGTAAGATGAGATGTGTTCAGGTGGTTTGTTTGTTTTTATCTTTTTAGGAACATGGCTGTGACCCTTTGGACATGTCTGTTGCCTTGCTTTCACACATTCCACTTTTGTACAAGTTTTTAGGAATTCATCATGTGAGAATGTGATGGACTCCTTATACTTTTGCTGACCTAAAAACACTAAATTTTTTCTGTGAGAGGATATTATATGTAGAGTTTCCCTAAATATTAGTAACTTTGCTTTTTCTTTTGGCCGATGAAAATTTGAACATGGAGAAAAAATAGAATATTAATGAATCCTGTATGTTTAGCAACCATTTAATAAGTGATTTTGTCATATTTTGTTAATTAAAGAGAGTTTTTATGGCTTAAGTTTAGTAAATTTGCTTTTAAGTTGTATTTGCACATTACAGAAAATAAAGTTTTATATTAGACCTAATTATTTATTGAATGTTTACTATTTTCCATGGTCATAAAATGTCCAGTCTGGTATGATAAATGCCGTGTTATAGGGGCATACCTGTGCTCTGAGAGCCTGTGGGTCGGTGTGACTAGGTGACCTGGTTGAAATGGGGTGTGGAAGGGGAGGCTTTCCTGCAGTGACCCTTCAGGTGGGTCTGGAAGGGCAGCTGAAGAAGCCATGCGCCAGGCTGAGGGAGGCATGTATTTACATAGAGTCCGATGGGTAGGGAGAACTTGACTCTTTCTTTCTTCTTTTTTTTTTTTTCTTTCCTAAGATTTTATTTATTTATTTGACAGAGAAAGACATAGCAAGAGAGGGATCACAGGCTGGGGGAGTGGGAGAGGGGAGAAGCAGGCTTCCCGCAGAGCAGGAAGCCGGATGCGGGACTTGATCCCAGGACTCTGGGATCATGATCTGAGCCCAAGGCAGACCCTTGGCAACTGAGCCACCCCCGGCGCCCCAGGGCTTGACACGTTCAAGGAATCATGAGTAGTTTGATATAATTAAAACTCAGGTAGGTAACCCGTGTTGGAAGGTGAGACAGGAGAGGTAGGTACATACTAATCACAAGGGCCTTTGTGCCAAGCTGAGGAATTTATTTCATTTTTAAATAATAGCTTTATTAAGATGTAATTCACGTAACTTTTTTTTTTTAAGATTTTATTTATTTGACAGAGAGAGAGATCACAAGTAGGCAAAGAGGCAGGCAGAGAGAGAGAGAGAGAGAGGAGGAAGCAGGCTCCCCGATGAGCAGGGAGCCCGATATGGGGCTCGATCCCAGGACCCCGAGATCATGACCTGAGCCGAAGGCAGAGTCTTTAACCCACTGAGCCACCCAGCTGCCCCTAATTCATGTAACTTTTAAACTGTGCAATTTAGTGGGTTTTCATAGAGTTGTGCAACCATTACCCCTATCTTAATTTCATTTTCATTACTCCAAAAGAAATCCTGTGCTTAATAGCAGTCATTCCCTATTTGGAATTTAAGTGTTGTTTAAATGATTTTCAACAGTCATTAAAGAGTAAGTCTCTTTGATATGCATAAAAATTATACACTTCCCTTCATGTTTATATTATGGAAGCAGTGATATAATATTTTTGTGAAATAATGCATATTGTATTGACCATGTGTCTTATTTTTTATTTTATTTATTTTTAGAGTGGGAGGTGGGAAGGGGCAAAGCGAGGGGGAAAGAATATATATATATTTTTAAAGATTTTATTTATTTATTTGACGGACAGAGATCACAAGCAGGCAGAGAGGCAGGCAGAGAGAGAGGAGGAAGCAGGCTCCCTGCTTGAGCAGAGAGCCCGATGCGGGGCTCCATCCCAGGACCCTGGGATCATGACCTGAGCTGAAGGCATAGGCTTTAACCCACTTAGCCACCCAGGGGCCCTGGGGGGGAAAGAATCTTAAGCAGACTCTGTTCTCAGCACAGAGCCTGGTTTGGGTCTTGATCCCACAACTATGAGATCTTGACCTGAGCCGAAGTCAAGTGTCTGACTCTTAACTGACTGAGCCACCCAGGCACCCTGACCATACATTTTAAAACCACACTACTGTGTTTTGGAGGATCATTGTTCTTCAGTGAGTACCACTGGAGAATTTTAAGCCAGAGGGTGGTGTGAATGTGAGTGCAGTTTGGAAAGATCATTGGTTGTTGTGTTGAAGAGAGCTTGTATAAGAATGGAATTAGTGAAGATAGAGAATGCTAGTCATTCATTCAGAAACTTTTAAGTGAGCATCTACTATTTTTTTTCCAGACACTGTTCTAGGCTCTCTGAACAAACTAGATATTCTCAACTCTCATGGAATTAAGTTTTAGTGAGGGGAAAGAAATGAGGATGGATTTGAAGCTCTTAAGCTGTTAGAATAGACTTTGATGGTAGGTTAGATGTGGGGTGCAGGGAGGCCACAGTGACTTCTGGATTTCTGGCTTAGGTGACTGGTTAACTGTTGATGCTGTTCACTGAAATCAGAGCTGTAAGAGTTTTGAGATTGAGATGCCTGCACATAATAATTCAGGCAGTATTTATTGGACTGTCATGGACTCGTCTCCTGTCTAAGTTAGGTCTACCTTGTGTATCTTCTGTGTGTACACCTTGTTACTTAGCTTTATTATGGCACTTCTCCATCTTTAGTTGCTGGCTTTTACGTCTTTTCTGCTGCTTGTTGAATGTGGGAACTGTGCGTATCATTTTTGGATCCCTCCTGCAGACCATTTATACTAGCATGCTTTATGTAATTCTTATTGCCTCCACTGCTACTGTCCTCTTGTAAGCCATCATCATCTGAAACTCCAATCTCTGCAGTAGCCTTTGGTAAGTCTCCTGCTTCTGTGTATTAAAATGTAAGTCAGTATGTTTCTCTGCCATTTAAAACCTCACAGTGGCCCACATTTGACAGTGGCCTTATAAGACCTACTTAGTCTGGTCTTGCACTACTACTCTGACTCCACCTCCTTCCCTTGTTTCAGATCTTTGCTCAGATGTTGCAGTCTCAATGACACCATCTTGACCTACCTAGCAATCCATCTAGAAGCATATTATCTCTAAAATATGGCTTTCAGACAGTCTAGCTACCTATTGTATGATTCCACCTATAAGACAGTTCTGGAAAAGGCAAAACTATGGTGTGTTTTGTAAAAAGATCAGTGGTTTCTAAGGGGTTAGAGTAGAAACAGGGAAGATTAAGCAAAGCACAGAAGGTTTTTAGGGCAGTGAGACCACTCTGTATGATACAGTGGTGATGGGTGCATATCATTATATATCTAAACCCACAGAATGCACACCAAAAGTGAACCCTAAGGTACCCTGTAAAGTTGGTTTGATTATGATGTGTCAATGTAGGATCATCTGTCAGTGTCCCACTTGGTGTGTGAGGAGGATGTTGATAATGGGGGCAGCTCTGCATGTGTGGGAGCAGGCATATGTGGGAAGTCTCTGTACTTTTTCCTCAATTCTGGTTGTAAACCTAAACCTGCTCTATAAAAAAATAGTCTTTATAAAAACAGCAACAACATAAAATCTAACTGCGAATACCAGCATTAAATAAAATTAATATTTATTCTTTAGAGTTAAACCTCCAGTAAACTATTTTAATTTTTAAATTTTTATTTATTTTATTTTTTTTAAGATCTATTCATTTATTTGCGAGAGAACACACACATGCAAGTGGGGAAAGGGACAGAAGGAGAGAATCTCAAGCAGACTCCCTGCTGAGCGTGGAGCCCAATATGGAGCTTGAGTCCATGACCCATGAGATCAGGACAAGATCATGACGTGAGCTGACACCAGGAGTCAGATGCTTAACCAGCTGAGTCACCCAGGTGCCCCTCCAGTAAACTGTTTTTAAACAGTTGGGTTTTTTTGAATCAGGATTCAGGCATGAGCCACATGTTGCATGTTTTAAAAATGGCTTTGTATAATTGACATTCAATAAACCCATGTTTAAAGTATACGGTTTGATTAGTTTTGACATATATGTACACCTGTAAAGTCATCACCACAAAACATACTGATTATGTCTGTCATTTCCAAAACGCCACTTTGTAATCCTCTTACCTGCCACTCTTTCAAGCAACCATTGATCCTCTGTCATTATTGATCAGTTTGCGTTTTCTAGAGTTTTACAGAAATGCAATCTTTTTTTTTTTTTTTTTTTAAGATTTTTATTTATTTATTTGAGAGAGAGACAGTGAGAGAGAGCACGAGAGGCGAGAAGGTCAGAGGGAGAAGCAGACTCCCCATGGAGCTGGGAGCCCCATGCGGGACTCGATCCCGTACTCCGGGACCGTGACCTGAGCCGAAGGCGGCCGCTTAACCAACTGAGCCACCCAGGCGCCCCCAGAAATGCAATCTTAAATTATGCACTAGTTTGTCTGATATATTACGCTGTATAAATATTTAATCATTCACCTTTGATGCACATGTGGGTCATTTCCATTGTTTGGCTATGATAAAACTGCTATGAATATTCGTGTACAAGTCTTGTTTGAGTATATATTCCCTTTTCTCCTGGGTAAAGTACTCAGGAACAGAATCATATAGTAGTTGTGTGTTTATCAGTTTTTTAAGAAACTGCAAAATTTTTCCAAGTGGTTTTACCATTTTATATCCCACCAACAGTGTCTAAGAGTTCTAGTTGTTCTGCAATCTTGCTGACACTTGACGTGGTCAGTTCTTTTTAATTTTAGACATTCTGACGTGTGTGTAGTGGTATCTGGCTTTACTTCTATTTTTCTAGTGACAAATGATACTGAGTTTTGTTTTTTTATATGCTTATTTGCCATCCCCATATCTTCTTTGGTGAAATAACTTCACTTCCCTTTCTTAGCTCCATGGCCTGGAAATTAAAGCAGTTAGTTGGGACAGTTGGAAGGCTTATCTTGTTTCCCGTCTTCAGGGTTCGCTGTCCTTTGTCACTTGTGTGTGTTGTGTGGAAGACCGTTGTTTCATACATTTTGTTTGTTCTTTAGGATGTTTCAAGGGTGTGGGTTAGTCTGGTCTCTGTTACTCCATCTTGGTCACAACGTATACACACTGAATTTTAATATATAGATTTTCTCCTTCTTTTGTTTTTCTGTGTAAGTTAGTGGTGGAAAACCACCGGATTGGCTGGATGAGTCTCCCTCGTGCTGGATCTGCTGATTGTACCCCCTCGCCGTTTTCATCATGTTCTTTGTCCTCTGTATCTTCTGTAAACTTGTAGTTAGATTTAGAAGGGTGATTGATTTTTTGATTAAAATTTATTTTTGTCAGGAATAATTCACAGGAGCTATTTTGACCATCCTATTTAAAATGGGAACTTCCACTGTTCCCGTTGGAACGGTGGAGTACTTCCGCTGTACTCCAGGCTGCCTCATCTTGCCCTACTATTTCTAATTTTCATAGTTTCTTCCAACATGCCATAAGTGTACTTATTTGTTTAATGTCCATTCTAAAATATAAACTCCACAGGGCACCTGGGTGGCTCAGTCGGTTAAGCCTCTGCCTTCAGCTCAGGTCATGATCCTGGAGTCTTAGGATCAAGTCCCGCATCAGGCTCCCTGCTCAACAGGGAGTCTGCTTCTCCCTCTGACACTCCCCTATCTTGTGCTTTCTCTCTCTCAAATAAATGAATAAAATCTTAAAAAATATATCAACTCCATAAAGGCATGGGTCTTTGTTTTATAATACCCATGTTTTATATCTAGATTCCTGTATCTTCAGAGTTTAGAACATTGTTTAGCACATAGTTAGTACAAAATAAAATCTGTTGAGTAAGTCCATGAAATCAACTGCCTAGCCTTCACTACTATCACAGAAAAGTAACGTTTTCTTTTGTTAGATTAATTGTGCTTAGCAACATTATTGAAAGTCCTACAAAATCCTCGGGAACTGGGGAAGTTAGAAACTGCAGAGATGGATTCTGGAGGAGGGCTGTGTCACCAGCTCGGCTCTTCCTCTGAGAACAAGCCCCTTTCTGGTAGCCACGAGAGGCTGACTGGCCCTGCGCGATCCCCGGCCAGACCCGGCTGCCGAAGAGCCGTGCTTCGAGGGAGACTGCCTTGTGCCAGCAACACGTCTGGGTTCCCCGGACGTCCGGAGGCAGCCCAGGAACGTGGCTATTCCCGGGGAACCCTCACGCACCCCTTCCCTTCCCTCAGCACACCTGACTTCTCCGACACGTTCTTGCCTTGGGAACAGCAGTGTTAATCTCATGACGTGCTGCTTTGTTTTAAAAGCGATTTCGCCCAGCAGAGGCCAGAATTACTGGGTCATCCTCCCAGTACGTAGACTCGAATCCCCAAGATTCTAGCTACACTGTTTTTTTCTGATTCCGTCTCCTACCTCTGACCTTCTCTTGAAGTCTTTACACTGAGCCTTCGGAAGCTGAGTGCATCAGCGGAGTCCCCAGTCGTCCGTTGGGTGAATTTTCCTCACCTTCTTGTTCTGACGGAACGTTGATTGTCTTCCCTGTGGCACTCTCAAGTAGTACTTGCTTCCCTACATTTCTCGTGTCACTGGCCTGGAAGTGGGATGTCCTCCTTGTTCTTTACTGTTGGTTCCAGTCCATTCTTTTCCTGAAAACATCCCGCTATGAATATGATGTCATCAGAGGACACCATTTACTACTGCGTTTTGCTGTCATCTGCCTTTCCACAGCCTGCCGGAGGAGTGAACCTTTGTCGTATGGGGGGTCCTTTTTATCTCTAGCAACAGCTCCTTAATGCCTGCTTTGTGTAAAACCAGCACAGCTGGGTCGTCCCTTTCGTTAGTGTTTGACCCACTTGTTCTGTGTTTCTGTTTTGTTCCTTTGACCTTCTTTTGCTTTATTTTAATGTTTATTTTTATTATTCTGTCCCCTCTCCTTAGATTTTTAAAAATACTGTTCTCCTAATGTTATTCTAGGGGTTATAGGTGTTTCTAGTTTTGTTTTCCAGTTTAAAAAAAAAATTGTGATAGGGCGCCTGGGTGGCTCGGTGGGTTAAGCTGCTGCCTTCGGCTCAGGTCATGGTCTCAGGGTCCTGGGGTCGAGTCCCACGTCGGCTCTCTGCTCAGCAGGGAGCCTGCTTCCTTCTCTCTCTCTTTGCCTGCCTCTCTGCCTACTTGTGATCTCTCTCTGTCAAATAAATAAATAAAATCTTTTAAAAAATTGTGATAAAATAAACAATATAAAATTTGTCATATTTAACCATTTTAAGTGTACAGTTTGGAGGTATTAAATATGTTCATAATGGGCTATACAGTCATCCTTATCTTTCCTCTTCAGATCTCTTCATCTTACAAAACTGAAACTCTGTTCCTATTGAAGAGTAACTCTCCATGCACCCCTCCTCCCAACACCTGTCAACCACCATTTGACTTTCTATCTCTATGATTTTGACTACTCTAAATATCTTTTATAAGTGGAGTCACACAGAATTTGTTTTTGGTGACTGGTTTATTTTACTTGGCATAATGTCCTCCAGATTCATCCATGTTGTAGCCTGTGTCAGAATTCCCTTCCTTTTCAAGTCTGTTTGAAGGACAGTTTTGCATGATATAGGTTTCTTGATTGACAGTTTTTTCTTTTGGTACTTTGAATGTATTGGTCCCTTGTCTTCTGGCCTCAGAAATCTGCCAGCTAACTTACTGGGAATCCTTTGTATGTGTTGAGTCATCTCTCTTGCTGCTTTCAGGATTCTGTCTTTGTCCTTGACTTTGGAACGTTTGATTATAAGGTGCTTTGGTGTAGTTCTCTGATCTTACTTGGGGTTTGTTGAGTTTCTTAGATATTTACATTCATGTCTTTCATCAAATTTGAGAGACTTTTAGCCATTATTTCTTAAGATATTCTCTCTGCCCCTCTCCTTTTTTCTGGGATGCCCGTGATTCATTTGTCGGTCTGTTGGATGGTATTCCTTAGGTCCCCTATGCTCTCTGTTTGCTTTTCTTCAATCTTTTCTTTCTATTCCTCAGATGTGACAATTTCCATTTCCTATCTTCAAGTTCTCTGGCTGATTCTTTTGCTTGCTTATATCTCCCCTTGAGTATCTATAGTAAGTTACTCATTTCAGTTATTGTACTTTTCAGCTCCAGAATTTTTTTGATTTCTTTTCAGGTTTTTTCTCTCTCTTTCTCTCTCTTTTTAAAAGATTTAAGAACGTGTGCGCATGCAGGAGTGAGAGGTGGGGCAGAGGGAGTGAGAGAAAAGTAGACTCCCTGCCAGAGAGAGCCCAGCAAGGGGCTCGATCCCAAACTCTGGGATCACGACCTGACCTGAAGGCAGATGTTTAACCAGCTGAGCCACTGAGACATCCCCAATCTTTTTTTGTTGTTGTTAAAGATTTTATTTATTTATTTGAGAGAGAGAGAGAGAGAGAATGCATAAGCAGTGGGGAGGGGCAGAGGGAAAGGGAGAAGCAGACTCCTTGCCGAGCAGGGAGCCTGACACAGGGTTCAGTCCCAGGACCCTGAGATCACGACCCTAGCCAAAGGCAGGTAGTTAACCAACTGAGCCACCCAGGCACCCCAGGTTTTCTATCTCTTGTTTTTTCCATTGTATTTATACATTGTTTTCTTGACTTTCTCTACATCTTCCTTTAGTTCTTTGAGTATCTTTAATAACAGTGTTTTTTTTGTTTGTTTGTTTGTTTTTAAAGATTTTATTTATTTATTTGACAGACAGAGATCACAAGCAGGCAGAGAGGCAGGCAGAGAGAGAGGAGGAAGCAGGCTCCCTGCGGAGCAGAGAGCCCGATGCGGGGCTCGATCCCAGGACCCTGGGATCATGACCTGAGCCAAAGGCAGAGGCTTTAACCCACTGAGCCACCCAGGTGCCCCTGTTTTTTTTTTTTTTTTTAATTTAAAGATTTTATTTATTTATTTGACGGAGAGAGATCACAAGTAGACAGAGAGGCAGGCAGAGAGAGAGATAGAGGGAAGCAGGCTCCCTGCTGAGCAGAGAGCCCGATGCGGGACTCAATCCCAGGACCCTGAGATCACGACCTGAGCCGAAGGCAGTGGCTTAACCCACTGAGCCACCCAGGCACTCCTAATGACAGTGTTTTAAAGTCTTTGTCTAGTTGGTCTGCTATCAGGTCTTTTTTTTTTTTTTTAAGATTTTTTTAATTTATTTGATAGAGATCTCAAGTAGACAGAGAGACAGGCAGAGAGAGAGGAGGAAGCAGACTCCCCGCTGGGCAGAGAGCCCGATGCAGGGCTTGAGACCATGACCTGAGCCAAAGGCAGAGGCTTAACCCACTGAGCCACCCAGACGCCCCTGCCATCAGGTCTTTTAAAGGGATAGTTTCTATTGAAATTTTTTTTTCCCTCTGAACGAATATACTTTCCTGTTTCTTTGTATGCCTTGTGATTATTTTATTGTTGAAAAATGAACATGTGAAGCTGATAATGTGGTTGGTTAGCTCTGGAAATCAGATTCTCCCTCTTCCCCAGGTTTGCTGTTTTTGTTATTTATTCATTGATTCATCTACCCTCCCTCCCTCCCTCCCTTCCTTCCCTCTTCTGGTAGACAGTTTCTGTGCCAAGGATCATCCTGAGGTGTAAATTTAAGGCCTTTCTCAGATCTTTTCAGAGACTTTGCCTTTCTCTGTGCATGGGTGGTCACTTTTTATTTTTTTCTGTATAATACATGCATTTGATTAAAAAAAAATTTTTTTTTTTTAAACTAATGTCTAGGGATGCCTGTGTGGCTCAGGTGGCAAAGCATCTGCCTTGACCTCAGGTCATGATCCTGGGGTCCTAGAATTGAGCTCCGGGTTAGGCTCCTTGCTCAGCGGGGAGTCTTCTTTTCCCTCTCTCTCTGCCCTTCCTCCTGCTCGTGCGTGCATGTGCGAGCGTGCTCTTGCTCTCTCTCTCTCGTATAAATAAATAAATAAATAAAAGTTTTAACAACAAAAATCATAATCTCTATACCCAACATGTGGCTTGAATTCACAACCCTGAGATGAAGAGTTGCAGTGCTCTAGTGACTGAGCCAGCTCGGTGCCCCTCTCTGCATTTGCTTTTGTATGGGCTAATCATCAGTGTCTGCGTCCCAGAAGGGGAAAATGAGAAAAATGAAGGGTGTGTGTGTTTGAGCGCTCACATGTGTGAGCGCCTGTGAGGGTGCAAGCCTGTTAAATCCCCCGACTTCAGCTAGAGGTTGAGGAGCTTGCTATAGTGAGGGCAGGTGCAGCAACAGTGACTTCCTGCCTCTTGTCTGTACCTCTGTTTCCAGAAGCAGCATTTGGTGATCTGAGCACAAATTTCCATTATTTGAAAGACAGACTCCTTTCTGCACCTGGTGGCCCCTCCATGCTGTATACAGGCTGCTCCAGGAACACGTGAAAGGTTGCCCTTCTCATGTCGGGGGGCAGGGATGAGTGGCTGCGCTGTGCTCAGAGCTGAGACTGACCGCAGTCCACGGCAACGTACCATGCGAGCCTTTCTCTGAAGTTGCAAGCCTTCAGTGGACTCCAGAGTTCCAAAAGAGTTACATCAGACAGATTCTGCCACTGTAGTTGTCTAGGTGGAAAGACAGATTAGTGGTGCTTCTTACTCTGCCATTTTCCCAGAATCCTTTACCCTAGATATTACAATTTATATCCTTGATTTATCAATCTAATGTAAACTGGGCACTTTTACAGTTTTTTAAAAAAAGATTTTATTTAATTGACAAAGATCACAAGTAGGCAGAGAAGCAGGCAGAGAGAGAGGAGGAAGCAGGCTCCCTGCTGAGCAGAGATCTGGATGCGGGGCTCGATCCCAGGACCCTGAGATCATGACCTGAGCTGAAGGCAGCTTAACCCACTGAGCCACCCAGGTGCCCTCCCCAGGCTGTTCTTATTGGTTTTTCTTTTTGTTTCTTTCCTCTATTTTGTTGGTTACTGATGTTCCTAAGTATGAAGTTTTTCTTGGTTTCTTTTCTTTTTTTTTTTTTTAAGATTTTGTTTATTTATTTGACCCAGAGAAATCACAAGGACCCAGGACCCTGAGATCATGACCTGAGCTGAAGGCAGAGGCTTAACCCACTGAGCCACCCAGGCGCCCCAGTTTTTCTTCGTTTCTTAATGTTTAGTCTGTTTAGGATTCTTAGTGGTTCTTGAAGCTGTGACTTGCTGTATTTTGTTAATTTTGACAGTTCTCAGTCACTCTTTAAGTTACTGTGTCTGTTCCGATCTCTTTCTCCTTTCTTTCTGGAATTTCGCTTATCATGTATGTTCTGTGTCTCTGTCTCTTAGCGTTTAGTCTGTGTTTCCCAAATTGTTGTATCTAGTACTTACTTTAAAATATGTATTTATTTAATTAAAAAGATTATTTATTCATATGAGAGAGCATGTGTGTGCAGAGTGAGCGAGGACATGAGTGGGGGGGCGGGAGAAGCAGGCTCCACACTGAGCAGGGAGCCCAGCATGGGCCTTGATTCCAGGACCCTGGATCATTGTCTGAGCAGAAGGTAGACGCTTAACCAGCTGAGCCACCCAGCCGCCCCAACTTCAGGTTTTTTTTTTTTTTTTTAAGATGTTATTTATTTGAGAGAGAGAGAGAGAGAGAGAGTGCGTGAGCTTGAGCACAAGTGAGGGAGGAGCGGAGGGAGAGGGAGAAGCAGACTTTCCTTTGAGTGGGGAGCCCAGTCATGACTCAACTCAAGCCAAAGGCAGATGCTTAACTGACTGAGCCACCCAGGTGCTGCCCCCCAACTTCAGTTTTATTCTTAACTTCTAGGGTATGGCCTTTTGGAGTCCCAACTCAAAGAAATGGTAATTTACTGGCTGCTACTCTCTCTCCCTCTCCCCATTGGCAGTACTTGAAGTCAGAGCTTATTACCCAAAACCGTGAGCCTCTCAGATGCATTATTTAGTTTCTCAGCCTCTCAGTGCTTACCTCTGGAATTGGCCAATAACCTCTGGAAGGAAAGTGACCCCAAGAGCTATACTTCCCTTCCAAAGCTTCAGTCTTTGCCTGTTTTTGTTAGTTCTCTGGTTCCTTCAAGCAGATTGTTATTTTGTTCAGATTGTCCTCAGTGGGAGGGGTCTAAGTTACTTAGTTTATTACTAGAATAAAAGTAGCTTCTACTTTTCTCACTTGGCTACAGTACAGTGTCTTTAGTCTTTTATGATTTCAGTATCCCTGGAAATAATTCATCCCAGAGTAACTGTGAATGGCTGGACAGCTATTGAACAGCTGTGACCTTCATTTTCAAATACTTTAGCTTCTTAGTTCTTTGACCTCTCCAGCTAGCGTGTTCTCTGCCCTACCTTGGCTGCCCAGTCCCTTGAATTACTGATATGTGAAAAAACTCTGCCACCCCATTTGCAAACTTAGCACTCTGACTACCTTTTCCAGACCTTATAGCTCATGCCTTCTACCGTCCCATTTCCTGCAGTCTTCAACCCATGGTAAATTTCAGTTCATCATTCCTGCCACCTTTCCTGTCACTCTCATGTCTTTGTTGACCTAAATTCCATAGTCATTACAGTATCTCCTCTACTCATACTCTCTTGTTTTTCCTCTCATTTCATCTATAATGTTGGCTAAGACACAGTATGTGTCTTAGCTTGAATTCCCTGGAAGAGAGGGCATGAGCGTATGTGCTGATGCTTTATTTATAGTTAGAATGAGGAGGGGAAAACAGAGGAGGAGAGAGAACAAATACAAAGTGGTATGTTACCAAGCCATCACAGCTTCACGAGAACCTTAGTGGCTGACTGCTGGGCTATGCTGGGACTCTTTAGAGAGTGAGTCATGGCGCCTCTCAGAGCACTCCCAGGGGATGGGGAGCAGGCAGGTGTGTGGAGAGGACAGCTGAGAAATTTGTTGGCCCTTTCCCATTTCCTGTCTCTTAATGGTCGGAGTTGCCCCATAGTGTTTTAACTATTCTCTGCTTTCAGGCTTGTAACTTGGCCTCTCCAGGGAACTCCTGGAGAAGCAGCTGAATTTGGGTGTTAGAGCTGCTGGGGCTTGGGTCACCGTGCACATGGTGAAGGCTGTGGTGTTCACTTTACCCTGGGGGAGTTAGAGACAGCTGGTGGTGTTAGGAGAGAAGACATGGGCAGTGGGCTGAGGCTTTATGGTTGCCTGAAGCTTGCAGGTTTTGCCAGGCCTGGTGGGGCTGCTGCACCTGGGAAGTAGAGCAGCAGGAAGGCAGAGTGGATTTGGGGGAGGGTGCATGAACTGCATCTGTTCAGGCTTGTTTAATCCAGCCTTTTGCTTATTTTTTATTTTCTTGCTTGTATTCAGACAGGTGAACGTGACTGAAGAAACCATGCTCACTAATCTCACTTAACGTCGGGAGCACCACAATCACTTAGGCCCATTATAGGTTCTGTTCTGTTTTCCTACTCTAGTTACTCTTCTAGATAGTATTTGAATATCTCACTTTAAATCTTCCATTTTTCTTTCCTCTTTTTTCCTTTATTTAACTGGGAGCAAAAATGGAAGCAGTTGGAAGAGAACTCCCACAAGTTCCCATTGCTGTGTGTGCCACCTTTCTACATCAGTGCCTAGTCCTCCACCTTGTCTGTTCCCAGCCAGGACCACCTCTGTATGTGCGTTAGACCTCGTCACCTTCGATACCACGCCAGTGATTTACCTTTTATTTGCATCATAAACTTGTCCTCTCTGTTGTATATGTAGCAGGGCTGTTGTGGCTCCCTTGTTTAAACAAGGTTTTTTTGATAACTGTCTGTATTCTGTTTTCCATTCTTTTCTCATATTCTCCTCTTAAACACTTTTTTTTTTTCAGACTCTTTCTCCCACTGCTTCTCCAGAATTGCTCATGATGTCACTAGTGTCCTCGGTGTTGCAAACTCCAGTGTCAACTTTCAGTCCTCACCTTACTTATCCCAGGACCCAAGTAGATCATTCCTCTTTGAAACCTGATCGTTAGGGTTCTCCAGAGAAACAGAACTAATAGGATGTATATGTTAAAGAGATTTGTTACAAGGAGTTGGCTTATATGACTGCGGAGGCTGAGAAGTTCAAGATCTGCCAGTCAGCAAGCTAGAGGCACAGGAGAGGTTCTCATAGTAGGTGTGGTCTGAGTCCAAATGCTTGAGAGAGAACTTGTGTCCCATCTCAAGCCGTGAGGCTGCCGAGGGGCCTTCTTACTCCGCCTTTTTGTTTAAATTCAGGCCTTTACCTGATTGGTTGACAGCCACCCACATTACGGAGGCCAGTCTGCTTCACTCACTTTACCAGTTCAAATGTTAATCTCGTCCAAAGATACTCTCACAGATGCACCAGAATAATGTTTGACCAGTATCTGGGCACCCTATAGCCTGGTCAAGTTAAATTAACCATCACAAAACCCTTTCTCCCCCAAGACATCTAGAACAAGATGTCAGTTTATTCTGGGGGAGATCTAGTCCCTATCACTGCGGACCTCAGCTCCTGGCACTCCTTTCTTTCCCTGCTCTAGTCACAGGTGCCTACCTGTTCTTTTTTCACCATTGCCAGATGTGTTCCTGTCTTAGGGTCTCTGCACTCATTTTTCTTCTGCCTCCAGTGCTTTTTCCTCGCCTCTCTACCTCTCCCCTTACCCTTAATCCGGATAGCTCATGGTCTTACTTCTTTCCTCCTGCTTTGAAATGTCATACTCTCACCGAGGCTCTTCCTGGTCAGTGTCTCTAAAAATTTCAGCTGGGTCCCTGGTGTTTCCTGTTCTCCTTACTTGCTTTATTTTTTCTCATTCAGTCTTATTATTATCCACATACTTCCTTATTTACCTCATTTCTTGCCTGACTCCTCCAACCAGAAGGTAAGCTCTGTGAGGTAAGGGCCCGGCTTCTAGAATAGCGGCTGGTGCAAGTGTCTCCGAGTAACAACTTTCTGTTTGTTTAAAAACATGGACAGCAACTCTTTCCAGTAAGTTTACAAAACAGAGGTTTTTAGCCTGAGTTCTCAGCAGTGAGTACCTTTAGTGGCTCATAGATGCTTTTTTCATATGTCTTTTATAGATATGCCTTTTATAGCCTAACTGGATGAGTTGATGTAATTCTGAAGGCACCTTGCCATCCTTTTCAACTCCTGTCCTTCTAGCTGTGTAAGAACCAGCACTGTGCTGGAGAACTTTACAAATAAGATCTTATTTAATTCTGGGAACAGTCCTACCATACAAGTGGTAGCATCCCCATTGTGCAGACAATGAAACAGATTTAGAAAGCTTCAACAACTTGCCTGGGGTCTCCACTGGTAAGTGGGAGAACCCAACTTGATCTAGATCTATATTCTTGACTGTTCTTACATGAGATCCGACGTAGATGTTTTGTGTCCTGTGGGAACTTAGGAATGTTGGGCATGCTATTTAACCCCTTATGCCATAATAGGGTTAAATATCCAAAGTGTCTGCTCCATTTATACTTGGCACAAAGAACCATTCAAAGTTGAGAATTCTCTCTCAGAACAGTACAAAAATAACTCAACTTGCAGCCTTTCTCGCTTTAGCCTTCCCACATCTTCTAGGCTCAGTCTTCCTGTTAGGTTTCTGGATCAGAGGCACATACCTGGTCTAGAAGATTAGAAGGGCAGTGGTGACTGCCATTGTGAAGGGTCTTGCCTTGCCCTTCCTGGCCTAAGTTATTCGTCAGCCCCGTCCACCTCTGAGGTAGTCCTTGAGGAATTACAGGGGTCCCCTTTCCCCATCAGGAAAGTGTAATAAACCACTCACATTTCATTGTCTGAAATAACTATTATTTTATGATTCTTGCTTAGTTGGAAGGCAGCTATGCTCACCACTATACCACCAACGCCCGCTTGATTCTTGCTTAGTTGGACAGTTGTTTTGCTGGGTTTGCTTGGAGTGTCTCCTCCGGTTGCTTTGTGGGGTTGGTGTCATTGGGTGGCTTCGTTGAGATGTTGGGACAGCTGGACCTATTTTTGTGTCCCTCTTCCAGTGGGAGAGGTCTCTAGTGGGGTAGTCAGATTTCTTACCTAGTGACTCAGGGCTCCCCAAAGCAAGCATTTCAAGGAGGAGGAGGCAGAAATTGCTAGTCCTTTGGAAGTGGTAGGCCCAGAACTGGCACATTATCACTTCTGCCACACTTCCTTGGTTAACGTGAGTCATGGCCCAGCTTGCATTCGTTGTGAGAGTTGACTACACAGGGCGTGGGAGTAGGTTTACTGGGAGTAGACTAGCCCAATCTACTTTTACTTATTTATTTATTTACTTTTAAAGATTTTAAAAAATTTATTTGACAGAGAGCACAAGCAGGGGGAGCAGAGGGAGAGGAAGAAGCAGACTCCCTGCTGAGCAGGGGAAGTATCCCAGGACCCTGGGATCATGACCCAAGCCAAAGGCAGACATTTAACCTACTGAGCCTCCCAGGCGCCCCTAGCCCGGACTACTTTTGAGGGTGCACAAGGGCATGTTAATAATTATGCCCGGTTGACAGGTGTAATCTGGAGCCTGCCAGAGCTTAGGGACTCACGGTCTTCATAGTCCCACTCGTGCCCTGGAGGAAGCGAGAGAGAGCTGTTACCCTGAATCTTTCTGTATGATCTTCCTAGTGTGAAAATAGGACCAGGTTCAGTATGCTGCTTATGGGGTTTTTTGTTTTTTAAGATTTTATTTATTTATTTGTCAGAGAGTGCATGTGAGAGCATAAGCAGTGGGAGCTGCAGGGACAGGGAGAAGCAGACTCCCCGCCGAGCAGCTCGATCCCAGGTCCCCAGCTGGGATCATGACCTGAGCTGAGGGCAGACACTTTACTGACTGAGCCACACAGACATCCCAGGCTGCTCGTGTTTTAAATTGAACATGACTTCTAAACACAACCCAGCAACTTTGGTAAGGTGCTCAATGACTATAGAAGGAATCACTTCCTCTAATAGTGGAGGGGGAAACTGACTTTGAACTTACTGAGATGATTTTGTTGCTCTCTAGTGGATGGCTTTCCTGAGGTATTTTTCAAAACTAATTTTGACCATGTGCTATTTTCCCATTATATAATTTGGAATTCTCTCCTAAGGTCTAGCTGCGTTCTGCAGTTAATCAGTTCTCAGGTCTCAGAGGTCTCTTCCAGATCTAAAATTCTGTCCTATTATGTAGGAAGTTGGTACAAGTATCCAAACGACAATTGGAGAACAGTAATCAAGGCTTTCTTACTTTGGATGTGATCTGGAGCCAGGTGGGAATCCAGAAAACCATATGTGGTAAAGTTGCTTTACTCTACACTGTGAAAAAAGTTAGTTTGCTATCCAGTTGAGTCTTAAAGATGGGCTGTAAAGGATAATTCTAAAATTAAGAATCTCACTTTTCTATACAATAGATGCTAGATTTCCGAGGCGGCCCTTTAAGATCCCATTTTGAAGTGAGGTGCTTCCAGAAGGTCTCATGCTGGTGCACCCACACATGACTGCGCTTCAGGATGGTAGTGCATTGTCTTTCCTGACGTTGTGCACTGGGGGAGAGGGGGTCATTCCTATGGAGTGCTTACCTGATGCAATTCTGTGTCTTTCTCTGGTTGGGGAAGGGTTGGTGAAAATTCTTACATGAATGCAGTGTAATAGTCTCCTCATTAATCCCGATTCCAGTAGAAGAAACCAAACACCTCTCCAAACCAGGTTCTGCGGATTTGAATAGTTGTGACATCTTTTTGGCTGAACAAATCACTAGTATACCTATAGCCACGTGACTTTCTGCCATCATGTTTTTCTCCCACTGCATGTTTTATAGTACATCTTTTAATGACACAGCCGCTCTAAAACTGGTGACGTTTGTAATAAGGAAGCCTAACCTCATATATTGCTTTTGGTTTATCTCTAGGGTAGGGGAGGAAGGTGGGTTGGTAAATCAGGATGACAGGTAAACTTTTCTTTAGAGTTATTTAAGGGCATTTATACTAAGATTCAGGGAAAACATTTACTTTTTTATTTAATTTTTTTTTAACATATAATGTATGGGAAAAATTTACTTTTAGGATGACTTTGACACAGGTAAGGTTTATTTAAGAACTATTAGATAGGGAAAGGATTACCATTTATAGGGTATCTTTCATGTGTACTCATTTTCAGCTGTCTTGTGAAGAAGAACATGCTGTTTTATACATGAGGGAATGAAGATTGACTTACCCAGGGTTGTATGTGATCTAGCTAGTAATTGTCAGACCTTGGATTTGATCTCAAATTTGTTTGGCTTTAAAATGCTTGTGGTCTGTCCCTTCCTTTCCTTTCCCCCATTTTGATAGTTCCCAGCTACTCTGTCTTTACTATATCTTCCACCAGTTACACAGATCCAGCCTCCCTGGGAAAACTGTTACAACTGGCTCTATTGCCTTCATATTTTTCATATCCTATTTCTTACGTTGTTATAAACATTCAGAATACTGGGTTTTTTACCCTGGGACCTATGAACCCTTGGAAGTTGTTTGCAAACCATTATATGTGCATTTTTTGGGAAAACGAGATCCATAGCTTTCATAAAATTCTCAATGGTTTCTGACTCAAAAAAAACAAAAAACCCCACAAAAACCTAGCCTTAGGAGCCTCTGCTTTATGCCATTAGTATTTTCCAACACTATTATTAAGTGGATTAATATACTTAAAGTGCCTAGAATAGGGTCTGACATGACTTAGTTCACTAGTAGTATTGTTATTAACATTATCGTTTCCTATGTGCATGTTCTTCAGAACTTTTTAATAATTGGATAGTAGTCCCTGGAGTAGAATATTACCAGGCATACCGGCTCCTTATTGATGTCCGTGTTTGGGTTCAAAATTTATTTTTCTTAGGGGGTTGGTCAAAATGGAGGAAGGGGAGTGGGCGGTATAGGCTTTCGGCTACAGAATGAGGAGGTAGTGGGGAATGAAAGGTACAGCGTAGGGAGCACAGTCAGTGGTGCTGTAGGTGTGGTGACAGGTGGACGCTACACTTGCGGGCACCGCAGAACGAACAGCGCATAGTTGTTGTCCTCCTGAAACTAACGTAGTGTGTGGCAGTGGTGCTTCAATGCAAAAAACCTTCCTCTTTACCGGATCATTTTCAAAAGATTTTTGGGGGGCGGGCAGCAAAGCAAAGCTTCTTGAGCGATAGCAAAGTGACAGTACAAAGCTCCTGAGGAGGGAGGGGACCCTAGAGGGTTGCTCAAAAAGTGTTAGTTTGTTTTGTTTTTTTTTTCCATTTTATAAGCAACCTGAGATGAATCTTCACGTAGTTATAACAGTTCCCTATATTTTGGATTATTTCTGTGTATTCCCCGAAGTGAATTTTACCAGGTCAAAGTGTCTGAACATTTTGTAGATTTTAGACCTTGCCAGATTGCTTTCCAGAAGGTGTACCCCAATGTATGCCAGCAGTACACTGCAGTCTGTGGTGCTGTATAGCCTAGCTTGCAGTAAACAGACGGATAGTTTAACAAGCAGAAGATTGCCATGTTTAATAAGTATTCTCCAGTTTCCAGACAGGTGGAGCATTTCCTGTGTTCTTTTGTGAATTGTCCTTATGTCTTTTTCCCATTAAACAGGGTTTTTATGGTTTTATTAGTTTGAGATACTAGTCACTGGCTACAACTATGTTATTCTGAGAATGCTTGTTTTTTGTTGTTTGTTTATTTGTTTATTTGACAGAGTGTGAGAACACAAGCAAGGGAGTGGCAGGCAGAGGGAGAGGGAGAAGCAAGCAGACTTCCTGCTGAGCAGGGAAGCAGGGCTCAATCCCAGGACCCTGGGATCATGACCCGTACTGAAGCCAGATGTTTAACTGACTGAGCCACCCTGGTGCCCCTGCTTGCCTTTCTTTTCTTCTTTCTTTCTTTCTTTCTTTTTTTTTTTCCTTTGGTGAAGATTTTTCTTTATTTTACAGAGATCACAAGTAGGCAGAGAGGCAGGCAGAGAGAGATGGGGAAGCAGGCTCCCCGCTGAACAGAGAGCCTGATGCATGGCTCCATCCCAGGACCCTGAGATTATGACCTGAGCCAAAGGCAGAGACAACCTACTGAGCAACCCAGGCACCCCACTGCTTGCCTTTCTTAAAAAGTAATGTCTCAGTCCAACATGGGGCTCAAACTCAGGACCCCAAGATCGAAGAGTTGCATGTTCTGCTTAATAAGCCAGGTATCCCAGTGCTTGTCTTTTAAATACTTTCAGGTTTTTAAAGTCAAATCTGTGGTTTATTTTGCATGTGCTTCTAAGTCTTCCGTCCTTGTCCATTTCTCTTAGTTTTTCTCATGTGGGTTGTAGATTTTTATTTCATGCATGTTTCTAAAATCTCCTAACACAAAAAATAATGGAAATAATTTATGTTTATTAAAATGTATATATACATATACTAGAATGAGCTAAAGACAGCTATATTTCTTCATAATAAGTATGTAGAGTGTTTGTATGGATTTAATCATAATTTAACCCAAATGATGGACACTTTCTTGTTTCTTATATTTTCTATTATAACTAATTCTGCATGATTGTCTTTCTAGTGTAATCTCTGCTCACTGAGATTAACATTTCTGTGGAGTGGATTCCTAGAAATGGAATAGTTGGATCAAAATTTAAATATCAACTACCAAATTGCCTTCTACAGGGGCTGCTTTTCATTCAGTGCATATTTTAAAAAGTGTCCTTACTCAAAGAGTAGTTGTCAGTGCTTTTAACTAGTGAACTTAAGCATCTTATCTGTTCATATATTTGTGGACCGTTTTTTTTTTCTTACTGTGTACTGCTTATCTGTGACCTTTGCCCATTTCATGTTTTTACTGATTTATGGAAACTCTTTGTGTATATATATATATTCTTAATGTTTTTAAAGATTTTATTTATTTATTTGACAGACAGAGATCACAAGCAGGCAGAGAGAGGAGAAAGCAGGCTCCCCGTGGAGCAGAGAGCCCAATGCGGGGCTCGATCCCAGGACCCTGGGATCATGACCTGAGCCAAAGACAGAGGCTTTAACCTACTGAGCCACCCAGGCGCCCTGAAACTCTTTGTATATTAAAGGGATGAGTTCTTTGATAGAAGTTTTGTAAATGTTTTCTTTCTGGGATGTATGGATAATTTGTAGGATAGTTTTAAATTTTATGTAGTAAGATTTATCATTTTATTTATGAATTCGTGATTGTTAATCTCATTTTTGACAGACTGCTAGGAGAAAGATGGTTTAAAAACATATATGTCTTTTTTTGTGCTGTTAGAAGTTTTATAATTTAGGAAAAAGTATTTGAACAAAGGAAGAGTGTCTTTAAATTGCACTGTGGGAGCATTCCTTTATTTTCTCTAGTTGCAGTGTGTCTAAATTTAGTTTTTTATGGTTCTTAAAGTGTTTCAACCCTGGAAATAAATATCCATCCAAGTTGTCTTACAAAATAATACATATTAGTTAGAATATAAAGTAATTGTCTTCTTCACAATTTGGATCATATATTTCTTCTAGTTCAAATGTCAGTACTTAAAAAATGTTTTAGAAAACCAATAAATGCTTAATTTCCCCCAGATTACGGGTTTAAAATGTAGAATGGGCTCCTGCCTTGTGTTCAGGCGGATGTGATGAATGTGCTCCATCAGAAGGAGCGGTGTACAGTCCCGGGAGGAGCACACACACACACAGCCCGGAGTCGCTATGAACTGATGCGGAGGGGGTTGCTAAAGCCTTATTGACAGTTGTGTTCGGGAATCCTGGGTGCGAGCAGGTTTAAGGAGGGAATTTCTAAGTGGAAGGCTGCTTGGGACTTGTAGGGAAGGGAGAAATGGGGGTTTTTGTTTTTTGTAAGTACTGTCTCCACCCAGTGTGGTGCTTGAACTCATGACCTCAGGATCAAGAGTTGCATGCCAGGCACCCCTGGAGAGGTGGATTTGAATGGGAAGGGTGCTGGATGTTATTCCTGTCTTCATAGTGTTGTTTTCTGTCCATGTTTTAAATACAGTTCTCTTGGGATTCTTTTCTTGATTTGTACAGCTGCCACTGTACTGTTCATGACTGTATCCATGGGAACACAAGTAGGATGACATGAGTTTATAACTTGTTGCTAAGCACATCTAGCTTGGAACGTATTAAAATTTTCTCATTAGAAGGTGTTTGGATGTTTTATCTTCTGTGGGGGAAGGTAACCAAACAGGGTAGTTCGGAATTACAACTGTGAAATTGTGTGAACCCTTTTAGTAGAAAGGACTGGTTCTGTTTTTAATTAATTTAACGTTTGAAAGGGAAGAGAGTTAGTTGAAATAACTCATTGTGTTCTGTAAATTTGGCCTCTTAAGCTTAAAAGGTTAGTGTTCAGATGTGCATGAACTCCGTGTGAACAGCTGGTGGGCCCTCGAGTGTGTGTAACATTCCAGAGGGAGGACAGATATTTTAGGTGTCCTTCTGACTCCAAAAGACTCGGGGAGTCTGACCATGGAAGCCATCTGGAGATTGAGATACTGGACTCTTATTTTGGTTGACATTTAAATTTTTTTAATTAAAAAAAAAATTAGGAGCACCTGGGTGGCTCAGTGGGTTAAAGCCTCTGCTTTCAGCTCAGGTCATGATCATGGGGTTCTGGGATCGAGCCCTGCATCGGGCTCTCTGCTCCACGGGGAGCCTGCTTCCTCCTCTCTCTCTACCTGCCTCTCTGCCCACTTGTGATATCTGTTTGTCAAATAAATAAATAAAATCTAAAAAAAAAAAAAATAGGTAGTGTGTCATTTGTATAAAACAATGAAATCTCAAAAAGATACCGGTAACACAATTGGTCTCTTACCTGTGTTACCGGTTCCCCAGAGGCTATCATGCGTATTACCTCCTTACCTGATTATAACTTAAAGAATTATTTGAATAGTTATTTAATAATAATGGGTAATATTTATGCATTTCTATGTGCCAGCCACTGTGATAGCACCTTACGGGACAATTTTAGGAAGTAGTCAATTTTATTTTATTTTATTTTATTTTATTTATTTTTTTTTTTTAAAGATTTTATTTATTTATTTGAGAGAGAGAGACAGTGAGAGAGAGCATGAGCGAGGAGAAGGTCAGAGAGCGAAGCAGACTCCCCATGGAGCTGGGAGCCTGATGTGGGACTCGATCCCGGGACTCCAGGATCACGCCCTGAGCCGAAGGCAGTCGTCCAACCAACTGAGCCACCCAGGCGTCCCAGGAAGTAGTCAATTTTAACTCAGTTAAACTCCGTTAACTCAGTTTTCCTGATAAGGAAACCAAAGCTTAGAGAAGTTAAGTCATTTGCACAAGATTTAATATTTCCTGCTCACTAGATTGTATGCTCCAAGAAAGGAGGGTCCATACTTTATTTCTGCTTCATTCCCTGTATATAGCACAGTTCCAATGGGGCTTGCGTGGTCTGTCAAGTATAGTATGAAGGCTGGTTTTTTACAAAGATGGTTTTATCGTCATTAATTAGCTTTGTACTGGTATAGCAGTGACTCCGATTCCTCTTCATAGAGAAATCACATTCAGTTTGGAGTAGCATTGACTCTGCATGTTTATCAAGGTAACCTTCCATTTTTGGATTTCGTGTTGGGAACATTGGAGAGAAATCTTTCATCATTTGAGAAAGTCCAGTGTTTGGAGATGAGTGTGGTTAATGTAGGGTTTGAGATAGTTGTGAATTCAATCCTTTTGGGTGTGTTTAGTTTTTCTCCCTTTCCCTCTGCTCCCACCCCAGCTGTATCTGGATTGGCCCCATGTCTTTGCAGGCTCTTGATTCAGGGGAGGGAGTTAAGTAGGAATTGAAGGGCTCAAATAAAAGAAACAAACTCCAGTGCTAAATGTCAATACTAACAAGTGTCTGTGGTCTTGAAAATCTGTGTTTAGTATTAGTTGCTTTTAGTGCCTCTAGTTTCTTACTTCTAAATAATAGAAAATAAAAATTTACAGCTTGATAGGATTATGGAGATTATTTGGCAAGAGGACAATGAGGGACAGTTCAATTCCATAGACAATTGTTAAATTATTTTCTTCATTTGTTAAGTGGGCTTAATATCTATCTCACAGGGTTGATGTAGAGGATTAAGAGATCATCTTTATAGAACTCTTGGGGTGGGGCACCTGGGTGGCTCAGGCATTAAGGGTCCTGGGATCCAGCCCCACATCAGGCTTCCTGATCCTCTCCCGCTTCCCCTGCTTCTGTTCCCTCTCTCGCTGTGTCGTCTCTCTCTGTCAAATAAATGAATAAAATCTTTAAATTAAAAAAAAAACCTCTTGGGTTATATATATATAATATATATAAATATATGTAATATTTTCTATATAAATAATATATATAAAACATATAAATATATTTTTATATTTAAAAATATTTTTTTAAAAATATTTTATTTATTTGCCAGAGAGAGAGAGGATGCTTGCAAGTGCGCCACAAACAGAGGGCTCAGCAGGCAAGTGGGGAGAAGCAGGTTGCCTGCTGAGCAAGGATGGGCTGATGATTTAATAGTGATACTAATGGTTAAACTTGCTGGGCATTAAGTATGTGCTAGCATACTATGGGGAGAAAAGTATTCTGAGACATACTAGGTGGGCTTGGAGTAGGGGAGAACGGAGTCAGGAATGCCATTTTAAACACGTTATAGTATCCTGAACTAGAGGGTGAAGGCTCAGAGCCTTAGAAACGGAACAGAGTGAGAGGATGTAAACAAACCACACTGGGCTGGCAGGAAGGGAAGTAAAAAGTGCGAGTTTTGGTGCTTTGAGTAATGGAATTCTCCAAAGAGTGGAGCAGTCTGGAGATGTCACTCATGTTTTGGAAACTGAAAAAAAAAACCAAAAAAATACAATAAACAACAGGTTAATGTAGAGTAATTACTTTGGCAGAACTGAGAAAGCTGAAACCAGGAGAGGTAGCGACATGGGTAATAAGCAGATCGCTGCTGCAGAACCTCAGAAAGGCCTGGGAAGTGGAAGTGCCACGTGCCTCCCAAGGCCTCCTGTGCTGTGGACGAGGGACTCGGCAGGGCTGACACAGCCTCTGTGGAAAGTGAAGTCCCTAGATTCAGGCTTCACTCCTGCAGCCTGGCAACTGCCTGTTTCCTGTCCCAGCAGCGGGACAGATGGACTCTTGGTCGAGTTGTAACCAGAGAGATACCAGATTTAAAGAGGGCAGGATGGATGGGGCTGGCCATGGGAGTATGGGAAGGTGCAGAGATTCAGCGAAAGCTTGCGTGTTGAAGGGTGAGGACCCCAGAACATGCCCCAAATTCTTGCAGCCTGGCTTATGCCCTTTAAGCAGCAGATAGAAGATTCTTCTTTGGGAGAAAAGTGGCCCAGATGTAAATGTTAACAGCTTTAGAAAACAGTCTACCATGACTCTTAGAGAAACACATCCCGGGTTGGTCACCCCGCTGACAAGCCTTGCTACTTAATAAGCTCCATCTGTGCGTATGAACTTCAAGCCTGCTTTTTAAATATTTTTTTTAAAAAGATTTTTTTCTATGTGTTTGACAGAGAGAGAGAGAGAGATCACAAGTAGGCAGAGAGTCAGGCAGAGAGAGGGAAGCAAACTCCCCGCTGAGCAGAGAACCCGATGCGGGGCTCGATCCCAGGACCCTGAGATCATGACCTGAGCTGAAGGTAGAGGCTTAACCCACTGAGCCACCCAGGTGCCCCTCAAGCCTGCTTTTTATGTAGTACTTCCTTCTTAACTATGACTGAGCAAGGATCATCATACACATGAAGAAAGCTTCTAACAGTCTAACAAAAACAGATAAAAGACACTCAAGAAAGAGGAAATGCAGGTTGCAGAAGGAAAGTTCAAACTTCAAAAAAGAGGCTTAAAGAGCTAAAAGGAAGGCGTTACATTCATGACACAAAAATAGATTGGGGTAAAATAGGCAACCATTCAGAAAATAAGAAGAAACTCTTGGAAAATAGAACAGCAGAGAAAATTTTTAATAGAAAATGGAGGAAATCGGGCGCCTGGGTGGCTCAGTGGATTAAGCCGCTGCCTTCGGCTCAGGTCATGATCTCAGGGTCCTGGGATCGAGTCCCGCATCGGGCTCTGCTCAGCGGGGAGCCTGCTTCCTCCTCCCTCTCTCTCTCTGTGCCTGCCTCTCTGCCTACCTGTGATCTCTCTCTGTCAAATAAATAAATAAAATCTTAAAAAAAAAAAAAGAAAAAATGGAGGAAATCATCCAGAAAGTAGTAGGCAAAGACCAATGAAAAAGAGACTGGATAACACCTGGGCCTTGATTGGGTCCTTGATTGACAGATACCATTTAAGGTGGAGGAGGAAGTGTGGAAATGTGAATATGGACTGTGTATTAAGTGATAATGAATTAATGTTAATTTTTCCAAAGTGTGATAATGGTGCTGTGCTCATGTAGCAGAATGTCCTTATTCCTAGAAGATACATACTGAAGGAGCTGAGCGTTACGGTGCCTGCCTTCTTCAGATGGTTATGTGTATGTGTATGCGTGGGGGGAGAGAGGGTGGGCGCAAGAGAGATGATTAAAGCTATTATGGCATAACGTTAATAATTAATGATGAGTACAAAACAGAAGAGAGTTTATCAGTTAATGGATCAGTTTGGGAGGTCCAACTTCCGAATTACTAGTGGGGGGATTAAGATGGAACAGTGATTAAATTAATACTTAAACATTTTCTAGGACTAACGGTCATTTCTCCACATTGAACAGACCTACTGAATGCCCAGCACACTGAAAAAGAGAAAATATATCCTAGTATATCCTAGTGAGATTTCAGACCAGTGAGAAGGGAGAGGATCCCCAAAATCTTCCAAAGGCCACGGATCAAGTTATAACAGTGGCCTGAGGGTCTGCATGACACTGGAATGTGGGCGACAGTGAAACAGTGCCTTCAGACGCCGTGTTTCTCCCAGTGTAGGCTTTGTGTCAAACTGTGGATGTCCAGTGTAGAAACAAAGACATTTTTAAGACAAGGTCCCAAGGGTGGGGGTTTACCCTCCCCATCACTATATGAGCTGCCTTTTTGGGACTCTGAGTTTAAGGTGCAGATGTGATACTTTATTTTTGTTCTCTGAGGTTTGTTTGTTTTGTTTTAAAGTAGGCTCTCTGCCCAGTGTGGGGCTTGAACTCATGATCCTGAGATCGGGAGTTGCATCGTTACTGAGCCAGCCAGGTGCCCCAGAGGGATTTTTTTTTTTTTTTTAAAGTAACAGCTTTATTGAAATATAATTTACCCATTTGAAATATACAGTTAAGTGATTTTAGCCCATTTCCAGAGTTGTACATCCATCACTACAGCTGTTTTAGAACATTTTCATCATCCTAAAAGAAACCCCATACATACTAGCTGTCACTACCCATTTCCCCCAACAACTCAGGCCTAGGCAACCACCAGTCTACTTCCTGTCTCTGGATTTGCCTGTTCTGGACATTACATATAAGAGGTTCATATCATACGTGATCCTTTGCCACCGGCTGCTTTCATTTGGCACGGTACTTTTCAGGTTCATCCGTGTTATTGCATGTATCAGTCCTTTGCTCCTCTTTATTGGTGAATAGTACTCTATTATATGGATATACCACGTTTATCCACTCCTCCGTTGATGGGCATTTGTGTTGTTTCTACTTTAAAAAAATGTTTTTTTAATTTATTTTTTTAGCAAACTCTACCCCCAACAAGGTAGTTGAACTCATTACCCCTAGATCGGACGTCTCATGCTCTACTGACTGAGCCAGCCAGGCGCCCCTGTTGTTTCTGCTCTTTAATTCTTATGAATAAGGCTGCTGCGAACATTTGCGTACAAATTTTTGTGCAGAAGTAGTGTTCATTTCTCTTGGAAATACCCAGGAGTAGAATTGCTGCGTCATATGTTAACTCTGTATTTAACCTTTGAGGAGCTGCCAAGCTGTTCTCCAAAGTGCCTGCACCGTTTTTCCTTCCCACAAGCAGTGTAGGGGAGGACTCCAGTTTCTCCACATCTTTTTTTATTTTTTTTTTAAGATTTTAATTATTTATTTGACACAGAGACAGAGCATGAGCTCATAAGCAGGGGGAGCAGCAAAGGGAGAGGGAGAAGCAGGCTCCCTGCTGAGCAGAGAGCCCTGTGTGGGGCTTGATCCCAGAACCCTGAGATCATGACTTGAGCCAAAGGCAGAGGCTTAAACCACTGAGCCACCCAGGTGTCCCTCACTGTGTATTTCTTATTAATAAGGGTGTTCACCTTTATAACCACAGTGTAACTGTCAAAATGAACAAATTGGAATATTGATACAGCGATACTGCTAATACACAAACCCATTTAAATTCCATCATTTGTCCCAGTAATGATCTTTAAAGGCCCCAAATCCAATCCTGGATTATGTGTGGTATGTAGTTGTCATGTCTCTTTTCGTTTCCTTCCATCTGCAATTGTTCCTTTGCCTTTCCTTGTCTCTTACGACCTTGATATTTCTTTTTTTTTTTTTTAAGATTTTATTTATTTATTTGAGACAGAGAGAGTGTGAGAGAGAGCATGAGCGAGGAGAAGGTCAGAGAGCGAAGCAGACTCCCCATGGAGCTGGGAGCCTGATGTGGGACTCGATCCCGGGACTCCAGGATCACGCCCTGAGCCGAAGGCAGTCGTCCAACCAACTGCGCCACCCAGGCGTCCCACGACCTTGATATTTCTGAAGAATACAACTAGTTACTTTATAGAATGTACAGAGAATTGAGTTTGTCTGATGTTTTCTCATGATTACATTTAAATTTTGTGTTTTGGGGCGGAGATAGTGCTGAAGAGATACTATGCTCTTCTTAGTACATCATAGCAGGAGATAACATGATACAGGTTTGGCCTGTTATTGGCCATACTAAGCTTTATTTCTTGATTTTTAATTGGTGTCTTCCAGAATTCTTCACTGTAGAATTATTTAAGAAATATTTTTAGGGGCATCTGGGTGGCTCAGTGGGTTAAGCCTCTGCTTTCAGCTCAGGTCATGATCTCAGTGTTCTGAGATCGAGCCCCGCATCGTGGGGAGCCTGCTTTCCCCCGCCCCCTGCCTACTTGTAATCTCTCTCTCTGTCAAATAAATAAATAAAATCTTTAAAAAAAATTAAAAAAAAGAAAAAATATTTTAATACTAATTCATTTGTGTTATTTTGTGATGAAATAGTATGTAGCTTCTAATTCTCAGCCACATGTTTCTTTCTTTCTTTATATCTGTGTAGACTCATGATTTTCCATTTTACTCAGAGGATTACAATTCATAACTATTATTTATTTGATGCTCAAATTATTCCAGCTTTGTCCAGTGAAAGCCCCTTTAAGCTGGCTTCTTTGTCCTCTTGACAGATTTCGACCATTCTTTGAATACTTTTTGCTTGCTGATGTATCAAAATATTCCAAGTTCATCTTGTATTTTTCCTGCCTCATGCTGTAGTCAGCTGTTTCTTTAAAGAGGACTGATTGCTTTTAGTGGAGGGAGTAGTACTATAGAAACCAAGATTGGGACATTGAATGTGCTCATTGCTGCCAGAGTATTGTGGCTTCTAAGCTGCTCAGTGGGCAGAGCTAGGAAAGACATTTATGTATGTACATACATTCCTCTATTACCTATTTCGGTACCTGCCCATTTGTATGTATTAGATGCCTGGATTCATGCCAGTGCCACCATTTTTGATGTGGCCCCACAGAGTTCATTCTGGCCTTCCTCTTTCTTTTTCTTTACTCCCTTTGACACCGAGAGTCTTGCTTTTCATTATCACCAGTTTATTTAACATTTGCCTTTTCTTGCTGAAAGCTTGGCTCAGACATGGGATCCAGGAAATGGGGAACTCAAGAAAGGGGTAAGGTAAAGGAAATTCTTGGGGAGAAATCTTGGGATGGCAGCTCTACGGGCATTAACCAACCATCCAGACTGGCAAGTGAAGACAGGGCTCTTCCCCTGAAAAAAGGGGTATTTTCAGGAAATAAACAGCTGAATCTGCACTTCTAGTGGAAGTTTGCAGGGGGTGAATTAGTGTTGAGTACACAGAAAACCAGGCAGGCAAAAAAAGATAATTATTAATTCCAGATTAGACATAACTGTGTAAAAAATGGACCTATAATAATAATATGCAAGGTGACTCAGCTGTGGATAGCATTTACATAGTCACAAACAAGTAAAATATTAATTTAATCAAAACATGTTAAGCATATTGTGGGATGACTGGAGAAAGGGAGAGTTTGGTTGAATAAGAAAGCCAGATCCTGTTCTTCTTTATAAGGTAGTGAGTAGATGATGTTGAACCTGGGGAAGAAATCAAGAGCAGTATAAGCATGTTGTTTAGAAATGGCTAATAGAGGTGAAAATTATTCCACTCTGTAGAGCAAGGAGAGAGAGAGAGAGAGAGCCCTAACACAGAGCTTCAGAGAACACACTGAGAGAAAACTAGGCATGGGCCTTAGGACGGAGCAGGTGGTCTGGCGTCACTCGTGGGTACTGTGCAGTTTGGGCGCTAGTGCCTTTTGAACACTCTAATCTTTGGTGGGGTGTTTCCCACTTGATTAATCCTAAAGTGGGAGCTATTAATATGCTCTCCTTCCCATTCTTCTTCGTAGTTACTGACAGACATGTAACTTTTGTCCTGTGGACCCAGGGCAAGACCGAGGGTGGGAAGCAAGTGGTGTAAAGTAGGCCCAGCATCAGTAGGCCGAGGGCATCCTGATTCCAGGGGCAGCAGGTCCTAGTGGTCGTGCCCACTGGCCAGTGCCCTTGTGTGCAGCAAGCAGCTCAAGTGGTACGGGGGGATCATTCTGCTCTTGTCCTGACAGTGTGGCTGCTAAGCCTGATTCTCCTATCTTCCTAGACGTTTTGGGAGCCACTTAGTTACTTCTAGTAGCAGAATGGGTTCCGTTGATAGTAAAGAATCTGATTGATGAAGAAATCGGCGCTAAGAGTAGTGATCTCTGTGGAAACAGATTGGCTGTCTGGCCTGGTTGTGTGTGAGGGCAGTGAAGAGAGAAAGGAGAGAGAGCTTGAAGAATTCTAGTAATCAGCAGTGTTTAGTGACTGAGATTAGTCTATTTTTTGGTCATTGTATTAAGTTTCAGGGAGTAGTGAATGAAAAAAATACCCCAGAAGTTCTACAACCCACTCATAACACAAAAGAGGATTTCCTTGGTTAGTGGGAAATGGAGATCAGACCTCAAAGCATGGTGGACAGGATTATGTCTTTTCATTTGTTTATAAAGGGACTCTAGAGGTCAAGTCCAGTTCTCTAATTTTACTTATGGGGGAACTGAGTCCTGGGTACTTTTTAAAAATTTCTCTATTTCTGCAAGCGATTGGTTCTTCTGTTGCTGTTACATAGGAAGGAATAGTCCTGGGGTGACTGGGCTCCATTTGTTCTCATTGACATTGTGGGTTCCTTACAGCCAAGTGTGCAGTGGGTCTCCTGAGATGTTTAAGCAATATAGGCCTCATTTCAGAATTGTCAGTCCTAGTCACTAGATGTGGGGTGGTTTGCCCTTGTACTGAATAGTTCAGTTTTCTTCTCAGTAGCAGTTGCTGGATTAGACATTGAGACTCGGACTCATACTAGAATCCAGATATTTTAATGAGAATGTTCTGATTTTTAAAGCGAACTCGTAACTTACTAGCAGCCGATGGAGCTGTCATTGTTGCACAGTGAATTGCTGACTGCGGTTGGCTAGAATAATCTGACAGTAAATTTTGAATATTGACATGAACGAGGGGAGACTGGAGTAGGAGTGGGTGATAAGAGTAAGTGTACTTGTGGGATAGATGGGTTTCCTTATTATTGAGGTAGCTGCACATATCTGATTTCTTGTGGCTGAGTGTTGACTCAGTAGACCTTTTAAATGAAAGGAAACTGACACTGGAGAGCTTTATGCTGAGTTGGCTGGGATAAGTAGGAATTGCTAGATCTGCTTTAGATGAGAGCATTGTAACCGGGTCTCTTAAAAACATCCTTGTGATTGAATCTATTTTCATGTCTGGATCGATTATTTTAAGCTCCCAATATGTAGCAGAATCTTTGCTACTTGTTTTAAAATGCTATTTTATTTCATCTCTGTGGGGAAAGAATTCTGTCCTCCATCTTTATGGAAGAGAATACTGAGGGGTGGAGAGAGCGATTACGCTCCTTTGATCTCGGCAGAGCTGGGACCGCATTCAGTGACACTAGACTGACACACTGATCCCGATAAATGCTGGCTGCATTAAAGAATGGCCGACGTGAATACCTTGAGCCTCCAGTGTCCATTTACCTGGATGGAGGAAGGAGTGCGGAGAAGTGAGTTACAGGCTCCCTCTCCCCTCTTCTGCCTTCTTCGGCAGTGTCCACATTTCTCAGACCTTTGCCCGAGTGTTTTATGTGATTGCGTTATGTCTGTTTCTCTTACATATTAAGCGTGCCTATCTGTATGCTCCTCTGAACAGTTCCTTCAAGTGTTGTACCATTCCTCCACGTCTGTATTGAAATATTTTGTGTTTAAGTATGTTGTGTCCTTTCATTGAGACCCTAATTTGGGTGAAAATTCTCCAAACTGCTGGTGTATTCTGTTTGTATTACCTGGAACCAGCTTCCCAGTCAAGACTTTTTTCATGGATCTATAGCAACCACCTACTTTTAACATTTCCTGTCCTCCAGTTGGCAAAAATATATTATTAAGGGTTTATTTATTTGAGAGGCAGTGCGCCTGCATGCACAAGTGGGAGGAGTAGAGAAGAGGGAGAATCTCAAGCCGACTCCCCACTGACCATGAAGCCAGATGCAGGGCTCTGCCTCACGACCATGAGATCATGACCTGAGCTGAAACCAAGAGTCTGACGCTTAACCATTTGTGCCACCCAGGCACTCCAGACAAAAATATTATTATTGATAAGTAATGAAAGTACTTAGAATGTATAACTGTGCACATAAAATGGGAAGGCTGGGTGTCTGCATGATTTCATGGAAACATGGGAAAAAGCTCTTAGAAAATAACTAGAATTTTATAGTGTTATTCCTTAGTAATTCTTAGAAGACTCATTTTACATGTTTATAACCATCATGTACAATATGGCTTCCATTTTGAGTTGGGCACTTGGGTAAAGAGTAAGTAAAGATGAGATTTAGTTCTCATTTGAGCTAGTCGTTTAGTCTTTGAGTAATGCCTTCGGGTGGCTCTGGGTGCTGACAGCACACCTCCTTCTGTGATTTGGGAGGCCTAGAGAGAGGGTGTTTTGGAACCAGTGTTCCCTGGCAGAGGGAGGCAATCAAGACTGATCTGTGTGATTTATAATTGTTGGTCTTCGTCACACCTCTTTGCCTGTGGTTGACTTAAAGAAAATTTTTTTTTATTGAATATTTGAATAGGTAATACTGGCATGTGGTACAGAATTAAAAGATGCAGAAGGGTATGTCCAATAAAAAGGAGACTTCTGCATTCTTAGCCTTCCATTTTCCCTTCGCTGGAGACAACCGATTTTGCTAGTTTCTTCTGTATGGGTTGACACTGGCTTCCAAAGGAGTGTCTTAGCTGTTGCGCTTTAGAATGGCAGGAAGCTGAATGACTCACATTCAGACATTTTTTTCCTTTCGTGAAACTCATTGGTATTCCTTCTTCTCAGTATCTTTCCTGTGGCAAATTTTATCATGACATTTTCCTGTGTTTTTATGATATTCCGCTTTTTAAGAACTGGCTTTGGTATCTCTTTCAGAAAATTGCGATGATTATAAGCTAAGGTTTGTGAAAGTTCCTGGCACATAATAGTTGATTGATAGTTATTTTGTTTTTTTCCGTTTTTCCCTCCCACTGGTGGTATGTATAAAAGAAAAAGCAAGATGAGGGGCGCTTGGGTGGCTCAGTTGGTTAATTGTCTGCCTTTGTCTCAGGTGGTGATCCCAGAGTGTCGGGTTAGAGCCCCGCATCAGGCTTCCTGCTCAGCAGGAAGTCTGCTTCTCCCACTCCCTCTGTTCGTTTCCTGCTCATGTTCTCCTCTCTCTCTCTCTCTTGCTCACTCTTTCGAATAAGGAATTAAAAATCTTAAAAAAAAAAAAGAAAAAATATTTGTGAACCAGACAGTGCAGTAGATTCCAAAATTAAGGTTAAGCTCGTGTGAATTGTTCCTTGAACTCATTTGAGTGGAAACAAATTATTTTCATTTTTTGAATTCACTTTGCTCAGATTATTAAAAAAAAAAATTCGTCAAGTCTAGTTCATCCCTTATGTAATTTCTTTACATTGACTGTAACCCAAACACATAGGGGACAGAGACCCGTGAATAAGATTTTTGAAGATACCTTTGCACAGTGTGTCTCATCACAGTGATGAATGCTGACGTGTGCCGAGGGTCTGGATTTAGTTTCCCACTGGTATTGTTCTTATGGCGGGTCCTCTTAAGGTGACTTCATGTCCTCAGGTTTATTTATTTTTTTAAAAAGATTTCATTTTATTTCATTTTTGAGAGAGAGAGGGTGAGAGTGTGCATGAGCCAGCAGGGGTGGGGGCGAGAGGGAGAAGCCGACTCCCTGATGAGCAGGGAGCCGGACGTGGGACTCAGTTCCAGGACCCTGGGATCATGACTCGAGCTGAAGGCAGACGCTTAACCCACTGAGCCACCCAGGTGCCCTGTCCCCTCAGGTTTAAAACATACAGCCATACCGGCTTATGGGTAGGTGCGTTAAAACCGAAGTATTTTCAGGGCGCCTGGGTGGCTCAGTCAGTTGAGTGTCCGATTCTTGACTTCGGCTCGGGTCATGATCTCAGCAGGGAGTCTGCTTGGGATTCTTTCTCTCCTTCTCCCCCTACCTTGCACATGCGTGTGCATTCTCTCTCTTGCTCTCACGCTCTCTAAAATAAATAAATCTTTTTTAAAAAACCTACAAGTATTTTGGGGTGCATGGCTGGCTCAGTCAGAGGAACATGCAACTCCTGATCTTGGGGTTGTGGGTTCAAGCCCTATGCTGGGCGTAGAGATCACACACACACACACACACACACACAAACACAAAACCAACCTACCAACCCACCTGCCCACCCAAGTATTTTCATCCTAATACTAGACTCTTTCCACGGAAAGCTAATTTATATTAACCTTTCCAGTGAAGTTGTCTTCAAGTCCCAAGGAAGATAGATACAGCAGAGAGATGTTCCGAGGATTAATTAGTTAATGGCTTTTTTTTTTTTTAAAAGATTTTATTTATTTATTTGACAGAGAGAAATCACAAGTAGATGGAGAGGCAGGCAGAGAGAGAGAGGGAAGCAGGCTCCCTGCTGAGCAGAGAGCCGGATGTGGGACTCGATCCCAGGACCCTGAGATCATGACCTGAGCCGAAGGCAGTGGCTTAACCCACTGAGCCACCCAGGCGCCCCTAGTTAATGGCTTTTGAAGTTAAAGAGAACTTCTTAATTAGTGTGTAATTAGAATGTCATCACACTGGAAAACTACCTGGAGTATAAAATATAACTTTCTTTTCTTTTTTTTTTTTTAAAGATTTTATTATTTATTTGACAGAGAGAGATCACAAATAGGCAGAGAGGCAGGCAGAGAGAGAGAGAGGAGGAAGCAGGCTCCCTGCTGAGCAGAGAGCCTGATGCGGGACTCGATCCCAGGACCTGAGATATGACCTGAGCCGAAGGCAGCGGCTTAACCCACTGAGCCACCCAGGCGCCCTAAAATATAACTTTCAATCTTATCGATACATTCTTTCTGGAATTGGAAATTTTATTTATCTAATGCTATTTTATTTTTCTATTTTTTTTAAAGATTTATTTATTTGAGAGAGAGAGGACACATGAGTGATTGGGTTGGGGGGGTGGGAGGGCAGAGAGAAGATCCTCAAGCAGATTCCCCGTTGATTGAGGAGCCCCACGTGGGACTTGGTCTCATGGCCCTGAGATCATAACCTGAGCCAAAATCAAGACTTGGTTGCTTAACCCACTGAGCCACCCAGGTGCCCCTGAATGATCTTTTGTTTAAAAAATGAGCTACAGGGCACTTGGGTGGCTCAATGGGTTAAGATCTGACTTCGGCTCAGGTCATGAGCTCAGATCATCCCAGGGGATGGAACCCTGTGTCTAGCACTGGGCTCAGCAGGGAGTCTGCTCGTCTGTTTGTCCCTGTCCCTCTCCTTCTGGACCGCCCCCCCCCCCAAATTGTGCTCTTTTTCTCTTAAATAAATAAAATCTTAAAAAATTAGCTACAAGCTATATAGTGTTGGGTGTTTTTTTTGTTTTTTTGTTTTTTTTTTTTAAAGATTTATTTATTTGACAGAAATTGCAAGTAGGCAAAGAGGCAAGCTGGGGTGGGGGCAGTGGAAAGCAGGTTCCCTGGGCTCTATCCCAGGACCCTGGGATCATGACCTGAGCCGAAGGCAGAGGCTTAACCCACTGAGCCACCCAGGCGCCCCTCAGACTGTAGTGTTTTGATGTTTTTCATATGTTTATGGCTCTAATTCTGAGAGGTTTGGGAGTGTTACTCGGTCAGCAAGGGAGTGGCTACCAGTCCTCCCACATTTCCTGGATATGGTTGATTATCAGACCTTCACCCAGTTTCTCCAAGTGTTAACATCTTACGTCACTGTTACATTGCATTATGAAAACTAAGAAGCCAGCATTGGTACATTACTATTGCTTACCAAGCTCCAGACTTTATTCATATTTTGCAAGTTTTACCCTTAATATGTGTTTTCTTTTTTTTTTTTTAAAGATTTTATTTATTTATTTGACAGAGAGAAATCACAAGTAGATAGAGAGGCAGGCAGAGAGAGAGGGAAGCAGGCTCCCTGCTGAGCAGCGAGCCCGATGCGGGACTCGATCCCAGGACCCTGAGATCATGACCTGAGCTGAAGGCAGCGGCTTAACCCACTGAGCCACCCAGGCGCCCCTTAATATGTGTTTTCTGCTCCGGAATCCAGTCCAGGGTACCACAAGTTAATTGTTCTGCCTTCCCAGTCTCTGGTCTGTGACAGTTTCTGAGTCTTTACTTGTTATTCATGATCTTTTGAGATTTTTGAGGAGTTCTAGTGAGGTTTAGGTATTGTGCAGAATATCCCTCAGTTTATCTGACCTTTTTCTTGGGATTAGACATGGGTTTGGGGAGGAACCTGCAGAGGTCAAGTGCCCTTCACAGTTCATCGAATTGGGAGTTGGAGGGCAGTGTACGTGCTGTAATCATGACTTCTTACTGGCTGTGTTAACTTTGATTACCTGGGCCAGGTAATGTTTGCTAGGTTTCTCTGCTTTAAGTTTATCCTGACCCCCTTTCACATTCTGTTCTTTGAAATCAAGTTCCTGAGTACAGACCACACATGAGGGAATTAATCTCCACCTCCTGTAGGAAGGGAGTATTTATGTAGATTATTTGAAATTCTTCAGAGAAGCTGCTTTTTCTAGGAAATCTCTTCTTTGCCCATTTTTCTGTTGGCTTATTGGGTTTTTTATTTGGTTTTAAAAAGTGCCTTACTTAGGATCTCCATAAATTTTTGGATAAATTACTTAACTACCTACTTGCTTTTGAGTAGGTAAGTTATGAGATCTGTACTGTCAGACAGCTATCTCATCAGCATTTATAAATAGCTGAGTACCAGAATCATTAGGGCCCATAAGTCATCCATTTTTATATTGGCTATTCTGGTGCCAGATACCATAATATTATCAATAACAGAGAAACTCACCTTGTTTTACCAGAAATTCCTGTGAAGTGCCGCAGAGAACAGGACAAGGAATTATGCTTATTTCTTAAACAAGAAGTAGAGTAGTTCTTGAATTCTCTTGACTGAATTCTCAAGTGTGGCTGAGAGAACCCCAGACTGGAATTGGGATGGGAACCTGCATTGAAAACAACTTTGATGCCATATCACCTCCAGAGTGTGGTTTCCTCACAAATTAAGCAGACTCTGTCTGTGATATTCTTTATAGCTTTAGTATTCTGAGTCAGTTTCTGAGATTGCCTGAATTTTGGAGACATTCTTGCAAGGTAATGTGAGGTGGCATATGGAAAGTACAAGGGAGATACTTTGTGTATGGAATAAATTTGGATTTGGAAGCAAGGAGAAGCTAAAAATTTGGTAAGGATGTTAAGGGCCTAAGACCAGCTTTGGAGATGTAGGAGAAGATAGCCACAACCAAGATGGAGGAGGGAGGTTATGTTCAGTTATTTTTATGTTTGTTGTTTTATCCTTGCTTGTCTTACTCCCAACACTTTAATAATAAGAATAATCAATTATTTGGTACGTAGAGTATTCAAGGTGAGCCAGGGCATTTAGTCAAGTACCTTAACATGTATTGTTTCAT
The DNA here is from genome assembly GCF_020171115.1 of Neogale vison. Classification (NCBI taxonomy): domain Eukaryota; kingdom Metazoa; phylum Chordata; class Mammalia; order Carnivora; family Mustelidae; genus Neogale; species Neogale vison. The sequence goes on along the minus strand of NC_058103.1, from coordinate 3,392,987 downwards.
TTAAATCTTTGGCTGTGAAGTAGAGATTCCTTTTTAACTGCCTTTTCCAGATAAGAAGGTAAAGGCCTCATTCTAAGAAACTGCCCGTGTCTTCAGCTGTGTAAGTACAACTGGAACTCGAACCTGGGGTTGTTTCTGACTCTCGGTGCTTTGAGCTCTGAGCTCCTCTGTTTAAACGGTTCCTTTTAGTAGGTTCTCTGTAGATGTGAGCCAAAGTTAGTGTGGTTTGTATGGTCTGCTAAATATGAACATTTTGCTGCTTTTTAATAAAATAGCTTTAAAATTTTGACGTACAAGGTTAAGTGATATTTGTTGTGATTTGTGATTTTTTAACAAATATGGAAATTTGAATAGATACTTTTGCATAGGTTACTTTTGGGGCATAAATTAAGTTTCTTTCATATCTTGTGTAATAAAATTAACTTTTCAACCTGTTCTAAATTAAGAGGAAAAGAGATGTACCTTTTCTGTGACTAGTAGTAAGAAATTGAGGGCATCTAGGTTTTTGCTGTTGTTAAAACGGGTTATTACCAGATTAGTATGCTAATGAAGAAATTGTATGGCAGTTTTCATCTTCAGGTATAATGTTAAGGATAGAAGTTTCAGGGTGTCTGGGTGGTTTAGTTGGTTAAGTGTCTGCCTTTAACTCAGGTCATAATTCCAGGGTCCTGGGATCTAGCCCCACACTGGGCTCCCTGCTTAGCGGGGAGCCTGCTTCTCCCTCTCCCTCTCTACCTGCTTGTGTGCCCATGCGTGTTCTCTCTCTCTCTCTCTCTCTCTCTGTGAAATAAGTAAAATCTTAAAAAAAAAAAAAGATAGAAATTTCCTTAATATGGTTTAACTTGCATAAATTGCAGTTTTATAAGTTGGCTCAGATTTGTTTTTAAAAGAGAACAACCAGTAAAATTGTATATTGTGATACTGCTGAGTTCTGGGGTATAATGTTTATTTTTGTATAGGTGTTACTATTTAAATTAGAAGAGTAATAGTTGTAGCTTCACACTATATATACAATATAAAAGCATTGCTTATAATAGGGAAATGGTATCCCCCCCAAAAAGTCCATTATGAAATTGTGTATGTCAAAAAGGGAGGAATTCCCTACTTCCTATTTAAAAACACAACAAAGGGGCACCTGGGTGGCTCAGTGAGTTAAAGCCTCTGCTCAGGTCATGGTCTCGGGGTGCTGGGATCAAGCCCCGCAGGGTTCTCTGCTTAACGGGGAGCCTGCTTCTCCTCTCTCTCTGCCTGCCTCTCTGCTTACTTGTGATCTCTCTCTGTCAAATAAATAAATAAAATCTTAAAAAAAAGAACACAACGAAAAGTCTTATTTTTAATTTGGTTCTGTGCTTTCTGGAGCCCAGCTTGTTTGAACACTGCTCTTGGGTCTGATTGGGTTGATGTCATTATATTCAGAAATTATGCCTACTTTACATTGTCTTGCTTCTAACAGGACATTTTAGACTGTGTGGGACCAGAAATGCTCAACAGTTTTTTAGAGGGATAAGGCACTGTAAGGAGAGACTGTGGAAGCTGGAATCTAATAAAATCCTCACAAATCTGGATTAATTGTAGAAAAGTCAGTAATAATTATGTAAGTTAAAAAAAACCCTGACCCGTAGTGCTATTTTTTATTGCACCAAAAGATTGGATATCCATTCCTTCTTTCATTAAACGGTATCAGCGGCTTTCTACTCTCCGTCTCTCCTAACCTTGTGAGACTGAAGAGGGAAGAAAACAGTTTGTTCTTAAAAATTCCATCATCAGTATAATTTATACCTGTTGAGTGTTGAGCTTTGGGACAAGCACTGGCAGAGAGCAGCTCCATGGGCAGTAGCTGCTCTCGTGAGGGGTGAGCACAGGGGTTGCTGGAGCCCCGGGAGGCCCCTCTAAGGGATGCAGTTCTGTTTATGGAAACATTTCAGTCAGATGTGAGTTGTTGTATCAGGTGATTCTGTGAGGCGGTTCTTCCTCGTCTGCTCTTCTCACTGTCACGCGGGTGTCTCTGTGACCTTACATAGCCGCACCAAACTGTAAGTCTCTGTTGTTGGACAGTTGAGCTATTTATTGCCAATTTATTTATTTTTTTTAAAGATTTTTTTAAAGATTTTTCTTATTTGTCAGAGGGAAGAGAGAGAATAGAAGCAGATGGCACGGCAGAGGGAGAGGGAGAAGCAGGCTCCTTGCTGGGTGAGGAGCCTGACGTGGGGCTGGATCCCGGGACTGTGGGATCATGAGCCGAAGGCAGACGCTTAACCGACTGAGCCAGCCAGGTGTCCCGAGCTGTTGCCAAAGTATTGCCATTTTCCACAGCACTTGATGAATAATGTTGTAGATGGATCTTTTGGTTTTAGTATAAATTACTAGAGCCTTTGGTAAACATTGACACACTGCCCTTCAGAGAGCCTAAACTAATTGACAGCACACATCTGGCAACATTTTGCGTGGCTACTTTTCTGTACCAGTTTCTAACATCCTGCTCTGCCAAACTTTGGGAAAGAATTCTGTGTTCTCTTTTTCCTAACTCAGCTCTTCATAAGGAAGCTCTTAGAACATGTGTATAATTCAAAAGATATGTCCTCAGCTGGCAGTTCAAGTAGTTGACGTTTTTGCTGGACTGTGGGGGAGTAGTGAGGATATTGGGAATGTTGTGTTATGGGGTGACCCTCCCAAGCCCCTGTATTTCTTAAGATGAGGGTACATCACCATTAATCAGACTGTGCCTTGAGGGTTGTTTCCCCTCCTGGAGCCTATTCTGATTAGTGTGTTTTTGTTACACTACTGGTGGCATAGTGTTAAAAGCACTGGGAGAAAGCATATGAAATTAACAGCGTGCCACCAGTAGTGTCTCTGAAGTATTTTGTCTGGTTTTGTTTTGGTTTATGGTTTATATGTGGTGGTGTAACATTGGTGTTAAATGTTGAGGCAGTTAAAATGATAGCATTGAAGAAACCATATTTGTATTTTCCCTAGAGAAGACTGAGTCTGAGGCCAAGGTCAGGGTAATGAGAAAAAAATAAACCGAGTCCAGAAATCCAGTTGCTAGTGTAGACAGAGTTTATGGCGTTTGTTTAAAATCCAGCTTCCTTCTTGGGAATCAGGAAAGGGACATGGATGAGGCATTGGCTGGACTCAGGTTACTGGACACTGATACAACTAGGTCTGATGAGTTCAGCTTGGAGTTTTGTGAATTTTGGGGTCTTTGAAATAGACTGTCTTTGGGATTAGAGTCGATGCCCGTAGAAGGTAGAGCACTATTACCCAGAGAGGAGCAGGAAGTGAGTGTGAGGGTTGCATTCTAGAGGTCCGGCTGCGGGAGCTGCTGCTCAGCCTCTTGGCTCCCACCCTTGTCAGTGAGGACTGCTGTGGTGATCCGGCTTGGGCATGTGCTGCTCCCTTTCTAACGCTTTCCATGAGGTGGCCACCTACCTTGTGACTTCATGCATTTTAACTTCCTCAGCTTTTGTGAAGCACCTTGAATGTGTCAGACAGTGAAGATACACAGGGGTCTCGAGGACCTCAGTCTAATAGGGGAGACGGAAGAGGACAATGGTAGGTACCAGGTACTTTCTAATATGTGCCCCTTTTAATGCTCATAGAAACCTGGACACAGGGAAGGCATTCTTCATTTTTTCAGCAGGGGTCCACTAAACTGTTCCTTACCACTCAGGGACAAGGTGGCTAAGATGAGATTCAGATCCAGCATGGGATTTAGTTTCAGATGGTGAGCTCAGATCTGGGCCAATGTTGTGCTCGAGTGTGTCGCTTAACCCCACTTTTCAAACATAGAGTAGAACAACAGTGTTCTCTCTCTCTCTCTCTCCAGGATTTTTATTTGTTTGTTTGACAGAGAGGCAGTGAGAAAGGGAACTCAAGCAGGGCCAGTAGGAGAGGGAGAAGCAGGCTTCCCCCTGAGCAGGGAGCCTGATGTGGGGCTCTATCCCAGGACTCTGGGATTATGAACTGCGCTGAAGGCAGACGCTTACAAGTGACTGAGCTACCCAGGTGCCCGTGCCCCAAGGAGAACAGTTCTTATCTCAGTTGTTTTGCACATCTTATGATGCAGATGTGTATAGTGCTTTAGCTCAGTTACTGGCACATAGTAAGAGTTAATGAGATCTTAATTATCCCAAAGTTCACTCATAATAATCACTAGCAATAATAATTGTCTTAACTTACTGAGACCCTTTTCTTTGCCCAGCAGCAGTGTGTCTTTGTTTTTCTTCTTCTTTTTCTTTGAAGATTTTTTTTTTTTTAACTTTAAAGGAATCTCTGTACCCAGCATGGGGTTCAGACTTACAACCCCAAGATCAAGACTCATATGCTCCACTGATTGAGCCATTAGGTGCCTGCGGTATGCAGACCGTGAATGATTAGACTCTGAGCTATGAGACTGTCATGGGAGTATACAGGGTCGGGGAAATGCTCACCTGGCTTGGAAGAGTTAGAGCAGACTTTCCAAAGATGCTAATCCTTGGGCTATCTTGAAAGATTAATGAGAGTCATCTGATGGGAAAAGATAGTGAGGGATATTGCTCAGTGAGAAGGAAATTTAAGAGGAAAGATGTGGGGAACTAAAAAGGCACAGCAATAGAATTACCATGTGTGGGCTGATGAGTTGTGAGAAAGGGACATAGGTTAGAAAGGCTGGCCAGATCGTGCAGGGCCTTAGAATGTTATGGTTTTATCCCCAAGACAATGGGGAAGCTGTGGGAGGACTTGTTTAAAAAGTAAACTTATTTTAGAATAGTTTCAGATTTACAGAAGAGAATTCTGGTATATGCCACTCTGTTTCCCCTATTGTTAATATTAATATCTTACATTAGTATGTTTGTTATAATTAATGAATTCATATAATTATTGATTCATATTATTATCCAAAATTATAATTTATTAACATTGCCTTGGTTTTTACCTAATGCCCTTTTCCTGGTCCAGGATCCTCTCCAGGACACGACATTCCATTTAGTTGCCATGGTTCCTTTGGCTTTCTTGGCTGTGACAGTGTCTTAAGGACTCCTTATGTTTGATGACTGGCAGTTTTGAGGAATACTACTAGTCAGGAATCTTTAAAAAATGTTCTTCGGTTGGGATTTGTCTGATGGTCTTCTAATGGTTAGACCAAAGGTATTGGGAGGAAGAAGTAATGTGCCATTCTTATCACATACCAGGGGCACATACTACTATAACATGACTTAGTCTCTGTCGATGTTGGCTTTCATCGCCTGGCTGAGGTTGTTATTTGTCAGGTTATCTCCACCATGAGGTTAATCATTCCCTTCCCCCTCCCCACCCTCCCTTCCATAACATTCTTTTGAAAAAGGTACTATGTGCAGTCTACACTTACGGAGAGGAGGGTTAGGATCTCTGTGGAAGGATTTTAAACATCAGAAGTGATTTGATCAGAACTGTGATTCAGAAAGATTGCTCTAGCTGGAGTGGAGAGACTCTGACTTTGAGGATAGGTCCATGTTTGTGGTCTTGGTTAGCCTGGAGAGTTCCAGACAAGGTGAAAAAAGATGAAGACCTCAAAGTAAGACAGTGGCAGTGGGGTTGGAGAGAGAGTGATTTAAAAAGAGTTGAGAAGTATGATTGAGGGGTTCAGTGGGTTGGGGTTAGGGACCTGGCAGGAAGTAGAGGAGGAGGGGTTCAAGATTTCGTGCAGGTGCATACTCTCAGCCCGACTTAACTAGCTGTTGACGTGGACTTTCATCACCTGGCAGAAATGGGGTTTGGCAGGGTTCTCATCAAATTCGGGAGCACTTGGATGAAGTTTGAGGTATTTTTTGTTTCGTTTTGTTTGTTTTTTGTTTTTTTAAAAGATTTTACATATTTATTTGGCAGAGGCAGAGAGAGCGCTCATGCTCACAAGAAGGGAGTTCTGGAGAGGGAGCAGCAGGCTCCCTGCCACGCAGGGGAGCCCTGTGCGGAGCTCGATGCCGGGCTCCATGTCGGGACCCTGGGATCATGACCGGAGCCAAAAGCAGATGCTTAACCTGCTTAACCAACTGAGCCACCTGGGTACTCCCAAGTTTGAGTTTTTAAGAGCTTTATAATACTTCTGTGTTTACTGTAGACTTTAATTTCAGAGAGCTCATGATAAAAAATTATGCATTATTTATTCCAACTCAAACTTTTAGCATTTAAAAAAGAAGAGCTTGGAAGAGAACCGGACAAAGACCTGTATAATTTTTTTTTTTTTTTTTTTTAAAGATTTCATTTATTGGGCGCCTGGGTGGCTCACTGGGTTAAAGCCGCTTCCTTCGGCTCAGGTCATGATCTCAGGGTCCTGGGATCGAGTCCCGCATCGGGCTCTCTGCTCAGCGGGGAGCCTGCTTCCTCCTCTCTCTCTCTGCCTGCCTCTCTGCCTGCTTGTGATCTCTCTCTGTCGAATAAATAAAATCTTAAAAAAAAAAAAAGATTTCATTTATTTATTGGTCAGAGAGAGAGCGAGCACACAAGCAGGGGAGTGGCAGGCAAAGAGAAACAGGCTCCTAACTGAGCAAGGAGCCTGATGTGGAACTAGATCCCAGGACTCTAGGATCCTGACCTGAGCCAAAGGCAGATGCTTAACTGTCTGAGCCACCCAGGCGTCCCAGACATGTATAATTTGATTGTAGGAAGATACAAGTATTTAGGTAACAAATTGATTCTTTTATTTGAGAATAAAATTTGAGAATTCTTAAATGTTAAGATAATTAATGAAATAATACTATGAGGCAGAAAAGTGTACTTTATATTCTAGCTTTTGATCTCTTTATACTTCTGATAACTTACTGTGTCTCTAAAATGTGGGCCTTGTATATAACAGTTAACGTAATAGGTTCTGGAATCTGCTGCACATGGGTGAGATCTTGGACATGTGACTCCATTCTCTCTGTGCCTCAATTTTTCAGTCTGTAGAATGGGGATAGTGATAATACCTGCTTCAGAGGGTTGTTAGGAAGATTAAGTGAGCTAACAGGTGAAAGTGCGTAGCACCTGCTACATAGTAAATACAAATGTTAATTATAACAGTAGTAATAATATTATACTACTAATGCTGTTTAGATTGATTTACATTTCCTTCTGAATGCCCAAAATAAGAAGGCAAAAATTTGGAGTTACAAAATGATTTTTTATTTGTAACCTAAATTTAACACAAAGGTTAAGTTTATGGATACATAGCTTCACAGGATATAGTGAAAGTATGGATGGCCAGTTGGTACATTTAAGAATAAGAATTTACGGCGGCACCTTGGCGGCTCAGTTGGTTAAGCCCTGCCTTCGGCTCAGTTCATGATCCCAGGGTCCTGGCATCAAGCATCATATTGGACTCCCTGCTCAGTGGGGAACCTGCTCTTTCTCTCTCTCTCAAATAAATAAATAAATAAAATCTTAAAGAATAATCTACCAATTTTATTTATTTGTCAAGAAGATTTTATTTGAGAGAGAGGGGGAGAGAGAAAGCACAAGCAGGGGGAGCAGCAAAGGGAGCCTGACATGGAGCTCGATCCCAGGATTTTGTGATCATGACCTGGGCTGAAGGGAGATGTTTAACCAACTGAGCCACGCAGGTCCTCCTGGATCTACTAATTTTTTAAAAGAAGATTTTATTTATTTTAGGCGATCGAGACAGAGCCCTTGAGTGGGGTTGGGGTGGGGAGCAGAGGGAGAGGGACAAAGAGACTCCACTGAATGCAGACCCTCAGCGCAAGGCTCAATTTCACGATCCTGAGGTCATGACCTGAGCAGAAATTAAGAGTCTATTCCTAACCAGCAGTGCCACAGGCGCCTCAAGAATTCCCTCCCTCCCTCCCTTCTTCCCTTCCTTCCCTCCTATTTGTCAGAGAGAGAGAAAGAGAGAGAGTGCAAGCGAACATAAGCAGGGGGAGCCTCCAGCAGGCAAAGGGAGAGGGGCACCCCTAGCGTAGTGCCTTTTTAACAGTTTCTCCTAGTCCTACAGCCCCTACCAGAAAAAAGAGGATAACGTGTATGTAACATCGCACGAAAACAGCCCTTTTGCCTTAGTTCTCAAGTTTGGGCAGTGTTGCTTGTAATTTTTTTCCTTAATTTCTGGTGTATTTGGATATATATGTCCACTTTTTTGATTACTCTTTTTGGTAAGTCACTTCTTCCATTGGTTCTCCTAAGTTTGTAGTGTTCTGTTGTTCAGTTTTAAGTGATTTTAATTTTTTTGGTCAAGATTTCTTTGATCCGGGATTGTGTAAGAGTATTTTGTCATTTCTGAATATATGAAGATTTTTGGATTATCTTGTAATTATTGGCTTTTAATTGTATTGTGGTTTCTACACAATAATGTAGAATGTAGAATATAATGTCTATGCAACCTATTCTTTGAAATGTGTTTAGAGATGCTTTTTGGTCTTGTAGATGGTCATTTTTGTAAATATTTTGTTAATTTGCTTGAGGTTAGGTGCAACTTCAAAGTATGTCCAGTAAGTGAAAATTGTTCAGTGTGTTTAGGTCTTATGTATCTTTTAATTTTTGTTTGGACTGTCAACAAATAATTTCTCAGTCTGGTGATGTATTTGTCAACTTCCTGTTTTTCCATCAGCTTTTGCCATGTTTATTTTGATGCTGCTTTATTAGGGGCATATAAAATTATAATTTTCATGTCATTTTTTTTGTCCCGCTCTTAAGTTTTATTTTGTTAAGGAGTCTTCCATTTTTCTGCCTTCTGATTGTTTAGAAGTTTATATATACTAACTTCTAATAACTCTTGAAGTTTTACTGTGCAGACTTAATTTAACATGTAGAGTTAATCTTTCTTTCTTTCTTTTTTTTTTTTTTTAAAGATTTATTTGTTTGAGGGACGCCTGGGTGTCTCAGTTAAATGTCTGACTTCAGCTCAGGTCATGATCCCAGGGTCTTGGGATAGAGCCCCACATAGGGCTCCCTACTCAGTGGGGAGCCTGCTTCTCCCTCTGTCTCTCCCCCGGCTTGTGTTTGCTCTCTTACTGTGTATCTCTCTGTCAAATAAATAAAATCTTTTTTTTTTTTTAAAGATTTTATTTATTTATTTGACAGACAGAGATCACAAGTAGGCAGAGAGGCAGGCAGAGAGAGAGGAGGAAGCAGGCTCCCTGCAGAGCAGAGAGCCCAGTGCGGGGCTCGATCCCAGGACCCTGGGATCATGACCTGAGCCGAAGGCAGAGGCTTTAACCCACTGAGCCACCCAGGCGCCCCCCCCCTTTTAAAACAAAGAGAGAATCAGGCAGACTCCCTGCTGAGCGTAGAGTCTGATGTGGGACCTGATCACATAACCCTGAGTTTGTGACCTGAGGTAGAATCAAGCTTTGGATGCCCAACGGACTGAGCCGCCCCTCACGCCCACAACCTGTAAAGTTAATCTTTGATCTTTAGAATGGGTCAGCTATGAGTCACTACCCCTGAGTTCAATGTTGTGAATCTCCAGAATTGTAGTTCTGGTCTTTTTCAAAACTCCTTAAATTGGACATGATTTTTATTTTTTATAGGCAGTATTTACAAAACCTTATTTACTTCCCATTTCTTTTTTGAATATCAGTCTTTCAAGATTTTTTTTCCTGCGCAAATTCTTTAGGCAAAAATCTCCCAAAGTTGTTCTTGTAATTTGCCCATTTTCTGAGAATTTTGCAGGATGCATTCTTAGTATTTCCCCTGAGCACTTTCAGGGTATTTTTCTATATCTGGCCGCTGGTGCTTTTGGGAATTTACTGTCCGTCATTGTATTTGTAGGTGATCTTATTCTCTCAGGATTTTGACATTTTTCCCAACCTTTGTGAAAGTCCTTTGTGGTTTAAGGTATAACTGACACACAGCACAGTGCATGGCTCTTTAGCGTTAGCGAGGTTGAACAATCATATGTTCTACGGGGTCTGACACCTCGCACATCCCCAGCACCCCGCATAGCTCCCTCGTACCCCTTTCCGGGTACCACCCCTCCTCTACCATGCACTCTCTTTTCCGCCATCACGTAGCGGGTCTTACTGTGCGTGGATTTCGTGTTAATACGTTCTGCGGCTTATGTTCTTCATGATGGGGGTTTTTTGCTCTTCGTGTTCTTTTGTTTCTGAGGCTGATCCACGTGGTCGCTTGCAGCCCCGGTTCGTTCCTTTGTGTCTGTGGCGTTGCTCTGCGTGCTGGCCCTGCTGTTCTGCTCTCAGTCTGTTGATGACGCTTGGCTTGTTTCTAGTTTTAGGCTGTTATTCATAAGGCTGCTCTTACTCTTTTTGTGGATGAGTATTTCTCTGGAGCATACGTCCAGGTATTGAATTGCTAGCTAATAAAGTGGTTTTAAGCCCAACTTTAAAGGAGTTGTCTCAGACAGTTTGTAAGATTTCTCCTTTGTCTGTGGAATATCTCCGTTTCACCATAATGGGGCCTCGGTATGATTTTCTTTTTAATTCATCCTGCTCACTGGACATACTGGATTCATGTCTTCATCACAATAGTCTGTAAAATTATCAAGTTTTTTGCCTCAAATACTGCCTCCTCAAATCTGTTTTCTTTTTTCTGGGACCTTTATTATATACAGGTTAATCTTTTTCTATCCTCCACTACTCTTAACCTGTCTTTCATATTTATCGTCTTATCTCTATTTTGTATTATGAATAATATTTTAGATTTTGTTGCTTTTCAGCTGCATCTACCCTGCTATATTTTATTGAGATTTTCTTTGGAAGATTTTTCTTTTTCTTTTTTTTAAGTACTAGCTGGTTCTTTTTCAAATCTTTCTGGTAATTTTTGGTAATGGTTTGTTGCTTATTCATTCCAACTCCTCTTTCTTTAAGCATTTTGTATGTATTTATAATTCTGTATTTGTTAATTATAATATCTCCAAACTCTTACACTAATAGTATTTTTTCCCCTCATATTTGTCATCTTTGAATTTGAGATCATCTTCGTTGATCCTGTCATGGAGATCTGAGTGCTTAATCCTCCCGCCACTCCTTCTGCTAGGCCAAGAAGAGGAAAAAGGGGATAGTCTTGGTTTATAGTTACAGGTTTTCAAAGTTCATTGCTGCCCACCTGTTTTTAGGCTTTAGGTCTGTGGTAATAATATGTCTCGCTATACACTGTAAAATAGTAAAAGCAAGATCAAATTCACTGAAACTAAAAAAACAAACAACAAAGAAAACAAAAGCAAAAAACCCCCAAAACAACTTAATTTTTTTTTTTTTTTTTACTAAAACTGAGTGATAATGCTTTCTTTTACTTTATTTCCATTATAGTGGATGTCGCTGTTGGAGTTTAGAGTTCTTTAATTCTGAAGGTGTGTTTAGTTTACTTTTGTAAGTAATCTGTACAGTTTTTCTCATTTTTACGACAAGAGGAACATAGGAATTAAAATTATTATGAAATGATTGTTCACAGATTTTAGATGAGTTTCCTTAATGCTTTTCTTTAAAAAAAAATGTAATTGCAGACATACTATTGGAATGCATTTATGTAATAAAAAATCCAAACAAAAAGGAACTATATGATACAGCAAAACACAAATTCCATGTTTCCTCCCAGTCTAGTGCACACTTCTTTCTTAGATTATCCACTATTTAAGTTCATAAGGTGATTTGTCCTATCTACAGTTCATATTTTTGCTTTTTAATTATTTTTTAAAGATTTATTTATATGAGGGGGAGAGAGTATGCAAGTAGGAGGAGGGTTGGGGAAGAGGGAGAGAGACTCCCAAGCAGACCCTGAGCTTAGCACAGGGCCTGATGCATGACTCAGTCCCAGGGACCCTGAGGTCATGACCTGAGCTGAAACCAAGAGTTGGATCCTTAACTGACTGAGCCACCTAGGTTCCCCCATTTTTAGTTCATTTATTCACAAAGAAATACATATGCTAAAAGCAATTAAAGCAAGTATTCTCACTTGCTTTTTATAACAGTTTTTTAAAAAAAAGATTTTATTTATTTATTTGACAGATCACAAGTAGGCAGAGAGGCAGGCAGAGAGAGAGAGGGAAGCAGACTCCCTGCTTGTTACAGGTACCCCTATAACAGCTTTTTTGAGATATAATTCACAAAATGTATAATTTATAATTCACTTGTTTAAAATGTATTATGCAGGGAACCTGGGTGGCTCAGTCCGTTAAGTGTCTGCCTTTGGCTCATATCAGGATCCCAGTGTCCTGGGACTAAGTCCCTCATTGGGCTCCAGGCTCAGCAGGGAGTCTGCTTCTCCCTCTTCCCTTGCTCCTCTGCCCTACTCATGTTCTCTCTCTGTCAAATAAATAAGTGAAATCTTTTAAAAAATAAATAAAATATACAATTTGGTAGTTTTCAATATATATTTACAGAGTTGTGCAACATTGCTAAAGTCCATTTTAGACCAGTCTCTACATCCCACAAAGAAACCCTGTACCCATTAGCAGTTACTGGTCTGTAGAGTTGCCTATTCTGGACATTTCGTATGAGTAGAATTATGCAGTATGTGTTTTTTTGGTGACTGGCTGTTCTCACTTAGCATAATGCTTTCAGGTTTCCCCCATACTGAGCATGGGTTAATACCAAATTCTTTTTTTTTATGGCAGCACAATAGTCCATCATATGCATACATTCCGTATGCCGAGCACTTGACTCTGTAACAGTACTGTTCGTGTTCACTTGTATGAGGGTTTTTTACAGTACTGTAAATATATTTCCCTTATGATTTTCTTTTTTTTCTTCTAAGATTTTTAATTTATTTATTAAAGAGAGGTAACATGAGTTGAGGGGGGTGGAGCAGAGGCAGAGGGAGAAGCAGATTCCCCACTGAGCAGGGAGCCCATCTCGGGGCTCAGTCCCAGGACCCTGGGATCATGACCTGAGCCGAAGGCAGACGCTTAACTGATTGGGCCACCCAGATGTCCCTCCCTTAATGATTTTTTTCGCGGTTTTTTTCTCTAGCTTACATTATTGTCAGAATATAGTATATAATACACACAACATACAGACTGTGTGGTAATTGACTGTTAATGTTATCAGTAAGGCTTCCAGACAACAGTGGACTATTAGTAGGTAAGTTGGGGGAGTCAGAAGTTATAGGCGAATTTTTTTTTTAATTTTTTTTTTTTAAGATTTTATTTATTTATTTGACAGAGAGATCACAAGTAGGCAGAGAGGCAGGCAGAGAGACAGGGGGAAGCAGGCTCCCCGTTGAGCAGAGAGCCCGATGCGGGGCTCAATCCCAGGACCCTGAGATCATGACCTGAGCCAAAGGCAGAGGCCCAACCCTCTGAGCCACCCAGGTGCCCCTATAGGCGAATTTTTGACTGTGCAGGAGATTGGCATCCCCAGCTTCAACATGTTTCAGGGGTCAGCTGTGTATTCATTCACTGGTTGATGGGCATCGTTACCACCTTTTGGCTGTTACAAACAATGGTGCTGTGAAGATTTGTATGCCAGTTCTCATGTGGATATATGTTTTCATTTCTCTGGGCTGTATCTCTAAGTATGGAGTGGCCAGGTTTCATGGTAACTATATTTAACCTTTTAAAGAACTGCTAGTCTGTTTCTCAAAGTGGCTGTAGTGTTTTACATTCACATTATTCTAGACAAATAATCCTGTTAACAAATGGGCAAAGGATCTGGGTGAACATTTCTCCAAGATCTACACACAAGTGATGAGTAAGCATGTTAAAAATGCTCAGTATCACTAGTCATAGAGAAATGGAGATCAAAACCACAGTGACACAGTTTCATACTCATGGGTAGAGCCAGAAAGTCCGATAAAAACAAGTATTGGAGAAGATGTGGAGAAATTGAAACCGTAGTATACTGCTGGTGGAGTGTAAAATGTAATTGTAAGCTGACACTCTGGTTCCAGGTAACAAATACAGTAAGCCTTGGAGAACGAGAACTAATTCAGGGTTTCCGAGCAGAACAGAAAATATGCTGAGTATTTCCCTTAACCTGGAACAAGATGATTCTCCGCTGGCACACAGGAGCGGTGTTGGGTAACATCAGATCACACAGTGAAGGCTTTAAAAAAAATAAAAAAACACCCTTCCAAAAAAGCAAAAAACAAAACAAAAAAGAAACCCTTCCAGGGGCGCATGGGTGGCTTAGAGGGTTAAGCCTCAGCCTTCGGCTCAGGTCATGATCCCAGGGTCCTGGGATCAAGCCCTGCATTGGGCTCTCTGCTCAGCGGGGAGCCTGTCCCCCCCCCACCCCCCCGCGCCTGCTGCTCTGCCTATTTGTGATCTCTCTCAAATAAATAAATAAGAATCTTAAAAAAAAACAAACCAAAACCCTTCCAAAAAATGTTTCAAAATTTTATAACATAGAATTTACCAGAAAATATTTACCTACCTACCACTCAGATTTGCAGAAAGCACTGAAGCATTACAGGTAACAGGCCAAGCAAGATCATCTGCTCTTCGAGTGGCCGTTTCTGGAGTTTTTAATGTTTTTGTCATGCACATTTTATACTATAAATGTGTGTACCATTGGGGTGCCTGGGTGGCTCAGTTTGTTAATCGACTGCCTTCAGCTCATGGAATGATCCCAGGGTCCTGGGATCGAGTTCTGCATTGGGTTCCCTGCTCCGAGGAGAACCTCTTCTCCCCCTGCCTCTGCCACTCGCCCTGCTTGCGTTCTCTCTCTCTCTCTCTGTCTCTCTATATATATGTGTGCGCGTGTGTGTCTGTCTGTCTCAAATAAATAAAATCTTTTATTTTATTTATTTTTTAATATTTTATTTATTTATTTGACAGATAGATCACAAGTAGGCAGAGGGGCAGGCAGAGAGAGGGGTGGAAGCTGAGTAGGGAGCGCCATGTGGGGCTCGATCCCACGACTCTGAGATCATGACCTGAGCTGAAGGAAAGGCTGTAACCCCCTGAGCCACCCAGGTGCTCCAAAATAAAATCTTAAAAAAAAAAAAAAAAAAATGTATGTAGCCCTAATAACATGTAGCATCAGTTTTATATATTTATGAATATATATATATATATTCATATATATATATTTTTTTACGACTCTATTTATTTGACAGAAAGAGAGAGATCACAAGTAGGCAGAGAGGCAGGCAAAGGGGGAGGGGGAAGAAGGCTCCCCGCTGAGCAGAGAGCCGGACACGGGACTCTATCCCAGGACCCCGAGCCAAAGGCAGAGGCCTAACCCACTGAGCCACCCAGACGCCCTATATTTTTAATATTTACATTATAGTATTATATATTTCCTTTGACTTTTTGGAATCAAAATTGTTGATACCTGCACATCTGATGAATTTTATATTCTGTATTTAATTCCTTTGACTGCATATGCTATGGTTTAGCCAATTCCCATTGATAAGACTTTTACATTTTTCCTGTATTTTAGAACCACAAACAAGCCTCTGGTAACAATCATGTCAGTCAGTCAGAGTTTTCCAGAGAACCAAACTAGTAGAGAGAGAGAGTGTGTGTGTGTGTGTGTGTGTGTGTAAGAAATCTTAACTAATAGCTTATATACATACTTAAGCAATGTGCTGATGCTTTGTATTCTTAATTTTAAAAAAATGCTGATTAGGGACCAGTGAATTAACTTCATAGGTCTGACCTATAATTCGACAAACATTGCTGTTTTATGTATTTTATATCTAGAGATGGATTGCTGGTTTGCTGGGTATCCATACTTCATCATACGACGCCAACTTTCTAAAGTAGTTGTGTGAAGGTGCATTCTCACTAGTGCGTTCTCTTTCTTCTCCCCGGTCACGGAAGCTGGTGATTTTAGTTTCCTTGAAATCCTTCTACTTCAGGTCTGGGCTTATTTTTTAAGGTTTTTAAAACGTGGCAGTTGACCTTAAACAAAGAGAGCAGCTTCACAGTTAGCACCCTCAGAAGGCATGAGTACCAATCCAGAAATTAATGACACTGCTTTGGGTTCTTTTGCCTTTTTTTTTTTTTTTTTTAAGATTTTATTTAGTCATCTGACAGAGATCACAAGTAGGCAGAGAGGCAGGCTCCCTGTCGAGCAGAGAGCCCGATGGGGGGCTCCATCCCAGGACCCTGAGATCATGACCTGAGCCGAAGGCAGAGGCTTAACCCACTGAGCCCCCAGGCGCCCTACACTGTTTTGTTTTCATCATATTTGTATTCTTCAGTTTACACACCGTCTAAATTGGTGTACTTATTGTGAATGTTGAAATAAGCATAGTTGATACAACCATCATCACAGTTGGGGTACAGAATAGTTAAATCTCTTCAAAACATTATCTTGTACAGTTCTTAGCCTTCCTCCTACTTCTAACCCTTGGCACATTGATCTTTTTCCTAACATTATAGTTTCACCTTTCCCAGAATGTCGTACAAATGGAATCGTAGAATATGTAACCTTTGGAGACTTGCTTCTTTCACTGGGTGTGACGTGTGGGAGATACGGCCGTGTATCAGGAGTGTGTTTGTTTTTATTGTTCTGTAGTATTCCAGTGTAGGAATGCCCATTTTGAATAAAATTTTTATAAGGTGTGAAGTGTAGGTCTAGCGTTCACTTTTCTTTTCTTTTCTTCTTCTTTTTTTGCATACAGAGATCCAGTTGTGAAAATCCCCTGTGTTGAACGGGTGTTGAACTGAATCGTCTCTGCATTGAATTGCTTTTGCACCTCTGTCACAAAGTGTTTGACCGTATTTATTTATATGAGTCTGTTTCTGAACTGCCTCCTGTGCCACTGATCTGTGTATCTGTTTTTTTTTTTGTTTTGTTTTGTTTGTTTTTTTGCCAACAGCACACTTTTCCTTTCTACAGTAAGACAGCGGTGTGCAGCTTCCAACTTTGACATCACTGTTCTGGTCTCCCCTTTTACTCAACCTGTCTGTCCTTTTGTTTTCTATCAGTGTGGACTCACAGATTGTTATTTTATTGCTGTCATTTAAGTTTTTGCTTAAGTTCTAGATTTGCCCTGGGGGAAACAGAGCCCATCATTCTTTGAACTTTTTCTTACCTTTTGGCATAACAGGATATTCTAGGGTCATCTTATCCATTTCCTGTCATAGTCCTGGAATCACCCATTTCTCCAAGGAGACCTGGTTTCTTTTATAAGTGAATGGTAATTAGAATCGAGATACGGGAGCTGGATGTGCTCATTATTGCTGGATTGCAGCAAGGCCCTCTCAGTGGACACCGAAAACTAGGAATTCATACTGTTAACCATCAAGTCCTGTCCAGCACTACAGAATTCTTTCTACCCCCCTCCACCTTTATTTGTAATCACTCAATACTTTGAGATTCATTTGTATGTTTAAATAGTTCCTTTTTTTTTTTTCTAAAGAGAAGTTGCCAAGAAAAATTATTCCATTGAGTAGTATGTGACAATTTTAGGAGATTGCCACACTTTCCCCCTACTAGATGTTCTGTTCCTCCACATTATTGCCAAACCTTGATACTGTTTGTCTGTCTCAGTTTTATACTCTTAATAGGTTTGTTTTGAAATTGTGAATGGTTTTAATTTGCCTTTCTTTAGTGACTAATTTGTATATTTTCTATTCCATGTGCTTATTTGCCGTCCTTACGCCTTCTTTGGAGGCATATTGGAGGTTTATTCAAAATTTTTTTGCCCATTTTTGTTCTTTAACAATATCATTTTTAATGTTGAATTTTGAGGGCTCTTTATAGATTCTGGATACAAGGCTTTATCGGATACATGATTTGTAATTTCTCAGTCTTTGGCTTGACTTTTCGTTTCCTTAAAAGGGTCACTTGAGGAGCAGAAGTTCTTACTTTAGATGAAGCCCCAATTTTTTTTTCTTTTATGGATTGTGCTCTTGGTGTTTTATCTAAGATCTTCTCCAACCTCAGCTCAGAAGGCTTTTTTTTTTTTTTTTAAAGATTTGTTTATTTATATTAGAGAGCACATGGGTGGGAGCAAGGGGAGGGGCAGAGGAGAGAGAATCTCAAGCAGGTGAGATTCTCACCTGAGTCCTGAGCCCCACACAGGGCTTGATTTCACAACCCTGAGATTGTGACCTGAATAGAAATCGAGAATTGGACGCTTAACCAACTGAACTACCCACGCACCCCAAGAAGGTTTTTTCATGTTTTCCTCTAGCAGTTTTATAACTTCCGGTTTACATGTAGTTGTATCATCAATTTTGAGTTAATTTTTGTGTATTTGTATATGTAAAGTATGGACCCATGTTAATTTTTTGAAATATGAGTATCCATTGTTCTAGCATCATTTGTTAAAAAGATTATTTTTCTCCATTGGATTTTGCCTTTGCGCTTCTGTGGATAATTGTTGACCCTGTATGTATGGTTCTGTTTCCGGACTCCATTACATTAGTTCACTTCCCTGTGCGCTGCGGCAGCACTGTCCACATTACTGAATCTTAACTAGCTTTGATCCATTGGGCCTTCCAGCTGGCTCTGCTCAAAGCTGCTCTGGCTCTTTTAGGTACCTTGTGCTCCTGTATGACTTTTAGGATGTTTTTCAGTTCCTACAAAAACATGTGCTGGGATTTTTGCCTGGGATTGCAGTACATTTGTAGAGCAATTTGGAGAGAATGTTAATATTGTGTCTTTTGATCCATTTACATGGTATGTCTTCCCATTTGCTTAGATCTTTTTTAGTTTCTCTCAGAAATGTTTTACAGTTTTCAGTGTTTAGTTGTATCAGTTCCCTAAGGAGGAGTAGGGATGAAAGGGATATTCTTCAGTTTTGATTTTTATTAACTTTTATTAACTCCTGAAAGAGGTATTCTTTAATTTTGATTTTTATTAACTATTTTGATTTTTATTTTCTAAAAAATTATTGATCTTGTTTCCTGCAACATTGCTAAACTCATTTGTTCTAGTAACTTTTTGTAGATTCTACACAGATGATCATGTTGTCTGTGAGTAAGACATTTTTAATTCTGCCTTTTCAATGTGGATTCCCTGTTCCCACCTTGCCTGATTCATAGTGTCCACACTTTGGGTCTTTCCCTTCCACCATCCCATTGTTTTTCCTTAATGTAACGGCCCCCTAGATTTTGCCAAAAATCTCTTTCTTTTTAAAACCTAGAACACACTAATAGATAAAATCAAAGGTTAGAGATCTGGCACTTTCATAGAAAACGGGAATTCTTAAATCAGGCTTTGTGAGCCTTTAATGGGCATGCCCTTTCTCTCTCTCTTTCTCTCTCTCTCAAATAAAATCTTTAAAAAAGGAAAAAGAAAAAAACAAAGGTAAGAATACTTTTGGAATGAATGAGTTTGGGCCTAACCAGTGTAAAATGCTTGTTAGTGAGCCTCTTAATGTCTCTACTCCTCTGTACCTTTTGAAGATCAGACTGTTGCTTGTGGTTAATCCAGTTATACATGTGAGCTCAACACCTGCCACTTTTAAACCTTTGGTCTACTATTTTGTATCATAGATATTCAAGAATTTGAGTACATTTAAGAAGTTTGCTTTCAGGGGCACCTGGGTGGCTCAGTTTGTTGAACATCTAACTCTTGGTTTTGTTTCAGGTCATGATCCCAGAGTCCTGAGATTGAGCCTTTTGTTGGGCTCTGTGCCAGTGGGGAGTCTGCTTCTCCCTCTACCTGCTCTCCTGCCTGTGCTCTCTCTCACTCTCATAAGTAAAATCTTTTAAAATATAAAGGAAGCTTGCTTTAAGATGAAGTATTTTTAATGGTTATTCTTTAATAAAGTTGTCAAAAGAAGCTTTGGATTCTTCTTGTCAAGGCCCTAAAAAGTTACTCTGGCAGAGAAGGATAAAGGTCCTGAAAGCACACATGAAGTATACACTTTTTATTTTTATTTTTTTAAAGATTTTATTTATGTGTATAGCAGAGAGATCACAAGTAGGCAGAGAGGCAGTGGTGGGGGCGGTGGAGTGGGGGTAGCAGGCTCCCTGCTAAGCAGAGGACCTGATGATGCTGGGCTCAATCCCAGGACCATGAGATCATGACCTGAGCCAAAGGCAGAGGCTTAACCCACTGAGCCACCTAGGCACCCCGAAGTATACATATTTTAAAAGGATCTTTGAGGCTTCCCTTTTGGATGTCCCATGTCTGCAAGCAGAGTGTCTTTGTATATAATGCCTTAAACGCCTGGCCAATGTAGCTGTTGTGCCTGAGTTCAGTCCTGACTACCACCTTCTACTAAATGACCTGTTTCATTTCTTCACCTTGCAAATGAGAATAATAAATCTGTTTGTTAATAGTAGAGGGCTTAGAAGTAAATACGTGTTGGCAGACTTGAGGGCCACGCTCACCCCGTGATGGTAAGGGCAGGTTCCATCGGGGCAGATTTCAGTAAAAGCTGGGTGGTGTCAACATGTTCCAAGGATTAAAAGACCAGAACGGTGCTGTTAATCATTGCTTATTATGTCTGTTAAATTATAATAAGAATTTTCTTTCTTTATTTCTCCCAAGCCAAACTAGCAAGACGCAGTCAAGAACGAGACAATCTTGGCATGCTGGTCTGGTCACCTAATCAGAATCTATCAGAAGCAAAACGTAAGTTTTAAAGGGCTTTTATTTTCCCTCTTCTTATTTAATGCAAAGTTTTAAAGTCAGTTTTATAGCTAAAAGTTCCTACACACATTATAGTTTTCTTACATCTAAGTTTGAAAGTGTGCATTTCTTTACTGTGTCTTGTCATAAGGACTTAAAGATTCTTAACCAGTGGTTTCATAATATTCTTTTTTTTCAAAATGCTGTATAGGCTAATTCTGGAGTAACTAGGAGGAAAAGCTTAGAGTGGAAAGAAAATTATAATGCAGTGTAAAGCTCCCTCAGCTGGGAATTTACAGTTTTATAAATTTCTAATTGAAGGGTTACAAAGGGCAAGATGCATGTTATTGGAAACAGGCTTTATTTATACTGTAAGACTTCAGCCTAGCTAGAAGGAGACCTGTTGAACTGATTCTGTTTTATGAGTTTAAAATTATATTAGGATGAATACCCTGAGTTAATTTGAATATTATTTTGGGGGGGGGATAAGGGTCCTATAGCTATTAGTAATATTAATTATATATTCAGAATTTAATTTTTCACCTTTTCTCTCCCCTCTGCTCAAATGATACCAGCAAAATTAATTTTGTATCAGATATATTACCATAAGTCTGGCATTTTCAAAGTTTTAATTTGCTTTGTAACTTAGAGAAGAAAAACTAAATTCCCTTTCAGAAAATTTTTCAGTGGAGGTTCATGGATGGAATTTATGGGGATTTGTGAACTTAGAAATCCCATGCAAGGTTTTTTGGGTGTATGTTTGTTTTTCTGGATTTTCAAAGGAGTCTTTGACAAAAATAGGTTAAGAATGAATGCTCTAAAATAAGGGTCAGGCTTGGAAAGCCACCAGTGGTAAATGTTATCAGGAAACTGTTCAATTGTGAGTAAAGGCTCAGATTTTTAGGCTTTGATCAGGATTTCCCAAAGTGTGTTTTCTAGTATTAAAATAGATGTTGACCGGTTTCCACTGTCAAATAAGTATGAGAGAGGATATGTATTAAATATTCTCCTCTTGTATATTCAGTATCCATGTTAGCACATTTAAGGTGCAAAGAGCTCATATGGTAAAGAAACAGTTTTAATTCTGACCAGAAACGATTATTTTTTGTACAGTCCCCTCCATGGAATACAAGAAATTCATCTACTCTTAATAATGCTGAATTTAGCAGTAATAAAATAATCTTAGTCTAATCTGATTTTAAGAATATCTTAATTTTGGGGCGCCTGGGTGGCTCAGTGGGTTAAGCCGCTGCCTTCGGCTCGGGTCCTGGGATCGAGTCCCGCCATCTCAGGGTCCTGGGATCGAGTCCCGCATCGGGCTCTCTGCTCAGCAGGGAGCCTGCTTCCCTCTCTCTCTCTGCCTGCCTCTCTGCCTGCTTGTGATCTCTCTGTCAAATAAATAAATAAAATCTTTAAAAAAAAAAAAGAATATCTTAATTTTGCCTCTATCAGGCTGCTGCTTAATGAGTTCATAATGAAGAACAAAATAGCGAAAGGAAGCGTGTTGGCACGGCTGGTGTCTTTCCTGTGCTGGGGAAGACCTTTGAAGGACTTCCTGTGTGTGTTTCCCCTTTGAGGACTCGCACTAACTTAGAGACGCAATCTGTTCCTTTTTTGAACATACTCTCTTTGACAGAAAGCTGAAAATGTGCCTCTCTGTAATTTTTAAGCCTTTACTTTTCTGAACTCTGCTAAATAGGCCTGCTTTCTGACGAGTCTTTCAGATGTCCCGTCGCCCCACCGCCTTGACCATTGCGGTCCAGGTGAAACCAGCCCGGTTGTTTCAGGTGTTTTTCAGATGGTTTGATTTTCGGGTCTCGCTTTTGCACTACTGGTTGGTTCCATCCAGTTGGTCATAGTCCCCATATGAAACGATGGTACCCAGAACCGAATATCCAGAATCATGAGCATTCAGTTAAGCTTTGTGGCAAGCACGGCACTGAAATGCAGTCACTCTTCACAGCAGCCCAAGAGGACATTTCTTTTTTCTTTTTTCTTTTTTTTTTTAGATTTTATTTATTTATTTATGTATCAGAGAGAGAGGGCGAGAGAGCGAGCACAGGCAGACAGAGTGGCAGGCAGAGGCAGAGGGAGAAGCAGGCTCCCTGCAGAGCAAGGAGCCCGATGCGGGACTCGATCCCAGGAGCTGGGATCATGACCTGAGCCGAAGGCAGCTGCTTAACCAACCGAGCCACCCAGGTGTCCCCCAAGAGGAAATTTCTGTCCCCATTTTGCAGATGGCATTCCACAGTCAAAGGGGTTATGAGTGGTGAAGCCGGCAGCAGTATCCAGGTGTGCTGATTTCACCCTGGTCCGCGCTCTGAGTGCCTCTCTGTGGGAGAGCTCGTAACCTCGCGGTGTTCTGGGTCTCTGCCACGCTCCTTCTGGTCCTGCAGTTCACAGTCCATCAGTGCCCTTTGTGGTTGTGTTACCTGTTGACATCTGTGGAGTCGGAATGTCATTTTGATATTCTCTTATTTTTCCTAGACCTGGAAGAAAAGAGCAGAATGTGAAAAGTTAGTTGATTTTTAAACAGTGGTATTGCCTAAAATAAGTTCGCAGTTTTAATGGAAGCCTTTAAAACTTGAAACTTTTAAAGCCAATATGCAAGTAACATTTCTATATTGTTGAGAGTTTAGAAGATACAGGAAATTATAAAGAAGGACACACATTATTCCATTACCCAGAGATAACTGTTGTAAACGTTTTGGGATTTTTCCCAGTCCTCTTTTTTCTCTCTTGTGTGCATACTTATATAATTGAGATGATGTGGGTGTGTATATGTCTGTGTATTGTTTTCCTGATACTGACCTAAGCATTTCCCACATGGGTTGTTAAATTACCATGTCCATCATATGGGTAGATGGATGTATTTATTAATCTCCTTCTCTTGAAAATTTACATTGTTTCTGAGTTGTTGGCTGTTATAAAAGAAAGCTGTAGTGAAATGAAACAAGATGAAACCAGAGAGAGACAAGCCATAAGAGACACTTAATCTCAGGAAACAAACTGAGGATTGCTGGAGGTAGAGAGGGGGTAGGAAGGATGGGGTAGCTGCGGGGTGGACACTGGGGAGGGCATGTGCTATGGTGAGTGCTGTGAATTGTGTTAGGACTGATGATTCACAGACCTGTACCCCTGGGGTAAATAATACATTATATCTTAACAACAACAAAAAATTAAAAAAAGAAAGCTATAGTGAAAAACTGACTCCTAGAACTTTTCCTCTTTCATTTTTTGTTTTTGTTGTGTTCTTAGTCTTTTCTTAGGATGCGCTCTAGGAATGGAGCGTGGGGTTATCGGGAACTTGCCCAGCCGCTTCAGGATGAGGATGTAAACACGATGTGGTATCCTGACGTGACTTAGGTTCCGCTTAGTAGGCTCCTGTTTGTGGAGCTTTGGGAATCCTCCAGTCCTTGTCTGGTAGTCTAATCCCCATTAGGCCTTACAGTGTGATTGTAGTGTGAATGTGGGCAGGGGTACAATTTTTTCCATTTGCACACCTATGATTTCCCCTCAGCTCCCTGCCCTACCATATATGGGCAAAAAAGAAGCCTTTTCTTTTTGACGTTCTTCATTTTCAAAGAATATGTAAGTCTTGATGTCCAGCATTGGTTCTCACTCTGCGTAGGAACAGGAGATTTGGAACATGTTTAGATTGCTGGCAGATACCCCTCATGTTAAGAGACCTGTAGATCTTTGGTTTTTCTTGCGTTGGTTTCTTTCTTCTCAAGTAGCTGTTTTAGAGCTATGCTTCTTAGTGTTACTGCAAGTTTGCAAAATTATTTTGTGGTTATTAAAATGAATGCTATTGTAGAAATTTCATACAACACAGAATATATAATGTAGACAATCATCCTCATAGTCACTGTGTAAAATATATGTACTTCCTTTTTTTTTTTTTTTTAAAGATTATTTATTTATTTATTTATTTATTTATTTGAGAATGGAGTAGAGAAAGAAAGAACTTGAGTTGGGGGGAAGAGGCAGAGGGAGAGGGAGAAGCAGACTATCCACTGAGCAGGGACCCTGATGTGATTGGGGGGTGGGGGACTCACTCCATCCCAGGACCCTAATCATGACCTAAGCCAAAGGCAGACGGTCAATTGACTGAGTCACCCAGGCGCCCTCCCCAATATTTTTATACATATTAATATGTAAATTTTTTAATCACGAAGTATGAGCTTTTCAGCAGTTTGTTCTTAACAATCTATCTGGAACTCTGTTCTGCCTCAGTACATTTACAGTTACCTAGTTTTTAAATAACAAGTAATGAGTGTCCCGTAATTTAATAATTTTTACAAAATTGAAGTATAGTTGACACACAATGTTATGTTACTCCCAGATGTACAATGTAGTGATTAAAGAAGTCTGTGTACATTACGCTGTGCTCACACACGTGTGGCTCCTATCTGTCACCGTGAAATACTGTTCTAGTGCCACCGGCTGCATGCCTTCGGCTGTGCCTTTTATTCCCGTTACTTATTCATTCTGTAACTGGATATTTGAAGTCTTTCAGTTCTTCTTTCTTGTTTAAACTTACTTGTTGGTTTTTTTTTTAAGATTTTTTTTTCCAATTTATTTATTTTCAGAAAAACAGTATTCATTATTTTTGCACCACACCCAGTGCTCCATGCAAGCCGTGCCCTCTCTAATACCCACCACCCGGTACCCCGACCTCCCATAAACTTACTTGTTTTAAGTTTTCATTTTGATCACCTGGTGCTCATCGTCCCAAGGTGTCCATCACCTGTTTTCTTGCATCATATGCTCCCGACCCCCACTCTGGTAGTCATCAGTGCTCTATAATTAAGAGTCTTTTTTTCCTTGGTTTTTAAACTAAAAAGCTGTAGGGATGATAAATCTGTAGAAATAGAGTTCCTAGGCCAAGGGACAAATACATTATTTCTTTTTTCTTTTTTCATTTTTAAGAATAGATTTAATTTCTAGAGTAGTTTTAGGTTCACAGCCAAATTGAGTAGAAAGTACAGAGATTCCCCAGATATTTTGCCCCACACATGCACAACCCCCTCCGCCCCACTGTGGACCTCTCCTACCAGAATGGTCAACGTGTTACCAGTGAACCTACATTGATACATCATTGTTACCCAAGTTTCCTAGGTTACATTAAGGTTCGTTCTTGTGTTGTACATTCTGGAGGTTTGGACAGAAGTATAAGGACGTGTATTCGCTGTTGTAATTTCGTACTGCATAGTTTTCCTGCCCTAGAAATTCTCTGTGGTCTATCTGCCTGTGCATTTCTCCCAGCCCTGTAACTCTTGGCAAACACTGATCGTTTTACTGCCTCCATAGTTTTATCTTTTCCAGAACTGACATTTACCTGGAAGGAAGTAGTATGTAGCCTTTTCAGATTGGCTCTTTTAATTAATAATAATATACATTTGAGCTTCCATGTCCTGATGGCTCGTTTTCTCTTTGGTGCTGAACAGCATTCCATTATCTGGATGGACCACAGTGTGTTCACCCGTTCACCTACTGAAGCACATCTGGTAGCTTCCAAGTTTTGGCAGTTATGAATGTAATATAATTTATTGCTGCTATAGACATGTATATGCAGCTTTTAGTTTGGACATAAGTTTTCAGCTCTTTTGGGTAAATACCAGGGAGCAGGATTGCTGGATTATATGTTAAGAATACTTTTTAATTTTGTAAGAAATTGCAAGACTGTCTCATTTGATTTGATTTGATTTGAGAGAGAGAGAGAGAGAGAACAAGCATTGGGGAGGGGCAGAGGGAGAGGGACCCTAGGATCAAGACAGAGGTGAAGGCAGATGCTCAACTGACTGAGCCAACCAGGTTTCTGCACCCCTTTTAAAATTTTATTTATTTATTTGAGAGAGACCAAGACTGTCTTCTGAAGTGGCTGTGTCATTTTACACTCCTGCCAGCAGTGAATGAGAGTTCCTGTTGCTCTGGGGCCTGTCAGTACTTGCTGTTATCGGTATTTTGGATTTTGGCCACTCTAAATAAGTATATATTTTGTTTTCTTTTAAATAAAAAAAATAATACATGCACAGAACTTAAAAATATTCTACATCTGTCAAGTTAATCAGTGTTATGTTAATATGCTGGGCATCTTTTAGTCCCTATACACTTTTTTTAAAAAAATATTTTATTTATTTATTTGACAGAGCGAGAGAGAGAGAGAGAGAGAGAGAGCGAGCGCACAAGTAGGCAGAGAGAGAGGGGGAAGCAGGCTCCCTGCTGAGCAGAGAGCCCAATGCAGGGCTTGATCCCAGGACCCTGGGATCATGACCTGAGCCGAAGGCAGAGGCTTTAACCCCCTGAGCCACCCGGGTGCCCCTACACTTACTTTTTTTTAAGGTCATATAATATGGGTGTTTCATAGTTAAGCATGTGTAAGCAGTGCTGCTGTGAATATCATTGAAATGGGGTTGCTGGGTCCAATGGTGTGTACATTTTACATTTATAGATATTTTCCATGTGTCATCTGAAGCATTAAAGGAGTGTGCTGCTTTTCCAGAATGTCCCTATTATTGGGTATATTAATTTTTTTTCTTAAAACTTTTTTAAAAATTATTTTTAATTATGGTAAAATACAGTGTAAAATTTACCGTATTAGCCATTTCATTAATTCCAAGTAAATTTTATTGTGAAATTATAACAGCAAATGAAATATGTTGATTTATATTTCGATCTTAACCATTTTTAAGTGTGTAAGGGTATTAAGTACATTCGTATTGTTGTGCACCCAACCCCTAGAGCTTCTTTCCCCCCAAATATTTTATTTATTTATCAGAGTGGGCGGGGAGTGAGCGCACAAGCAGGGAGAGCAGCAGGCGGAGGAGAAGCATGTGCTGAGCAGGGAGCCCGGTGCAGGTCTTGATCCCAGGAGCCCGGGATTGTGACCTGAGCCAAGGGCAGACTCTTAACTGAGTCACCCAGGCTTCCCTCCAGAACTCCTTTCATCTGAAAAACTGAAACCGCGTACTCATTAAAGAACCCCAGTCTGCATTTTCCCTCCCCCCAGCACGTGGCAACCACCGTTCTACTCTATGACTCAATGAATTTGACCACTCGGGGTATTTCGTAGAAGTGGAAGTGTACTGTTTTGGTGACTGGCTTATTTTACTCGGCATAGTGGCCTCACGTTTCATCCCCATTGTTGCCTGTGTCAGTTTCCTTCGTTTTTATGACTGGACAGTATTCCACTGCACTCCTGGATAGACCGCCTTTGTCTCCATGATCTGTTGATGGGCACCTGACCTGGGTCGTTTCTGGGTTCTGGTTCCCAGGAATGCTGCTGCTGGGACTATGGTGCGCAAAGGCCTCTTTGGGGACCTGCTTCCGTTTCTTTTGGTATATACTCAGAAGTGGAATTGCTGGATTTGATCTTTTTTTTTTTTTTTTTTTTTTAATTTTTGGGGGACACCACCATCCTATTTTCCGCAGAGGCTGTTACCGTTTTCCACTCCTACCAACAGTGCATGGGCTCCAGTATCTCCACAGACTCATCAGAACTGTGATTTTCTGTTTGTTTGTTTGTTTGTTTGTTTGTTTTTTAATAGCATCTATCTTAATGGGTATGAGGTGGTGTCTCACTGTATGGGAATATTAATTGTTTCTTAAATTTTGCTGAATGGGTAGAAGAGGATTCCATTGCTTATTACTGAGGATTGAGTGTCTTCATATTTTGACCTTTTAATTCTTCTCTAAATAGCAGTTAAATCTTACTTATTTTTTAATTTGTGTTTTAGAATTATATATACTTAAATTTATTAACCTTGTTTGTGGCTTGTAGTATACCGTCAAACTGAAAAAGCCCCCCCCGCTCCATGTTGCAGACATAGATACCGACGTGTCTTCCCCTCCTCCTCCCTTCTCATTATGCTGTTCTAATCTGGACCTATTTAATTCTTTCCCCTTTCACTTATATTAAACTTATATGTCTACTTTGTTCTATATCTGGACTCTTGATTTTGTTTCATTGATTTGTTTCCTGATTTGTACCATTTTTATTCTTTTTGGTGTTTCTGGCTCATGAATTTATTTTTCTAGGTGAGATTTAGACTCATAGTTTCACATTCTTTCCAAAAGTATCTCGATTGGGTTCATACTGAATGGAGCAGCTTTGTGTGCTTGGTACTGTAGCAGGAGTAGGGGGTTTAGGAAGCTTATACTCTAATGCAGAAAGAAGGAACATATAAACAAGTAATTATATGTATTTCCTTTAGTCCAGTTCTTTTTTGGATGCCAAAAGCTGAGGTCTAGAGAAGTTAAATCAAATGCTTAAGATCCCACAGCTAATTAGTAGCCAAGTTTGGGCTAAACCTCTGCTCTCCAGATGGCATTTATTACACACATCTGCCTTCATATGCTGCTTCATTTAATAAACTATAATTACATTCTTAAAGCATTAGTGATGTTACATGAATTGCTTTGGGCTGTGTCTAAGTAAAACTGTGGTGAGGGATCCAGTCTTTGGGGTATGCCTGGAAATGTGCCTTATAAAGATACTTTTCTTGTGGAAGAAATGTAAATAATTTCAAGTAGCATAGATGAGAACAATGTGATTAAATAGTTTATATTAAATAATTCTGGAAAATTACTTGCTGAAACAATGGCTTGAGATTTAGGGGACAAAGGAGTGAGTAAAGGTTGAAAAAGTGGTAGAATCTGGAGGTTGGGCAGATGGTGAGAGAAATTGAAAGATGTTCACTAATTGGAGATGAGGACAGTTAAGTTGTAATTTTAGCATCAGGCATCTCCTGTGTACTGTTAGTGCTCGGATGCCCCCCAGGGGGAGCTGGCAGAAGGCGCTCCCTTTTCCTGGGCAGAAACCGGGGGAGCACTGGAGCCAGCTGACTGTCGGGGCGAACGGGGAGGGGGTGAGAGTTGCTGGCGGGACAGGTGCCGCGGCGCTGCAGACTTGGGGGAAGACGCGTTTGCGTCCAGGCCGGCCTGAGGATGTGGGGACAGGATGCAGCGCTTTGTTGTGGAGACCTGCCGGCTGTGACACAGGTTGTCCTCGGGGAGGTGAGAAGCAGGGAAACTCCAGACGGCCTTGTGGCTTAGTGAGGAGCCGGGACCAGAGGCCGTGAGTTGGTGTTGACCCGGCTGAGAGAGCCGAGGCCCGCACCGGGCCACTGCTGTTCAGGAGAGGTCTGATCGGACTGGCGGCGACAGGGCTGTGGGAACTTGCTCAGAGGAGAGGGAGATCTTCGGAATGTGGGGTGGGGTGGGTGTCAGGTGGCCTTTAGCAGACCCTTATTGTTACTCTCTTTAATAGTCTACTTTCTTTTCCAGGTCGAAAAGTAGTAGTATCTATTATTTGATGGTTATTAAAACCCACCCGTGATAAAAAAGTTCTTGGTTCCAACTTCATTTTCTACCAAATTTTCATTGTTGCTTTTTAAAAATTTTTTTTTTCAATTCAGTCAATTAACATATAATGTATTACTGGTTTCAGAGGCAGAGGTCGGCGATTCATCGGTCTTCCATACCACTCAGTGCTCATCACTTCATGTGCCCTCCTTAATGTCCGTCCCCTGGTTACCCCAGCCTCCCAGCCCCCCAGCCCCTCCCCAGCAGGCCTTTAAGCAAGCAGAATACTGCCCTGTCTACGTGTGCCTACACGACTCCGCCAGTCCTTGCACACATTTTTATCGACACCTGCAAGGCACCTGTGATACACCATCATTTCGCTGGTCCCCGCGGGGACGGGGACGGGTGCCCCCTCGCCTCCCACCTGTCAGCACCCGCCCCGCTCCCACTTCAGGCTGCCCTTCCCTGGGGACTCCCTCCTCATCCCACTTGGTCTACACCCTAGATGCCTACCTTGCTTGTCCAAACCCAAGGGCTTTAGGACAGCCTTCTCTCTGAGGGGCTCCTGCTGCTTTGAGCGTAGTACGTGGAACTCTCTCCATTCCCCTGGTGACCCTGCCTTACATGTTGACCTACCGAAGGCCCAGACTGTAGAGAAGCATCAGAACATTTAGCAGAACAAAGTGGACACGTTAGTAGCAAGAAATCTCTGAAAGTGTTTTTTACTGGATAGTCTTGTCTTCTTTGAAATGTATATAGTTAGGCCAGATCTTATTCCCAGTCTGGTTCACTTTATTGCTCTAATGAAAAAAAAAAATGTTTACCAAAGCAAGTGCGGTCAAATGTAATACAAGACTGTGGCCTGACAGAGCTCTGAGAAGGCAGTTTCCGGAGAGAGGCTAGGTTTGGAAAGCGGATAATCCGAGGATGACTTCTGTGGTTGGACTCGCCTGTAAGAGGTGAGTCGGAGCAGCCGTGCCCATCATGGGTCGCTTCCTGAGGAAGCAGGTTTCCTAGACTCCGCTGTACTTCCCTTGGGTGTGGCCCTTTGCAAGGTGACTCTGGCTGCTGGGAATCCGTGAAACAGATGGTCCTGCTCATTTATGCATCATGTACGTTCTAAGTTATATATAATCAGTACTTCTGCAGTTAGTTAAGGTTTAATTCCATCTTATTTTCATTATATAAAAACGAGAAACTGGTACAGTGGTAAGCACGCATCTTAGTGTTAAAATGGACATGGAGGGAAATCATTAGCCATGGCACAGACCGTCAAGCTGGGTGATTTTTTTTTAAAGCTAATTATAAAAAAAAATTTAACATATATACAATATGTTAGACATGTAGAATTGAAAGAGGTTTCAAAAGGCAAACTCAAATTAGAGATTTTAAAACAAGTTGTAGCTTTCTTGGAACGAGACTCTTCTTAGACCTACCGCATACACAAATGTTTCTGTGTCAGGGTATTTGACTTCAGAACACATTTTCAAAATTATATTGTATGCAGAAGTTTCATAGATGATGTAGTGAATTTTTTAACATTCATATAAATGCATAGTACATGTCAAGAATCTCTGAGACATTCCAGTGCCTCTCCAGTTCAGTATAAAAATCAGAATACCCGGCAGCTGGCCATAAGGCCCTACATAGCCTGACCCCACTTCAGCCCTTCGGAATCCATGCGCAGCGTCTCCCCAGAGCGTTTCTGTCCCTTTGTGGGGAGCGCTCTTCTCCCAGACGTCTGCATGGCTCCCGCAGGTCCTCCTGGTCGTGGGTTTTGGTCAGTGAGAGCGTGGCTTTCCTTGACCACTCGCTGTGGTCAGTCGCTGTGAAACCGGTCACGGCCGCCCTGCTCTGCTCCATCGCCTGCGTTCCCTCTGTCGGCACCCGGCGGAGTATTGTGTACTTGTGTCCCGCTGCTAAAAACCGGTGGTAAGCTTGGTATGTCTGCTCCGCTCTTGTCAGCCCTCTCAGCACCTGGTGATACAGTGAATGCTTGTCCATTGAATGAGAAGGTGACGGGGCTGTGGACAGTCTCTGTGGGGAGATTTGCAAATACAGGCTTTCAGCTCTTCGTTCTGCACGTTGGGTCATCTGGAATCCTCCAGCATTTTCTTTTTTGCCACTCGCCTGACGACCATTTACTCCATAAATATGTGAGTGATACGTATGTGCCAGGCACTGGGGGAGTATAAGAACGGACGGTCTGACAAGTCCCTGTCCAAGTGTACCTTACAGTCTGATGGGAGCCTGCCCTGGTCATTGACAGGAGGGAGAAGTGGACTTAAATTCTTAACCTGCTAGTTCTTTGATTGGCATGTGTGCAGGGTAAGGATAGGATAAGCTAATGCTGGCTTTGATTTTCAGCTTTTTGTAAGTAAGTGGCTTTCAGAGACCTTGATACTTGTGACTGAAGTGATGGTTCTTAGGACGCCTGGGTGGCTCAGTTGGTTGAGCATCTGCCTTCGGCTCGGGTCATGATCCCAGGGTCCTGGGATTGAGTCCCTCATCGGGCTCCTTGCTGAGCCAGGGAGCCTGCTTCACCCTCTCCCTCTGCTGCCCCCGCCTTCCTCAAATAAATAAATAAAATCTTTTTTTAAAAAAAAGTGTATTTTGTTTTTTGGTTTTTGGGGTTTTTTTTAGTGCGTAAAAATTATTTTTATCATTTTTATTCATAAGTGTTTGGGAGTTGGGTCAGTGTTCAGATTCTACTAGAAAAGGCAGAGCTGGATTTACAGTCTGTGTTCGAAGCCTCCACTAAAATTCAAGGGTTACCTTCCCCTGTCATGCCAATGTGTCTGATCCTCATCCTTTTATACTTAAAGAATTTCATCTTGTTATTTTATAATTTATTTATCCTTTCTGTTTTGCTTCCAGTTTTTTATTTCTATAACTGTTACTACTGGCAACTTACTGTGACTTAGTTCTTGATATCCATCTGGAATGTAGATATTCAGTTGTGAGAGATCAATGCCAAATTATTTTCCAAAGTGGTCAGACTGGTTCATGCTGCTACCAGTAAAATGCGAAATTCATGTGCTCCGTGCTCTTGCCAGTAATTGCTGTTGTTGCACTCACACATTTTAGATAGCCCAGTGACTGTAACACTGTTTCTCATATCAAAGAATTTTGCTATTTTTGTTAGGTGTGATAATGCTATTGTGGTTCTATTAAAAAATATATGTCCACTTTTTTGGTCCACATTTTAAAAAATATGTGTATTGGTTATATATATGTAGGGATGAGATAACTGGTATTTACTTTGAAATTTTTGAGCACAATGTGCTCTACTTTGGGGTCTATTGGTCAGATTGGAATACAGACCCAGATTATTGCTTAAATGTTGAATTTACTGTTCTGTGGTTATGTAAGAGAACATACCTACTCTTAGAAACGTGCTGAGTATTTCAGAACAAGGCATAATTATGATAGTCTCAAATAGCTCAGGAAAGAAATTACATATATACATACAAGCTTGTTTATATTATTAAAAATAGCCTAAACCCTCACCTTCTCAGGTGGTATAGCCACTGTTGAAGTTTTGCTTTCATGTCTTTCTGTGCACTTCTGTGCACTCTGAATTTAAGCACGAATGGGTCATACTGTAAATAACAGTTTTTCAACTTTAATTTTCCTAGAATTAAACATTAAACTGAGTTTTGATCACTGACTCGCATCATATAGCTTAATTTATTTAACCATGTCCCCATTCTTGAATATTTCTATTTTTTTCAGTTTTTCCCTACTAAAAATAACAAATGAGTAAGCAGGAATTTATAATGTCCTTTTCCAGTAGAACAGAGCGCCTCCCTTGATTCTGCAGATCAGGTTTCCCAGCTCAGGACATTCATAGTTCTTTTGTGACACTTAGGACAACTGGAGTTAATTATTTGTGTAATTATTTCTCTCCAGCCAGATGGAATTCTGTGAAAGCGTCCTGTTTCAGATTTTACTTATTTATTTGACAGAGAGAGAGAGCGCGTGCACAAGCAGGGGGAATGGCAGACAGAGGGAGAGGGAGAAGCAGCCTCTCCATACAGCCCCATGTGGGAGTTGAACCCAGGACCCCAGGATCATGATCTGAGCCGAAGGCTCTAAGTTAGTTGCTTAACTAACTGAGCCACCCAGGCACCCAAGGCGGGCTGTTTTAATCATGGCTGTATAAGCAGCACTAGGCACACAGTGGGCCTCAAAGATCTGTGGAATCAGTGGAGAATGGTCAAATATAAAGTATAGTAATTATAAATGTCACCTTTCTGCCACTTGCTTCAAAAGGTTGGGTTTCTTTACTGGATGAAGAGACCCCCACCCTCACCCCCATGAGATTTAAGCATTGAAAGTGGGTAGGACTTAGAGTGGGAAAACCTGCCCCCTCCCAACAGGCGTGTCATTGTCTCTCTCCCCCATTTTCACAATGCCACTGTGCAGTTGACCTTCCATTTTCAGAGCTCGAGGAAGCAGGCCCCACAGAGGGGAAGTGACCTTGCATCAAGTCTCCTGTGGGCACAGCCTTGTGTTCCTGTGCCCTTGCTAGAACCCAGCCTCCCTTTGTGCTTCCCTTGGCTATTGTAGTTTCACTTAGGGATCCCTTTTTCTTGCATCCTTGTACATGATGGGTTGTACTAAGGGAAGAACCGTGGTCTATACAGGGTGGCAGAGGCAGGGTTAAAAGACAAATGTCCCTATACTTCAAGTTTGTAGACCAGTTTGTGAGGAGTCGCTAGGACTCGTAGCCTTGTAAATCCTTCTGACCACCTCCTCCGCTGCAGGATGGGAGCTTGAAGTTGGTGATTTATTTAACTTACTTATACTTAAAGATTTTATTTATTGAGAGAGAGCAAGAACAGGGGGGAGGGGCAGAGGAAGAGGAACAAGCAGACTTCCTGCGGAGTTGGAGCCTGATGCTGGTCTGGATCCCAGCACCCCGAGATCATGACCCAAGCTGAAGTCAGACACTTAACCGGCTGAGCCACCCAGGTGCCCCTGAAGTCCGTAATTTAAAAGAGCGCTTCTGTGCAGTCACTGAAAGGAAATTTTTTTTGCATGATTGAAATTCACAAACCTCCTTTTATATAGTTGTAACATAAAAGGCACATTTCTTTTGTGGTCCTCATAGTGTCTAATCTTTTTAATATAAACTTCAGAATTTTGTGCTTGTTGAGGTGCTTTTTATCACATTGAAATGGGGAATGTTATCAAACTCATATAATATTATGCTCTAATTCATGATTCTCAGAATCACCTGTGGGCATTGAAAGTAAACCAAAACGTCTTGAGTGTAGTCAGTTCTTTCCTTGATCCAGGTGTGTTCATTTTCTGAAAAGTCACCAAACCGGGCCTTTATGTGTGTGCTTTTCTCTGTGCCCATCCTGTGTGATAAAAATTGCACACACACGTCTCTGCACATAGACACACGTGAACTTACATGCGTGTATACGCACGGGTGTAGACGAAGGAGGGGGGCGCCCAAGAGTCAGGATTTCAGAGTTCACCAGCTGGTTTTCCCTGTTTAGGATTGGGAACTTCCGGACTGCGGCACAGCCCTCCTGGGATTCCAGGGCTGGGTTTCTCTGGATAAGCTAATTCTGTGGTAGGGAAGTGCACCCCACCCCATCTCTAACTGAGTCTCACACGTTTATGGAGGAACTGATTTATTTAAGACTTAACATTTGTATATCTTGACTGCTTTACTACTTTGTGTAAAGAATTTGAGCAGGATATATGATCTCATTCTTGTCAAATAGGTGAGGAAATGGATTTAGCTCCCAGGTTCCTGATAGAAGCCAAAGATGCAGGGCTATTTACAGTGCTGCCTGCTAGGGTCTGCGTCAGGGGTGTTGCCTTCCGTTCAGGGAGATACAGACCTGTTTGGAGTGTGTTTCCTTCAGCTCGTGCTGTAAACGAAAAACACGCATGAGAGCAAATGAAATTATTTTGAGGACACAGTTGCCTGCTCAGGGACTTAGTGTGAGAGGTGTAAGGGGATAGTGTGTCACTATGCTCATCCGTTCTTTGCCATAGGCTTTGCGCATTTTTAAGAGAAAGGTGGTTTTGATTACAACTAAATGTCATTCTAGTGATGATCAGTTTGTAAAATACGGGATATCCTACCTGTGCCTTTCTGAGCAGCTCACAGGTGTATGAGGACTGGAGTGAAGGTGGATTGTTTATCCATTTTTAGAGAGCGCATGCACCTGAGTTGGGGGACGGGCATGGGGAGGGAGTTGGTTTTTTTTTAAGATTTTATTTATTTGAGAGAGATGGAGATAGCAACAGAGAGCATGAGTGGAGGAGGACGAGAAGCAGGCTCCCCCAAAGTGCAGGGAGCCCGATGCGGGGCTGCACCCCAGGATTCTGGGATCATGACCTGAGCTGAAGACAGATGCTTAATGACTGAGCCACCCAGGCGCCCTGAAAAATTTTTTTAAGATTGATTTTATTAGTGCATGCACATGCATATATGTGGGGGGGGTAAGAGGAGGAGCACAGGGATAGGGAGAATCTCTAGCAGATTCTCTGCTGAGTGTGGAGCCTGATGCAAAGCTCAATCTCATGATCCTGAGAGCCCTACCAAGTTTTGTTTTTTTGTTTTTGTTTTTTGTTTTTAATAGAAAGTGCTGTGGTTGTTTTTGTTTTTGTTTTAAGATTATTTATTTATTTATTTGACACAGAGAGAGAGAGAGATCACAAGTAGGCAGAGAAGCAGGCAGAGAGAGAAGGGGAAGCAGGCTCCCCGCCGAGCAGAGAGCCTGATGTGGGACTCGATCCCAGGACCCTGAGATCATGACCTGAGCCGAAGGCAGAAGCTTTAACCCACTGAGCCACCCAGGTGCCCCCCTACCAAGTTTTTTAGTTACTCGTGAAATGTTAGCCCTGGAACCACTTTTAAGATCATAATGGTCAATTCAGTCTTCTGCTGATGAGGAAAGGAGGCACAGGGAGGCAGGGCTAGAACTTAGAGTCATACCAGTGGATACGGAAAGGAGGGGGAATACAAGAGTGCAGATTAGGTGAGAATGGATGCCAGAAGCTGAATTTAAGTACAGGTGGCGTGGGAAGGTGTTTGTATTTCTTATTTCCACATGATCAGACTGTCTATGAGACTGAGTTGGATTTTGTAGTATTTACTGGAGTGCCCAGGGGCGCTTTTTCTGTAAAGTGGGATTTTAACAAAACTATATTGAGACACAGGATTTTCATAAAGTGCATTTTATTACTGACTAGAATGGACTGGTTCATTATATTGTATTCTTGCAGAGTCTCTGTGGCTTATCTTGTTTCTTATGCCCCCACACCCCCCAAGATGCTCAGAGGGATCGTTGAAATGTCACCTGTAGTAATATCTGTGCCCACCAGATGGCAGAATTGCTTTACTTAAATGATTTAAGCTCAATTCCATTCTCAGTGAGTTACAATGATAACTCATTTCTTATTTTAATAATAAAAAAAGATGCCACGATATTTATCAAATTCCTGAAGAAAATTTTGGTATGCTCAGTTTGAGTTACGAGAGAGAAATTGGTACCACGTTTCCTTTGTAGTACTAATGCTGCTGCTGCAATTGTTAGGATAATAATTTTTTTTTTAACTGTATTGAGGTTATAGCTTTGTCCTCAACCTACCTTATGGTGTCAGCCTCTTGCTCTGAATAGAATATGCAAGATCACAAGGTGTCCTGAGTCCCTGCAGTGTCTAGAGGAGGGAGGAGTGGGTGAGCTCAGGTTACTGTGGCAACTTTCAGCTCGATTTTTCCCTTTTTCACAGTTGAGTTTGAGACTCTGACTAGTGATACTTGGGACATTTAGTCCATCGGATGGGAACAAGAATATAGAAGCAAATGATGCCTTTGGCAAGGCATCCATTCGCCTGTTACCCTTGCTTTCCATCACTTCCTTCATCAACCCCAGTTTTATTTTCTTTATTCAAGCGACATAGACGATGTTGGCCTGCCTTCCTTGCTTAGTTCTCTGTGCTGTGTGGACGGTTCTTTTTTTTTTTTTTTTTTTTTTAAGATTTTATTTATTTATTTGACAGAGAGAGATCACAAGTAGGCAGAGAGGCAGGCAGAGAGAGAGAGGAAAGCAGGCTTTCCGCTCAGCGGAGAGTCCGATGTGGGACTCGATCCCAGGACCCTGGGATCATGACCTGAGCTGAAGGCAGCGGCTTAACCCTTTGAGCCACCCAGGCGCCCCCTGTGCCGACGGTTCTTATCTGAGCCATTCTCCCTCTGTGTGTCCTTTGCTCAAGAGATCGGATAGCAGACAGCGGTTCAATATCACAGTCCTGGGGTGAGCTACTCTGCGCATCTGTAAGCCCTGTTGCTGCTGTTTACCGGCTGTGTCACTCAGCCAGATTTCTTCTCTGGGCCTCAGTTCGTTTATGAATGGGAGTGATAATAGAATTATTGGAGAGGATTAAAAAGATAATCCTTGCAAAGAGCTAGGAATGGTGGCTGGCACATAGTAAATTCTCAAATATTAGCTATTGTTATTACTCAGTCAATATAGCTGTTGAAACTTCAGGAAGCTTATCTTAACATCATTACCGTCATTATTTACTGGTTATTTTGGATTCATGCTGTACTGTCATATTATGTATTATTTTATGTATTTCTGTTTTCTGTTACTTGTGTGTTGCTTCAAGCTGATTGAGGAAATCAGTTTGTTTTTCCTCTGTATTTTGGCCTGCTATTAGTAGAGTGTTTTGTACACGGTAAGAGTAGTTCCATAAATGTCTAAGCTTTAGGAATTTTGTAAATTTCCTTGATGAGTCCCATGCACATTCTACCTTTTTAAGTGATGTTACCCGAAACATAACTCATTTACTTGTGCTTTCCGTAACGCTAAGTTCTTGCCAAAAAAGCCTGTGGTTTGTACAGTCTGTGTACTTCTTAAAGAATTGGAGTGATACGTAACTTTATCCATCATAATTTAAGATCAGATAATTCTCCTTGGTTGTTTCCATAGGACATTCGAGTTTTTAAAAATAATTGTGTTAGATAATGATGGAATTTTTACAATTTTTTGAAAAAAGATTTTATTCATATCAAAAAGCATGTGGAGTGGGTGAAGGGACAGAGGGAGAGGGGAAAACAGAATCTTTTTCTTTTCTTTCTTTTTATTTTTATTTTTATTTTTAAAGATTTTCTTTAGGGGTGCCTGGGTGGCTCAGTCCTTAAGTGTCTGCCTTTGGTGGCTCAGGTGATGATCCCAGTGTCCCGGGATCAAGCCCCACATCCATTTCCCTGCTCAGTGGGGAGCCTCTTTCTCCCTCTCCTGCTCCCCCAGCTAGTGCTCTTTCTCTGTCAAATAAAGAAATAAAATCTTTTTAAAAAATAAGTAAAGACTTTATTTCTTTGACAGGTAGAGAGCATAAGTAGGCAGAGCAGCAGGCAGTGGGAGTGGGAGAAGCAGGCTCCCCGAGGAGCAGGGAGCCCAACTTGGAACTCAACCCCAGGACTCTGGGACCACGACCTGAGCCTAAGGCAGCCGCTTATCTGACTGAGCCGCCCCGGCGCCCTGGGTGGGCTGCCCTGAGACAGAATCTTAAGCAGGCTCCCTGCTGAGCACAGAGCCCCATGCAGGGCTCCGTCTCGGGACCCTAAGATCCTGACCTGAGCTGAAATCAAGAGTTGGATACTTAACTGCCTGGCCACCCAGCTGCCCTAGACTTGTTTTTAAAGGAGAGCCTACTTAGTGACTGGCCTCTCTGCTTCTGACTAACAGATGAGAACGTCCGCTCAGCTGCTTCCTGCACCCACTGACTGCCTGGTTCTGTCCCCTGTGCCCAGTTTGGGAAAGGCTGGTGGATATAAATGACTGGGCCCGTGGAAATGTCCTGGCATTTCCTTAAGCCGTGTGGACTTTGTGCATCGTCCTAACGGCAGCGGCAGCGGACTTAGTGACTCTCGGCCTGCGGTGACTCCTCAGCCCCGAACTGCGACAGACTCCGGTTAACCTTTAATCTCTTGGAGAGGAAATCAAGATCCCTGTTGTCAGAGATGAGAAGGTTCTGGGAAACTCCCCAAGGAACCCGTGTTCTTTGTTCTAGAGCACTTGGTCTCAAGCAGCTTGTATCTCTCTGGCTTCCTTCCTGTTTCCTCTTTCATCCACCGCCTGACGTGTCTGGTCATCCTTTGCTTTTATGAAGGCACGTGGGAGTGGATTTTATTGTCTTAGGTTGGAAGCTTATTTTTGCTCAAGGAAGGCACGTGGGAGGTTTCGAAAGCGCAGACGTTCGCTCTTCACCCTGCCCTGCTGCAGCCGCTGGCTTGTGCGCCGCCGGGGAGGGCCGGGGGTGTCGGGAGACGGGTCTGCAGGCTGTGGCCGGCAGCTTTGGCCCTCTGATTGTGAGAGGGAGCGAGAGCCGAGGACCCTCTGCATGCAGTAGGGAGGCAGGCAGAGAGCAGGCTGTGAGCGGCATCCTTTGTGCCAGCGCCTGGCTCGGTTTCTGAACTCACTGGCGCCGAGAACGTGGCGGGCGGACTTCTGCGCTGTAGATGGCGGCCGGGTGAGGACGGAGCTTCACTGGGGAGAGGCCTTCCGGGGAAGGTCGGGAAAGTTGCTCAAGGTAACACAGTCCAGACGGTAGTGTTTTCTCTACGTGAGGCCCCACTGCCTGCGAACCCATCTTGTGTCGAGACGGAGCCAGGGTTGGATCTCCGTCTGTCTTCACTACATACCTGCGCTGTGCTGCCTTTTACCTTGCTAGAAAGGAGCCTTTCTTCTTTGTGACACTGTACACACCACAGCACCCACCGCATTCATTTAGCAAATTGTTTAACCCCTTTTGACATTGGGGTTGGTGAAAAGAATGAAAAATTGTATTTTTGCCGGAGGGCGTCAGATGGTAGTTCTTTGGCAAGTTGCAGGCCTTCCCGTGTATGAGCTTTCTGGGGTGGAGATACCAGGTGACTTCTGATGGAATTCTTTCTTCCTTTGCTTTAGATTTGATTCATCAGGCTACTCTCCAAAAAAATCTAAAAACGAGGTGTGATTTGTAAAGGTTATGAGTAAGAATGCCTTGATATTTACAACATGGAAAATGTTCTGTCCAAACTTAGCTGCAGTACTGGGGATCCACTGTTTAGTCCGTTTTACTGTTCCTACCACAGCTAATCTTTGTTAGAAAGCAAAGGAGATGAAAATACAGTAGCATCCAAAGAATGCTTTGGTTTAAAATGTGATTTTTTTTTTTTAAGATTTTATTTATTTATTTGACAGAGAGAGAGGATCACAAGCTGGCAGAGGCCCGCAGAGAGAGAGGAGGAAGTAGGCTCCCTGCTGAGCAGAGAGCCTGATGCGGGGCTCGATCCCAGGACCCTGAGATCATGACCTGAGCTGAAGGCAGAGACTTAACCCACTGAGCCACCCAAGGACCCGTGAATTCTTTTCAAAATTGATTTCTTCTTCCTAAATTGGTTGTCAGTTGTGCCCCAGTCGGGTGAGATGCTCATGGTGACTTGAACAGCAAGGACACTGAGCCTGAGGAACTTCGATGGGGCCACTTCTGTCAGCTGCCTGTGTAAGGGCAGCAGGTGACTGAACCTCGTCGAGCCTGTTGTCATGTCTTGAATTTGGTCATTGCACCTGGAGAGTGAGGAAATGCAGCTCTCTGTTTGAGACAGTTCTGTGCTCTTCGGGTTTTGGGGGGTTTTGTTGTCGTTGTTGTTGTTTTGGGTGGGGTTTTTTGGTTTTGTTTGCTTTTGGAGCCTGTGTTATTTTTGTAATTTATCAAAATAAAAAGTTATATAGGAATATAATGAAGTGTTGCTATTGATTAGTAGTCTCTTCGTTCCTGGGAGAAAGATTAGGAAACTTGGAGAGGAAATAACTTTGAGGGGTGCTGACTTCTCCAGGAGATTAAGTCCATCTTCCTTGGTGCTCCCTTAGTGCTTGAAAGTCGACCCTGGTCACCCTGCAGTGGAGTTTGAAAGCAAACACCAGACACTGGTTCGTGGAATTCATCTCTCTAAGATTTTTTTAATATAAAGATAAGTGACTTGTTTTTCAGCTTTGGCTAAGACTAAAATCAAACCCCCAATTATAATACTTGTTTTTATTTCTTTTAATTATCTTTCAAAGTATCAAAATAACATTTATCATAGGAAATTTATGTAGAACCAAGTTTTATAAAAAATAATCACAGTCTTCTCATCCAGAGCCAAGTCCTGTTAATCCTTGAGTGTATTTTGAGCCATTCCTCCGTGGGATTCATATATGTAAGATCCATAATGGAATCCTGTATGGTTCTGTTCTGTTACTGTCTGTTCTTCCTTTTTATTGCCGTGCATGGCAGAGCTGAAACATCCATCCGGCTCCGGCGCTCCTACACTGTTGTTTCGGGCCCCTCCGTTGGTTTACTGGTCTCTTATCTTGTTTTTCAGTAGATGAATACATTGCCATCGCTAAAGAGAAACACGGGTACAACATGGAACAGGTATGACGCGGTTTTCTTTGGTCGTTCAAGATGGGTTTTTTTTTTTTTTTTTAAAGGGGGGCGGTTTGTAGCTAACCTGTTAAATTGTTTGTGTTCTGTGTGTTGAGTAGCAGTGTGAATTTTTGGTGGTCACTGGCAAATGCAGGTTCCAGTCCCCTTTTTCTGCTGGTGAGGAGCATGAGAGGACACTTTGATTGGAAAAGCATCTGTGTGTTTCTGCAGGTCTGTAGTGTTTGTGGCACCTGTAGCTCCAGGGTCGCTCCGAGGTGCCAGATGCTTGGCATAATGCTTCCCTGTCTGAATGTGCGGTTTGTTTGCCAATCGTGAGTCTGTGTGCAGGTTTTTTCCTGACCCCATCACGCTCAGACCCACAGTGTTTCATATTAATTGTTTTGAATCACCTTCAGGTTGTAAAATTTGACCAATTTAATTTTTCTTAAAATTATTGGAACCTATTAATGA
The DNA here is from genome assembly GCF_020171115.1 of Neogale vison. Taxonomy (NCBI): domain Eukaryota; kingdom Metazoa; phylum Chordata; class Mammalia; order Carnivora; family Mustelidae; genus Neogale; species Neogale vison. The sequence goes on along the minus strand of NC_058103.1, from coordinate 3,350,394 downwards.
GAAATATATGAAATTAATTTTGCTCCACAAGTGTGATGATAATCTTAATTTAGTCTTATTTCTAATTATTGTTTTAAAAATAAGTATATTAAGTTAGGTTAGCACTTTGGCATTCATCTAGGTATTACAGCCTGTACGTTGCTAGCATTTATCCTCATGACTGAGGGTTACCACCAAGTTACTTTAGGTAGAATTGGACTCTTTTTTGGGATGCCTGGATGGCTCAGTTGTTAAGCGTCTGCCTTTGGTTCAGGTCATGATTCCCGGGTCCTGGGATAGATCCCACATCAGGCTCCCTGCTCAGTGGGGAGCCTGCTTCTCCCTCTCCCACTCCTCCTGCTTGTTTGTGTTCCCCTTCTTGCTGTCTCTCTCTCTCTGTCAAATAAATAAAATCTTAAAAAAGAAAAAATCAGACTCTTTCTTTTAGCCCTGGCCTTACTTTTAATTGTTCTACCCTGGTAGAATTTGTTGGAAAAGCCAATTACAATGAGATAGTTCCAGAAGCTTTCAAAGCAAAAGATGTATGCTTTCTCTTTTTCCACGCCCTACTCATGAACTTCACGAAGTTGCTCAGAAGATCACTTTTTTTTTTTTTAAGTATTTTATTTTTATGTAATCTCTATAGCCAGTGGGGGACTCAAACTCACAACCTCCTAGATCAAGAGCTGCATGCATGCTTCACTAACTGAGCCAGCCGGGCACCCTGAACATCACCAATTTTAAATTCTATTTAGAAAGTGTAAAAATTACTGGGCGATTGGGGCATCTGGGTGGCCCAGTCGAAAGGGCATGGGACTCTCAATCTCAGGGTTGTGAATTTGACCCCCCACATTGGGTGTAAAGATTACTTAAAAATAAAATCTTACAAATAAAATTGGTGATTGCTAAATACATACTTGTATGAATTTTTAAGGATTCTGGTCTTCAAAATTTTGATTCTCACTTTGGAGTTACAGGAAGTTTTCTCAGGAAAAAGTTGCTGAATTATCTCTCTTATTTTCAATTTGTCCCTCACCCATTTGAATATTTTCTCCCTTCTGAGCTACCAAATAAAACAAAACAAACAAACAAAAAAACAACCCAAAACTGTTTTTGAGTTTTTTCGGCAAAAGAATAAAGAATGATTACATTTTTAAAACTTTTTTAGATTTATTTGTTTTGGAGAGAGAGCGAGGTGGGGGGCTGCAGAGGGAGAGAGACTCTTAAGCAGACTCCATGCTGAGCACAGAGCCTGACAGGGAGCTTGATTCATGGCCTTGAGACGGCAACCTGAGCCCAACCCAAGAGTCAGAGCTTAACCAGCCCAGGCACCCCCAGTTAAGTGCTTTCGGAAGTTACTTTGTCCTGTTGTCTGTGGGGGCCTCTCAAGGGTACAGATTCTGGAGCCCCACTGCCGTGGTCATCTCCCACACCAGCCCGTTTGCAAGGACATAGTTTCTCAGGGTCACTGCACTGTGATCGGAGAAGTGAGCGCGGGGGAACGTGTCTCGCGGGAGTCCGCCCGCAGGGGGCGTCGGTCGCCGTCAGTCCCCTCGCGGTGCTGCCTGGTTGCCCAGCAGCATAGGCTCCTCTTCTGCTAATCTCATTTCCATTTTAGTGTTTCCCTCCTGTCTTTGGTCTAAAATTTCACTGATACTGTTTTTCTAGGCTCTTGGGATGCTCTTTTGGCATAAGCATAATATTGAAAAGTCATTGGCTGATTTGCCCAACTTTACCCCCTTCCCAGATGAATGGACTGTGGAAGATAAAGTCTTGTTTGAACAAGCCTTTAGTTTTCATGGGAAAACTTTTCATAGAATCCAACAAATGGTAAGTAAATGAGAGCACTGTATTTTCTCTTCTCCTCAGTCTCTCTTCACTGCAGCGTATCTGAAGGGAAGAGATAGCATCCGCAAGCATGAACGTTCTCTTGTTCAATAGAACTCTCTTTAGATCGTTGGTACTTGCTGCGGGGTGGATAAGAGGCTTTACATTACAAGAGCGAAGCGTTTTCTAGCACTTCCCAGCTGGGTAGCAGCTGTAACAGAAGGCCTCTGTCACCCCCCATCCCTGTCTCTCTTGTCGGGACTCCCCAGATGAGTCCGATAGCATCTCTGATGGTTGTTGCAGGAGGGGGAGCATCATGGAATCCTATCAGCCTGGGGGAGGTTTGCTTATCTCTTCTATTGTAGAAGGCTATTTGGTGGAGTCCTACCAGGAAAGCTTATTGGTAGTTACATGAGTGCTAAAGTGAAGTTTTTAAAAATAACCCGAATGTTAGGCTAGAAACTTTAGGTAAACATTTGGATTCATCTCAGACTGCTCTAGCAATCTTTTTCCTAGGCTGAGTGTCACTTCCAGTCACACTGCAGTAGTTTGGAATGTATTTTTTTTTTTTTAAAGATTTTATTTATTTATTTGACAAGGAGACACAGCGAGAGAGGAAACACGAGCAGGGGGAGTGGGAGAGGGAGAAGCAGGCTTCCCACTGAGCAGGGAGCCCAGTGCAGGGCTCGATCCCAGGGCCCTGGGATCATGACCTGAGCCAAAGGCAGACACTTAACGACTGAGCCACCCAGGTGCCCCAGTAGTTTGGAATGTATTGAATTTCCTTCTCAGAGAAAAGGGCCCTGACAGTACATTTCTGGGTATGTGAGACAACCCTTATTAACTGTACCTAATAAGCACACTTGATTTGGGAAGATTAGCTCTAAATCGAAACCAACTCAGTTTTTATGTTTAGCTTCCTGATAAATCTATAGCAAGTCTGGTGAAATTTTACTACTCTTGGAAGAAGACGAGGACTAAAACCAGCGTGATGGACCGCCACGCTCGGAAACAGAAGCGGGAGCGGGAAGAGAGGTCAGTGCCTGTCCGGAGGTGATGTCTCCCCACGTGGGGATCTCTTGGGTCAGTAGAATTTCTAAGAGCTGGTAGACACACAGAGGAAAGGTCCAGCGGTGGGTTCCCCTAGGGCCTTCCTGCTAGAGCCACACGTACACAGATACTCTCCTTTGATGCTCAGGAGCTGTGTTAAGACGTGTTCTTTTCTGCGGGTGTTTCCTCCTTACAGCTCTCTTCCTGCGTTCAGTAAGTTTCCATTCCGAAAGAGCAAACTTGCCCACATTGTCTTTCCTGCCCCTGAAGGTGTTTCCTTTTAATAAGAAGGAATCCATTATTTCCTAGGTTGAATTTCCTTTCTTATATGCAGGATTTGTGGGACGTGCTTTAATGTCTAATGTGTTAGGAGGTGACTGTGCAGTGTAGATCTCCTCCATCCCTTTCTTCACCACCTGTTTTGTGTATGGGGGCAGAGAGAGAGAGATTTCATGATTTCTCCTTAAGGATCTAGTTTTAAGGATAGCTTAGCGTGCTACATCTTACTCAGCACTTGTGTGGACTTCTGAGTGGCGCAGAGTAGCGGGAATAGCCCTGTGCTCACACACAGGGCCGGGTCCGAGTGCGCACTCCATGGGCTCTCGGCTTGCGCGCCCCCCGGCCACGCCTCCCCACTCGGGCCTGCCCCAGTCATCACTTCCTCGACTCTAAAATGGAGAAGCTTCAAGTCCAGAAGGCAGCACATACACGTACTGGTTTTTGTGTTAGGTCAGTGGGACTGTAAGTGGCTTTTTAAAATTATGTCTTCCGCATTTCCTGTAATGTTATTTTTAAAAACTCAAAGTACAAATAAAGTGAAGAAAGTGAGACTGTATGATCTCCATGGCCCCATTGCAGGAGAGTGTTTTATGATTTTAAATAGAATAACATGTGGGAACAAGTTAGAAGTTTGACTTTTGGAGAATTCGGATCTGTGGGCTCAGCTTTAAAATGGGGGCAGTGGTGGGAACATCTGCAAAGCTCTCACGTCCGGCTTCAAGAGCCTGTGACACTGTTGACCTTGATCCGTCTGCCGCTTAGATACTAGTGCGCCTGTTTTTGGATTGTTACTCTTGGTAATCAGAAGCGGCAAACACTACTGAATTTGTTTTTAGTTTTCCAATAACGTTTGATTAAACGTTTTTATATCCATTATATGTTTGGTCTCGTTTACTTTTTATAAATTGAACATCTTTTTATAAATTGAATTACTACAGATAGGTATGCTCAGCTGAAGTCAGAGTTAAAAAGTAAGTGGGATTCGTTGTCCTTGTGTGACATGGAAAGAGCATCGGCTGACACCTGCGTACTCCCTTCCCTGGTCATCAGCACCAAGGGGAGGGAGACCGGCTGTGCTCCCACCTGCTGTGCGGACGCAGACCAACAAGGGCACGCCACGAGGCAGTGGCACCGGAGAAACTGTTGGCAGTCATGGCAGGGCCTGGGGAAGAATTTTCCTCAGCCCCGGGCTCTTTCTCCTTTCAGACACTCTCTCCTCAGGCAGGGTGGGTGGGGAGAAGGGTAGCAGAGCCCCCCAGGATGGCTTCTTGGGACGGTGGGGACACTGACATTGGAGCAGCTGCTGGTTTGGCTGCCATGACTGCTGAGCTGGTGGAAGCCGCAGGCAAACTGAGGCCGGCGGCGTGGCTTGTGTCAGCCTTGTTTTCTTATTTTGTTAAAACAGAGGTCCTAACTACTACAGAGGGCTTTAAAAACGGATACATGGAAGGCTCTAAAGAAGAGCGTTGGAAGTACCCTGTCAAAATGAATGTGCTTTTTAAAATTAACCTAATCTGAAGTACCAGCCTCTGCGGGCCGCCAAGAAGCCTCTCCCTCCCTCACACTGTGTTGAGTTGTGAGCGTCTGTCTGCTCCTGGGGCTTGAAACGGAGTTTGACTTGTCGGGGAGTTTGTTCCCCGCGCAGTAGGACTCGATTCTTGAGTGACCTCCCATTACGGCCCAGGATCGTGTCCCAGCCCGCCACAAGCTAATTACGGGGCAATTGCATAAACGTCTCAAATTTGACATTTTCAGTGGAGAGTTGAGAAGAAGCATTTTGCAAATATAAAGCAATAGTGTTCTAGACCTGATTCGGAAGTTAGGACCCATTTTAATAGTTGCTGTTTTGTTTTTTTTTTTAATTATGTAGACCAAGGGAACTATGAAGTTGGATATGATTTTATTTGAATCAAAAAAACTTTTTTAATCTCAGCAATCTGAAAACACACTAATTTTGTATTAAATCTGTCATTAAATCAATTTATTGCTTATATTTGTATATTAAATAGAATTAGTACCAAATAATCTTTCAGTAACTTGTTCTTGTCTTCCAGTGAGGATGAACTGGAAGAAACAAATGGAAATAACCCGATTGACATTGAGATTGATCAAAACAAGGAAAGCAAAAAGGAGGTATTTTTTTTTCCTTAGTATTGTTTAGGCAAATAAATTTTATTACTCATTCCATAAGTAAAACATTCCTCTTAACCTATTTAATATATTAAATGCTATGTACAAGGCATCATGGTAAGACTTTTTAAACAATACTAACTTTGCTTTATACACCTTAGAATTTTGTTTGCCAAGAAACAGTAATAAAAAGGAAGCCCTAAAGGAAGTGAGAGCGTTATTGAGTAAGGATTTTCCCCCCACTGGGCACCCGTCCGCACTGCCTTCTTCCCTCCATCAGCTGCGGTGGGGTGATATTGGTGAGGAGCCGGTGAGGGCTTGGTTCCTCCTCTCCGCCCTTGGGGTCTCCTTCCTCGTTGACGGCCAGCCCCAGGGGTGGTGGTGGTGAGGTTGGCGGTGGTGAGGTTGGCGGTGAGCCTCACACATGGTGAATTTTTAATCTTTCACATCTTAAAATCGTTGTGTCAGAGGATTCAAGAGACCCAAGAATTCCTACAATTGTAAATGCCTTTTGTTTTGTATATTTATAACATAACATTTCTTTATTGTAAACTGTCCACTGAGAATGATGGAGTATCTAGATGATCTTAGTAACCTTTCGAAATGGGTTGTGGTCTAAGGTTATTTTGCGCATTCATAAAAGTGGAATAAAGCGTATGTGGGATGCCTGGGGGACCTCCGTCAAACCCAAGGCTCCTTGCACAGATCGGGAACCCCGAACAACACAGCATTATCTGTGGCAGGCCCCTGGTGGGCTCGTGATACAGTCCCTGGAGGAAAGGGCCTCATTGTCCATTGGTGCCCATCAGCCCTTTGGTTCAGGCTGGAGTGTTGCATCTCAGTGTGGGACATAACTTTCATATATTCATACAAGTGTTCTTCTGACGACAGAGTCTGTATCTGTAGTTTCCGTAAAACCTCATAGAGTTCTCTGTCAGAAGATTCTAAAGTGTGAGAACAGCTGTTTTAGTCTATACTAGGGAAAAGAAAAAGGTCTGGACATACCTGAAATTAAAAATCACACCAGTAACAATGTGTTTTCCCGAGGCAAAGTAGGAGATCCAGCTAAACAAAAAAGGGAAAATGAAGATGATTCACACCCTTAATGATTATCACCCTTGACCACCGTTACATTTGGGTGTCTTCTTCCAGATGACTTCCTGTGAACTGAATATGTCTACTTCTGTAATTCTGAATCTGTACTCAATTTTTTAAAAATACAAAATGGGATTTTAATATATAATTTTTAATAACCTCGTACATTTACACTTTCTTGAACATGTTTTCATATCAAATATATTTGTATACATAGTTGTTTGCTAGTTTATCATACACACATAATTCAGCCAAGTAATCTTAAGGGTTTTTATCAAGGCCCCCCCCCCCCCGCTTTCTGCTATTATAAACAATGCTGAAGTGATCTTACGATTAAATATTAGTACACTGAATTTTTTTCCATTGGAACAAATTTCTGGAAGTTGAATTGTTGGGTTGGTGTCTTCTAGTTACATTTTTAAGGCTTCTTTTGGTGTGCTGCTACATACTGCCAAACTGAAAATGGGTTAATTCTTTATTGTGAGCGCTCAAGCCAGGGATTTACATGAATGCCCAAATAATAAGACCATTTTAACAGTTGGCTAAATTAGATCGTTCAGGAAGTCAGATTGTACCTGCAGTTTTTAGTTTTTAGGAAGCTTTGTTTTGATGCATTGTTCTGTATTAGGCTCTTCAGTGGGACATTTTTAAATGAAAGAGGAAGGTCTTGATTTTACATTAATTTCTGTAATTCTTATTTATATAGCATAATTTCTGATTAAAAGAGAAAATGACTTATTTCTTACAATCTGTATGCACTAAAATGTTGTTAAAACAGGTACATGGTCCATCAGTGATCTTTATTGAACAGCATAGCTATTCCAGACATGGGCTATTGCCTACTGTAGGTTATTGTAGGTTATTGTAGGTTACAGTAGGTTATTGCCTACTAATGTTTTTATGTAGTGCTTATGACCACTTGTTCAAGACCTCACTGGCACCAGCATAATTTACAGAGTCTGCTTGTCTCAGTGTTTCAGATATGAAGCAAAAAACCTTGTGTATTCTCCACTTCATCAACAAATGTTAATATGCTAACAAGATAAAATTATGAACAATTACAGAAATTTCTTCTTAAAATTATTATAAGGAAGGCAGTATCCTTTCCTTGCCAAGATTTTATTACATTTCATTTCCAAAGATTTCAGTTTTAGAGAAAGCACTTAAAAAAATTAGTAGCAGTTGTACATTGTGAAATGACAGCATATATTTTTGAGGCAAATTACACAGTTGCCCTGAAAGTTAAGTGTCATCTAAAAAAAGGTACATAAAAAAGTCATACAGTTTTGTATAGAAATTTATATTTTAATAAACTTCTATATAGATTTAAAGAATTTAAATGGGTTTTTATATATGTGCTAAGTCTTTTTTTTCCTCTTTCCTTTCTGTGTTCCCAAATCCATCTCTTGCTAAGAACTGTTAGGATAAAATAGCTCCCCCTTCATATATACACAGCACACAGATGAGAAGGCAGATCTGTTCTCTTCCTGTGTTACTACAGGGAACTGAGCGTGCTTATTGCTGGAGGCTTAGAGTGATAGAGGAAGGTTGTGTATACAGGAGGCAGGGGCTTCTGCTTGATGTGTTAGCCAGTGTTTCTGTTAACTGCCTGTTAGGGTTTCTAGGTGGTACTTGGGCTATGGCATGGCATTTGTCTCTGATTGTTTAGAGCCATGTTAAGAAAATATGCTTATTACTGTCCCTTTGGCATTTTAATGTTTCAGAGTCTCATTTATCAAATATGTGTATCATGCAGGTGCCCCCTACGGAGACAGTTCCTCAGATCAAGAAAGAAAAACATAGTACACAAGCTAAAAATAGAGCAAAAAGGAAACCTCCCAAAGGAATGTTTCTGTCTCAAGAAGACGTGGAGGCTGTTTCTGCCAACGCCACGGCCGCCACCACGGTGCTCAGGCAGCTAGACATGGAACTGGTCTCAATCAAGCGGCAGGTACCGCGGGGCCGGTGCTGGGCACGAGGGCTGACGGTGCTCCAGAGGCCTTGGTGTGTTTCATGCGCGTAGCTGTGCTCTTCACAGATCTCTAAAGGGCGTTTTGTTTCTTAGGAATTGGACAGAAGATCTTAGGTACTGATCTGTTGATGTTTCTTAAATTAACTTTGAAATTGAAGATTTGTGTGTGTGTGTGTGTGTGTGTGTGTGTGTGTGTGTGTGTGTATGTGTGAGGTTTTCACAGTGTGAGCACAGCCACCCTCTTGATCGAGAGAAGAGCGCTGCCTCCTGAGCCCGTTCATTTCCCCTGTAATCCCTGCCCTTCGGGGACTCGGCGTGCCCTCCAGCACCTCACTAATGCCCCTCACTCGTTACCCACCTTCTTTCAGTAGCTGACTGCTGGTCGGACTTTTTAGTATGTGCTGCCGAAGCGAGCACTGGTCGGACTTTTTAAACCACACATTATCTATATCCGTTTTTAGATTTTACATAAACAAAATCATATGTGTGGTTTCTTTTATTTCCTGTGTTCATTCGGCACGTGAGGTCCATCCAGGTGGCCCAGAGCCATAGACGTTCTCTCTCATTACTGTGTAAATAGCCTATGACTTACCCTTTGTACTACTGGCCGATACTTTAGGCCATTAACAGATTGTACTGATGTGGTTTTATATGACTCTTGGTGTGTATTGTATGCATCTTTGTTGGATACATACCTAAGTAGAATTGCTGAGTTATAGAGTATAAATATGACCAACATTTTATTTTATTTCATTTTCCCCCTCCCCTCCCGTCCCCTCCTCTCCCCTTCCCTTCTTTCGAAGGCAGGGGGTTGTGCAGAGGGAGCAGGAAAGAGAATCTCAAGCAGGCTCCCAGTGCAGAGCCTGACACAGGGCTCGATCTCACCGCTCTGAGATCATGACCTGAGCTGAAACCAAGAGTCAGCCCCTGTCCAGCATTTTCAAAAACAGTGCCGAACAGTTTTCTTGGGTGCTCATGTCCGTGTCTGTGAGTTTGCTTCTACTGCACTAGGGCTTACTAAATGCAGCACTATTGACATTTGGGGCTGGATAATAACTTGTTCTGAGGAGCTGTCCTGTGCCTTGTAGGATGTTCAGCAGCATCTCTGGCCTTTACCCACTAGATGCCAGTAGCACCTTGCCCCCATCAGTTGTGCCAACAGAAATGTCCTCAGGCCTTGCCTAATTACCCCCCTCCCCCAGCCCTGGGTGTGGGGGCAGAATGACTTCCTCCTTCCCATTCTGAAGCTTGCTTGCCTTTTCACTGTTAATAGTTTATCTTTTGGGGCGCCTGGGTGGCTCAGTGGGTTAAGCCGCTGCCTTCGGCTCAGGTCATGATCTCAGGGTCCTGGGATCGAGCCCCGCATCAGGCTCTCTGCTCAGCGGGGAGCCTGCTTCCTCCGCTCTCTCTGCCTGCCTCTCTGCCTACTTGTGATCTCTGTCTGTGAAATAAATAATAAAAAATCTTTTAAAAAAATAGTTTATCTTTTGATGAAATTTTTAATTATAATGTAGTCCAGTTTCTCATTCTTACCTTTTATGGTTAGTGCTCTTACGTTTTGTTCAGAATCTTTCCTAAGGTTATCAAGATACTCTCCCATGCTATCTTCAGAGTGTTGTTCTGCCCTTCACATTGTGGTCTTCAGTCTGTCCAGAAATACTGTTCCGTGTGTGCTGTTACATGTAGGGTTGACGGACGGGAGGTAACAGTGATTGAAGACTATCCTTTTCTTACCTCAGTGCATTAGGACCTTTGTTTTATTTATTTATTTATTTATTTAAATTTTTTTTTTTTTTTAAAAGATTTTACTATTTATTTGACAGAGAGAGATCACAAATAGGCAGAGCGGCAGGCAGAGAGAGAGAGGAGGAGGAAGCAGGCTCCCCGCGGAGCAGAAAGCCCGATGCGGGACTCGATCCCAGGACCCTGAGATCATGACCTGAGCCGAAGGCAGCGGCTTAACCCACTGAGCCACCCAGGCGCCCCAGGACCTTTGTTTTAGATCCTATGTCCATATATGCATGATCTGCTTTAGGGTTTTCTGTTACTAACTCTGGTCTGTGTGTTCGTTCTTCACTGATCCTGTCTTGCCTTAATTATACCTCCCTTACAAAGCTGAACATCGGGTCTAGATCATAAGTTCTCCAAGATTGTCTATCCTGGCCCTTTGTGTTTCCATATAAAATTTAGATTCACCTTCTCAGTTTCCAGAAGAGCAATTCTTCTAGAATTTTTATTGGGATTGTATCGAAGGTATAGATCAAAATAGAGACTTAGCATTAAACTGGAGAACTAGCCTGGATTCACGAACATAACCTGCCCCCACCAGCGCAGATCTGGAAGTTCTTGGTGTTGGGCCATTTCTGTGTCCAGGGCTTTGTCAGAGTTACCCTAGATGTTTGGTACGTTATGATACGCCTGTAAAGGATACTGTTTTTAAGACTAATCTTTCCCTAATTATTTGTGTCTCATATGAGGAATGGCTCATCATTTGAATCTGATTTTACACGGTCCATTTAAACTGCAGATTGAACTGAATAGCCTCATGTTGTCCTTTTGCTAGTGTTCTGCCCCTCCCCCATCCTTCTCTCTGGAATTCAGGCAAATTGTGGTGGACTGATGGCTTACTTTTATTTTTTGCTGCTTTTGACTCGTTGATCTTGATAGTTCCGTGGAAGGTTAAATAGGAGGCCCGCCATCACGTCACAGGTGCGAGGAGGGGGTCTGTGGGCCAGGTCTGTCATCTCGTGTCCGATGGCAGCGCAGAGCAGGACCCAGTGTTCCCTGTGCAGTCAGAGGATTGGCTTCCAGCCGTGGCTGCTGGCACAGCTGTACCCTAATCTTAGGAGAATCACTTAATCTTTCTGGGCCTCTTTTCAAATGAGGAGATTAATCCTTCCTGCCTGATCTTCCAGGCTATCTGAGGGCTGCTGCAGGAGAGAGCGTTTTAAGCTCTCTCTCCTGTCGGCTGTGGAAGCTCTCCGACGGGGCTGTGAGCGCCCACATGCATTTTCATCTTCCTATGCACGGGGGCTCGTCTCCCCTCTGCCGAGTGCATCCCTAACGCCGTTGGGCGGTCCTACACGGAGGAAGGAAAGTGAGACCCCCTCTTCCATGGAGGCACGACTGACACTGCAGTCAGCTCTAACGGCCTTCGGTTCACGGCCAAGGTCAGGAGCGGGAGTTTGTGATTGAAGGAAGCTGCTTCGGGTTCACTCGGAATAGAGGGGGTCACGTGTGCGGAGAGGAGACGGCTTGTCCAGCCCCCACAGCCTGTCGGGGCTGCTGCCAGACGTGCGTGCCCACCCTCGGGGGCGGCCGGCCCACGCTGGACGTTCTCTGGATGCCTCCAGGGGTGGTGGGCATCAGCGAAGGGCTCGCGTGGACGTAGCGGAAAAACTAACCAACAGCAGCTCAAACAGTTCAGAATTTATGCTTCTCAAATAGCAAGAAGTCCCAGCACCAGCGGTTCCTGGCATCAGCCCGCCTGTTCACTGGTATTGTCGAGGACCCAGATTCTCCCACATTTTCTCCTCTGCCACTCTCAGTGTCCTGGCCTCTCGCCCTGCTGTCCTGTCACACTGGGAGCTCCGGAAGCCCATTTCGTAGGCCTCACGCCTGCGTTCAGGCAGAGAGGAGGGGTCGGGGGCGGAGCCAACCCGGCTGTCCTTTGAGCAGGAAGAGCTTTTACCTTCCCAGGAACTCCTGTCCTTTCTGCATGCCAGAGCTTTGTAGAAGGGCTGCTCCTAGCTCCGGGGAAGACCACCAGCCTCTGCGGAAGATGCCTGTGAGAAGGGGGCTGGGAAACACGCGTCTGTTAGATGAGCCAGCGGCCAGGGCCTGCCACATTCGGTCTTCCCGAGTGGAGAGTGAGGCAGTGACACAGTTAAGTAGACCAGTCGCGTTCAGCGGGGAGGGGTGGGTAAGGCGCCAGGCCAAGTCCACTGCTTTTTTGTCTCTTCTTTAAATGCTGCTGACTCTCATGTCCCATTTCTTACGCAGCTTGTTGCCACTCTGGCTTTCTTTCCTGCTGGTATGATATCGGCAGCTAAACCCTATTCTTCTTATTCTGGTAGTAAACACTGAGTGTTTCTAACAAGGAAAACACATTAGAAAAAAAAAAGAAACACATTAGAAAGAGAGATGAAGGTTAATGAGAATTTAGAGCTAACTTTTAGTTCAGAATTTGTGGATGTTTTGCCGTGTAGTCACTTACTGTGCTGCTTTATTGATTTTGAAGAGAAAATGCACGTGGTAAATAGATTGGTCTCCTTAGGAAAGGTACGTTACTTAATCACAACGCAGTATATCCCAGGGTTCATACGTATGTGAACAACACGCTGGAGCGAATAGAAGAATGTATTTACCCGGACCGCTCGGTGGCATGGAGTGTTCTAGATTGCTGACTTTTGAAAGTTCACTAGTTCCCTGTCACAGGTTTCTAGGTCTAGCGTTTAGCCCAAGGAGAGTTCAGTGAACATAATCTTGAATGTCCTGCAACGCTTTTTGGGTAGATGGTGCCTGAGCGCTCTGACCCGGAGCCTGAGATCCTGCTGTCTGAGCAGGTAGCCAGGAGACACACGTGGTCATTTAAATTCAGGTTTAGGTTAAAGCAGAAGACTTGAAAAATTTGATTCCTTAGTTGCATAAGCTGCATTTCAGGTGCTTAGCGGCGGCATGGGGCTGAGGGCTCCCGTGAGCTTTCTCTGAGGTGATGCCGCCCTGAGAGCTCCGCGTCACGGTCCCAGCAGCCCGCGGGCGTCAGTTTCTGGTCCTGGTTTATTTTATTTGACTTGTACCTTTTTAAAAGTGAACTAAAGCAAATTTCAGTAAATCAGGGTCCTCAGTTTTGGTTTTAGTGTTTATATTTCCTGTATTTTCCTTTTCAGTTGTTTCTGTGTTCTGATTTGACATTAATACAAAAAGGTTTGGCGTGGGCCTCCTTCTGCTTGGAGGCCCTTGCAAGGGGCAGACAGGCTCACTTTCTGGCCCCTGAACGCGCTGATATTACTTGCTGGGTCACTAGCCCCCTGTATATCTCCACCCCCCCTTTTTTTAATTAATTAATTTATTTATTTGACAAGACAGAGATCACAAGTAGGCAGAGAGAGGAGGGGAAGCAGGCTCCCCGCTGAGCAGAGAGCCTGATGTGGGGCTCAATCCCAGGAGCCTGGGATCATGACCTGAACTGAAGGCAGAGGGTTTAGCCCACTGAGCCACCCAGGTACCCCTCCACTCCCTTTTAAACCTTTTAGAAGAAGTAAAATATAGGAAAGGAAGTGCTAAACTAGAATTCTGTAAAGCATAAGTACTTGAAAATGAAATTTTCGTCTAAGTATAAAAAGCTATGTAGAGAAGAGAATTATTGAAGTGTCCCTGAGACCGTGTCCTTCACAACCGCCCCCTCTAGACTCCCATCCTGTGGACTACCTCTCGAAGTCCTGCTTTTGTCTTAAGGTTTCTGCTTTTTTTTTTTTTTAAAGATTTTATTTTATTTATTTGACAGACAGAGATCACAAGTAGGCAGAGAGACAGGCAGAGAGAGAGAGGGAAGCAGGCTCCCCGCTGAGCAGAGAGCCCGATGCGGGCTCGATCCCAGGACCTCAGGACCCGAGCTGAAGGCAGCGGCTTAACCCACTGAGCCACCCAGGCGCCCCAAGGTTTCTGCTTTTGAGGACACCGTCTGCTCATGAGTGTCTCTGAGGTTTTATTTGGGAAAATGAATTTGTTTTTCTCCTTGCTTGCTTTTTTTTGCCACTGGGATTATTCAGAAAGGAAAAACTCTAGGGTCAGAGTCCTCCTGGTGCTCAGCCCAGAAATGCCTCTGCACATAGGGCTGAGCGGGAAAGGCCCATTCCCAGGACCCAGCTCATTCAGGAGTCCATGTGGAAGTCAGGAGGAGCCATGGATTGATTCCGTGGTTGGTGTTATTTGTGTCTTTCCTTTGATGAGGGAGGGGCCATGAAAGATTAGGTGCATCGCATCCAAACAATAATGTGGAAAAGACAGTCTGATAAAGTGAGGACTGCCGTTGATCACAAGTAGGCTTGTGGGAAACTGACAGATTGCTTTCTTTTTTCTTCTCATTAAAGAAGGCTACAGCGTGGGCTTTTGCCTTGTGTGGTGTGGTGTGTGTGCCTGGACAGACAGTGCTCAGGGCTCTGGGAGGCTGCCCTTGCAGTCCTGCTCTTCTCTTTGGCCTTGACTCTGCGGGCTCTGCTACTTGAGCTCAGTTCTGTGTGGCAGGAAGCCCAGGCATTGCCTGTCTTTTGTATCAGACTCCAGAAATGCTACTCAGGGGATGAACTGTTGGGAAATGATGGGTTAACACTGTGCACGCAGGAGCCCCCCCTGTCCCTTGTCTGCTGCTCTGAGCAAGTCAAAGCATCTAGTTAAATGCTCTGAAGGGATACTGTAGGGACCCTTGGCTACCATACAGATTAAGTACTTCTTTGATCTTGGGTTTTTTTCTTTTACTTTTTTTTAGTTCCGTTTTCATTTCATATCTTGATAAAAGTTTTTCATTTTTTGGGGGCGCCTGGGTGGCTCAGTGGGTTGAGCCGCTGCCTTCGGCTCGGGTCATGATCTCAGGGTCCTGGGATCGAGCCCCGCGTCGGGCTCTCTGCTCTGCAGGGAGCCTGCTTCCTCCTCTCTCTCTGCCTGCCTCTCTGCCTACTTGTGACCTCTCTCTGTCAAATAAATAAAATCTTAAAAAAAAAGTTTTTCATTTTTAAAATTAAAATATTTTCTTCTTTCTCTTAGATTCAGAATATTAAACAGACAAACAGCGCTCTAAAGGAAAAACTCGACGGTGGGATAGAACCGTACCGGCTTCCAGAGGTAGGTTCTGTTGACCTCCTCTTAAAATTTATAACCTCGTTTTCTGGGCTTAAGGATTGAACGCCTGTGTAATACATCTCCAGTATACCTCCCATAGGAAGGTACAGACACGATTTTGAGAACTTAGTTGATGTTGAAATTCTCATAGGAGAAAAAATAAGATTCATTAATTCTCGTAAGGACGGACGCACCTATAAATGCATTTTGCTCACGTGACTCCTCTGAATGTGCAGGCCGTGCAGAAGTGCAATGCTCGGTGGACCACGGAAGAGCAGCTCCTCGCCGTGCAAGGTAGGGGGAGTCCTCTTGTGGGCTTGGGGCTGCGGCCGCCTTTAGGAAAAGTCATTCCTCGCCCCACTCCCATCCCACCCCTTGTGGAGTAGCATGTTGGGTTCTGAATGGTCAGAAAGTACAAAACCCCAAAGCAGCAGATTGTCAGAATTTTACCGTTGGAGGTGTTCTAGTCCTGGGGAGCCTGAAAAGAAGAATGCAGAGTGCCTGTAGCCACAGGACGGGGGCTGGCTGGCTTCAGGTATCTTGGGAGAGGTGGTAGAAGGTGCCGGTTTCTGGATGACAGGGTCCTGCTGGACTTCTTGGATCAGTCATCTACGAAATGGATCATTGCTGCTTTTTCCTCACCGGTGTAATACATTAAGATAGTGCCTGCTGATGGGATCTCGGGGGAGACAAACCATAAGAGACTCTTAATCTCAGGAAACAAACTGAGGGTTGCTGGGGTGGGAGGGGCGGCGGGGTGATAGACGCTGGGGAGGGCACGTGCTATGGTGAGCACTGTGGAATGTGTAGGACGGATGATTCACAGACCTGTACCCCCGGGGCAAATAATACATTATATGTTAATAATAATAAAAAAAGATAGTGCCTACTATTAGAAGCCCCCTGTGTTTTCTTATCTAGATAAAGGAAGGGGTAAGTCTCAGTTGTGTGGGTTTTTCAGTTGTTTTTCCCCTATATTAAAAAGCAATGCTCTCTTACATCCTTAGCCATCAGGAAGTACGGCCGGGATTTTCAGGCAATCTCAGATGTGATTGGGAACAAATCAGTGGTACAAGTGAAAAACTTTTTTGTAAATTATCGACGCCGCTTCAACATAGATGAAGTTTTACAAGAATGGGAGGCAGAGCATGGTAAAGAAGAGACCAACGGGCCCAGTAGCCAGAAACCTATCAAGTCCCCAGATAATTCTATCAAGATGCCTGAAGAGGAAGACGAGGTAAATCTGAAACAGTAGGATCGCTGCCAGCTTCATGCTCGGGATGCAGTTTCTTCTTTGATGGCCTTTCTCAGCTCTGGAAATATTTTTAGCTCTCCGCTCTGTCAGTGACTTGACTTTTACCTATAAATACCATAGTAGTTGGTGCCAGTCAGTTTTTGGTCACTAGGTATATTATTCACATTTTAATTCCTGTACAAATTCTTCCTTCCATCCTGGTTCCTCCAGCCACAGAACATTCCACATTACCAACTTCTCTTAGATCGCGTAAGAACTCAGTCATAAAGCAGTAAATTGTAAGTGCCTTGAGCGTGTTAGTCAAGCTCAGTCCTGTGAAATGGGTCGTCCTCCCAATGGAAGGTTCATGAACTTGCTGGTGACTCGGCCCGGCCGGTGACTCGGCCCCGCTAGCCAGCCAGGAGCTCCGAGGTCTGTCCGTTGTCCCAGACCACCCAGCCTTTGTTGGATGTTTGGGGCCAGTGGGTTTACATGCTGACGGGGACAATTCCAGGTTGTGTGGTTGGCTGGACCTTCCGGGCCGGTGGCTGACACTCTGGCAGTCTTCCTGGATAGCTGCACCGATGTCATCGCCGACTCCGCCCAGCTTGGGCTGCCGGATTACTGAGACTGCGCAGCCCCTCTGCTGTCACCCCGCGTCCTGGGAAGTGGGTGCTGGTCATTTCTCCGGCTTGTCTGGCGAGCCCTGCTGCATATGTTTACCCCTGCTCCCACAGAGGAGCAAAGTGGGGCTGGGCAGAGGGGAGAGTTTGCTGTCAGCCACTTGACACTTCAGTTTGTTTACGGACACAGATTAAGGGTTAATTGAGCTTTACAGGAAAAGTCACTTTCTCATCAAAGCCTCTCTCAGACCATGCAGGAATTATTTGAAATGATACATTCTCTATTGTCTGTGCTCCCCCTTTACTCTAAGAGGCTGGTTATAAAAGCAGCCAGAGTCCCCCCCACCCTGACCTGAACACACAGAGTGCCTCACCAGGGACATCCCCCACCCAGCACACCGTAGATGGCGCTCCCCGTGCCTCTGCGCCGACGCGAACAGCCACAGGCACGTAGGTCTGTCCAAAGGGCATCAGAACATCCCCACTCTGTTAGACTCTTTAAAGCTTCCTACCAGACAACCTTTGTAGTAAGTGTACAGAATTATTGTTGATAACAGTGTGAGTGTTCCCCCCCAGCCACGCACATGTGTGGCTCAGCCCGAGACCCTGGGACGGAGCAGCATGTGAGCAGGGAGAAGGGGTTTGCAGCTTTTAGCAGTAATTATTGTCTCAGTGCTGACTACCACTTTAGCAGCAAATTAACTTCACGTCCTGGACTCAAGAAGCATTGAAAGATGAGAACTACCAGGGAAGGATCATTAGAATTTGCGAGAATGACAGCCTCCATGTGTTTTTCAGCTTTAGTCCCAGGAAGCAGAAATAATAGGAAGCTTTGGCTCTCTTCCTTCTTAAAATTTAATCAGAGTGGGTGTTGGCAGGGTTAGCCTAAAAAATGTGGTCGTAAATTTGGGACCAAGGGCTGTCACCAATGGGATGGGATGTGAGTTCTTTCCCATATACTTTCCTCCCTTTTCTTAAGCCTGGTTCACTCACTGACAGTTAACATTTCTTTCTTTGTGGTCCAGAAGGGCCATTCTTCATGGTCCACTCACCATGTTGATTGCACATCAAAATACCCGCATAATTCTCTTCCCAGACTCTGGGAGCATTGGATCACCCGTGACCACATTTCCCACCAAGCGGCATGTCTTCATTTCTCTCTAGTGGTTGGTTTTCCATGTATCTGTTTGCCCAACCTTCTCTTCAAAACCAGCACTTCTCCTGTACGTATGATTTTCAGTTGTCTACAAACATCTCCACCCCTGCAGTCATTCAAGTCCCCGCCACCACACACATCGTTTCCTTTTATGTGGTCCGTCCGTCCCTCCCTCCCTCCCTCCCTTTCTAAAAAACATTTATTCGAGAGAGAGCGAGAGCAAGAGTGATCACAGTGGGAGAGGGAGTGGGCTCCCCGCTGAGCAGGGAGCCCAGTGCAGGACTGGATCCCAGGACCCCAGGACCATGACCTGAGCCAATGGCAGACGCTTAACCCTCGAGCCAGCCAGGTGCTGCCATCGCTTTCTCCTTGTGCTCCTCGCTGTGCCAGCCTTCCCGCTTCACCACCCTGCTTTTCTCTTCTCCGTATGGCAGTTTGCAAAAGGAAATCAGTCTGTAAGGACCAGCTACTTCTCTGTGTCCATGAGGGGCCTGAGGGAACTCTTTAGAATGCTGGTTAATGGTCTGTCTAGTCAGTGCCCAGAACTGGGTGCCCCTGTAATTTCTCATTCTTATGTAGCCTGTGGAATCTAGCAACTGAGAAAGAGGTCTGCTGCTGTCCTGCCCGCCCCTTCCCCCTGCAGATCTTATGTGTTAAATGTAGCACAGACAGGGAGGAGGACATCAGAATTGCCAGAAGTTCCAGTAACATAATGGCCTGTTAGCTGTAGGCTTTTTTCCTTCAGGGCTGAAAAGGGAAGGCAGCCTATGGGTTTTGAGCTTTTGAGGTTTAGAATTCTCTGAAGTGGACCGAGATGCAGTCCAGAGCAGGGTGTGTGATGTGGCCAGAGTGGGTGAGGGGCTGCTGGGCAGGCCTGGCTCAGAGCTGGTCTCCCTTCAAGTTGCAGAATGACGTATGTTCCTCATGAGGAGAAATCTGCTGCCGTAACAGCTGTTCTCATAAATTGTGATGTTGACCGAAGAAAATGCTGTTTTCAGATCCGGGGTTCATAGCCCAGTGGTTTCCCTAGGAATAAGAGAGACATCATGAGGGTAGCAATGAGCACGAAGACAACTTGTAACCTTCTGGTTTGGGTCTGGGAGTCCGTTTTAGTTAAGAAATGCTTTTGAGGGGTGCCTGGGTGGCTCAGTGGGTTAAAGCCTCTGCCTTCGGCTCAGGTCATGATCCCAGGGTCTTGGGATCAAGCCCCGCATCGGGCTCTCTGCCCAAAAAAAAAGAAAAGAAAAGAAATGCTTTTGAGCCTTTTCAAGAAGATCCTGTGATCTTAGCTCTTGTGTGTGCCCCCGTGTCCCAGCACAGGCCGGGGGCTGTTGGCTGAGTGGGTTAGGCCTCCCTCCAGCCAGTGCCGACAGGCCCGAGAGCTGCCTTGGCCGTGCGCTGTGCTGACATGCCCTCTCCAGCGATTTTATCTGCTCCTGTGAATAGACGTCAGGATTGTGTTTGTCCGGCAAATGAAGCAACAGCAACTGGAGAAGAAATCACTCATCCAAGGATCCACTCCTAGAACGTGGCAGAGCCAGGATTCGAGCCTGAGACAGCTGGCCGTGCAGGCCGCCCTGGTACCCTGCCTGCCGTGCCCAGGCCCTGCCCTTCGGGACACACGTGTGTGCAGGGTAGGCGGGCAGCCCGCAGCCTCTCGTCCTGGCTCACCACGCCGGAGGTAGCGGTTCGTGGTGTGGACCTGCTCTTTGATTCTTTTCTTCTCCCCCTTCTCTCCTCAGGCTGCTTCTGTTCTTGACGTCAGATACGCATCTGCTTCATGAGAAACTCTGGTAGCTTTGAGCACTTGGTATGGACGACTGCGCTACCCAGGATATCAGGTATTCCAAGACATCACCTAGCCATCGGCATCACATCTCTGTGGACAAGCAGCTATTACCAAAAAAGGCGTACACTTCAGTCCTGTGCTCCACCTGCCTTAATCCTGTGCTCGCTCCGTGTTGGCGCCACCCCCCGGAGAGCCCCTTGCATCTCTCACACTCTGCCTAAGTGCTGGGGAGTCTCGTGGCCTGCACGCCTCCTGTGACTCTGGGGACCCCTCCCCAGGCGAAGCTCCTGAGCCCCACCGATGGCAGCTCTGCCCGGTCAGCAGCAGCTTCAAGCAGGTAGTCTGCTTGGAAGGCACGACTCTGTTCCTGCATGGCCACTTCTGCTTTGTGCATCATGTAATTTTCAGAGTGACTGTGACCCTGTTGGCCTTTTAGAAAGTTTCTCTTGTTTTCTGAGGCAAACACCTAAGTGATACCGTGCTTCGTTGGAAATCACGGCGTACTGGCGGACTGCGTTAGAACCTCCGCTGTGCCAAACACCCGCAGTCAGCTCACCCTTCCCCCAGACGCTGGGTGTAATTATGGTTTGTAGATTTTGCTGGCTTGAATCTCACCCTTCTCCCTTCCTAAGTGGTAGAAAAGCTCATTCGCAGCAACTGTCCTCGGACACTCGCTTAAAGAGAACGTGGACCTCAACACTTTCTGCCTTCAGCTTTCAGCATTGTGATCGCAGGACGGGGGCCGCCCTGTCTTTTCTGGATCCCCCTCACCCCACCGTCCAGCTCCAAGAGCTGCGGTCCACAGCCCACACCACCGTACCTGGTGCTTGTGCATTGGAATTGGTGCCTTCTCCTTTTGGCAACCATGTTATCAACCCTTTTTCTGTTTTAGTGTCTTATTTCTTCTTTAAAGTTTATTGCTTGCCAAAGATAACATCACCGAGATTAGGAGACAGGGGAGAAACGGCTGCAGATCCTGACAGTGCAGATTGTAAATGTCAGGTTAGCTCACTAAAGGGTATAGAATGGCTGGGGAAGGTTTTAGAAAAGCTCCATGTTGTTTGTTGCCCGCTCTGTTGGTATGCCTGGCCTTCTACACGTCGTCCACGGAGCTTTCTTGGTCCTTCATATACCGGTGTGATGACAAAAACACCGTCCTTTCTCTCTGAATATGACCGTACAGGACAGAGAAGTGACCAGTTTATTGGCTCTAGTAAGACCAAGACGAAAAGAAACAATGTTCAAAGTGGTCTGTAATGCCTTTTGGTTGGACTGGGAACAAGTAAATGTTTCTAATAAATGTTCTGAGATTTCCAGAATCACTTATTCTCGTACCAGACTGTGGACCCACTGTGGGGCTGAGGCACAGACTGTGCGACCGCGTTCTCATGTAACCTTTGCCCCGGCCACGGTCAGTCCAGCCTGCACTAAATATGTTGAAGGAGCTTTTGTTGCTGTTGTTTTTGCATCATTTAAATATTTTTCCTGCTTTCAATACCAAAAAGAAAAAAAAATGCAGATGCTTTAAGGCACAAACAGAATTCTTAAGAATTTAAAATATGCAATTAAAATTTGATGTGTTTTGACTCCCAAGCACCTTGCTCCCCCCCCCCCCACACACACTTTTTCAAGTCCGCTGATTGTCTCTTTAGGAAGAGGGTCAGCTCGAAACCCAGACTGTTTGGAATCGTCTGTTTTTAGCTATCTGGAGAAAGGTCATTCACAAGGGGCTCTTTCCTGACTTTCCTGACTTTCGTCATCTTGTGCCCTCACGGGGTGTTTGTGGGTCAGGTAGGAGCGTGTGAAGAGCAGCATCCGAGGAGGCAGAGGGCGGCCACAGCTCGCTGCCCCCACCTGGACGGGGGAGCATCAGAACACTCGTCGTGCGGTCGGGTTTGTCTGGGCTCCTATCCTAAGCCTGTCGTGTCATTGGAAAAGGGCAGGCGAACCGTGGAGAGGAGGTGGTGGGAGTTTTGCACATCGCTTAAAGGGGACACTAGGCAAGGAGCGAGGCTGTGGGTTCTCCTCGCTTCTTCTCAAGGCCTCCTTCCTCTTCATGGAAGCAGCAGGTAGTTGGCTGCTGTGGGTCTCGTTCTGCCGGTAGATCTGTTCTCTCCGCGTGCCTGGGCTATTTTCCTTCTGGCAATGCGTGAAAGGCCCATGTTCTCAGCGAGTGGGGCGGGCAACGCGCCTGCACTGCCTCCCGCACCGTCCGCTCACGGGCTAGCCCGGCGCCAAGGAGTCCCCGCACCAGTGCGCTTGGCCGCCCCCAGCAGCCCGGTTCTGGCTTTCTGTCCGCGGGAAGTGGGCATCGTTGTTTTCTTTTGCCAGAAGGAAGAGAGATGGTTCTCTTTGCCTGACTCCTTCCTTGTAGTTTCAAGCATAACGTAGCACTGTGTTTTAAACTGTTCCATTACACTGTCTTTGCAATGATGTTGTAAATGCAAGAAATCACTTCGCTTGAAAAGCTAAGTGATGGATCTTATTTATGTGAAGCCCCTTTTTTAACATATCAAGATTTCGGTGCATCAGCAGGTCGTATTTGGATGTGGAAGGGTCCACGGTGACAACTGCTTCGGATGCAATGTTCACTTAAGCTTTGTCTTCTTAAAAATTGATCAATGTGAATGTCATAATTATATATATTTTTTTGTGGAAAATTTCTCCTAAGTATAAGTTATTGTGCAAACTATAGTACCATTGAAGCAAATGATAGTTTAACTTTTAGTTTAGAAATCCTAAAAGATAAAAATTGTATTGCATATGCATTAAAAGTTTTTTTTTATTTAATTTTATGTAGGTGTGTAAAGTGTTAGGTAAAAATTGTTTTCACTTATCCATTTAAACACCTTGTTACTTGAATACTGTGTTGACTGGTCTGAAACAGCGATCGATCCTGTAACATAGCTCTTCTAGCCGGGATGGCCGTGCCTCAGTTGTGCTGATCTTGCCGGGGCGCACAGTCCGGCGCCGCTGTCCGCAGGCACCCGCAGTTAGTGTGACACACCTGCTGCGTTCTCTTGGTGTGTTCGTGCCCACCAGGACACCAGTTCCTCAGAGTGGTTTTTGATCGTTTTCAACCTATAAAGACCCTTTGATGACCACCAACCTCTCTAATCAAAAAATGAAAATGAAAAAATTGTTGAGTTTTCCAAGCTTACGGTGGTGGACTAATTAAGCAGTTGTTTTCTGTGTGTAAAAGTTCCCGCAGATACCACACACCCCTCTAAGTGTGCTCGTTGTCACTTTAAATCTCAGCTATGCCCTATTTTTGTCTTTCTGAATATCAGATGTACTATTGGTAAAATTGTGCACCAAAAATAAGCCAAACAGTGCATTACACTAACTGGATCCCTGCTTAACAGAGCAAAGGAAAGACGGAGCCAGCTCAAACGAGAGCCTCGTTTCCTCTCGTCCGGCCTGTGTCTAAGCCCAGTGACCCAGGATCCAGGCTTTCAGTATCAAGTGAAACTTGGCTTCACGTTGACTCAAGGTAGTTAGCTAATCGGAACCTAGTGATCTTGTGCAATGCTCAAACCAGTCCTTCCCCGCCCCTCCCCGGGCCCTTGCCGCTCTTCCTCCTTACCCAGAAGCACAATTGCAGCAATGTTACGATTCAGAAGAAGGAAGGTCAGTAGAGTCTATGCATGTCGTGTGATCATGAGTGTTTACAGTCACCTTCTCCGAAAACTAAAATTTATACTGGAGTGGATAGTATTCCATTACGTAGACCTATCAACTTTGCTAAGTGCTTTTTAGATTGCTTAAAAATTTTTCAAGATTTTAAAAGATGTATAAGGTTAAGTTTGCAAATATAATGGAAATGCTGTATATCTTTTGAAGTGATAAAATCCACGTTGGAATTTTAAAGAAAATATGTTGTAATAATGCTGTTGTAAGTACTATTTTAATGTCTCTTTCTGCCTGTTTTCTATATCAGCACACTCGTGGTGAATGTTCATAGCATTATAATTGCTTAGCCATTGAATGATAACATTTGTTAGTGGAGATCGAAAAATTTATTTGTGAAATTCTGCAGAATTCATTTTTCTATTTCTAATACTTGCTGAAGTTAAATAAAAAATTTTCAAGCCATTGATGTAATAAAATATGAGGCAAAACGTTTTCTGCACCCTCCCCTTTGCATCAAAGCAGTGGCCGTGCCAGCGCGTGGTGGGGTTTTGCGATGGGCATTGCGGTTTCAGAGTGAAGGACCCCCCAGAATTATACCCTTGGAAGCAGCCACGGATGCCTTCTGTGTTTAGCCTATGGCGCTCCTTGAACTGCATTTTTTAAAAAATTCTTATGTACGATGATCTTACGGTTGGGACCAGGTCGAGACACACGAATTCCTAACAGTTGGCAGCTGTTGAGGGCTTACCTGTTAAGGCTCAGTGAGAGGACATTTTTTTTCCCCATTAGTAGTTTTTCTCTTTTCAGCGTGGCCAGGCTTGCCACCTGGATGCTGGCCTCTGCACGGCCCCGGACTGTGGCAGTGAAGAGGCCGACCGCCGCCTTGTCGCCCCTGGTCTGCTAAGCGTGGACGCAGCTCTGCCTTCAGCACCGCCAAGTGGTACGAAGAGCGTTCCAGCACCGCGGCCGCCTCTGCCGTCTCCTCTCGTGGCCGGAGTGGGGTCTGGCTGGGGGACCTCCGGAAGAACCTGACCTCCCCCCCAGCGCTGCTTTGGGCAGCATTGAAGATCCGCAGACGGGGCCCCTCTCTGTGTGTGACTCGGCAGAGGGTGCGACGGGGTTTGTGGGACACCGGTGAGAGTTCCCTGCCGTCCCCACACTGTCAGCGTCACAGGACAGGACGCCGGGTGCTGCCAGAGGGTCTTCCCGGGTGACAGCTGGGGCAGCACCCAGGAGGGACAGAGGCTCAGGCTGTCACGTGTGACTTGTGGAGGTGCCTCGTGGTACCAAAAGCGCCCTGCACTGTCCCGCCAGGAGGTGGAAGGGAAACGAAGGGGGAGTGCAGGCGCAGGGGGAGAGGAGAGGGGGTGGCCCACTGTCAGCAGTGCTGGACGCCTGCCAGGATGGGAGCCAAACGGGCTGCTTGGGCTTGGCCGCCATCACTTTAGAAGGGTGACCTGCACTAAGGGGAGGAGGTGGAGGGAGTTAGGGCAGTGCTGAGGGGGAGGTGGCTTCCAGAGGCTGGCCTCGACGGCCACCCCTGTGCGGGACCTCAGGCAACAGACCTGTCATGGGTTCTGACATCAAGGGTGCTTGAGGGAGCCCAGGCCCCCCTCGTCTCTCGGGCCCCATCGCCCTGGTCTCTGCCGGCGCTGCCGCAGGTGCAGCTGCTCGCTGTCCTGAGTGGGAGGTAGTGGGGGCTGGGCCGGAGAGCAGGAGGAAATTGGGGTGCCAGAGGGCAACCCCCGAGGGCCACGGAAGTGACTGCCTGGAAACGGTCCCTGTCACTCCCCGTTCCCTGGGCTCCCGTTCAGAACAGAGCCCTCGTGACCTGCGTTGCTCTCTGGTGCGCTCGGGGCCAAGGCCACTGGGAGGCGGCAAGTCTCCCTCTGACCGCAGGTGTGTCCTGGGCTGGATCACTTCTGTAGAAGGGAGAGGCCTCGAGAGCACTTGGCAGCCTGTATTTGGGGAACGGGCGCAGCAGCACCCCTCCAGGGCTCCCGGCTGCGTCCTGCTGCCCGCAGCGGCCTCGGCATCCTGGGCGGCCCGAGCGCCGCAGCCTCCTTCCTTCTCGGCAGTGGGGAGCGCACTTGCTCCCTGTGGCGGCTGGGTGGCCCCGAGGGGACCTGTCCGCCACGCAGCCTCCCAGGTATGTGGCCCTGGGGCCACCGCTGGCCTCCCCCACCCCCAGCTCTCCTTCCCTGGCTGCGCCCCCGCGGGATCCCCTTCGCCCCCCGGGGCCTGAGCGTGCTGGCGCCAAGCTCCGCTCCTGGGTCCGTCCGTCCGTCCGTCCCTTGGAGCAGCCCGTCCAGAACATGTTTCCCCTGCTTCTCCTTTTAAGTTCTTGGTGTATGCTCGGCTGCGTGTCTGTCACCTACCTCCGAGTCCCCCTGGGGACTCCCCGCCCCAGTCCTCCTGCCAGCGACAGCTCCAGCCCTTCCCGGGCCACCCGTCTCGCCCCTCCCCTCCTCCTTCCTTCTCTCGCCGGCCCCTCATCCCTCATCCCCCAGCCCTCATCAGGGCTCTTTCCTGCTTAGAATGGTTTGTCTGTCTTCTAGAGAAATCCAGCCCTGCGTCCATGGGCAGCGTGACCTTCCT
This sequence comes from Neogale vison, assembly GCF_020171115.1. Classification (NCBI taxonomy): domain Eukaryota; kingdom Metazoa; phylum Chordata; class Mammalia; order Carnivora; family Mustelidae; genus Neogale; species Neogale vison. The sequence continues at coordinate 3,324,192 of NC_058103.1, read as the reverse complement.
GCCTTGGGGACGTTCTGTGCTGTCTCGGCCGTGCCAACCCCGCCGCCCGGCCCTGCCCCCACCATGTCCTCCGGTCCGCACGTACCTCTTTCCCGGACTAGAAAGAAATGGCTTAAATGTTGCTTATCCTTTGAAGCAGGTAAGCGGCCCCCAGGCTACGGAAATCCTGGCGAGGAACGTGGTCCCCGCCCTCCACCCCTCCGGCTGCGCGGTCCGTGGGCGCACAGCCCCCGAGCACGCGGGCGAAGAACCGACTTCTGTGCGAGGAGCAGCCGCCGCGTGCTGCCGCGTGTGCGCCCGTGTTCACCTGACACGCCGGCGGCGTCTTCTTTGGACACATACGTGTCCTGTTCCTCTGGGCTCTGCTGGCTCCGTGGCCGTCTGGTTCCGGTCCTCGGGGTAGGACTGCGATGCTTGCTTTGTACTGTCGTCGGGTGCTGGGCGGGGTGCTCCCGGGGAGGGGCCCGTGCGATTGCGCCCACCCGCCGGCGTCGCTGTAGGATAAACCGCGAGGACCGGAGCTTCGGGTCCAGAGACCTGGTGGTGCCCGCACCTGACCCAGACCTGCCCGTCGTCCAGGGACAAGCCGGCAGCTTCTCCTTGCACTTCTGTGGCCCTCGTGTCCTTCCCGCGGCCGGCTTGGGCTGAGGTGTTTGCTGACCTCTTCAGGGCACAGGGTGGTCCGAGATCCGGCCCCAGGTCTGGGCAGGCGCTGGTGTCCCCTGACCTCTCGCTCACTTTGGGCTCAAGGAGATGCTTCCCTGAGGGGTCTGCACGTTCTCCTGTGGGGAAGGCCCAGGAACGCGTTACTGGTGTGTGGTGGCTCACGGTGCTTAATCGATGGAAGGTAAGTGTGGCAACAGTTAAGTCTTACATAGTGGATAATTGTGTGTAGCGAATTATTTGTGGGTTTTAGTCATAGCTGCTTTATTTATTGAAGGTGGCCTTGCCACCCGAGGACAAAATAAGCTTTATTTGATGTAATGCTCATAGCAGCCTTCGGGTGGGGACCGTCCTCCCCGTTGTACGGAAGGAGAGCCTGAGTCTGACAAGAATGCCTTGCCCAACCCTTGGACAACCCCAAAATGGCAGAGTCGGGCCAGGGTATCTCTGTGTAGACTCCAGCATCCTGGTTCCTGTCCTCGCTCTGTGGTGGCATCTGTCACAATGTCAGTCACTCCCGCAGCTCCGCGGGCCGGGGCCTCACCTGTGAAGCCCGGGGACACCCTTTAAAGGGTGGCGAGGGGAGCCAAGGTCGTGTGCAAAAACACTTCCGTCTCGCCCGGTTGCTTGCGGGAAGAGACACCAGCTCCACGGCTCGTCCTCTGACTCTGTCAAGCCCTGTCTTCGTGGTTTGGCCGCGGCTGTTCCCTCCTGTGGTGCAGAGGGCAAGGTCGGGGCTGCTCGGGCCGGTGGCCACACCCAGAACTCCCTTCTGTCCACAGATTCCTGCTGCCAGTCCTTCCGCAGGCCCATGGTGACCACGTGGCTTTGGCGGCGAACCCGGACCACGCATCTGCGGTGCCGTTCGTGCACTGAGCACGTCCCACGCTAGTGCCACCAGCCCCCAGTGCCCCGCCCGCCATTCCAGACAGCCGACTTCGACGGACCGTCCCCAGCCAGCCTGTCCTGGGGTGTGGGCTAACTGCTGTCCCACAGGTGGGCCCCCACTCTGGCGAGGAGGGGACTGAGGCCAGAGGGGTGAAGTGACTTCTTCCGGTCACTCAGCTAGTGGGTGGTGGGTGGCCCGAGACCGAGCTCTTCACGGGTCCCCGCCACCCCGGCTGTTGCTGAATGGGCTGAGCTAGGGCCGAGAGGTCTGGGGGCAGCCTCTTCGCTTGGCGACAGCCCTCGCCAGGCCATCCTGAGCCTCCCTGCTGCCCCCAAGTTGGTCCCGGATTACAGGCCCAAGCCCCACCGCTGGAATGTCCTTCCCCCTGTCCTCCCGCAGAGGACAACCGGCACCATAGGGACGGCTCCTCTCCCCAGCTTGGGGCCACAGCACCTGCCCCCAGACGTGCGTGGTGTCCGTGCTGAGAGCCTGGCATCCAGCCCTCCTCCTGTAGCCCTGGGTGGTCCGAGAGGACTCGCTGCCACCGCGTCACCCCGTCCTCATCCAGGCCCTTGCCGAAATGCTGCCCCCAGTGCCTTCAGCGGAGTCACCCGTGCTGGCCTGCAGCCCTGGGGTACGAGCCCGGGCCCGAGTGGGTGCCCAGCCTGCCACCGGATGGCCTCCCAGCCGAGCCAGTGCACATTTCGGCCTCGGCGTGGCCCTGATGACGCCTGCTTAGGGAGCACTGCCAGAGCGACATCCTCGGAGTGTCCACGCCTCGTGAGGTCACTCAGCCTCACCCCGGGCTCTCTCCACCCCTCACCTTCTCCAGTGGACCCTTAGCAAGCGCACCAGGAGCGGAAGCGACGGCCTCTAGCTGCTGGCAGCTCTGCCACCCTGTGAGGAACTTTGGGGTGATCACAGGACAATCGTGTGGAGGCAGGTGGCCCAGTGGACCCGGGAATGAGGCCTGGAACCCTGGGGGAGTTGCCAGGGGACCCCATGAGTGAGCCAAGGCCAGGAGAGGAAGTCTCCAGATGAAGCCCACCCAACTTCTGTCCCCCAGGACAGTGGGCACAGACCGTGTCCCCCAGGACAGCGGGCCACTGATTTGGGAGTGGCTTGCGGCCAGCAGCAGCCACTCCTGAGCTGCTCCTGAGCTAGGGGCACGGGTGGGGCCAGGGCTGTCCAGAAGGCTCAGGCTGCAGAAAAGGGCCAGGCTTTTGGTGCCTGGGGCGCTGCTCAGATGCCCAGCTCTGCGAGGCAGGGTCACAGGTCCCTTCCGGGAGGAAGCCACAGGCTGCTGGATCCTGCCCCAGAGAGACACTTCGCCGTCGGGAGGTGTGGCGGCCCCTCGGTGCTGTTCCTCCGAGACCCTGGAGCCAGGCCCCGGCCCGCAGCGCACCGAGCGTATTTACTGTGGAGGTGGCTTTCTTGGCAGTTGCTGTCAGCAGCCTTCCAGGCTGGTAAGTCTGGGTCCTACTGGCTGATCGCCTTCTTGAAGGAGATTCAGGACTGAAATGCTTTCCGTACTGCCCTCTGCCCTCGTTCCCTCTACCCCATCCTCCTTGCCTTCCTGCTCTAGCCTGGGTTTGACTGGAGCCTCTTCCAGCTTTGAAGCCAAATCGTGCCCGGCTAGAAACTGGGGGCTCGGATCCTGTCCCCGAAATCACTGAGACCAGAAGAGGGGTGGATTTCCTCTTTCTTTGGGTGACATGGTGGGAAGGTGGCCACCCCGCTCCCGCCCCGACTCAATGGCAGGAATTTCCCTGTGAACCTGGGTAGGTCTGCAGGACGGAATGAGGCTGGGGAGTCTCCGTCTTTCTGGGAGCAGCCAGTAGGACTGATGTCCGTACGGGCCTGTTCAAGCAAAGTGCCAAGGTCAGCGTGCTCGACACAGCCTTGAGGCACCCTTGGGACCCAGCAGCAGGATGGGGAGCGGAGCTGGGCCTTGGACGCAACCAGCCTGGAGCCTGAGGTCCAGGCCCTGCTCTGCTGCATGGGGCCGGGGAGTCGTTCAGTTGCTGGGGATCATGGTAGAAGGAAACGGTGCCTTGGGTTCATTTGGTTGTCAGCAAGTAGTTCCTGGTCCCCGCTGGGCGGCCCTCGGAGAGTGACTGAGCAAGACAGGTGAGGTCTGTGTCCTCAAGAAGCACACTGTCGGGGAGACCAGGAGGTGGGAACTGCGACATAACCAAGATAACCACAGGCTTCCTGCGGGTAGACTGGTTGGCTAGAGGGTCACCACTGGTCTCGCCCCATCTCCGCCCAGAGCCTCCTTCCCTGTGGGGCATCTGGGAAGGCCTTGTCGGCGGCTTTGGTTTGACTTCAGGAGATGGAGCCCGTCCTGCCAGGAGCATAAGCTACCCACTGACCGGGGTTCAGTACGTAACAGAGGTAGCTCCTGAATGGGTCCAAGGCTCTGAGCTCTAGGGAGGCAGCCCCGGATGTGAGGCATAAGGCAGAGGCAGGCAGGTCCCTGGCCGGTGCAGACGGACCTAGGCTAGGATGTGGAGCCGCCCGTGCTTCCGTCCCCGCCTCCAAGCCTGGCTCGTGGGCTCTGAATGCCATTTCCCAGTGAAAGGAACCAGGCAGCTTTGGAGAAGTGGCTGGTTTCAGATATGGCAGGTAGGGTACAAGGAGAGCCTGGGAGTCTTGTGTCACGTCCCAAAGAAGCACCCAGAAAACAATGGGGTTATATCTACAGGGCAGGGAAGCCAACGTAAAATGGGCCTCCCACTGGCCTAACACGGACCAGTTTGCCAACAAAGGCAGAATGACTGATGGAAACGCAGTCAACAGGAGAATCCAAACTTCATAATGATGATACAACACCCAGTGATCACGCTTGGACCCCCAAGGATTTCACACGTATTCAACTTCCCTACCCAAACTTTTCAGGATGCTGCAATCACCAGGAGCAAACGTTCTTTACAGAATTCCGGCTAATACGTGCAGGACAGGAGAACGACAGTTGGCAGCCTGCTGTGAAATCGCAGTAGGCCCAGAGCGGCAGCGGCTGCTGAAGTAACAGGTTGCCGGAGAACCCGGTCCCAGATCAGGCTGAGCCGGAACCGACCAACACCCGCAGCAGTCCTCAGAGAGGACTCGGAGACGGCAGCCGAGTGGAAACAGCAGGGATCTGCGTCTCTACCTAGATAGCCGTTGTACCAGCAGCAACTGCCCGACGTCTTTATTCTGGAAATCTGGAGGCCGAAGCCTCGCAGCTTCCCGGGCAGGTCTTGGACAGTAAACGACAGCGGTCCGGCAGTCCCAGCTCTGGCTGTTTAGCAGATCCCCGGCCCCGTGGCAGGCAGCCATGTGCCCGTTCCCGGAGCCGCCCGTGAGAGCAGGAGTCCTGTCTGTCCTCCACGTATCCCGAGCTGTGTTCTGACCGCGGAGGAGCAGACGCAGGGGCCGGAGGGGGACTCACGGGGCCCCCACCTTTTTTACTCACCCTTCATCTGCGTTTTCCTCTCTTTCCCCTCTGGGATTCAGACACTGAAGACTAGGACGTTCAAAACCAACTGCAACTACGGAGGAGATTAGAAAGTCACTGCACCTGCCCAGGGAAAGATGCAGGCTCAGGAAACGTGCAAGGAAGCCTTAAGGTTGTGCCCCGGCCCCATCCCCGGCATGGGGTAGCCTCCCACAGTAACAGAACGACAGCAGTGGCGAAGGTTGCGGAAGGCGAGGCTGTCATCACCAGCGTGAGCACGGCACTAGACGCAGCTGTCCGCTTTTCCGCAACGACAGAAACACACGGCCCACAAAGAAGTGGTCCATACAAAACACAAGCCGCAGAAACCGCCCCTGAGGAGGACCGGACAGCAGGCCGATGAGACCGAGTTTAAAACAGCGGTCTTAAAGATGCCCAGGGAGCTAAAGGAACATGCGGGGGAGAGTGCAGAAAACAGTGTATTCATAAAATGGAATCACAATCCAGAGATCAAAAACTTAGAGGGAAATCAAAATTATTCCAAAGCTGAAAGTGCAGCCCTGGAAATGAGTGCTTTACTGGAGGGGTTCGACAGCAGATTCAACAGGCAGAAGAACCAGCAGTTTATAAAAATCAGATCATTGAAATGGTCCAGTCTGAGGTCGGAGAGAATCAAGACTGATGAAAAGTGAACAGAACCTAAGGGGCCACCGGATAAACTCCTGTACGGGCTGTGGGAGTCTCAGGAGGAAGAAGGCAGTGAGAGATTATTTGAGGAAATAACAGCCAGAGACTTCCCAGATTTTATGAGATGCAAATATAAACACCCAGGAGGCCAACAAACCCCAAGTAGGATGAACTCAGACTCCCACCGAGACACATTACAACCAAACTGTCCAAAGCCAAACCCAGAGAGTCTTGAAAGCAACAAGAAATAAGCAAGTCACCACATAGGAGGGGCCCTCTGTGAGATCATGAGTTTCTCCTCACAAACACTGAGGCCAGAGGGCACGGGGCCAATACATCAAATGGCTAAAAGCATCCTACATCTAGCAAAACCGTCCTTCAAAAGTGAGGGAGAAATTAAGACCAGATAACCGGAAGCTGAAGGAGTCTGTCACCACTAGACCTTCCCTGCAAGAAATCCTCAAGGGACCCCTGCAGGTCCGAACAGAGGGACACTGGACGGTAAGTGGAGGCTCTGGGAAGAGCTTATGGCCTCCGTAAAGGTAAGTACACAGGCAGTTATACAAGCCACTGTTGTAATGACGGTTTGTGACGCCACTTTCTGTCCTCTGCATGACTTAAGAACTAGCTTTTAAAAAATTAAAAGCTAGTATTATTGAAGTGTCACTTTGTAACTTCAGTTTTTTCTAAATAATTTATAACACAAATGCATTAAACAAAAAACAGTTACTAGCTTAAGCTGTTGGATACACGTAAAGTTGTAGATACGACACTGAGAACTGAAGGGGTAGGGACAGCTATAAAGGAGCAGAGTTCCTGTATGTTACTGAAGCTAAGTTGGTATAAATCCAAATTAGGGTTTTATAATCTCAGGATGTTAAATAGAATCCTCATGGTAGCCACAAAGAAAAAAGTGACGGAATATATATTAAGAAATGAGAGGCGAATATATTGCACCACAAAAAATCAAGTAAATGCAAAAGAAGACAGTAACACAGGAAATGAAGGACAAAAACCTGTAAGAAATAGAGAAAAAAAATTAGCAAGATGACAGAAGTAAGTCCTTCCTTAGCAGTATTTAAATGGAAATGGATTAAACTCTCCAGTCAAAAGGCAGAAATTGGCAGGATAGATTTTATTTATCTCTCTTTTTTTTTTAAAGATTTTATTTATTTATTTGACAGAGAGAGAGCTCACAAGTAGGCAGAGAGGCAGAGAGAGAGGAGGAAGCAGGCTCCCTGCTGAGCAGAGAGCCCGATGTGGGCCTCGACCCCAGGACCCTGGGACCATGACCTGAGCTGAAGGCAGAGGCCTTAACCCACTGAGCCACCCAGGCGCCCCTATTTATTTCTTTTTTTTAAGATTGATTTATTTATTTTGAGAGAGAGAGAGAGAGTGTGTGAGCCTGTATACTTGTGCATGCTGGGACAGAGGGAGAGAATCTTTAAGCAGACTCCCTGCTGAGCACAGCCCCACTCGGGCTTCGATCCCACCACCAATGACATCATGACCTAAGGGGAAACCAAGAGTCAGACACTTAACCGCTGAGGTACCCACATGCCCCTGGCAGAATAGATTTTTATAAAAAGATGCACTAAATGCTGTCTATAAGAGACTCAGCTGAGGTTCAAAGACACAAACGGGTTGAAAGTGAAGGGATAAAAAAGGTTAGTCCATGCAAATAGTAACCAAAACAGAGCAGAGTGGCTATACTCAGAAAAATACTTTCAAAAAATTTTGTTAAAGATCTTATTTTTAAGTGCAGGGTGCAGATTCACAGCCCCAAGATCGAGAGTCAACACTCCATCAACTGACCCAGCCAGGCACAACTGAACAGCCCACTTTTATTTTTATTTCATTTTATTTATTTATATTACCATATAATGTATTATTTGCTTCAGGGGTACAGGTCTGTGAATCATCCGTCTCACACAATTCACAGCACTCACCATAGCACATGCCCTCCCCGCCGTCCATCACCCAGCCACCCTCTCCCTCCCCGCCACCTCCCAGCAACCCTCAGTTTGTTTTCTGAGATTAAGATTCTCTTATGGTTTATCTCCCTCCCTGGTCCCATCTTGTTTCATTTTTTCCCTCCCTGCCCTCCAAACCCCCCAACCCTGCCTCTCAAATTCCTCATATCAGATATCCTATGATAATTGTCCTTCTCTGACTGACTTCTTTCTTTTTTTTTTTAATTTTTTTTTAAAGATTTTATTTATTTATTTATTTGACAGAGAAAGATCACAAGTAGGCAGAGAAGCAGGCAGAGAGAGACAGGTGCGGTGGGGGGGAAGCAGGCTCCCTGCTGAGCAGAGAGCCCGATGTGGGGCTCGATCCCAGGACCCTGAGATCATGACCTGAGCCGAAGGCAGCAGCTTAACCCACTGAGCCACCCAGGCGCCCCTGATTGACTTATTTCACTTAGCATAATACTCTCTAGTTCCATCCATGTCATAGCAAATGGCAGGATTTGGGAGGTTTTTGATAGCTGTGTAGTATTCCATTGTATATATATACACCACATCTTCTTTATCCATTCATCTGTTGATGGACATCTAGGTTCTTTCCATAGTTTGTGAACAGCCCACTTTTAAATAATCAACAATCAAAGAAGAAATCACAAGGGAAATTGGAACATACTCAGAAATAGATGAAAATGAAAACACAACACACCAAAACTACGGGACACAGTGAAAACTGTGCTAAGAAGAAAGTTTATAAATGCTTACTTTAAAAAAGATAAACAACAAAAAACATGCAGATTTCAAACAGACAAAACCAAAGATCTCAAATCAACAAGCTAACTTTACAACTTGAGGAACTAGAAAGAGAAACTCAAAGCCAGCAGAAGGAAGGAAATAATAGAGCAGAGGTAAATCAAATAAAAAAAAAAAAAACAGTGAGAAAATCAATGAACCCAAGAGTTGGTTCTTTGAAAAGTTCAACAAAATTGACAAACCTTTAGCTGGACTAAGAAAAAAAAGCCTTCAACTTCCTAAAATCAGAAATGAAATTATGGGCATTACTACTGATTCTTCAGAAATAAAAAACGATTATAAGCAGGGCGCCTGGGTGGTTCAGTTGGTTAAGCGACTGCCTTTGACTTGGCTCATGATCCCAGGGTCCTGGGATTGAGCCCCGCATTGAGCTCCCTACTCGGTGGGAAACCTGCTTATCCCTCTCCCACTCCCCCTGCTTGTGTTCCCTCTCTTACTGTGTCTCTCTCAAATAAATAAATAAAATCTTTTTTAAAAAAAAAGGATTATAAGAGAGTAGTATGAACAGCTGTATCCCAACAAACTGGATAACCTAAATAAAATGGAAAAATTCCTATCAACACAAAACCTACCAACACTAAATAATGAAGAAATAGAAAATCTGAATAGAGCTATAAAAAGTAAGGAGATTAAATCAGTAAAAAGAAAAATGTCCCAACAAAGAAAAAGCCTTGGCTCTAATGGCTTCACTAACAACTTCTACCAAACATTTAAAGACCTGCCACCAATACTTCTCAAACTGTTCCCAAAAAATTGAGAGAACACTCTCTGTCTCATTTTATGGGACCAGCATTACCCTAATACCAAAGCTAGAGAAAGACACTACAAGAGAAGATACCAACTGGGCAATATATCTTATAAACATTGATGCAAAATTCCTCAACAAAAGATCAGCAAACTGAATTCAGCAGCCTAGTAAAAGGATCATACACCATGACCAAGTGGGATTTATTCCTGGAATGTAAGGATGGTTCAACATATGAAAATCAGTCACTGTAATTCATCACATTAGAATGAAAGAAAGGAACACCTGGTTGGCTCAGTTGGTTGACCATCTGACTCTAGATCTTGGGGTTGTGAGATCAAGCCCTGCACTGGGCTCCACACTGTGCATGGATCCTACTTTTAAAAAAAAAAAAAAAAAAAAAAAGAAGAGGAGGAGGAAACATGACAGATGAAGATGTTGGAGTGGATGGGGCCCTGGATGTCTCAGTCAGTTAAGCATCTGACACTTTTTTTTTTTTTAAGATTTTATTTATTTGAGAGAGAGCAAGAGAGCACAAGTAGGGGGAGTAGCAGAGAGAGGGAGAAGCAGGCTCCCTGCTAAGCAGGAAGCCCAATGTAGGGCTCAGTCCCAGGACCCTGGAATCATGACTGCAGCCAAAGGAAGATGCTTAACTGACTGAACCACCCAAGCACCCTCACATCTGACTTTTGATTTCAGCTCAGATCATGATCTCATGGTTGTGAGATCAAGCCCCACATCAGGCTCCACACTGGGTATGGAACTTGCTTAAGATTCTCTCTCTCCCTCTCCCGGTGCCCCTCTCCCATCTAAAAAAAGAATGAAAGGACAAAAACACATGATCATCTTAGTTAACACAGAGAAACCATTTGACAAAATTCAACATCTTTCCATGACAAAAAACACCCAACAAACTAGGCATAGAAGGAATCTGAATCAACATTATGGAAGCCGTACGTGCAAATCCCACAGCGACACGCTCGCTGACGGCAGACTGAAAGCCTTTCTATAAAATCAGGGAGAAGGTAAGGACGCAAGCTTTCACCACTGCTGTTCAACATAGTACTGGATGTCCTAGCCAGAGCAATTTAGGCGAGAAAAGGATATTTCCTTTTCCAAATTCGAAAAGAAGTAAAATCATCTTTGGTCACGGATGATACGATCTTATATGTGGAAAGTCCTAAAGATTCCACAAAGAAACTGTTAGAACAAATAAGTCTGCAAAGTAGCAGGAAACAAAGTCAACACACAAAAATCAGTTGCACTTCCTACACAAACAACAAACAATCTGAAAAGGAAATTAAGAAAACAATTTGCAGGGGCGCCTGGGTGGCTCAGTGGGTTAAAGCCTCTGCCTTCAGCTCAGGTCATGATCCCAGGGTCTGGGGATCAAGCCCCCGCATCAGGCTTTCTGTTCAGCGGGGACCCTGCTTCCCCCTCTCTCTGCCTGCCTCTCTGCCTACTTGTGATTTCTCTTTGTCAAATAAATAAGCAAAATCTTAAAAAAAAAAAAAAAAAGGAGTAAAATACTTAGGAAAAAAATTAGCCAAGGAGGGAATAAATAGACTTGTATACTAAAAACAACAAAAATTACTGCAAGAAGTTAAAGAAGACAGATAAATGGAACATCCCATGTTCATGGATTGGAAGGGTTAGTATTATTAAGATTTTAGTACTAACCAAGACGCTATGCGCTGGAATGGAGAGGCTCTCTGTGTCCCGGTTTCAAGTGTGCAACATAGTATGGGTGACACAGTTGCCATGTTGTACGTTAGATCCCCAGAACATGTTAACCTTCTAACTGTAAGTTTGTAGACTTTGGCCAACAGCCTGCCATTATCCACCCACACGAGACTCACCCCCCCACACAGCCCCACCCACTCGCCCTGCTCTCTGGTCCTTGCAGCCTTGCATTGCCTTGTCCTGTTCCTGTGCTTGTACTCGAGGACACACTCCCGTGGTGCTTTGTACCACACCCACACTCTGTACCTTCTCTCTGGCCCAGGGGCTACCCTGTAGCTGCTGAAGCCCAGCACAGAGGAGGGGCTTCTCAGCACTCACCACTGTGCAACCTGCACCTGTGACAGGTGTCCCTGCCCTCCAGGAAGTCCAGCCGAGAGGGGAGGAAAGTCATCCTGTTCATTCTCTTCCTTCACCCTGGACTCTCGGGAGGGATGTAGCTGCTTCTCCCTCTACCCCTCTCCCCTGCTTGTGATCTCTCGCTCTCAAATAAATAAAGATTTGAAGTTTTTTTATTTATTCAAGAGAGCATGAGTAGGGGGAGGGGAAGAAGCAGAGGGAAAAGCAGACTCCCCACTGAGCAGGGAGACTCCATCCCAGACCCGATGCGAGACTCCATCCCAGGACCGTGAGATCATGACCTGAGCCGAAGGCAGACCCTTAACCAACTGAGCTGCCCAAGCACCCAATAAATAAAATCTTTTTAGGAAAAAAATAAAATAAAAACAAACACATTCCAACTATTTAAAAGCTCTGCAAACACCTAGAAGCAGAGAGAAACTAGTGGAGTATTCTTCCTAAAAACCTGCTACCCAGTGGGGTAGGAATTAAGAGTTTATGTTTCTCTTTCCCTGAGAACGCTGCCTCATGCCCATTGCCAGAGTGGAGGAGAAGAGCAGGGGCCACCACAACCCTTTCACCTTGAAGGAACCGCGAACCGAGATCAGAGCTGGAAGACCGTGAGGGCCTCTGGATGTGAGAACCACAGAGAGGATGAGCCCCCACATCCGAGTGTAAATTGCGCTCACCTCCCTGGCTGACCACGAGTCTGTGCACAAGCTGCGGACACCAGGGTAACAAGCAGAATGGAGAGGGATCTAGAAAGGCAGCTAGCTGAGATCTGTAAGTTCACTGCTTTTGAACTGCCTGCGTTCCCCAAATAAGTATCACTGGGTGGGGGTGGGGGGGCAGGTAGAAAGCTGAAGCTTTACTGCCTTGACGGACCAGTGGACATAACCTGGTGCTGGCGAAGAAGCTGTGAATATAGGAGGGAATCCTCAGAAACAAGGGAGCCACCAGGATAACGAGCTTCTAGGAACACACTATACTGAAATCCTTGACTGACTGCCGGACTGCGCAGGCACAGGGGACTTCCCCCAGGGAGCAGGGTAACAAAGCCGGAGCTAGAAGCAGAAGAGAATGAGCAGAGATATTGGCTACTTGTATAGGGACGTAGGCATATTACTCGCCCTCTTAAGCAGTAACAATGACAACATGATCAGCATAAGAGCATATCAGAATCCGGAGTCACTACAATGTATGACCCCAAATGTCCAATTTTCAACCGAAGATTCATAGACATAACAAAGAATCAGGAAGATATGATTCACAATCAGGAAAAACACAGTCGATAGAAATTGACTCCCAAGTGGACTTAGATGTTGGATTTAGCAGACAAAAATTTCAAAACATCTATTGTAGGTATCTATCAGTCATTAGGAGTGATTTTTAATGAGTGAACAGATAGGGAAACTCAGAAGAGTTTTTTAAAAATATTAAAAATGGAATTTCCAAGGGTGCCTAGGGGGCTCAGTCGGTTAAACATCTGCCTGCAGCTCAGGTCATGATCCCAGGGTCCTGGGATTGAGCCCCGCATCAGGCCCCCTGCTCAGCGCAGAGGGAGTCTGCGTCTCCCTCTACCTGCAGCTCCCCTTGCTTGTGCTCTCTCTCCCTGTGTCAAATAAATAAAATCTTTAAAAAATATATGTAAAACAAAAAAAGTGGAATTTTTAGAGCTGTACAGTATGAGAACTGAAAGGAAAATTTTGTGGGTCTTTTAAATGATCTGATTAGCAGATTAGAAATGACAGAAGAGGTCACCTGGGTGGTTCAGTCAGTTAAGCGTCTGCCTTTGGCTCAGGTCATGATCCCGGGGTCCTGGGATCGAGGCCCGCATGGGGCTCCCTGCTCAGCGGCGGGCCTGCTTCTCCCTCTACCCCCTGTTCATGCTGTCTCTTAGGTACGTGCTCTCTCTCTCTCTCTCAAATATATATTTTTTTAAATCAGAAAAGAAAAAAAGAAATTAAACAATCCAAAAAATGGAGAATAAAAGATTGAAAGAAAAGTGAACAGATCATCAGATATATGTGGCACCATATGAAGCAGCTAACTTGTGTCTGAGTCCGAAAGTGAGGACATGGAGAAGGGACAGGGAACGTATTTGAAGAAATAATAGAAAAACGGCCCCAATTCTGTGGAAAGCATTAAAATTATAGATTCAAGAGTCTGCATGAGCCTAAAGGTGGATGAGAACAATGGAATCTACCCCTTGGAATACCACAGTCCACCAGCTAAAAGCCAAAGAGTGAGACCATCTCGAAAGCCGCCGGAGAAGAAGGGTTGTATAGCCGGGGAACGGTTCTGGAATCAGCAGCCGGTTTCTCAGCAGAGGACTGGAATGTCGCGCTCAGAGCGCTCGGGTGAGAAACCGGCAGACAGCTCTACCTCCGCAACACCTTCACAAGGAAGACAAAAGAAGGAAATTTTCTAGAAACAAAGATTGAATTTGTTCCAAGCAGGTCTTCCCTGTAAGAAATGCTGAAGGAAGATGTTGAGGGTGGACGGAGCTCACGTCGAAGACGCTCAGGACGGTAGGAGCGGCCGCCCGTGGGACGGGGCGGGATGGATGGTTCCAGTTCCAGCCAGAAGACAGAAGCCGCTCGAATTCAGAGACGTTTTAGCAAAGAATTATAATTTGGGAAGAGATGGTTAACTCCCCAAAAGGACAAAGAAGAGAACTTTAGGGACTACAGCAATAGCAAAAGCAGGAAAGAGCTGCTCCGGCCGGTGCGCAGGGAGAGTAAGAGCCTAGAAGAGGGACGTCTGTCCCACGAGGCTGAGACTCGGAGCTCCAGGGGACGTGCACCCCAGCAGCGGCAGAAACAGGACAGAAGGAGCTGGCCGGGGCTGGTTCACGGGACGTGACCCACTGGTTGGCCAAGAAGCTCAGTGGCGAGAGCCCGGTGGGCCTCCCGCGGGCTGCTGACCACAGGCGGACAAACAGCCCGGGAACAGGAAGAGAGGCTGCGGGTTGGCCGTGGCCTTGCAGCAGCCCTCTGGTGCCCTCTGTTGGCAAAGCCCAGCATTGCTCTGCAGCCGAAGGACTGTCCACAGGGTCCGGCTCCCGGTTCAGAGCGCAGGGCAAGGAAGGGCCCATTTGGAGAGGAGAGGCCACGAGCTGATCTCACCGGCGAGCGATGTATCTACTTCTACTGTTAAAAACCCTCTTTAAAAGACATTACTGCGGGACGCCTGGGTGGTTCAGCTGGTTGAGCAGCTGCCTTCAGCTCGGGTCATGTTCCCCGCGTCCTGGGACCAAGTCCCACGTCGGGCTCCTTGCTTGGTGGGGAGCCTGCTTCTCCCTCTGCCTCTGCCTGCCTCTCTGTCTGCCTGTGCTCGCTCGCTCTTCCTCTCTCTCTGACAAATAAGTAAATAAAGTCTTAAAAAAAAGAAGACATTACTGCTTAAAGCAGAAGTAATAGTTTTCAATTTCTTTAAAGGCATTATTGAAAGCCAAAGTAGTAACACTGTACTTGCTGTGTTTACAACACATGTGCTACAGGCGAAGATACAGGGGCATGTCCTTCCAGCCCTGTTTTAGCTGAAGTCATCCAGAACGAATTCGGCCATGTGTTAAGATGCGTATTTGGATCTCTGGAGCCCCCTCTGCAAACACAATATATGCAAAGACATAGTGCTGGAAATCCAATAGGAAAATTATAAAACACTAAACAATACTGTAGTAACGTCAAAGGAGGCAGGAAAAGAGGAACAGCAAAGCCAACAGAGAGGAGACAGCAAAACGGTAGCTCTAAAGGTACCTGAGCTGTAATCACAAGTCATGCAGGTGGAAAAAACAGCCCAGAGCAAAGGCAAACATTGTCAGACTGGACAAAAAGCAAGGTCTGACTCCAAGCTGTGTCCTTGCATGCAAAGGTCAGATAGGTTGCAAGTAAAAGTTTGGAAAAAGCTCTCCCCGGCAAAGACTAAGCCTAGGGAAAGTTGGGGGTTACACTAATACCAGGGTCCACAGAGCCCCTCCCTGCACTGACTTTAAGGGGAAGCATATTATGAGAGACAAAGAGGGGCGTTCATCATGCTGAAAGGGCCAGCTGAGCAGGAAGACCCAGCAGTTGTAGACAGGTATGCACCTCCTAACAGGGCCTCACAACTCAGGAGGAAGATCTGACACAATAAGGGAGGAGACAAGTCTGAAACTGTGCCTGGGGATTTCAGCTCTCACAGTACTGAGCAGACAGCACGGTGAGCCTCTGACCCCGGGGAGTGGGAAGCCCGCAGAATTCTGGAGCCACAGGAACCAGGCTGAGGCCCTGCTGCCAGGAACTGGCCCCAGATCGCAACATCGAAGCACTTCCACGAGGACCCCGAAGGCGGCACACCCCTGGCACGGAGGCCAGACACCGGACCTTCCCCAGCACGCTCGCCCAGTCTCCGGCTCTGCCCCTCGCCTGCTCCGTTTCCCGAGCTCTCCCGAGTCTGCACGGGCCTCGCACCAGCCACCCCGTGGACTGTCATCTTCCCACAGTGGCTGTTTTTCCATTTGCTGATGAGACGGATTTGGAGAATTTAAGGGCTCGCCCCCAATTCCGCAGCAAGGAAGGGATGCAGGCCAGATTTCAGCCTTGTGATCCAGAGGCCTCCCTCCCCACTACCGAGCATGTCAGGACGGGCCTGTCTCTGGACCTCTGAGCCCATCTCTGGAACCGTCAGAAGGAGTCCCCAGCCGGCCGGCGGGCTGCAGCCTGGATGCGGCAGAGCCCGCTGGCTCTCCGAGGCTGGTCAGGGTCGGAGGGGGAAGCCCCTGGGGGAAGGAAGGGCAGTAGCCGGGGCACCTGGGCCACCTTCCAGCCATCACGGGAAGAGCCCAGCCGGGACGCCAGGTGGGCAGGATGAGGTGCTGCTGCCCTTTGCCTCACACGCCCGCATCCAGGTCGGCGAAGCTGCTGGCTCTGGAAGAACCACACCCCCCCCCACCGGTGCTTGGGCGACAGTGACCCGCCCAGGAATCCTGCAGTTTGTAGCACGAGATGCCCGTCCCCACCCCATTCTTCGGGCTGTCTTTTGAGGGGCTCCTGGGGGAAGTGGAGGGCACACAGGTAACACGGGCCCCTCAGGAGCCGCCTGGGGGTGGTGAGCCCAAGGAGACCTGGGCTCCAGGAACTACTGGAAGCAACTTGTGGGGGTATCAAGGGCCTGTGTGCATGTGGGGGTGTGGAAGGGGAGCCCAGTGACTTCAGGGTCCTTAAAGCAGAAGTAATAGTTTTAAATTTACTGTTCCCAGGACTTCCTGACAGGTTTGGGATAGAGTTTGGGGATCCCCGAGCCCTCCAGCTTTACCCAGGTGAAGCCCAGAGGCACATCCCAGTCCTGGGCTTCAGTCCACTCCCAGGGAACATCAGCTGGGGGTGACAGTCCCTGGACGCTGAGGAGAAGCCCCACTGGTGAGACTCAGGCTGCCCCCGAACCCCGAGCTCTGGGGTCCCCCTTCCAGTGACCGCTGTGCTCAGCATGCCCCCAGAGTCCTTCTGTCTGCATTTGCAGTCTGCGTCCGGGGCGTGCGGAGAATGACTCATGCTGGGGTCTGGGTCCCCCAGGTGAGGCTTCTGTGGAAGCCGGGGGCGGGACACAGGGGACCACTTCAGAGGCTCACCTCCCTCCCAGACATCTGGGAAGCAGGTGAACTCGGGAAGCCAGTGGGCATGAGATGCCCCCACCCCTATGGAGGGAGGATGTCCTGAGGCTGGAGAGGGGCCGGGTGTGGCTCCTCAGAACATTCTGAGGGGGCAGAAACCCTGGAGGCCGCCCAGGGCCTGTCCATACCTTCCTACCTGTGTCCTTGGGCCACTGGGACAGCCAGGGTCAACTCTGCGGGGGGGAGAGAGGGAGAGAGGGAGAGAGCAGGGTCCCATGAGGCTGGCCCGACCCCTGCAGGGTGAGGCTCTCCGCTGCAACCAGCACAGCCCGTTTGCGCTTCGTGTGCACTTCGTGAGCCATCAGGGGACGGTAACAGCGATCCGGAGCCCGGGGTCCCCGAACAGAAGGGGTGCCTGCCTGTTTCGTAGCCCTCTGCCCCAAACAGACACTACGACAGCAACAAAGGCCCCTGCTTCCCCAGGGTCTGCTCCGTGGCAGGGCAGGCGAGCTGGGGAAGGGCTGCTGGCTTGGCCCACGCCGCCCGGCCTGGGCGGAGAGAGGCCCGTGGGGCTGTGGGGGCCACGGTCTCGGGGGCCCAGCCCTGCCCCCCATCAGGATGCCCTGCGAGGGGAGCCCGCATGCGACGGTGGGCAGGCAGGTGCTGGCTCTGCACCCCCACACACCCGGGTCTCCTGTCCAGCCAGGCCCTGGAGCAGAGGGAGTGCCGGGGCCGTGCTCCCACCACAGGCAGCTTTGTGGGTGCGGGTGCGGCTGCAGGGAGCTGCTCCTCCGCCGGGCCTGGGGTGTGTGATGTGCACCGGGGCTACGCCCTGGAGGAGGAAGGCGGCCTCGAGGACGGAGCTGGGCTGTGATCACTGTCTCCAGACCCCAAGTGAGCCTTGCGAGTCCTCCTCTCAGGTCTCCGAGGGGCTCTCCTGCCCCCAAGTCTGCACCTGTGGGGCTGCGTGCGACTCCGGTTCAGGCCCCCCCGTGCCCGATCCCCGGGTGCCGGTGGCCGCGGTGCTCTGCCCCCAGGCCCAGGGACCGGCTGCCGGCACATAAATGACAACAGAAGCCCAGCACTAAACCCCCATGGCCTTCAGGCCACGCTGGGAACAGTCACGAGGTGGGATATTTTGAAAACATGAGGTCGATGGCAAAGAGTGTCGCTCGGCCCTCCACCCAGACCTCTGGCGCCCTGGCAGCCGTACTGTGGTGACCGAACCTTTTCAGCCTGCGGAGCACGTCGCTTCCCGGAAGGTTTGGACTGAAAAGCCATCAGGCAGCAGCCTATTCTTATCAGCTGTGCAGGGGCCCTCGGCCTGCTGGGGGGCTGGAAGCAGGGACCCGGTAGCTGCTCCCTCTGGGCCTCGGGACTGAAATGCGTATACCCAGACTCACCCCTTCGTGTGGTGCAGCTCACATCCTCCGCCTCCGATCTTCTGGAAATATCGACTGCCACGTATGGGTCCTCCATTGACCCCAAGCTGGGCACCGGTCCCAGCTGCCCATGCTCTGGGGGCCCCCATGCCTGTCACCCTGGGAGGTCAGACTCACAGTGCCTGGAGTGCAGGCGAGGAGGATGTTCCCCGAGAGTTAACAGGGTTACAGAGCTGATGTGCAGCCCAGGAGCCCCTGCTCTGGTTCTCAAGTCCAGGGTACTGCTTTCGGGCTTCAGGAACTGTGGTTGGCCCTCAAAATGGTGGGGCCTGTCTCTTCATCGTCCTGGGCCTGCTTCCCAGCCCTGAGCAGGGTAGGGGTCCCCCAGGGTGGTCAGATCCGACCTGTCCTCATTCCCCTGCAGCTCAGCCCAAGGATCCAGGGTCCCACAGCCTGGCTCATCCCCCAGCGGGGTCGAGGCTCCCCATGCCTGCAGGCTGGGGTCTGGTTGCCTATTCCTGTCCCACCACCTGCCGGGTGACCAGGCGGAGGGGGTACAGGGGGCAAGGCCCCAGCTATTTTTAGTGCCTTCGGCTCCAAAGCTGCTGTAAACACCATGTCCCAGCCTCTCTCCGTCTAGAGACATCCCCTCCCCGTTGCATGGCCAGGACTGTGCCTGTCACATGTCCCTGTGAGACCTGGAGGAGATTCTGTGACATTTCCTGTAGACGGTCCTCCTGCCGCAGAAATCCACGCTGTGTCCCCAGCTCCCTGACTAAATGAGATCGCCCCAGAGCTGGGTGTCTGGACCAGGCCACACTCAGGGGTGGCAGTGCAACACGGCCCAACCCCAGGCCCTGTGCATAAGCCATGTACATCCCCAAGCTGCCACCCCTGCCACCAACAGCTGCTCCACGCAGTGCCCAGTGGCGAGCCCGGGGACAGCGCTTGATGGCACCTATTTTGCATGTGTACCTTATTGCACTAGCATTTCAGGATTTAGCTAAACAGCCCAGGCAACATCCTGCAGCGCGCGTCCCAGGGGCTGGGGGCGGGGGGCACTCTGGTGTGTGGCTGGCTGTCAGCTCCTCTCCTTAAAGCCTCAGTGGCGCCTGCGTGGGGAGGCACCCCCGCATCGTGCTCTGGCTTCCTGCGTGGTCAGGGCTGGCCGGGGCTGATCTCTGTGCCATGCTCACCGCCCACCCATCGAAGTCTTTCTGGCTAATCATTCTGTTTTCCCAGAGCAGGTGGGGGCAGGGCCTCTCGCTATCCATTATCTGGCAACGGCAAGACACAGAGCATCCAGGCAGAACATTCCGGGTTTTGCTTGAATTAGCCAGGAAGCAGCAGGGAATGTTTGAGATATGTGAATATTTGTGGCTGTGCAAACCCAGAATCAACAAACAATCACCAGCAAATCAACAAAAATTATACCAACAATCAACAAGTAATAATACACCGGGAATCCGTCGGTAACAGGAGCAGGCCTGAGCGTTCTGGTGCCTCCCGGCTCCTTCACGGCTCTCCCTCAGCCTGCTGGGCACCACCACGAGCCCAGCCCGGGCCCCTCAAACCTCCTGCCCTATTCCTGGTGCTCTTTCCAGGGGAGGAAGTCAGAGCTCGGACCGGTCACAGGGCCCACACAAGGGCCTGGAAAAGAGAGGGACAGCGAGGACCTGGGCACTGGCAGCTCAACTGGGCAAAGGTCCAGAGAAGCAGGAAGGAGACCCAGACAGGGCTGAGCCGGTCACTGCTGCAGACTCTCCGGGCTCCGCCGTGAGGACTCCGAGGAATCATCTAGCATGCACCTCAGGGCAGCTGAGCAGAAGGCAGGAGGCTGAGTATTTACCCAGAGACTCTGAGCCAGCTGGCTGAGGATTGCTCCGGCCCCGTCTGCAGGCGGCTGGCCTGGTGGCTTTCCCGGCGCCAGAGAGGCCATGGCCCCAGAGGCTGGGATGACTCTTTCAGCTGGCACGGCCTGACACAGGACTTCTGCCCATCCGGTACCGCCCCCATGGCTATGCAGAAATCGGGCCAGGGACACCCCCACAGCCTGGCCCAGGTGACTTCTTCAGACCACATGACCTTGGAAGAGGTGACACAATGTCAGGGTCTGTTTCTACAAAACGCCCCAGAGGGTTCGAGGTCAACACAAGCCTCTGCTTTTCAACCACAGCAGTGTACCCCAGGACCTCCCAGAAGGGCCCTGTAGGGAGCCTCCTGCCTAGAGCTCAGTGACCCTGACACCGGGTCTCCTGTGGTCAGGAATGAAGATGTGGTCACAAAGTAAGGCGCCCCGACTTGGGCAAAGCCGGATGGATGGATGGATGGATGGGAACAGACATCCTAGGGCAGGTCCATCAGGGCCCAGATCGGGGAGAAGAATCCAGGGTTTAGGGGGTCAGGGCTCAAAGCGGGTTCTTGAGAGCAGTCACTGGGGTCACAGGTCAGAGGTCGAGAATGCAGTCACGTCCACCTGCGTTTCATGCTGTGTGTGCTTGCTGAGCTGTGGGCCTGTCTTACAACTGGCCCGCGGTGGCGGAACGCGGGGGCGGGAGCTGCAGGTGCTGGGGTCGGCGCAGCTGCACTTCGCGCCCACCTGCACTGCTCTGGAGTTGTGAGCCCTGCGAGTTACTTCCCTCCTCTGGGCTTCACAGAGGATGGACGCTCCTCACCGGGGCAGTGGTCAGTGAGACAATGGGGGGTCCACCCAGGGCACAGGGGAGAGGAAGCAGCAGGGTGCGGGGGCTTCTATCACTGTCATAACTGCCACTAGAAGCAGTAGCAGCGTGGCTGGACACACGGCCCTTTCTTCTCAAGATGCTGTGTGTGGCTTCTCTCCCGACCTGTGTTCGGGGCCACAGCTGATCAGCTCCTGTGTCCCCTCCTGGCCTCTAGCCACCCTCCCCGCTTCCTTCTCCGTCATGGTTTGAATCCTGGGAAGGGCCAGCTAAGCACAACCAAGTGCCAGGCCCTCCTTGCGGAGGCTGGGGACAGGTCTGGAGAGGAACATCTGACCTTGTATAATGCACGACTTGTGCAACTTCACAGGGCTGCCCGCGAACAGCTCTTCCTTGGAGCTAGCTAACGTCGCTGCTCTTTTAACTGCGCTTGGAACCACGTCAGGCCCTGATGGGGTTTCTTCGGGTACCTCTAGATTCCTGTCCCCGTCCTTTAGGCGCCCCCCTCCCCCCGCCCCACCTGCTTTCTCCCGGATTTCCTCCATGAGGCTGTGGGCATTTGCTGTGGGCAGTGGGGCGAGGCTCTCCCGCCTGCTGGTGCCACTGAGTCGTGTGTGCTGAGCGCCAGCGTGGCCCCACCTGCTCAAGGCCTGTCCGCAGGAGGACCAGGAGGACCGGGGCGGGAATGTCTGAATGAGTAACCACGGTCTCCTCGAAAATCGCCTCTCCGCCATTTCCACACCTGCTCCTGCCTGGCCCATCTCCCAACCCTCCGTGGTGGCACGGTCATCCACCCTGCCACCCAGTCTCAGTCCTGAGCCTCACCTGGTGGGCCACCCCTCTGCCTGGTGCCCAGGCCACCAGAGCTGTTTCTGCCGCCTCTAGCCGTGTCCCATAGCCAAGCCTCCTGCTTGGTGTCTCACACGGCTCGCCCAGCTCGGGCCCTCGGCTCCTGGCCTGGGAGCCTGCCTCCCCACTCCACTCCTGCTCACGAGACTGTCCTCCACATGGGCCAGCAGGGGGTCCATCCAAAACGCACATCTGACCAGGTACCCCTCTTCCATGGCTCCCCTGGGCCCTAAGGAAGTGTCCCCTTCCGCGGCTTCCCAGGCCTTCAGCACCCCGGCCCCTGCCAGCCGGGGGCAGGTCCCTTCCTGGGCGGTGTGTGAACGAGGCCCTCGGGAAGAACGTTCAGGACTCAAGAGAACCAGGAGGGTGCATGGGTGGGGCGGGGGGACAAGCACCTGGGCCCCAGACATGCAGAGAATGAACGTCCGATCAGTACAGCTGGCTCGGCTGTCTTGCCTTCCCTCTGCTGTCTGTCACCATCACAACGGCCTCAGTCCAAGGCCTCCACTCCTGTCATGAGGGACCCATGGCCCAGAGAGGCTGGTGGGAGAACCGACAGATGCCGGCCAAGTCCCGGGAGGTGATGAGCTCACCGTCCAGCAAGGCTGATTTTCATCTCCTAAGTATAGACAAAATTGCATTCTTGGAATATACATAAATCCTTATTTTGGGGTTGGCCGATTTGTGCCGACATCTGATGTTGACATGGGTTTTTTTTTTGTTTTGTTTTTTTGCCTGTCTGTGTAGCTTCGGGATGGCGGTAGATCGGGAAGGCCGGTCACTTGGCCAATGTCAACATGAACAACGCTGGCCTGAGAGAAGGAGAGGGTGGGCTTGGAAAGTCCAGGATCTGGGAGTCGACGCCTCCAGCCAGAGCTCACGGAAAAGAGCGGGTAGCCCTGAGGAGTCACTGGAGGACACCCGCCTTTTCATGTACTTTGTAGGTGGGATTTAGTTTTAATTATTTAAGAGAATACTTCATGAGATATTTTCAAAAAGAAATGAGATCTTAATAATCTCCGCTCTCATTACAGCCCTCAGCTATTAAATCTTCATAAATTTCTGCTGGAAGCTCAAGAGGAGGCTGGTGTGCAGGACTATGGACTCGGCACAAGCAAGTGGAAAGCGGCGGGCTCCAACAAGGCTGAGGCTTCATTTCCCCATCTGGGCCTTAAGTGCAAGGGTGAGGGCTGCTCCCCAGGGTGAAACTATGGGAGGGAGCAACTCTGACAACCACTGAGAGCGGGGAAACTGAGGCAGGGCTGGAACCAGCTGCTGGAATCCATGAAGCCAGTGATTTCCAAGGAGCCCTGCAAACAGCCTTGCACGGAGCTGGCTTACTCTCACTCTTGCTAAAGTTAACCTCACTCTAAACCTGGGGAGTTTTAGAACCTCAGGGGCGAGGCGGGGTGAGTTTACTACCCCAAGCTAAACCACGCGTGTCCACCGCTTTCACTCCCCTGATTCTCACCTCCCTCCTCCGGGGCGCTCTGGCTCGCAGGTCATGGGCCCTGACCCAGCAGGCCTTCGACCACGGTGCTGCTGCCTGCTAAGAAATGCCCGAGGAGGGCCCACAGGTGGACCCCTTTTCTCTCCAGATCCCCTGTCCTCACCTCAGAGGCTCCCATTCCCGACCTCCACCACCGCCCCAGCTCCCTTGGCTCTCCCCAAGACGTGCCACGGGAGCCTCACCTGCGCACGTCCGAGCTCATCACAGCCAGACCCACTGTCCTCACGCCTCCTGCCCAGTGCCCAAGTGAAGCCTCAGGCTTCCCTGCAGCTTCTCTCTCCTCTAATATGCAGCTGGTCATCAGACCTGATGGTCATCAACTCCCGACCAGAGCCTCAGCGCACCTCAGATCCACGCCAGCCTCCCCGATGCCGGATGGAAGCTGGGCCTCTGCTTGCACCTGGGCATCACTGCCCTTGGACCCATGACCGCCTGGGTCCACACTCCACGTGGCGTTCCTTTCCTGAGCGTGTCCGAGCGTCCTGTCACCCCTCCGTCACCCACGTCTGCCTGGAGTCCAAAGACAGGATTCAGACCTCCCGACCTCCCGGCTGCCCCCCCTGTGGCCGAGGGCACGACATCCCGGGGTAGCCCTGCCTCCGCCCATCTCGGGTTCATGCCCAAAGACAGCGGCTCCCCTGAGCCGGGAAGCCCGGCTGGTCTCGGGAGGCAGGTCAACGCCGGCGTCCTTGCAGACTTTCGGAGCGCCGTGGGAGGAGTGAAGGGACGAATGCATGAATTCTCCCGAAGGGGGACAAGTGGCCCCCGCTCTGGTACCTGCCAGCGTCAGGGTGCGGTCACCGCGCGGGGGGGAGGAGGCACGTGGACACCATCCGGGCCTCGCCACTGACAAGGGGAAACGGAGGCAGCGGTGGGCACTGCGGCGCACAGCCCTCCTGCGCGCTCAGGGAGAAGGACGTGGCGGGCGTCCGGCCCCGGGAGTCCGCGTGAGAAGAGCCCGAGCGCCCCGACGTCGCGTCCCGCTCGCCGTCAAGGGTAGAGCACACGAGAGGCTGACCCAAGCTCCCGCGCCAGCTCCCGCTCCCGCTTCCCGGCGGCCACCCCGGAGCCCAGCGCGCGTGCGGCTCCCGGACGCCACGGACCGAGGCCGGAGGCTGCGGCGGAGAGGCCGCGAGCTCGGCCTGGAAGCCGCCGTGTGGAAGCCGCCTGCGCCGTCCTCGGGCACCCCGCACCCGCGACCGCCCTCCCGCGCAGCCCGGGCTCCCCCTCCCCCCAGGAGCGCGCGCACGCGGCCTGTCCCAGGGCCCTCGGCTCCCCACCGGGGGCCGCTCTCCCACCCCTCTGCCCTGCCACGCGCTCGGCGTCCCCACACTGCGGCGAGGTGACTGCGCAGGCGCTGGCGGCCACCCGCAGAACCGGCCGTCAGCGTGCCCCCGGCGCCTCAAGCGAGGGCTTGCCCAGCATGCCTCGGTAGCCAGCTGCGCACATCTGATTGGCTCGGACTGGGGCACATGGCCTTGCGAAGCCAATCATTGGCTAGAAGGGCCATCGACTCAGCCAATCAGAGTTTGTCCCCAAGTCACATGGTGGAGCCTGGCCGGCCTCTTCCGCGCGAAGGCTCAGACGCGGGAGCACCACGCGTGTACTGGCTCCGGTTTGGGGACCCAGGGAGCGGCTCCTGGGGTCCTGGCGGCAGTTCCGCGGCGGCCGCCGGGCCGGAGTCGGGGAACCCGGAAGACAGGGCCGAGGGAGGTCCCCCAGAGGCTCACAGCTCGCAAGTGGGGGAGCTGAGATTCGAACCCGGAGCTTCGCTGGCCCCACGCCTGCCCAGGAGTCATTGGCACCGTACGCGGTAGCGCTTGTGTGAAGTGTGCCGGGCGCTGGTTGTTGGTACGTTCACGAGGTGGTGCCGCCGTCGCCGCAGTCCGTTTCAGAACCAGTTCGTTGCCCCAAAAAGAAACCGCTGGTCCGGCAGTGGTCACCTTCCCCCCGTGTCTCTCCCTCCAGCCCGAGGTCACCACTAACCTGGCTTCTGGCTCTGGCTTTGCCTGTTTGGGACATTTGACCTAACAGGTTCCCACCGAGTGTGGCCTTTGTGTCTGGCTTCTTCCAGGGATCGTGGCCGTTCCAGGGTCCACCGTGCTGCGTCTGTTAGGACATGATAGGAGGCTTCCCGCTGGGTGCGGTCACTCCTCGGCCGAGGGGCGGGGCTGTTCCCCCCTTGGGGCCTCAGGACTCGGGCTGCTGCGAACATTCCTAGCAGGTTTTAGGGACAGATGTCTCCGTTCCTCTAGAGTAGGTACCTGGGAATGAAGTTGTGGGGAGAAGGCTTTCCTAGGAGGTGAAAGCACAGACACGTTTAAGGGGTAAGTGGGTCGGGTTAGTGTTCTGAGCGCCGCAGAGGGACTTAGGAGGCTGGGGTCCCGGCTCTTCTGTCTGGCGACTGCAGGGCCTTGGCCAGAGGTCTTCTCTGGTGCATCTCCGGGTCTCGGGTGCGGGAGTAGCGGAGCCCAGCCCGGAGAGGGCACCTGCATACCCACTTCCTTCCTGGGGAAGGAGCCATGGCTTCCTGTACTGGCAAGGGGTGGTGGTGTCCCTCCACAGAGGACAGAGAGGCCACGGACGTGGGCATCTGCCCTGGCCTTGGCTCTCTGACCAGCCCCTTTGATCCTCAGAGACAGAGAGGCCCAGCCCTGCTGCTGGAACCAGCCCCTATTTGTCATTTGCGCTGTAACGTCTGCCCGGCTTTACTCCACCGTATCCACTTGGACTTGAAAGTGAATCTTAGTTAATTCGGATAAAATAGCCATGTAAAGCTCAGCCAGAAATTTAATTGTATTTACTAAACAGCTAATAAATATTTACTACAAATCTCATTGCTCCATAAAATTGAAGACAGTACCTTCTTCTTGGCTTGGTTTCTTGGCTTCGAGGCAGGGCTGAGGGAGAGAGGGAGGCAGCGGGGAAGGGGAGAGGGAGGGTCCAGCCTGTTTCCCTGTGACCATGTAAA
Source organism: Neogale vison (assembly GCF_020171115.1). Taxonomy (NCBI): domain Eukaryota; kingdom Metazoa; phylum Chordata; class Mammalia; order Carnivora; family Mustelidae; genus Neogale; species Neogale vison. The sequence goes on along the minus strand of NC_058103.1, from coordinate 3,297,924 downwards.
CGTGGTCCCTGGATTGTGTTTTTTGTAATGAGACTGGATCACTCACCAGTTGCTTTGTTTTCGGCTCGATCATTTTACTCAGAAAGTGAGCTCTTACCACGGTTCATTTCCGTTGCGATTCCAAACCCGATCTCTGTGATTATGTGTGGGAAGCTTACAGAATTTTCCACTGAGATGATTTTTGAATTAACTGAAAATTTAACAGTTTCATAATTTCTGAATTGTAGATTTTCACCTCCCCTTTTGGTCTCCTAAGTCCATCGCTGTGTCTTTTTAAATCTGAAATTTGCCATAGGCTGAGTCCTCGAAGAAAGATATATGCCCTTGACATTTAAAAAAAAATTAATGGAAAAGCACTAAATCCCTTCAAATGCTACACTGAAATGTAGTTACAGCTCTTTCTTCATGCCCGGTGAGAATTTAATCATAGCAAAATCTTAACGTTTAATATTGAAATCTTTATCCAAGAGACCCAAAAAGTGTTTTGCAAGGAGCAGCTTGGTATTTCCTAAACCTGCTGACACAGTTCCCTGACTCTAATGTGATAACTGGAAAGATGACTCTGTGACCCTGACTTTTGCCCAAACCCAAAGTTTGGGGTCCCAGAGTCAGAGCCCTAAGGGCAAAAATCATGGACTGAGGCAAGGGGCACTGCTCTGGGAAGTCCTCAAGGGCTGGTTCTCATTTGCCTCCAGGAACCTCAGGAGGCCCAGAGCTTCTGATTGGGTCAAAGATCTCATTTATGGGGTGAGGGCCTCTGGCTATTTACTCTTGGTTGATGGCCCTGCAGGTCAGTGTGAGCGGCATACCAGAGGGTCAGGGCCAAGGCCAGACCCAGGAGGAAGTCCCCCTTCTTCTCCATCCATACAAGTACAGAGGGTTAGCAGGCCTTTGGGACTGTTAGCTTTCCGTAGCGGGAACTATCAGTGCTTGTATTAGGTAGACTTGCTGTATAACAAACAACCCTGAAACTGAGTGACTTAAAATAATCATCGTTTGTTGGTCTTTGATTCTGTGAGTTGGCAGTTTGGGCTGGGCTCAGCCCCGTGGGTCTCGCTGGGGCTCGCTTCCGCGGCTGTTCTGGGGCTGATGTTTTTGGGTGGTCAGGTAAACATTGCGGGCAGATGCCGGCTATGGACCGGGTGCCTCGGCTGTCTTCCACGCGGCCCCTTTGGAAGTTGGCTTGAGCTCGTTTCCATGGTCTCAGTGCTGTACGAGAGCATAAACTCCAAAGAAAAGCAGTTTTCAAGCCTTTGCATGGGTCGTGTTTGCTGATGTCCCTTCGGCCAAGGCCAGGGCTGTAGCCAAGCCGAGGCTTAAGGAGTGAGGAACAGACGCCTCCTGATGGAGGGCGTAACAGGGCCACACGAACAAATGCAGCTTGCACTCTTTGTCTCTGCCGGGGGTCCTCACAGCCGACGGCTGACGGCTGACGTGTTCAAAGCTCCAGAGAGGCCGCCCACTTTCTTCAGGGCAGGGCCAGCTGTGCCGTGGCTTGTGGTCCTGAGCCACTGAGCTCCAGAGAGGGCTTGGCTTTATTGGGCACTGCTGCCCCCTGCTTGGCCCTTTCCCCTCCCTGCCCCACTGCCTCCCCCTCTCCCTGACAGGCTGTCAAGAGCGGGCCCTCGGCAGACTGCCTGTCCCCAAACCCCTCACGGGCCTTTGTCCGGGAACTCAGCTGTGGAGATCGTGTTCTCTCAGGACGGTGCAGTGATATTTTCTATTCCACTCGTGTCTCTGGAGGGTCCCCTGGACACTCCCTGCTTGTAACCAAGAGGGCTGGTGGGCTGGTGAAAGCAACACTGCGGGACTTCCCGTGGAAGGTCATACAGCTCCTACCTTGTCGACGGGAAGCTCTAGAAGCCTCGAGCCTGACGGACTGCCTGAGGCTGCCGTGTGGTGAGAAAGCTCAAACAGCTCCGCAGCCCCACACCGAGCAGACACCGAGCAGACGTCTCGCGCGCTGATGGCCCCCGCTGGAGAGACCCTCCCCAGCCACAGCTTTCCCGAATTCCTGACCCCAGAAGCCTTGAGAGATACTAAATGCTTGTTGTTGTCTAAGCCACTAAGTGTCGGTCTCATTGGTGGGGCAGTAATTGGGACCGTGCACGGATCTTAGACAATGTCCATCTTCCCGTTACCATGGAGAATGGAAGAAGGAGCTTCCTGAGGACTCGAAACCCTCTGCAAACCGCTGGCCTCTGTTCTGTGTGCACGTGTTAAATGTGTGTGTGTGTGTGTGTGCGCACACACAAACCCACACCTGCCTCCTTAGTCCCATCTCTCTTTCCACTCCCAGAGCCTCTCCAAGTGCCTGGCTCACAGCGGTATCATGTTAGCGGAAGTTCTGATACACTGGGACCCTCGTGTTTGCAGCCAGACAGATCTTCCTTGTTCTCCAGCAAGCCATCCTGCCCCTCTAACCTCCCTCCCAGTAGAGAGTCCAGGAGAGAAGCTTCCAGAACAGTGAGTCTCTTTGTGGTTGCCTAGTCGGAGGGCCAGTGGCAGGCCGGTTAAAGGTCTTTCTTCTTTGCTGGGAACTCTGGAAGTGTGCGCCTTTTCAAAGGAACCAAACTCTGTCTGGGCTTCCTCTCAGACTTCGCTCTGCATCTCCAGCCTTTTGGAACAAGTCCCCAGTCTCAGGAATGCGGTTCTGCAAGAAGAGCTGGCGTTTTCGAGGACCGGAGAGCGGGAGAAGGCCAGGAAGGAGGGGATTCCTGGAGGCAGAGCTCTGGGATTTAAGACACAGTTTAGAGGTGTTGGCGTTGATCTCCAGCTCATGAAGGTTGCCCACTTACCAGACTTTGCTTAGCAGCTGGGGCGCTAGAGGACGAGCAGAGGGAGTGCGACACGCTCCCTCCCCAGGAGGCTGAGGGTGGTAGGCAGGGGAGTGATGGGGGGATGGGGAGTGGCAGGCATGGGGGGGGACACATGAGTGGGTACAGGGGCACGTAAGGGAACTGGGGAGGGCACGGTGGGAAGAGAGTCGTGGCAGGGGAAGGCAGAGAGGATGGTGACAGGAACGGTGGGAGGGAACGGTGGGTGGCAAGGAACGGCTTGGGGGGAATGACAGCATTTGTTAAAGGATCCTGACTTTGACGCACAGAACTGGATGATGCAATGGGATTTTGCCTGATGATAAAAGGTATTAGGAGCTGTATGTTAGGCTATCTCAGCGCTCTTTCTGCGTTGTTAGTTCACTATTGCATTCTTAGGTCTTTCCGTATATTGCCTAGGAATGCGATAATCATTGCACTATTAGGTCTTTCGACAACCCAGTGGTAGCTGGGCCCTTGTCCAGGGCCAAAAGTCCTGAAGAGCGATTTTAGCAAGTTCATATTTACCCCTCCTTGCGGTCAGCCATCCAGGGGAGCCCTGAAGCTTGGGCAGAGGGGAGTGAAGAGGAGGACGTGGGGAAGAGGGGGGAAGATGCGGTCTCTGCCTACCCACCACCACCCTGGGCAGAGCGGCTTTTTGGGATTTACAAGCAGAACAGACTCAGAGTGGGTCCCATACCTCCCATGTCCAGTGGGCACTGTGAGTGTGGGAATGAATGAATGTTTCAAAGATACATAGGTGGGTTTTATTTTTGGCCAATCCTGGGCGCAAAATCAACCTTATTTATCCCTAAAAATGATGGGAAAAAATGGAATCAAAGTTCTAGACAAGCTGGGGGACTTCTCCTGATCCTTTCCTTTTTCTTTCTTTTTTTCTTTTTTAGATTTTATTTATTTGACAGAGAGAGACAGCAAGAGAGGGAACACAAGCAGTGGGAGAGGGAGAAGCAGGCTTCCCGCCGAGCAGAGATCCTAATGTGGGGCTCGATCCCAGGACGCTATGGTCATGACCTGAGACTTAACCACTGACCCACCCTGGTGCCCTCCTTGATCCTTTTCTAACATTTTTTTTTTTTCTTTTCAGAATCAAGAGACCTCACATCCACCTAAATCAAAGCATGGAAGGAACATCCAAGTCCTACTTTTTTTTTTTTTTTTTTAAGATTTTACTTATTTATTTGACAGACTGAGACCACAAGTAGGCAGAGAGGCAGGCAGAGACAAAGGAAGGGAAGCAGACTTCCTGCGGAGCAGAGAGCCTGATGAGGGACTCAATCCCAGGACCCTGGGATCCTGACCTGAGCTGAAGGCAGAGGCTTAACCCGCTGAGCCACCCAGGTGCCCACCCCCTACTTTTTTAAAAAATTAATTTCATTTATTCATTTGAGAGACAGCACATGCAGGGAGAGGGGCAGAGGGCAGGGGATAAGCAGACTCCCCACGGAGCAGGGAACCCGACACGGGGCTCTATCCTAGGACCCTGGGAGCATGACCTGAACCAAAGGCCAACTCCCAATGGACGGAGCCACCCAGGTGCCCCCCAAGTCCCCCTTCTTGACCTCCCAGGCAGCTTCAGACAGGCCTGTGTTTATTCAAATTGTTTCCTTGCAGAGGACCAAGTCCACGGGGTCCCAGGCCAGTGGTGTTCTTTCCAGGGATGGCCTGGAAGCGGCTGCTCAGTAGAGCCTCGTGCCGGGCCCAGCCGCTCAGTTTCCGCATTCGGACTCGCAGAATGAAGCAGCCCATCAGAGGAGCAAAACCCCCAAACTGAAGTTGGAGTGTCCGACCTTGGTTCCTTCACCATCTGTGGGGGAATTTTCTAGCCTGCCTCATACTCAAAAAGAAACAGCAAGGGAGGAAAGGCCATTTCCTGTGACAGCCATCAGGGGTAGCCAGCCCAGGCTGCATCCTGAGTGCCTGAGTGCCTGAGTGCCCACCCCACAAGGCCTCCCCCTGCCCCCCGGCTGGGGCCTCGTGGGCAGCATCACAGGACAGCGTCAGGGACCCCTGCCCCAGTGACTCTTAAATCCCCCGCAAGAGGGGAAGTATGCCGCTGGAGAGGCGCAGAGCCTGCTCAGGACCCGTGGGCTGGGGGCCGCAGTGTCCACAGAGACCCCTGGTGGATGCGCACTCCAGTCCTTGGTCCCTCCAATTGTGTCCTCGAGGCCTGTTGGCCAGCTCCGGGCCCCCTGGCTGTAGGAAGTACAATACAGCTGGTGTTTAGCGAACTCTTGTTAGGCTGATGAAGCAGAGCTATTTAGGTGCCTTGCTAATTACAGAGCAGTCATCAGTGACTTAAGCCCTATGACCGTCATTTCAGGTTTCAGCACGTAGCAAGGTTAGCTCTTCCTGTGAAATGAGCTTATTTGGGTCCATGTTAAAAAATAGTAGAGGGAAATTCAAATGTGGTCGTTCTGAAATCTCATCTACATTGCAAATCGCTCATGGAAATGAGCGTCTCAGAGCCATTGATTAGCTCGAGGTGTAATGAGAGCCTGAGTTTGTGCATCTGCTGTGTTCGTGCTCCACTACCTGGGACAGACGACAGAGGTGATCTGGCAACTACAGGGCTCTGGAGATCCTTTTTGGCCCCCAGACTGGAAACCACACCTCAGCTGCCTTCCCCAAGAACCGCTCGTAGCCACCCCTTCACGAACGACGGCCAGACTGGATTCCTTTGTACCAGCTCACCCAGCACTGGCTTCAGCTTACTCTGGAGGCCTCGAAATGCCCCAGAGTTTGGGCATCCTTGTTGTAATTGATTCGATTAATCCTGGTTCGCAAGGTTTGGGTGAATAGCAAGACACCAGCCCACTTCGGCTGCCCCAAATGCAACCGGCCAGAAAGAACGACGTCAGAGGCAGCTACGGTAGCGAGATGTTTGGTGTTCTGGAGTATGTCCTTGATCGGCCTGGGGTCTGGGGGGCGGAGAGCAGGCCTAGGGTTTCTTCTGTGTCTGTGCAGAAGTGGACACAGTGGTGAGGCCGAGGGGCGGGCAGAGACCCCCAGTCCCCCACAGCTCCCCAAATCCACCTCAAATCCACCATGCAATAAAGGAATCCCACTGTTAACGGTCCTTCGGACACCCTTCCGGACGGACGATCCCATCAGGAACCTCACAGAGACTCTGGAGCTGACCGGTGCTTTGAGCCCCGTCCTGGATCAGAGTCCTCTGTGGGGAGCTGCTTGTTGATGACGTTCGCCAGCGTGAGACTGGATGAGGGAGTTTGGCTCAGGGCAGGTGGTTCACTCCTACGTTCATTGACTCGCTCGCTCACTCACACATTCCTTTGCTGAGCCAGATACTTGAACGGCTGCCTGGGGCCTTCCACCAGGGAGAATGGCAGTGACTTCTGTGGCAGCGCTGGAGAGAGGGGCCGCTGACCCCGCAGACCGAAGCCTTCAGCCAGCCGGGGGCCGGGAGAGCCCAGGCCCCAGCGTTGTCCTCGTGGAACCGCTCAGGGAGGGTAGGAGGCCTGCGAGCCGAGCCCCATCTTCATGGTTTTCTATTTTAATATAACAAGCCTCATGAATTCAGACTCTGCTAATCTTGAGTGTTTCATCCCAGAGTGGGTGGGACTTGCATTTCCGCGGCACACAAAGAGGTGCCAGCAGAAGTGAGGACAAGAGCTTCCGCGCGACCCTACAAATGACCCGGAACTGCATCTCCTCGAGGCTGGTGGCTCTGGGGACTTCTTCACCGGGACCCACGGTGAGAAAGACCTTTTACCTGAAGACCCACAGGCAGAACTGGCCAGGCAGAACCAGAGCAAGAGTCTCACACAGTAATACCCCCACCCCCTCGGTGTGATGCCTTCTGCTATTTTCTGTTTTGTTCTATTTCATTTTTTGAAAACAGGCTGCTCACTCCCGCTCCACGAGATTTGTGATGGGGATCGCTGGCTGTGGGTTGAAGGACCCTGCAGCCCCGGTGCTGGGGCGGCCACGACTCTTCCTGTCGAGGCTGTGGGGGCCCAAGGACCAGCTCCTCAGAAAGTGCTTCTCAGTGAATGGATAATGAGGTCTGTCAACTTCCCGTTGCACAGGGCTGGCACCCCTGGAGGTCCTAGGTTAGGTGACATCCCCTCCCCCCCAAAATACTGGGGCAGATGTGATTTTGACCCATGGCAATCGATGACGAATACCTGAAATTCCAACACTCCCTCGTACTCTGGGAAAGGTGGGCAGGTCCTTTATACACAGTGATGACAAGGGCTGAAATACAGCCCAATGCCTTCTGGGCCTCGGGACACCTCTGGGGGACAGGGTGGCCGCATGGCCCCCACTGGCACCATCCTCCTTCACAGCCCCTTGGGGGAGAGCAGGCAGTCTATTTCTGCTCTACAAAAGGGGAAACCCAGGGCCAGGGAGGTAAGGTGCCTTCCCAAAATGATACAGTTAGTCATGAGTTGAGTTCTGCTTTTTCGATTCCTGGTCTAGCATTCTCCTATTCTAGTGAATTCCTCATTGGTTCACCTTCCCTAGGGAACTCATCACCACAATATTTTGGGGGACACTTTGGCAAGAAGAGCTGGGTGCCTGACCTGTGACATCCTTCCTGCTGGGGTGTGAAGGCCCTATGTCGGGCCAAGGACCCATGTGGAGGTGGATAGGTTAAATCCTGGAAATGCATGTTTTATTTGGAACTGCTCCAAATATGGCCCACGGGAAGAGAGAGTGAAGCATTCAGAGACGGGGAGGAAGAGTGTTCTGCAGAGGGAACGGCATGTGCAAAGGCTCTGAGGACTGAGTTTGCCTGAGTCACAGAGGCTCCCTGGAGGCCAGTGTGAAGCAAGTGAGTGCGGGGAACCTTAGTGTGTTGAGTTTCCTGGGGACTAGGCCAGCGAGAGCAGCGTGGTGGAGGCTGCTGTTTGGGGACTGAACTGCTGAGGTCAGAACTGCTCGGCCTACAGGCCACGTCTGTGGGTTCTCACTCCCGTGGGGCTCCAAGCATCCACGAGGTTTAGAAAATCTCCATGACGACCACCAGCTAAGGGTTATGCTCATTCCGTTTCTTCAGTTTCGAATGGGGGGCTACCTAGTGGTTTTCCGGTATTTGATGTTATTTCTTTGGAAGAGTCCCAGACGTGGGGTCACTGGGCCAAGAAAGAGGCACGTTTTTCCTTGGTTTGGTTTGGTTTAAACTTAGGAGGTTTATGTTTCTAGCTGCTGGCCCACACCGAGCTTCATCGCCAGTGACCTCATTCACCCCGTAACAAGAAAACGTCCCGCTGAGTTCAGACTTGCCTGGTTCTCGGGATATGATTATTGGCTGAAGGACAATGAAGGAAGATCAAATGTAGGGTTAGTTTGGATAGAATATAAGCTGCCAATCAGACTTCACAGGGGACCCCATCTCAGAGTTAAAAGCAAAGCGCTCTTGATGACCTGAAAGGCCCGGTGTCTCTTGCTCCCCTGAGCCCGAGTCCCCCCCCTCACCTTCCTCCTCTCTGAGTTTCTCTGGTTCCTTGGCTCCAGCCACAATGGCCTCCTGAATGTTCACTGACCTCAGGGCCTTTGCCCATGCTCTTCCCTCTTCCTGGGTGCTTTTCCTACTGATAAGCACATGGTACCCTCCTCTTTTCTTTTAGGTCTACTGGAAGTGGTGTCTTATCCAGCACTTTACCTGCCTCCTTCCCTGACCATTCACTCCAGGCCTTCCTCTTCCTCTTCTCTGCTCTGGCTTGCTCCAGAGCTCTTGTTATAAACTCACTTGCAATTTATTTTGTTTTCACCTGCTAGAAGGTAAGCTCCAAAAGGGCAAGCATTTAATTGGTTCTGTGCTGGGAGAGAGCTGGTGGGTCTGGACTACAAGCAGGTCTTGACCGAAGGCTCTAATGAACAAGGGGACAGTGGAATAAGTGGCTTTGATCTGGGATCATACGACATTTCAGGCGTGTTGCCACCAGCTTTGAGAGCTGGGGAAGGGCACCCCATTTGCCTTTCTTCACAGTGAGATGTCTCACTGCAGTTTTGATGAATTAGAACAATTCTTGTACTTTTCAAACATTTTATCTCATTAATCTGAGACTTAATTTGGACCCAATAACCTTCTCCCTCCTCATTTCTAACAAGCAGGGAGGAGGAGAGCCCATTTCCTGGGAGTCTGCTGGGCTAGCATGACTGGCCGTAGGTTTCCAGCAGCCACTGGGTGGTTCAAGGAGTGGAGGGTGCCGGCTGAGGCAGGAGCTGGATTCCGGGGAAGGGGGTGAAGGAAAAGGGCTGCGATGACCCCGCAGATTGAGGGAGAAGGTCAGTGATCACACAGAGGAGCATTTGTGAGTTTGCTGTGTGGTTCTTTTTTTTTTTTTTTTTTTTTAAAGATTTTGTTTATTTATTTGATAGAGATCACAAGTAGTCAGAGAGGCAGGCAGGGAGAGAGGAGGAAGCCAGCTCCCCGCTGAGCAGAGAGCCCAACACGGGGCTCGATCCCAGGACCCTGAGACCATGACCTGAGCCGAAGGCAGAGGCCCTAACCCACTGAGCCACCCATGCGCCCCTGCTGTGTGGTTCTTGAGGCAAACGCTCTTCCCTGTCTCCAGTGAGGTCTGCAGAAAAATACCCCTTTTTCTTGGTGAGACAATCTATTTTTCAGAAGGTGTTCAAGGTCAGGGTGGGTGTGGGGCTCCAGTCAAGGCACCTGTGGGAGGCTGGCCACGCCCCGTGCTCAGGTTCTCCTGAAGGATTGGGGGGAAAGTACCAAAGACGGTGTGTGCACTCACACATGTGTGCAAATCCCAGATTGGGTGTTCCCTAAACGAGGATAACTTCATCTCCCTGAGTGGCCCACAGAAATGAGAGAAAAATAAAACTTCATGTGGCCAGTTCCCCAAATCTTCTACCTTCCCTGCCCTTGTCTGTCACTTGCCCAAGACGCCCAGCAAAGTTTGAACAACTTAGCCATCCTATGCCTCTCCGTGCCCCAGTTCTTTTGCACTTGCTTTCTGCTGCCCCGTCCAGACAAGGACGCAGGCACCCTGCATCTTTGCTGGTGCACCTCTGCCCTTAGCCAGGCGGCGGGGCTGCCAGTGTTGGTTTCCCAGCTCAGTTAGCCCTACATGGACAGGAGTGGGGAGGAGTGATTTCACACGCGAACCACCCCACACACTTGGGGTGAGGGCCTAGTCCACCATCTTCAGCCCTTCCTCCAGTCCAAGATAGTGTTTTCAAGGGTTTTTTTTTTTTAAGATTTTATTAATTTATTTGACAGAGAGAGACACAGCAAGAGAGGGAACACAGCAGGGGGAGTGGGAGAGGGAGAAGCAGGCTTCCTGTTGAGGGGGGGAGCCTGATATGGGGCTCAATCCCAGGACCCCAGGATCATGACCTGAGGCAAAGGCAGACGCTTAATGACTGAGCCACTCAGTCCCAAGGTAGTGTTTCCAAACCAGGTTACGAACAAACGGAGTGGAGAGGGTCACAACAACAGTATTTACAAATAGATAGAGCATATCACAGGTTTGAGGCGGAGTGCTGTCATATGCTGTGTGTGTACGTGCACACATGATACACGGCTGGGTTGTGCTGTAAAATTCACAAAGCTTGGAGGCCGCTTGTCCGGACAGTTGGTTTAACAGGTTTTATTCTGCTGAGAGTCCCGGTCCCTCCTAAGGTTGATGTTTCAGTGGGAGAAATTGCCAGGGCCCTGCAGGCAAGTTAGATCTCCCAAGGGGGCCCATGGTCTTTGTGTGGGTGTCACTTGAAGGCCTGATGAGACCCCATTCACTGGCCTGAAGTCCCCCCACTACTATTGCGACCACTTTTCCCCCTTCTCTGGAAAACAACAGGACTGGCTTCTGAGCTGGGGCTCTGATATCTGCGTGCGCGTCTCCCAGGAACGCAGCAAACAGAACCTATAATGCTACAAGTCCCTGGGAGAAATTTCTTTGTCCAGAAAGGGTGTCCGCTTGTTGTTCCACGTTGCCATAGGGAACCGAAGGGGCTGCCCCCGAAAGGCAGAGGAGAGCTGTGATTGGCTCTCCTTGCTGCCCATCACTGCTGCCCCGCCGACTGACACTGCAGAGGCCAGAGGCCCCGCCCCCCAGAGCGGTGGCCCTGTTTGGGGCAAAATTATTCGTGCCGTCCCCTCGAGCTGGGGTTCTAGAAGTGCGCGGACAGCTGGAGACGAGAAAGGAGGGGGGCAGGGAAGAGGAGCAGGAGCAGGTCTCACCAGCAGGGGGCCCTCCCGGGGGGTCCTGAAGCCCGTCCGTCTCCCCATTCCCAGGGTTGCTTCCCAGCGCCCTGGGAGCACGTGGAGTCCCAGAAAACCCCTCGGAGGGATCTCGAAAACGGCTACCTTGTTGCTTATTTCTAAAAACCCCAAATAGCCCAGCCTGGAGCTTTTGGGTCAATCTTATTTTGGCAAAGCCTTAAGAAGATCCCTTGCCCTATAGCGTGAGGCAGTAAGGGGGGTGAGCTCCTGGCCCAGAGGGTCCGGGACGGTGGTCTGAGGTGCTCTGGGGGCCCGGGAGGAGTCGGGCCAGGAGAAGCAGCCAGGACCCGACCCTTCCGGGTGGGCGGGAAAGGACTCCCAGGGCTCCGGAGGGGAGCCCTCCATGAGGGGACCTCGGCGGCTGGCTGTCTCCGGCCTGTCACCCCGATGTGGTTGCGGGGGTCCTCTGCTCTGAACTCGGGGCGCTGTGCCCTTCGGGGGCCCAAGCGGGGCGCCACCGCAACCTGGGTCTGGGGCGGAGGTCCCCTACCCCTACCCCGCTGCCGTGGCTGGGGACAGACACCTGCTGGGCCGATGGAGCCGGTCCCCGTGGCTGCCCCGGCCTGTGCAGACTGTCCAGGGTTCCGGAACCTTCCAAGGGGAAGCTGCAGGAGGAGATGCTGGACTTCCTGCCTCTCACATGAGTCATTGGAGAAATACAGAAGGCTAACCCTGGTCTCAGCTCTGGTCAGGGACCTTCAGAAGCCTTGGTGGCAAGACAAAAACGAAGAGCCCTTTCGGTCGCCCCGGGGTTGACTTGTAAACGTGGGGAGAGTTGGCCTGGAGGCTCCCCGAGAGCGGCTCAGCCAGGTGGGGCTCGGAGGACCAGGGGACCCACGGAGGACTTGGGGGGTCGCGGCCTGGAGAGGCGGGCGTCCCTGGCCCTGGAGGCCGCCTCCACCGCACAGGCCGGAGCTGGACGGAGGAGAGCAGCGCGCGGCCACTGGGGTCCCCGTCCACTCGGGACGCCGGGCCCTCGGGCCCACCGGCCACCGCGTCCCCACTTGAGTGAGCGCGGCTTCCTGGGTGTGGGAGGAGCCCAGGGAGGAAGGAGAGGAAACGCCCGCCGACGGGCGCTCAGACGGCCCCTCTCAGGAGGAGCAGGCAGAGGCCCAGATGGCCCGAGTCACCTTCAGCCCCACCCACCTGCGCGCGCGCGGTGTGTGTGTGTGTGTGTGTGTGTGTGTGTGAGAGGCACGCGAGTGTGAGCGCCCGTGTGCGGCGTGCGCGGGGCTGCTGGCCGCTGTGTGAATGAGTGTGTGGTGCGAGGGCGCGCGAGCGTGTCTGTGCCCAGGTGAGCGGGAGCGTGCTTGTGTGAGGGCCCCGTGTTCAGGAATGCGTGTGTGGGAGCCCGCGTCGGCCAGGGTGCGGATGCGTGTGCTGATGGGGAGCGTGTGTCTAGGGGCGCAGCCTGTGGGAGTGCGCGTGGCTGCGCGGGTGAAGACGGTGACGCCATCGCTCCCGGCCGCCACCGAACCTGCACCTCTGGGGCCCACACGCGGCTGCGTGGCAGCTTTTTGTTTTTTGTTTTTTGTTTTTTTTTTTTAACCCGGAAAGGGGGGGTACCGCGGGGCCGCGCGGCAGCCGGGGGCCGCGGGCCGCGCAGAGCGAGGGGGCGGGCGGCGCTGGGGGCGTCGGGGGCCGCCCCGGCTCGCTCCGCCGCCGCGCCGTTGCTAAGGCCGGCGGGCGGGCGCCGGGCGGGCGGGCCTTAGCAACGGGCGGCGGGCGCGTGCGCGCGCGAGGCGGGGGTTGGGGGGGGAGCGGGGCCGCGCGGGCCGCGGGCGCGTGGGGCCCGGCCGGCTCGCCGGCTCCTGCGCTCCCACGCGCGCGCGGGCGGCGGGGGCGGGGCGGGCGCGCGCCAGGGCGCGCGCCGGCGGCCGGCGGGGATTTCCAGCGCGCGAGAGGAAGTGCTGTGAGAGGGTGCGTGAGGGCGCGAGGGAGCGCGGCGCGGCGCGGCCGCCGCGTGCGCGAGCTGGGGTTGCAGCCCAGCAGGGACTTTCCAGCCGGCGGCGGCGGCGGCGGCCGCCGGCCCTTCCCCGCCCCCCGACATGGGGCTGCCCGGGGAGCAGGACGCTGCGGACCGCGGCGGAGGACGCGCCCGGCGCCCCTGAGCCGGCCGAGCGGGGCGGACCGCGGGTAAGGGGCCGTGGCGGCGGCGGGCGTGCGGCGTGCGGGCGGGCGGGCGGCTCCATCCCCGGCGGCTCCTTCCCGCGCCAGCGGCGGTGGCGGCGGCGGCGGTGACGGTGGCGCCGGCGGGCCCGGGGCCGGAGCGGGGCCGGGGCGGAGCAGGCCCGGAGCCCGGCGGCGAGTGCCCGGTGCGGCGCCGCCTCGCCCCCGCCCCCGCCCAGGCCCGCCTGCCCCCCGAGCGCCTCAACTTCGGAAAACTTTGTCCTCGAGGCTGGGCCCGGGGCCCGCGGGCCGGGACGCCCGCAGCTTTTCAGGAAACGGGGCGCCGAGGCCTCTTGGAAGCGTGAGTCCCGCGGGGTGTGGGGAGAGCCGGCATCGCCCGCGGGGCGGGGTGTGCGCGCCGAGGGAGGGCGCGGGCCCGGGGGTCCGCAGGCGCGGACGTGCGCCCGGGGGCGGGCGGCGGGTGGGTTTCTTCCAGCCGTTATTTAAAAGTTTATACTGAGTCATTGCTCTGCAGACGGACCTCTGACGGATTCCCGAGCGGGCAGCTGCAGTGGCCTCGAAGGCAGGGCGCCCTGGGCTCCCGTTCGGGGCAACAGGCTCCCATCCCACCCCTGATTAGTAGGAAAGGTCGGGCTGGGCTCCGGTGGGGGGCGGAAGATGGGCATGGCCCGTGCCACGGTCTTTTAAAATTTCCTATCGAGGCGCCGGGCTCTCGCTCACGTACGCTTTGCCACGTTTTCACAGTCACCCCGTCTGGGGACGTGTGTTTAATACCTGGATCTTTAGGGAGGGTTGCGTGTGGCACCTTCTCTGCCCTCGGTCTGAAACGCAGCCTCAACATGGAAGTGGACGGCCGGCCGTGGACGTGCCTGGAAATTCAAGAGCCCTCCGGATCGTGGGCCGTTGAGGGAAACGGTTGTGTTTCACGTTTTTCCTATTAAGCGCTGAATCAGATTTCGGACGGAGATGCGGGTGTGTGTGTGTGCGCGCGCGCGTGTGCGTGTGCGGTCATTTATTTTTGTGGAGTCATAAAGGCAGTGCTGAGTAGCGTTACCTTACTGCTTCTTCATTTACATTCACAGCATACAACCGAGGAGGAGCCCTAATTTTTTTTCTTTCCCCCCCCCCCCTGGCATTTGTCGTGAATACACACACTGCTGAAGCTTTGGGAAACGTATTCCGTAATCTTCTCGGTTTCTGTAAAACCTTTATTTAGACAGATGACGTGGTGGACCGTCTGTCGGTGCTAAAATCTTCGCGTGTCTTTCCCATCCTTGAAAATGGCCTGTTAAAAAGACTGCATCATATGTAGGGTGTCTGGCGGAATAGTGCACCGCCGTTCGATTTTCACGTGAAAGGGGGATATGTGCCTTTTCACCCTGTTGGGACTGCAGCGATGCATATTTAGGATTAGTCTAAAGATGAAAAAATTCTTCAACCAAGCAAAATAAGCGTTATTGGTGTGGAAGCTGGGAAATATATAAGATCGGTAATTCTTGGGAGTAGATGCTCATGACGGCGGACATCCGGACAGACCTGGGATTCCAGCATCCCTACTTAAATCAGCCCCTGTCATGCATGAGGTTTAAGACGTTAAGGTGTCTCACCCAGACGCCATCTGTTCCAGCTGTCACAATGCAGAAGCCAGGAGAGCAGAGAGAACTGACAGGGAGAAGTCCAGCAATTTTTTTTTTTTTAAAGACCTGTGAATTTGTCTGTGAGGGGAAAGAAGACCGATTATTTTCCTTGGATTCTATTCATGCATTTTGGACTCTCTAAGATGGCCTCACTTAGTAGGACAGTGTAAAGATATTTTACAGTGATCTGTTGTTTCTGTTAATACCATCAAAATATTCCTGCTCTGGTTCATGTCTGGAAGAAAGTCCTTCATTTAACTAAAACATCTGGGCTGCCTGTTGCTCTTTCCCCCTGTGTTTGGGATTTTGATTCTGTAAACACTCTGGCTAGAATCCCTTTATTATTTATTTATTTATTACCGTGTAAAGCTGAGAGAGGCCTTTCTGGGGTATTGTCAGGATATGCTAATGAACTGAGGATGAGCATGATGTTAAAGCTGTACTTCAAGAAAGATAAAACCGGCACTGTGGTGTTGCAAGTCTGGGCTGGCTTGAGCAAACAAAGGAAATTGCATTAATTTTGCCCATCTCTATTTTCTCATCTTCATATAGCAGGACTCTCCAAACAGCAAGTGACCTGAACTATCAAGTATTATGCAACAGCTGAGTTTCGTGCCATGGTCAGTTTAAGATCTGTTTATTTGGTAGAGGAGACATCTGGGGACCAAGGTCCCTGTGCTGATTCCAGAGTCAGGACCCCTTGTGTGCTTTTTTCCAGGTGTTTGTAGAGGAAGAAATAATATTTTTTTGGGTGAGGGGGGAGAGTCATAATATTGACTTCACATATGGACAGAAACTGGAAAGAGTTACTGAGTGAGAAAGAAGGAAGTGAGGCCAGTGGGTCTGGAAGGTGACCCGAGAGAGGGAGTTGAGGCCTAACTGGAGGTGATGCTTAGGTTTGTTTTGAGTGGGAGGAGTAGAGCCTGAGGGAGCAGCCGGATGCCCAAGGGCAGGGGGGCAGTAGAGAGGTGAACGGGGTGAGGTCGCTTGCATCATAGCTGGAGGCTTTGGGTCCAAAGGAGTCAATGGACCTAAAAGAAAATGTAATTTTGAAAAGAAAGGAAAAATGTAAGAAAATTATGTGTGCTTGAGTAGAATCTATGATTCATAATTAACTAAAAAAATACAAACGGCTTTCCCATTTTAAAGAGCCTTTATTGATTGGCTGGGTTTTGAACAACAATAATCTAGAAGAGTAGGGGGTGGGGGACTGACCAACCTAGGAAGAAGAGGTGAGGTTTTTATCATTAAGCAGTAAAATTTCTTTTGGCTAAAATTTGTTGTCTCGCTGTGCAGACACCTTGGGCTGAGGCTGGCAGGTAGTAAGATGTCATAAATGTAGGTGACTGTGGGTTTCTCACAGCTCCAAAAGTCAGGTGGGAATCTCTTGCTGAATTCTATATTCCTCGAGATAAGTGGATCATTAACTGGGAGTTGGGAATCTTTTTCTCATCTAACTTAATGTTCACTTAATGTGCCTCAGGTTCCTATAATATTCTTGTTAACAGAGCTAGGATGAGTGAGATACAGCACCTGCCTTTAACGGCATGGTCTGCAGAAGTCTGCCCCTGTGCGCCAGGAAGGGCGATGCCCAAAACCACGGGTATTGGACCGAGACAGCACCAGGACTGAAGCTTGTGGGCAGAAGAGTGGGGAAAGTGGAAATTTACCACCTTGCCCTGGAGGGAACTGACCCTCAGCTGGAGAGGGAGGACCCACAGGAAGAAACTGAGTAGTCGTCGGCTAAAGTGAATTAGTGGATTGCATGGAAGACTGGAAGTATGGTGGGAATTCAGCAAAGGGGAACAAGCTTCTGGCTGGCTGGGGGTAGTTGGGGAAGGCACTGGGCGGCTGTTGGGCCTCTTGCAGGACCCTTAGAGATGTAGAGAGAGAATGTCTCCCTACCCACCCTGTGTTTTGGTAAGATGAGATCTGACAGTTTGCTGCCGTTTTTCATTTCTCGCCAGTTAGACACAGTGCTGGTGATGCCGCTGGGCAGTGGATTTCCAGTTGCGATGTTTTGTGTGCTGTTCTCTAGAGCTTAACCAGGAGCTCAAGTGGGCTAAGCGTATGCCGCTGCCAGGAGGCCAGCCTGCACCGGGGAGCAGAGCAGCGGGCTGACGGCACACCGCTGTGTCTACTGTTCCATCGTAGGCAGGGAGTCTCCAGGAGTGGTGGTCAGGGAGGGGTGTAAATGTGAATAAAAAGCATCGTTCCTCCGGACCCTCCCCCCAACGTCCGCCAACCTACTCCCCCATCATCTGTGCTGAAAGACCTAAATCTCTTTAATTCTCAAGAAATAAAAAAAACGGGTCCTACAATTTCATTTCATGATTTACGTTTTTCTAGGGCTTGTTCTGTGCTGATTTAAACTTTGTTTTTTTTTTTAATGGAGGTAATTGGATAACTTTTTATGAGGCTGTTCTCCCAAGGTTATCAGACGTGCTGTTCTGATACTGTGATTTCCAATGTAAACGCTGACTCTATAGCAAAACCCAAAAGCATGTTTATTGAAAGCTTGGTTCCTTAAGTGGAGAGAAAAGCTAAATTGATTAACCAAGTAGGATAATAAAATCTGAGGACAATAGTACTATTAGAGTGGTAAAACATGAATCTTCAGGACTCATGATGGTTATAGTGAAGGTTTTCAGAGACTGGCTTTGTACTCTGGAAGGTTAATGCCCAGTAGGAGGCCTGCATACACCGGAGGTAATGAGGTACCCATTAGGCCTCTCCTGTCAGTGTTTGTCCAGAGCTGCAAGTGTGGGAGAGTCAAGAGACACACCAGATGCCCACACAGTAATTCCATGTGGTTTGGCTGCTAACATCTGCATTCGGGTGTGCCTTGTAGCTGCCTTCCTTGACTGTGCCCACCGGTGCGCACCCCACCCCCCTTCCGGCAGGCTTAGCTCCCTGGTTTGTTGCATTAAGAGGCCGTATGATGGGAGACTTCATTTGACATTGTACCGTCCCTAGGTGCTTTTAATGACTTAGAAAGGAAGAATGGGGATACTAGTTCTTGGCTTTCTCTGCTCAGTAATGCCCTTAAGTCACAACTTTATTGTAGAAATTAAATTCTATCCTTTTTGGATTAATACAGCCTGATGTTTGAGGCATTATTATAGGGCAAATTAAGTGTTCAGATTTCAGATGGCGTTTCTCTGTGAGAAAGGGCATGGCATGGCTTTAGCGTAGTATGTCTCAGGCCCTTAATGGGAGTCTAGGCCTGTTAAGTTTAGCTTTAATTTTTTAAAAAGGTTTATCTTTTATTTTTTAAGTCATCTCTACACCCACCGTGGGGCTTCAACTCATGGCCCTGAGCTTAAGAGTCACATATTTGGTAACTGACCCAGCAGGGCACCCCTTTATCGTAAGTTTTAATACAGATTTTATGCTGTACCCAATAATATGTCTCGTTTTTAAAAAATATAAACACACTTTGTCTCCCAAATTTTTGAGTACTATTGATTCTCCAAAAACTGCATTTTGTTTGTCCTTAGCTTCCCTAAGATCCCTGAGGGCTCCCCTGTCACCCTACCATATGTCCCTGGAGCTGTCCATTCCCCAGCTTGAGAAGGGGAGGATCTGAATGCCAGTCCCACCCTCTGTACTTGGGCAGGCTGTTGGTTCTCTCTGCATAGGTTTCTCCATCTGTAAAAGGGAGTAGAAAGCATCATGCACATCATATGCTTGCTATTAGTGAAAAGGACAATAAAGCATTCTACTGATGTTAATTTTTTTTTTTTTTTTTTAGAGAGGGAGGGGGAGAGAGAGAAGAGAGAGATTCTTCAGCAGGCTTCCCCCCCGCCCCCACCGCCACCCCTGTGCAGAGCCTGATGCAGGGCTTGATCTCCTGACCCTGAGATCACGACCTGAGGTGAAATCAAGAGTTGTACTTAACTGAGCCACCCAGGTGCCCCTGATGTTAATTTTCATAACAATAACTACTAATTCATAGGTAATTAAGATGTAGTAAAATAAAAATGTTAAGATCTTAAAATATGAACATAATATGTCCTTGCCTATGGTAGGGACCATAGAGACTTTCTAATTGAATTCCGTCTTTTTATATGGGAGGCTTGGAGTTTTGGGGTTAGTAACTGTTCCAAGTCAGGCAAAACATGGCAAAGCATGGACTGTTCACTCAGACTGAGTTTTTTCTTTACATTCTTCATTTGTCAAGATTTGCCCCAGGGAAGCTGCTTGGCCTCTACCCCAATTTAGGAGAGTTGGCAATTATTTGATCAATACACATTTTTTGAGAGCTTAGTCAGGAGCTGTGCTAGATGTCAAAGGCGAACAGTCGGGTTGCTGTGTGATGGCCATCCTCAAGGAGCTTCTGGAAGGTGACGAGCCAGAAAGCCTGTGGGTTATGGCACGGTGTGGTAGGTGCTGTGAGGGTAGACCAGAGGTTCTGAGGAAGCATGGGGTGCCGTGTAACTTGGACTGGGGGATTCAGAGGTATTTTCTGGGGAGGACAAGCATGAGCTAAAGCTTGCAGAAGAGGAGAAGCATTGGCTGGAAGAGTTGCATGTCAGAAGGGCCCATCAGTCTGAAGCTGTGCCCCATGGCTGTGCTTCAGGGATGCTCGGGAACAGGGAAGTGGCTGCCGTGGGGGCCGCCTCTGTGCCAGCCTGACTTTTGAAGTAAGAACCATTCCCATTTTATAGATGAGAAAAATGAAGGGCAGTAGGCCCACTGGATTCGAGAGTTTGTGTTTTCATTACTGTGCTATGTGGTTAGTTTAAACTGAATTATAATCCAGTTTTGGATTTTGTTCGCATTCTAGACTTTTTGATTTTTTTTGATTCTGGTGTTTTAGTCTTGCTGCTATGTAGTGCTTTTTAAAGAAATTGTGTATTTCTTCAGCATATGTTTTTCACGTGCAGCCTTTACTTTCCTTTAACATCTGTTCTCCTTGTATCGACTTATTTTTCTAGCCGGTATTCCCTCCATTCCTTCTTTCTGTTCTGAGTTTTTTCCTTACAGCATTTCCTTTCCAACATTGCATTCAACATCGTTTAACAAATTCAGTTAAGACGTTCTTTACCCTTGTGGTTCAGATGTTGTTTACATCTTGCTGAGTAGCAATCCCAAACCTGATTTACTAATGTGTTTTCTTTCCCCTTTCCCTCTCTTAATTTACATTTAAACTGGTAGTCTAGTAATAATGATAGTATTTAGTCGTTATCTCTTTATACAGTTTCACAAACATTAGCTTGTTAGCAGTGAACAAGTCCCCGAGGCCTGGTCACTCTGTAGAGAGCTTAATGGTCGCAGCCCAGCACCGTCGCATTTCTGCATCTGGAATGTAATTATAGCTACAAATGACTTATGGGAATATAAGTTAAAGGCAAGGACGCCTTCTCCAGATTTAGCAAGGAAATGATGTTGTTGAGCATTTTGGAGAAGGTTTTATGTGGCTTTTCTGCTAGAACTGCTGTGCAGTTTTGAATACAGAACTGTGGGTGGGGAGCGGCAGATGGTGATGGCCGGATTGAGGGGAGGAGGCTTGTTGCATAGCCATCGGTAGCTCCAGGAAGGGTTGTGAATCCTGGCACGTGGCTGGACTCCGAGGCTGCAAGTCAGGTTTGGAGTGGTAGAGGGTAGGTTCCTTACTTC
The DNA here is from genome assembly GCF_020171115.1 of Neogale vison. Taxonomy (NCBI): domain Eukaryota; kingdom Metazoa; phylum Chordata; class Mammalia; order Carnivora; family Mustelidae; genus Neogale; species Neogale vison. The sequence goes on along the minus strand of NC_058103.1, from coordinate 3,277,486 downwards.
TTCTTCTTCTTCTTCTTTTTTTTTTTTTAAAGATTTTATTTATTTATTTGACAGAGAGAGATCACAAGTAGGCAGAGAGGCAGGTGGAGAGAAAGGAGGAAGCAGGCTCCCCGCCGAGCAGAGAGCCCGATGTGGGGCTTGATCCCAAGACCCCGAGATCATGACCTGAGCCGAAGGCAGAGGCTTTAACTCACTGAGCCACCCAGGTGCCCCGGATTCCTTACTTCTTAACCCGAGTTGGACTTTGTGGGTACATGCCATGGCATTGGAGAGCAAAGACCTCATGATTCTGGAGCCTGCTCTGCCTTCTTTAGACCAAGGAATGTTCTGGTACATCTTGGATGGGTCTCTAGTGTTGAGATTACAAGCTTCTCAAAGACACGGCACGTCATCATATTTTCAGTTTGGCCTAAGATGTGCTCAGTAAAAACGAGACAAAAAAAAATTTTTTTTAAAGATTTCATTTATTTATTTGACAGAGATCACAAGTAGACAGAGGCAAGCAGCAAGAGAGAGGGGAGCAGGCTCCCTGCCGAGCAGAAAGCCCGATGCAAGCCAGGCGCAGGGCTCGATCCCAGGACCCTGAGACCATGACCCGAGCCGAAGGCAGAGGTTTAACCCTCTGAGCCACCCAGGTGCCCCAAAATGAGACAAATTTATGTATGAAATGAGTATGGGTTTGAAATCAGACCCTATTTAAATTCTGGTCCTTCCTTTAGCTAACTATGATGGTATGTTACTTACCCTTTCTGAACCTCAATTTTTCTCATTGATGAAAAGGTAGTTGTGAGGAATAAAAGTGAAAATATGAGTGAATGTGAGAACCTAGCATATTATAAGTGGTAATTCCTCTCCCTGTTTTCTTCCTGAGTGATTTCCTAAAAGGAAAACATGCCTTGTTAGCAAGGTGAATGACAGGCTCTCTTGGGAGTATGGCTTGGTCCTGAGAGCTGTCCTGCAAGGAAACTGTAGAAGCAGCATATATATATATATATATATTCCAATGACTATAAAAAATTATTTGTAATAAAGAGTAAAATTATTTTTAAAGATTTTTAAAAATTTATTTATTTCACAGATCACAAGTAGGCAGAGAAGCAGGCAGAGAGCCCGATGGGGGGCTCGATCCCAGGACCCTGACGAAGGCAGAGGCTTTAACCCACCAAGCCACCCAGGCGCCCCAAGAGTAAAATTATTTTTAGAAAAAGAATTTTTGCATGTGATGATTTTGATAATATTTGTATTTTAGTATATTATTATTTAGCAGAATAACATTGTTCAGTTCATTCTAGTCTCTGTTCAAATGAACACTTCTTCCAGGAGGTCTTCTCTTAACAGAGTTAAAATAGTCCAAGCTGTCACTCTCTAGTCTCTTACCTTACTTTTTAAATTCATAGAAAAGGGCCCCTGGGTGACTTAGTCGTTGGGTGTTTGCCTTTGGCTATGGTCATGGTGCCAGGGTCCTGGACTGAGGCCCACATCAGGCTCCCTGGTTGGCGGGGAGCCTGCTTCTGTCTCTCCCACTCCCTCTGCTTGTGCTCCCTCTCTAACTTGTCTCTCCCTATCAAATAAATACATAAAGGCTTTAAAAAATAAATTTTTAGCACAAAATTTTTGTTTACCATCTTAACCCACGTACTCGGAAAGTGCCTGGTGTGTGGTAGGTGTTCAAGTATTTGTATGGATGAATCAATATACTATAGTCTAACTACATTTTCTTTCATTGAGTTTTTCACATTATTCACATAACATGCAATTAACCAGTTAAGCGTGCAGTTCAGTAGTAGTTAGTGTATTCACGGTGATGTGCAACCACCAGCTTGCTTTAGTTTCAGCACTTTCCATCACCCCGTAAACAGTCCTTATGCTCACTAAGTAATCATTCCCCATGCTCTTTTCCTCCCAACCCCTGGTAACCTCTAATCTGCTTTCCGTCTGTCTCTATGGATTTGCCTTTTCTGGACATTTCGTATAAAAGGGATCATACAACATGTGATCTTTTATGTCTAGTTTCTTTCAGTTAGTGTCATGTTTTTGAGGTACAGCTAAATTGTAGCATGTATAAGTATTTTGTTCCTTTTTATGGCTGAATAATATTCTATTGTGCATGTGCATACCACAAATAATTTATCCATTCATCCACTGATGGCCGTTTGGGTTGCTTTCCCCACTTAGCTATTAGGAATAATGTGTTCAGGTTTCTGTGTAGACATGTAGTTTCATTTCTCTTGCATAAAAAACCTAGGAAATGGGATTCCTGGGTCATACGGTAACTCTGTGTTTATCTTATTCCTGCAAGCAATGTACTAGGTTCCAATTTCTGTATATCTTTGCCAACATTTATGTATGAATATATGCATGTATGTATGTGCATATATATGTACATAAGCTATTCTAGTGGTTGCAAAGTGGTATTTTCATTATAATTTTGTGTTTCCTTAATGGCCAGTGATAATTGAACATCTTGTGATTGTGTGTCTCTTTTGGAATCATGTCCATTCAAACCCTCTTCCCATGTTTTAGTTGGGTTGTTTATCTTTTTGTTGTTGGATGAATTCTTTATATATTTTAGATACTAAATCCTTATTAAGTATGTGGTCAACAAATATTTTCTTCCATTCTGTAGGTTTTTTTTTCACATGCTTAATAAATGCCCTTTGATGCACAAAAGTTCTTAATTCTGATAAAGTCCAATTTATTATTATTTTTTCTTTTTGTTGCTTGTGCTTTTGGTATCAAATCTGAGAATCTGTTCCAAATCTGAAGTGATGAAGATTTATCCCTGTATTTTATAGGTTTAGCTCTTACATTTAGGTCTTTGATCCATTTTGAGTTAATTTTTTTTAAGGTTTTATTTATTTCTTTGTCAGCGCAAGTAGGCAGAGAGGCAGGCAGAGAGAGAGAGGGAAAGCACACTTACTGCCGAGCAGAGAGCCCAATGCAGGGCTCAATTCCAGGACCCTGGGATCACGACCCAAGGCAAAGGCGGAGGCTTTAACCCACTGAGTCACACAGGAGCCCCTTGAGTTAATTTTTATATATGGGGTGAGCTAGGAGGCCCACTTCATTCTTTTGGATGTGGTTATACACTTGTCCCAGCACCATTTGTTGAAGGGACTGTTCTTTTCTCCATTGGATGGTCATGGCACCCTTGTTGGAAATCAGTTGGCCATAGATCTTTGAATTTATTTTTTGTGCTCTCAATTCTGCTGTCTTGATCTGTATGACTGTTCCTGTGCCAATGGCACACTTTTTGAATTACTGTAGCTTTGTAGAAACTTTTGAGGTAGTATGAGAAGTATGAGTCTTTCCACTTTATTTTTCTTTTTCAATATTGTTTTGACTTCTTGGGACCTCTTGTAGCTTCATATTAATTTGAGGATCAGTTTTTCTCTTTCTGCAAAAAAAGATCACTAGAATTTTGATCAGGATTGAATTGAATCTGCTTTGTAACAATAACTAAGCCTCCAGATCCATGACCGTGGAGTATCTTTCCATTTATTTACATTTTTTTAAAGATTTTACTTATTTATTTGACAGACAGAGATCACAAGTAGGCAGAGAGGCGGGGGGCGGGGAGCAGGCTCCCCACTGAGCAGAGAGCCCGATGCGGCTCGATCCTAAGACCCCAGGACCATGACCTGAGCCAAAGGCAGAGGCTTTAACCCACTGAGCAACCCAGGTGCCCCAGCCACTTATTTACATTCTTAATTTCTTTTAGCAAGATTTTGTAATGTCAATGTACGAATCTTTGACCTCCTTGGTTAAAGTTATTCCTAAATATTTTGTTCTTTTGGATATTTTTTACATGGAGTTGTTCCTTAGTCTTCTTTCAGATTATTCATTGCTAATGTATAAAAACACAAGTGATTTTTGTGTGGTGATCATACACCCAGACTTTGCTGAATTTGGTTATTACCTCTGGCAGTTTTCTGGGATTTTCTATATATAGAATCATGTCATGTGCAAATAGGGATAGTTTATCTTTCTTTCCAATTTGAATTTTTTTTTTCTTTTTCTTGACTAATTGCTCTGGCTACTCCTTCTATAGTGTTGAATAGTAGAAGTGAAAGCAGATACCTCTGTCTTGTTCCTGGTCTTAGGGGAAAGTTGGCAGTCTTTCATCATTGATTTTGAAGTTAGGTGTGGGTTTTTTCTTTCTTTCTTTTTTTAATAAATGCCCTTTATCATGTTAAGGAAGTTCCCTTCAATTCCTGCTTGTCTGAGTGTTTTACCATGAAAGAATGTTGAGTTTTGTCAGATGCTTTCTGTGATTATGTGGTTCCCCTCCTTATTCTAGGAGTGTGGTGTATTTACATTAATTTATTTTGGTATGTTGAACCGCCTTTGCTTTCCTGGGATAAATCTCGTTTTTCCAGGGTGTATCATCCTTTTAATGTCTTGTTGGATTTGATTTGCTAATATATATTTTTTAAAGATTTTATTTATTTATTTGACAGAGATCACAGGTAGGCAGAGAGGGGAGGAAGCAGGCTCCCCGCCGAGCAGAGAGCCAGACGCAGGGCTTTATCCCAGGACCCTGAGATCATGGCCTGAGCCGAAGGCAGAGGCTTTAACCCACTGAGCCACCCAGGCGCCCCGATTTGCTAATATTTTGTTGAGATTTTTACATCCAAGTCATAAGGGATATGGGTTTTTAGTTTTCTTGTATCTTTGTCTGGCTTTTGTATCAGGGTACCAACTGCATTTTAATTGGACATCTGTTTCTTCCTCAGAAGTGTGTGGAAAATTCTAGAAGGGTTTTGAAGCAGACAGGATGATGATCATGCCATATACCTCCCTGCTTCCCAATGCACGGCTGCCCTTCATGGCCTATCCTTGGGAAAATCCTGGCTGACAAACTACCGTAACTCTCTGTCTACCAGAGGATAATGGAGGAGGGACACTATTCTCAATACCAGGACAGGAGAGAGACGTGCTTGCCATTTTCTGAAAAAGCTACAGATTGGGGCGCCTGGGTGGCTCAGTGCGTTAAAGCCTCTGCCTTCGGCTCAGGTCATGATCCTGGGGTCCTGGGATCAAACCCTGCATCGGGCTCTCTGCTCAGCGGAGAGCCTGCTTCCTCCTCTCTCTCTGCCCACCTTTCTGCCTACTTGTGATCTCTGTCAAATAAATAAATAAAATCTTAAAAAAAAAAAGCTACAGATTGTCCCAGGTAATGATTGCTGAGTAACACTGTCCTAAGCATCAGTGACCTAACACAGCAGTAATCTATTTTTAGATCTCATGGTCCTGTGAGTTGATCAGGCAGGGTTCAGCGGGGTGATTTTTCTGCTCTGTGTGGCAGTGACCGAGGTCACTCACTGGTATTTATCTGGCATCCAACATGGCTGGATGGTTGGAAGGCCTGGCTTAGTGGTTCTTCCCTTTCCAGGTACCCTCAGGGCCTCGTTGGCCCCTGTGCTGGGGTGGGTGGACTTCCTACCGGGCAGCCCGGGACTCCTACACTGGGGATTTTCGGAGAGGAAGCAGAAGCGGCTGACGGATGGGTCCAGTGTGATTCCGGCTGTGTTCTATGGTCCAAGAATCCGCAAGGCGCTAGTTGTGGGGAGAGGGGACACATTGTCTAGCTCTTGTTGCAAGGAGTGTCAAAGAACTTGTGGCTCTCTTTAACCCGCTGTGTTGTGTATGGTGGTTCGATTCCCGTGCTGTCGGCAGCGTGTTGTATACACTTCGGAAGACAGGCTCTTGTGGGTTAAAATGGAAACTCCGGCTGTTGTGTGTTTTCTGTCTTCTGTGAGAAAATGCATTCTGTGTTCTCAGCCAGGAATTCATGAATAAAATTTTGGAATGCACCCATTCATAAAATGGTAATTCATAAAATGGTAATAAAATGTATGTTTTATTTACTTAATCAGCAGGCATCCTTGATCATCTGTTTGTCAGGAGTTTTTCAAGTACAACTTTGGTTGGGTCTATAAATTCTCCCTTCCTGTTAGTTCATTTTTTATTTAATATATATATTTTTATTTTAAATAGGCTTCATGCCCAGCGTGGAGCCCAACATGGAGCTTGATCTCATGACCCTGAGATTAAGACTTGAGCCGAGATCAAGAGTCTGATGCTTAACTGACTGAGCCACCGAGGGGCCCCTCCTATTAGTTCATTTTAAAAATTACTTGAAAATTCACTTTCATTTTGCAGAGTGTTGTGAAATTGAAGCTTGTATTTCTCTGTTCTTTTTTTTTCCTCTCTCTCTCTGTTCTTAAAAAGAGCTTCATCGAGAAAAAATTAGCCTACATATCCTAAATTTCCTGTGTTCACCCTAGATCATTCTAGTAAATCCCCTAGAGACTTATTAGAATTAAGTTATGGCTGTTTATGTAGAAAAGTGTGGGATAATTTGACAGCATGTGAAGAGGTGTGTATGCATTAGTTGTAACACGGAAATCACATTTTCTGTAAACCCTGCTTTCTCAGCCTTTCTCCGCTGATTGTTGCAACACTATTTGAGCAAGCGAATGTGATGAGGTCATAGAGGAGTGAGAAAGTGGATTTAAATAACGAAACAAGAAATCTGCATCTGTATGGGGAGTGATGGGTGTGGAGAGGCTATGCGTGGTGTCTGTGTTCCCTGTGTGCCCTTCGTCTGCACCTGCTAGGAGAGCCGGAGAATGGGGGAGGGGGGGGACATGACACACAGCGGATACAGTGCTGCTGTGCCGCCAGCATCCCTGGCCAGGAGGCTGGCCGCCATATGAGCTGTCCGGTCCTCTGTTTCCCAAGCAGACTATGCCTTTGTTCCCTAATACCCACCACTCCTGGGCATCTAACCTCCTCTTCAAAGTAAGCATGATTGAAGAGAATCAGCCTCTTTAGTTTGGTGATACACCAGAGTGCCTGACTCGTGCATGCAATTTCAGGGAGTCGTGGGAGTTCCTGAATCCTCTCCTGTCATGCCCGAGGTCAAGAGCCTGTGGTCTAGACGGTCTGAGGATTTTTACAGCAGTGAAGTTTCATGCACACACATGCCCATTTCTCGTTCAGCCCTTTTACTGATTCCGTAAGCCTGCTGACCTTTGGCATATCATCAAGGAGAAAATAATTGCTCTGTGCAGGTCTTTGGGGCACTGCTTTTGATACTACTTGCCTTTTTCACTCACCATCACCTTCAAGATTCTCTACACCATAATGTGGTGGCTGTGGCCTAGAGGTGACCCGCATCGGGGCTGAGGAAGGGTAATGAAACTGCAGGACTGGGAAGGGCGGTAACCCAGGCAGGAGGATGGGGGCAGGAGGGCGGCGGCATTTCCCAGAGCCAGTCATGTGCCCTGGCTCCTCTGCTCTGGTTCATATGAACAAGGAGTTTCCTTATGTTAAGATGCTTGCTTTTCGTTTTGTTTTAGGGTTGTTGGGAACTGCATCGGATTTTAGTCACTTTTGCTTGGAGTGGAATATATAAGGTATAGTTTAACCTGAAACAGCTGTCTGTGAGGCCTGCCCACTGAGGTCCCAATTCTGCATGTGATAAAAGGCTCTTAAAGCATTAATAGTCTTTTTTTTTTTTCTTTAAGATTTTTATTTATTAGAGAGAGAAAGCACAGAGGGAGAAATAGGCTCCCCACAGAGCAGGGAGCCTGATAACAGGGCTCCATCCCAGGACCGGGAGATCAGGACTTGAGCTGGAGGCAGATGCTTCACGGGCTGAGCACCCAGGGACCCAGAGCTTTGACATTCTATTCTTCTAAGTCTAACACTATGCATGTAAAAGTTTCTAGAATATATAGAATGGTGGAAAGTGTGGAAGAGTGTTTGGTGCCGGAGAGGTTGTGTGAAGGAGCTGGGAGTCTTGCCGTGGTGGAGGGACGAGATCTGAGTGGGATTCAGGATCCCACAGGCTAGGCCCCACCATCTTCGTGCTCCTGGCAAGCTGTTCAGCCTTTGAAACATCTACCGTATGCTTTCACGGTAGATGGGGACAGTGGTGCCGTGGTCGTTGTGAAAATAAAATAACAAGCTTTTAAAAATTCACCAGAAAAAAAAAGGTATTTAAACTTTAAGGAACTTGCATTTTTTCAGCCTGGAAAAGAGAAGATAGAGACTGTGTCCACCAAACATTCAGTGTTTTAGCATGTATTTATCTACTGTGTGCCTGGCTAGGTTTGGGTGGTCAGTGTACTTCAGCGTGCTTCTGTTAAGTATATAAGGAAAAACAACATTTAAATGAAAACTGATCAAATTCGGTTTAATGGCATAAACTTTTATAGAGACTTCACAGGTGCTGGTCATGTTATGTATATATGCATGTGGAATACTAAGTGAGACACTGTGTGTTTTCAAGAAATTAAGGCTGCCCACTTCAATCTAGAACATTATGCTTTATGAAAGAGGCTTGTGTTGACCAGCACAGGCTGTCCTCTGACAAAATACCAGGGGCCGGGGGCTTGCACAACAGGAGTTTATTCCTCACTGTTCTGGAGGCTCAAGGCCTAAGAGTGAGGTGCCGGCCCAGTCAGTTACTGGTTGCCGGCTCTGCTCCTGGCTGGCAGATGGCCCCCGTCTGACTGTGTCCTCACGTGGTGGGGAGAGACGGGAAGCAAGCTCTCCTCTATCTCTTCTCATCAGAGCCCTTAATTACCTGTCCGATGCCATCACAGCAGGAGTTAGAGCGCCACTGTGTAAATTCTGAGGGGCCGCACACAGTACGTACATAGTAGTCTGCCTGCAATCCCCCCAAATTCATGTCCTCCTCACATGCAAAATACATTCATTCTATCCCAGCAGCCCCCGAAACCTTAACATAACCTCTGAAATCCAAAGTCTCATAAATCTCATCTAAATCAGTTGTGCGTGAGCTTCGAGGTATGTCTGGTCTTGAGGCAGAATTCCTCTCCAGCTGTGAACCTGTGAAACCAGTGAGTTAGGAGCGTCTACAGTGTAATGGGGCAGGCACAGGAGAGCCGTTCCCTTGCTGAACAGGAGCAATAGGAGAGACAAGAGGGTGGCTGGTCCCAAGCATGTCCACACTTAGCCAGGCCAGTTCTGTTAGATCTTCAGGCTTGAGAAAAACTTCTTCGGTTTGATTCTCTGCTTCCTTGACCCTTTGGGGTGGAGGTCTCACCTCTTCTGGGTTGGGGGTTGTAGCCTTAAGGCTCTAGGAGGCTACTGGCTGGCCTGTTGAAATCTACGCGATGACCATCCACCTTGGAAACTGAGTTAGCAAGCTAGCATACAGGTCCGAATGGGACTCTTGGATTTCCATGAGGACTGTTACCAAATGAGCCTCTGCAGAGAATTGACAGTAGGGATTTGCTGGGCTGGAGCACATACGTGTCATTCCAGAAGTGACCCGAGACTGGGTGTGGAAGAGGTTGGCTAATTCAGAATTTTGGAAGCAAAATTTGAGTTCAGGTGGCGTTAGGGGCAGATTTGCATTGTGGACGGCCTGTTCCCAGTCTTCTTTGCATGCGTGTGTTCAGTAGAAGTGCAGACCCCTGTGGGGGAGCAAGCTGCTGACCACTAATGCCCCTTTCAGTCTTAGGACTCAGTGAGCGTAATTTAAAATCCACAACTTGATTTGTGTGTGCAGATCCCACTCTCTTCACGGGTTGATACCACAGTGTACCTCCGCATAAGAACGAGAAGTTCCTTTGCATAGTCTTCTGCTGAATACTTGTCTCTGTGAGCTGGCAGGCAGCAGTCCCTCCGAGTTTTGCACTTTTGTGGTTGTCCTGTAAGACTTTGCCTTTAGTGTGCTTTGTCTAAGATTTCAGTGGTTTCAAGGGAGGAGAAAAATGCTTATGACCGCGGAGCCTGGGATAGCTGGGGTATTCCGTCCGTGAGGGATTTAGTAACAGTTCCTGGTCAGGACTGAAAGCCTCCCGGACTCCTCTGGGGAACACAGGGCCTCTGGTGGAAGTCCTGACCGGGCTCGCAGGCTACCTTCGCAAGAGTCTTAGTTTATCAGTGATTTCTTTTTCCTAAAGGTTTCATGTCAGTGATTCTGAATCCTGGCTGGACATTAGAATTATTAGAAAGAACCACAAAAGCTGGGGGCCCCACTTCAGATGATTTCAATCAGTTAAGACCTCAGAAATCAGATTTAATGGCTATCTTTGAGAAGTCCGGAGGGGATGCAGACACTGAGCCGGGCCTGAGAGCCTGTGGTTGAGTCGAAGGAACACATTTCTTTCTCCCACAGGGGGTGAGCCATCAGCAGCACCTTTCCAGGTGCCTCGGAAATGCAGGACACCCCGTCCCGCCCCTCCAGAACTGCTGGTTCCCAGTCTGTGCCCTGATGGAGTTTCCAGGGTTTCCTGATGGCCATGCTCACAGGTATGAAGTCCTGAACAGGCTTTGGTCCAGAGAAGCAGGGTCCCAACCCTGCCTCTCCTCCTCAGTTTGTGTCAACTTGAGCAAGTTACTAGACCTTCCTGAGCCTCAGGTCCCTGTGTATGAGATGAGGACAGTAAGGCAGGCCTCAGTTCCCTGGCCATAGCCTCTGGAATGGAATGACACTGTCATGTATTTGGTGCCAAGCCTGAGCTGAGCTGAAGTGAGGTTACATATAATCTCCGTTCCACTTACTCTGAATATTCCTGTATCTTACTGCAGACTGTTGGAATTAATGGGTTTTCTGTGGGCACTGTCCCGGATGTCACTGGCGGCGTCATGTAAGTTATAATATACACACATAGGGTTTCCTTTCTAAAACCCAAAAAATATCTATACTCTGAAGCACCTCTGGCTTTGGTTTTGGGTGAGAAACTGTGGAGCTGAGGAGGTTCAGCTGATAGGTGGTCGCAGGGGGTGAGTGTGAATCGTATTAGCATGTCTGTCCCTACACCGAACTCTGGCAGTAACAGGTGTCCGACGAACGCAGCTATTAATGCTCCTTTACTTCCTCCGTTCGTGTGTTTATGCTTTCCCCATCTGGTTTCTTTATTTTCCAGTACCTTTATATTTGGCATGCCAGACTTTATTCTTCAGATAATTCAATATTTTCCATAAATCGTAAGTAAATTGAATCTGCAGGTGGGTGTCCGTCATCCACTCCGCATGTGTCTGGGCTGGACGTCGTGGCAGTGTGTGTATGACATGGTCCCTGCTGACCAAGAGCTTAGAAATTAGTCCTAGAAAGGGAAAATGTGGAAGGCTTTTTTTTTTTTTTTAATGATTTTATTTATTTATTTGACAGAGACACAGCGAGAGAGGGATCACAAGCAGGGGCAGTGGGAGTGGGAGAGAGAGAAGCAAGCTTCCTGCTGAGCAGGGAGCCCGACTCTGGGCTCGATTCCAGGACCCTGGGATCATGACCTGAGCTGAAGGCAGACGCTTAATGACTGAGCCCCCCAGGCATCCTGAAAGGTTCTTAAAAAATAATATTCAGTAACATTGCAGGCCAAGAGGCCTGGCCTCCTGGCAAGCTTCCACAAAGGAGGTGGGATTCGTGAGGGCTTAAAGGACCCTTATGCCTTAGAGTGAAAGGCGCTCGGAAGGGTAGCGCTTCTCCTTTCAGCCCGTCGGCACAGCCTCGGGGCAGTGCGGTGTGGTGGCTGAGGGTGTGGGCCCCACAGGCTAGCTCTGGCCCTCTCACAGCCTTGTGGCTCAGGGCAGTCTCTGACCTCTGTCAGCCTCTCTTCTGACACTTCTAAGTGTGTGATGACCACTATGTGTATGGAAGAAACGTGCACAGATGGCATTCTTTTTTTTTTTTAATTTTTAAAATTTTTTAATAAACATATAATGTATTTTTATCCTCAGGGGTACAGGTCTGTGAATCGCCAGGTTTACACACTTCACAGCACTCACCATAGCACATACCCTCCCCAATGTCCATAACCCCACCCCCCTCTTGACCCCCCTCCCCGCAGCAACCCCCCAGTTTTGTGAGATTAAGAGTCTCTTATGGTTTGTCTCCCTCCCGATCCCAACTTGTTTCATTTATTCTTTTCCTACCCCCCAAATCCCCCACATTGCATCTCCACTTCCTTGTATCAAGGAGATCATATAATTGTCTTTCTCCGATTGACTTATTTCGCTAAGCTTAATACCCTCTAGTTCCATCCACATCATCACACATAGCAAGATTTCATTTCTTTTGATGGCTGCATAGTATTCCGTTGTGTATATATACCACACCTTCTTTATCCATTCATCTGTTGATGGACATCTAGGTTCTCTCCATAGTTGGCTATTGTGGACATTGCTGCTATAAACATTCGGGTGCACGTGCCCCTTTGGAGCACGAGGTTTGTAACACAGATAGCATTCTTGACTTGGAGGAGTGACCCTATGAAGTCGGCTAAACATTTGGACATTTTTACTTACGTACCTTTATAAACAGCTCCCACTCCCCCTTCTCTTGTACTTACTTTACTCTGTGGAGACCTAGAATCTTGGGTTCTCTGCTCTTCTTTGGTGCACAGTAGTGGACAGTCCTCAGCAGTCCCCAGCTTCCCGCTGGGAGGCCCCCTAGTGACGGAAGAGTGGTCGTGTGACTTGTACCCTCTGCAGGGCCGGGGTGTAGCATTCTGAAGCAGCCTGTTCGTAACACATGGTTTCTGTAGTCCGTTTTATCTGAAATTGGTAAAAATTTTACATTCTGTTATATAATACATGTTCTAATGTTACAAACCTCTGAACGTCCTTGTTTATCAAAAGTGACCTTCGGGCTGAGATAATGTGCCACTTGTTCACTTGCTGTCCTGGCGCCCGTGCATGCTCCGACACTCTGAGAAGCCCGAGAAGGGATCCGGAGCAGAGTCCACATGGAAACCCATGTCTTGAACACCTCCATGGCTTGTCTGCGGAGCTAGTTCTGGCCCGCAGAGTTCATTTGCTCCCCATGTACGTTTGGTGCCTTTTGGTTTAGATCATTTTGGTAATTGGCACTAGTTTTGATCTTACTTTCAAACATTTTGATCTGGAGCCCGTCGCTGCTGGTCCCATCGAGGGGCCCTGGAGGGCTGGGACTCGTGGGATGCTTGCTCCGGGTGTGAGTGCTCTGCCCCGGGAGGAAACAGTGACGACCTCCAAAGCTCTGTGGTGCAGGGATGAGGGAATCTGACACTACACATGTCTCACGCCAGACTCGCTAGCTTGCTTGCAGACAGCGGTGTGACAGAAGCAGCGACAGGAGAGAATGCCGGGATGAGGCCAGACCGCTCCCAGTCCCTGTGTTCTAGGGTGCTGGAAGCCTGCACCTTTGAACAGGGGTTTGGCCCTGGACAGCAGACAGGCCCTCCTCAGGGACATTTTGGGGCCTGCAGCTATGACTGCCAGAGGTTTCTGTCGGCCCCTCCCCCAGCTAGCGTGCAGGGGTGCTGAGGACGCACCAGGGTGCACGCGACCACCCCCGTGATGACACCCAGTCTCACACGTGTTAGAGCAGCTCTGCCAGGCCGTGTTTCCCGTGTGTCTTGAGGGGCTCTGGTCAGTACAAGCATTTTACTTGGCGGATCTTCATCCTGTGGAGGTGGGTAGGCTTGGTAATGAGTTCCCCCACGCAGTCAGGCATCACAAGTAGACAGGCCTCGGAGTGGGGGGGAGGTGGGAAGCAGACTCCCTGCCGAGCAGAGAGCCCGATGTGGGGCTCCATCCCAGGACCCTGAGACCATGACTCAAGCTGAAGGTAGAGGCTTAACCCACTGAGCCACCCAGGCACCCCAAGATTCTCACATTTAAACTTAGACTCTTGCTAAAGGAAATGTTAGCATTTCTTGATATCATGGTTCAAAACCCTGCCAGGATGGGGTGTGTGTGTGTGTAAGTACCTGTTTTGCTTTCGGTTTCACTAGGGGATGTTATTTGGGCCAGTTGTTTTTAAGTGAGCATTTCAAACTTAGAATTTGATCCCTGTTTCCTTGGCTGTATTAATAATAGGAAAAGAACACTTGGTCATAGATAATTGTTCTCCCAAGGGACATGTCTAGAAACTTGTTTGTGGGAGTGGAAATGGGGGGGGCTACTGGTATCTGGGGAGAGCAGGCCAGGGATGCTGTAACGTCCTGCAGTTTCCCCCGTGACAAAGAATTACTGGCCCAACAGGGCAGTACTGCTGAGGTTGAGAAACCTGGTGTAGACGGTCAGAGACGTTCTTTCCTTGATTTCCAGGAGATATATGATGATTAAGATTCAATATTTTTGCAAGGTAAGGTGCTTTCTACAAAAATTCAATCTTTAGTCATTACATGAAATCTTAAGGAGTCAAAAAAAATCTTTTAACGTAGTGAGCATGTACTCGAAGTATGTATTACAGTCAGCCGAGGGAACTGGGAGGTCAGAGTGCCCTCAGTGGAAGCCCAGATGTCCGTTAGTCTGTTTGGATAAACTCCCCCTGAGATACCGTAATTTACATTGAAACTTTAGTTAGCAGGATGGGAATTTTTGAGAAGGTACCATTAGAAAAATAAAAGAATTTTCCAGCTGTGGTTCCCAAGTTCCCCAGACTTGTCTTTAACCCATAGCTCTCTTTGAGCTTTAGCCCATGTATTTACTTAAAAGCTGTTGACGAGTCCTCAGTGTGTGCCAGACACCATGCTAAGTGCCAGGGACACAGCAAGAAATGACGTAGGCAGCTTCTCGTCCTCATGAAGCTCATGGAGCCTGTGTGGTTCGGCAGGGCTCGAGGACAGATCGGGATATCCAGGCGCTGCTTCCAGAATAGAGCAGGGTTGGTGGGTAGGGGGTGAATTGAGAGCGGGGCACTTGCGGTGGCTGGTCTTGGAGCTTGCTGGTGAGAGCCTTGCAGGAGGGCGTTTTGTCTACGAACCCCAAGCAGGAGTGACCAGATGCGACTTAGGCTACTTGTTGTTTTCACTTAGATGGCGCCTAACCTGTCCCCAGTGAACTCTGAACCCTGATCCTTTCTACCCATACCCAGTCACTTCAGTGAGAACACTGGGGAGTGCTCCTGGATCCCTGTCCTTGTTTCCCATTCTGTCTGTGGCACTCAGGCCCGTGTCCTGCTTTTCCCCACCTCCCTGGTTCCCAGCCAGGTCCAGGCCTCTTGCCCGTGTCCGTGGCCCCTGACTGGTCTCTCCACTTGTCCCGGGTTACTTCAGGCCTTTCCCCACATAGCTGCCACTGAGATCTTTTAGGAACGTAGGTTCCCCCTGTCCTTCACTGAAAACCCTTTAGTGGCTTCCCACGGCGCTCAGAAAATACAGCATCCCTCCTCTCTAGGCCCTGGACAGCCTTTCCTGACCGAGCTCCAGATGATCTAGCCTCTCTGTGGGCTGCTTCCCAAAAGAACCTGCCTGCTCAAAGGTTGTGTCCACCCTCCTCTGGACTACCCTGGCCTGCCCTGCCTGGGTGTTCATCCCTCTTCCTCTGTGGTGGGGGCGGGGCCGGGGGGAGCTGGAACCTGTCTTCCTGCCCCTGCATGCTGGATTCCCATTGCCCTGTTTCCTGCAGGTGCCCTCAGATGTCCACGCAGTGCCGAACCCTCTTCTGTTGGCCATCTTTAGTTGAGAGATCACTCACCTGGCCGCATGTCACATGGAGGAGGAGTGGGTGATTCACAGGGACCCACCCTCCTTCCCGCAGAGTTGGGGTTTTTGCATAGGGGATTTTTCTGTCAGTTATTTTTTCCTCACCTTTTGGAGTATTAAAAAAGCAGAGGCTGTCGGGTGTGTGTGCGGAGGGGGCAGTGACCACACGTCCCGGGAGTTCTCTGATCCCTGCGGCTGGCTCATACTCCTCCCTGTTTTCAGTACAGAAAGATCGCTAAGTCCTGATTCTGTCAGTAAGCTTTTAAAGTAAAGCACGATGAGCTACTCGGTCTTTCTTACTACAAAACAGGAAATGGACAACCAGTTCCCCAGTCTGGCACAATCACTCCAGCAGGCATGCTGGTGTGCAAGGAAGTCAGGGTGGTACACCTCTGTGCCGGGCTGGGTCTTTAGACAGGCCCTGGGTAAAGTTCAGGTGGACACGGAAGAACACGCACCCCAGGGACTGCCGTGGAATGATAATGTGTTCGTTCAGCTCTATCTTTTGGATGAGCAGGATGTAGGAAGTAGACACAAAGAATCTGTTTGGCCTTGTTCCGTCTTTGCCACAGGCTGACACTGGAGAATTCTTAAGTTTCCACATAGAAAATGAATATGAAAGAAGGCCCATACCAGTCAGGAGTTAGAGGGGTTCCCAGGAGGCTTCTGAGAGAAGGAAGTGCCTACGAAGTTATTTAAGATGATTGGTGGCAGAGAAACTTCTGAATTTGTCTGGCAGGTGGATCCCAGACATAGAGCCATTTTACAAGAAGTAATAAGCTGGAAGCACTGAAAATACATTTTCCTAACAAGGGAAAACACATCCTCATAACAGCTGATTGAAGTTTCTAGAAAAATTTGAGTCCTGGTCTCAATTTTGATTGTTTAGAGCTTGCTGATAAGGTTGTGTGGGTTTTTGTTTTTTTTTGTTTTTGTTTTTGTTTTTTTAAGCTTACATTTCTCCTGGAAATTGAATCTAAACCATGTAAGGATTACTTTTAGGTTCCGTAATAAAATTTTTCACATCATAGAATTTTAAAGACCTGGCCAGGAACAGGTCTTTGAATGAAAACCTCAGTTTGGGGGCACATGGGTGGCTCAGTGGGTTAAAGCCTCTGCCTTCGGCTCAGGTCGTGATCTCAGGGTCCTGGGATCGAGCCCCGCATCGGGTTCTCTGCTAGGCAGGGAGCCTGCTTCCCCCTCTCTCGCTGCCTGCCTCTCTGCCTACTTGTGATCTCTCTCTGTCAAATAAATAAATAAAATCCTAAAAAAGAAAAAGAAAAACAAAATTCAGTTTGGCTTGAAAAGTTCATCTAATAGAAAATAAACCAAGGAGGTTCACCCATTTAACTCCAGTCTTCACGTGTTCAGGAAGCTCCTCAGAAATCTGCTTTACCAAAAACAAATTCTTAGCAACTTGTGATAGAAAATGCTTAAATAAGCAATTTTAAATTTAACATACTGTACTTAAATCAGTTTAAAAGATTCATGGACAAAGCACTTTATATGTATTAGTGTTATATAGTAGGTGACATAGGGCTGAAAGAGATTTTTCTTGCCTGCAGAGAACATGCAGTCTGAGGACGGGCCGGCGTGACGGTGTGAGCCGTCAGGCAAGGAAGAATAGTGCAGAAGGTATCACAGAGGAATGGTATTAGTAGCCACAGTGGAAATAGTGGCAGAAACGTCAGAGAACGGGCTATCAGAAAACAGTGTGGGAGTAATGGTCTCTAAAGCAGAGGTTGGCAAACTACAGGTCTAAAAATGTTTTTTATGTTTTTAATGGATTGTAAAAATAAGCAAAGAAGAAAGTGGAACAGAGACCATCTGGCCCTTTATAGAAGAAAGTTGGCTGACTCTTGGGTTAAGGGGTCAAGAAGTGCTTTACAAAAACTAAAATTTGAAGGGCACCTGGGTGGCTCAGTGGGTTAAAGCCTCTGCCTTCCGCTCAGGTCATGATCCCATGGTCCTGGGATTGAGCCCCACATCGGGCTCCCTGCTCAGCGGGGAGCCTCTCTACTTACTTGTGATCTCTGTCTGTCAAATAAATAAAAATAAAATCCTGGGAAAAAAACCCTAAAATTTGAGGTGGTATATATATATATATTTAAGATATCACCTATTTATTTGACACAGCAAGAGATAGATCACAAGTAGGCAGAGCAGCAGGTAGAGGGAGAGGGAGAAGCACTTAGGTAGCCGAAGGCAGAGGCTTTAACCCACTGAGCTCCCCAGGTGCCCCTTGAGCTGGTATTTTATGGGATAAAAATAACATTTTGATTTTCAGGGCAGCGGGTTGAGGGTGGAGGTATTGCTGCGGGAGGGCCAAAGTGAGGAAGGGCCTGGTGGGGGTGCAAGAGTACTGCCGCGGGGGAGGCTGCGGTGCTCGAGTTTCCTGCAGATGGGATGACAGTCACAGCTCCTCTCTCTCTTTTTGAAAGAATTTATCCGAGAGCACAAGCAGGAGGAGTGGCAGAGAGAGAGGGAGAGGCAGCCCCCCCTTGAGCAGGGAGCCCGGTGCGCAGGGCTCTATCCCAGGACCCTGGGATCATGACCTGAGCTGAAGGCAGGTGCTTAACAACTGAGCCAGTCAGGCGCCCCCATTACAGTCCTCTTAAGTGATCATTCTCAAGTGAGGTGTGAACCATCAAAAACTTCTGAGTTGGAGAATGTCAGTGCCGTAATTAGAGTTGGTGGTGAGACAAGGAGGTAAGTATTCCATTTTTTCTGGGATACGCTCTCCTGAACGATTCTCTACAAGTGGTTGGGTCACTTAACCGGCCACTGCCTCTATGGTACTTGTGTACATGGGTCCAGAATTCCCAGTTTAAGGCTGAAGATTGGTTGATGTGCTTCTCATGCTTATTTACATTTTCTGGGCAGCAGAGAACAGTTGTGAAGTCTCTGTGATCCCGTGAATTGAGGACCTTGAGGGAATCTCTAAAAAGGTAGAAAAATTCTTGCTGAAGTCAGTAATTGTATTTAAGCTGTGAATTTTTGCAGAGAGAGTTTAAAATTCATATACTTTTTCAAAATCAGCCTACCTAGGTGTGGTTATATTCTTTGAGAGGCGAAATGTGGGAAGGGTGCCCTGAAGCCAGTAGACATTCTGGATTCCCAAGAATCGGCACTGACAGAATGTCTCTGAAGACAGAACCTTTACAGTAACCTGTTTCCGAGAAGCGGGTCTCCCAGGAGAACGCTGAGTAACAGTATCCTAAGGATACAGGAGAATGGGTGAAGACAAAGAAAATAAACTCTATTAGCCCCTCACTGTTAACATTGAGTAGTTTTTTAGTCTTTTTTCAGTATATATGTGCTTAGGTCATTTTGTGAGAATCAAGTCCTGTACGATACACACTTTGTCCCTTGTGGTAGGATGAGTTGTGGCCGGTAGTTGAGGAGGACACTGAGAAACTGCGTTCTCAGTGAGAAACTGTGGCCTCCTCGCTCTCATACTGGTTCTTTTCTGAGCAAATGAGGGACACTGTAGTGACCCAGAGTCTCACCAACAGAAAACAAAAACTACTTTTTGCAGAAGTCAGACCCTAGTCTCAGAGTGTGAGGGTGCTGAAGGCCTTCATTCAAACTTCTTGATTCGATTATTGGCATCATCCAAAGTTGTTCAGATGGACTAAGATTGTGAAGAGGGCACTGTTCCGGCCAATAGCAGTTGCCTTTATGAACCGAGTCCTTCCGGAAGGCCCTCTTTGCAGCAGGGTCATCCCTGAGGATTCCTGACCAGTCCCGGGAGGTCAGAGTCTACCCCCCGCCCCAAACCCCTGCCTGGGCCTGTCCATCCAGTCTCCGTCCCCACCTTCCCTGTGAGGGTTGCCATGGTCTCTGGGCACAAGCACACTCTCAGAGGGGCCCTAGTGACTTCCCTTTCCCTGGAGTAGCAGATTGGCCCCCTTGGTATTAGCAAAAACCATGTGGGTCCCTGGGGACTTCACTTCAGAGGACAGTCACCCGCATGACCAGCCCTTGCTTACATTTACCCTCTGGTGATGAGCTTCCCAAGAGCCAGACTGTCGCCGTGCCAGAATTTTAGTGTCCTGGAAGGAGGGGAGAGAGAGTATGTATGTCTTTCATTTGTTTTAAGGGAAAAGCCAATGTGTTTGAATATAGAAATATAGAATATAAAAATATGGAATATAGAGAATGCAAATATTTCCCATTGCTTCACCACTGTTGATATTTTGGTATATATAGTTCTTTAAAATACAAAGACAAAAAAAATAAAAAAAAATAAAATACAAAGACACACCCCTCCTTATTAAAAAAGGAATGCCCATTTGTAACAGGAAAATTGTATTAATAGGCAGAGCCAAAGAGGAGAAATACATAGGAACAAGACAAGGATGCTCATTTTTGCCACTTTTACTGAGCATAGTATTTGAAATCCAAGCCAAATAATAGGCAAGAAAAAGAAAGAAAATGTATCTAGACTGGAAAGGAAGAAGTAAAGCACAGTATCTGCTGACATAAAAATAGAGAAACATAGAAAACCCTATAGAATCCCGTCGAAAGAGTATCAGGACTAATAAACGAATTCAGTAAAGTTGCCTGATAGAAAATCAATGCACAAATTCTGTTGTGTTTCTAGACACTAATAACAAACTCAGAGGAATAAAGAAAATGATGCCATTTGCAGTTGCAACAAAAAGAATGAAATACCTGCAAATGTGTGTTTTTTTAAAGATTTGTTTACTTCTTTTAGAGTGAGAACACGTGAGCATGCGTGCTTGAGAGTGGTGGGGAGGGGCAGTGGGAGACGAAAGAGAATCTTCAGCAGGTTCCACAGCCAGTGCAGAGCCTGACATGGGGCTCCATCTCCAGACCCTGAGATCATGACCTGAGCCAGAATCAAGAGCTGGTGCTTAACTGACAGTGCCCCCAAGGTGGTCCAATACCTAGGAATGTTTAACCAAGAAGGTGGAAAACCTGCATGCTGAAAACTACAAGAGATTTATGAAAGAACTGAAGATGACACAAGTAGAAAGATTAGCATAAATATTGCTAAAATGTCCATAGTATTCAAAGCAATCTGCAGATTTAGTGCATTTCCTATCAAAATTCCAATGACATTTTTCTTCCCTTTTTTTTTTTTAAAGATTTTATTTATTTAACACAGACACAGCGAGAAAGAGAACATAAGCAGGGAGAGTGGGAGAGGGGGAAGCACGCTCCCCACTGAGCATGGAGCCTCACATGGGGCTCTGTCCCAGAACCCTGGGATCACAACCTGAGCCAAAGGCAGTTGCTCAACCAACTGACCCACCAAGCTGCCCCCAATGACATTTTTCAAAGAAATAGCTCAAGTAATTATAAAATTTGCATGGAATTAAAAAAAAAAAAAACCACTGAATAGCCAAAGCAATCTTGAGAAAGAACAAAGCTAGAGGCACTGTGCTCCTTGACGTCAAACTATACTACAAAGCTGTGTTAATTAAAACAATGTGATAACAGTATCAGAAAAGGACACACAGATCATTGGAACAGAAGAGGGAGCCCAGAAGTAAACCCATGCATATATGGTTGGTTAATTTACCACAGGGGAGCCAAGAGCATACTATGGGCCAAGGACAGTCTTCTCAGTAAATGTACCAGGAAAACTGGACCTCTATCTCACACCATACACAAAACTAAAAATGGATTAAAGATTTGAACATAAGACCTGAAACCATAAAACTAGAAGAAAACACAGGCAGTGATAAACTCCTTGACATTGGTCTTGGTGATGAGTTTTTAATCTGACACCAAAGTCAAAGCAACAAAAGCAGAAGTGAATAAGTGGGTCTACATCACATTAAAAAGCTCCTGCACAGGGGCCTCCTGTGTGGCTCAGTCGGTTGAGTGTCTGCCTTCAGCTTAGGTCATGATCCCTGGGTCCTGGGATGGAGCCCCATGTCCAGCTCCCTACTGGGCAGGGAATCAATCTCCCTCTTCCTGTGTCCCTAACCCCTGCTGTACTCTCTCTCTCTCTCAAATAAATAAATAAAATCTTTTTTTTTTTTTTAATCTTCTGACAGCAAAGGAGAAACCATCAACAAAATGAAAAGGCAACCTACTGAATGGGAGAAATATTTGCAAGTCATGTATCTGAAAAGGGACTAGTAACCAAAATATGTAACTAACTCCTACAACTCAGTAGCAAATAAAAAAAAATTAAACTCAAATAATCAAAAAAACTGGGCAGAGGATCTGAATAAATATTTTTTTCCAAAGAAGACATATGGATGGCCAATAGGTACATGAAAAGATGTTCGGTCTCATTAATCATCAGGGAAATGCAAATCAAAACTACAATGAGATATAACCTCACACTTGATAGAGTGGTTATTGTCCAAAAGACAAGAAATCCCAAGTATTGACAAGGATGTGGAGAAAAGAGAACCCTCATCCACTGTCCAGTGGGCATGGAAATTGTTACAGCTGCTATGGAAGACAGCACAGATGCTCCTCAACTAGAACAACCATATGACCCAGCAGTTCCACATACACTGGAGTATTATTTCTCAGCCATAAAAAAGAATGAAATCTTGCCATTTGCAAAAACGTGGATGGTCCTTGAGGGCATTATGCTATGAGAATCAACCAGACAGAGAAGGGCAAATACTGTATGATCTCTCTTATATGTGGAATATTTAAAAAAACCAGTTTATTAGATACTGAGAACAGATGGGTGGAAGTATAGTGCATTATTGAATGACACCTGAAAATACCTTACTGTTTAGTAGTTTGTGACCACCTCCTATAAAAAAAAAATCAAGAAAGATGAAAAATAGAAATAAGACCCTGCTCTGTATGCTCTTCTAAGCCATTTTGGGGGCATATGCATATTTTCTTTTTATAAAAGTAGGCTTATTTTAAATAATACCATTTTATAATTTGCTTTTTAAAATAATAGCTTATTGAGATGTAATTCAGATAAAATATTCGCCATTTTAAAACATACAATCCAGTCATTTTTATTTATTTTTTTAAAGATTTTATTTATTTATTTGACAGAGAGAGATCACAAGTAGGCAGAGAGGCAGGCAGAGAGAAGGGGAAGCAGGCTCCCCGTTGTGGAGAGAGCCCGATGTGGGGCTCGATCCCAGGACCCCAAGATCATGACCTGAGCCAAAGGCAGAGGCTTAACCCACTGAGCCACCCAGGCGCCCCCAATCCAGTCATTTTTAGTGTATTATAGAATTTTGAAGTTTCTGCCACTTTGTAATTTTAGAACATTTTCATCATCCCAGAAAGAAACCTTATACCCATTAGCTGTCACTTCCCATTCTTCCCTACTTCCAACCCTACAGTCATTAATTTATTCTCTGTTTCTGTTGATTGCCGTTTCTGGAAATTCATAAAATGGACTCATACAATGTATAGTTTTTTGCAAGTGATTTCATTCACATAGTATAATGTTTTCAAGGTTCATTCACATAGCCTGTATCAGTAATTTCTTTTTATAGGGAAATAATATTCTGTTGAATGGATAGACTACATTTTGTTTATATGTTCATCACGTGATGGACATTGGGTTGTTTAGTGTTGTGAAAAGTCCTGTACAAGTTTTTGTGAGAACCTTTTTTTTAATCTGTTGTGCAGAGAGCTGGTCATATGGTAATGCTGTGTTTAATATTCTGAGATACTCCACACTATCAAAGCAGCTGGGACAATTTTGCATTCCTGTCAGCAGTGTGTGAGAGTTCCAGTTTCTCCACATCGTCACCAACACTTGTTACGTCCATCGTTTTTATTCCAGCTGTCCTAGTGGGTGTAAAGTGGTTTCTAATGTGGTTTTGATTTGTATTTCCATGGTGACTAGCGATGTGGAGCATCGTTTTATGTGCTTATTGACCATTTTGGTATCTTCCTTGGAAAAATGTCTGTTCATAGCCTTTGCCCGTTTTTAAAGTTGGGTCATCTTTTTGTTACTGAGTTATAAGAGTTCTTTACATACATACAGTTTCTTTATCACTATATGACTTGTAAATATTTTCTTATATTCTTTGGGTTATCTTTTCACTTTCCTGATGGTCACCCTTGATGCAGAGAATTTTCTAACGTTGGTGAAGTCCACTCTGTCCATTTTTTTCTTTGGTTCCTTTTGCTTTCCATGTCATCTGAGAAACCACTGCCTAATTGAGGATCATGAAGATACGCACCTGCTCACATCTAAGAGTTTTATAGTTTTAGCTCTTCCCTTTAGCCTGTGATTCATTTTTGGTTAAACTTCGTGTATGGTTTGGGATCGTGGTCTAGTTTCACTGTTTTGCCTGTGGATACCCCATTGCCCATTAGCTAAAAAGACTGCTCTTTCCCCCATTGAATGGTCCTGATATTCTTGTCACAAATAATTCACCACAAATGGAAGGGTTTATTTCTGGACCCTAAATTCTATTCTGTTGATCTGTATGTCTATCCTTATTATATCGGTACTGTCTTGATTACTTAGCCTGGTAATAAATTTTGAAATTGGGAATTGTGAATCCTCCAAATTTATTCTTCTTCTGCAAGATTGTTTTGTCTATTCTGAGTCTCTTGCATCCCCTTGTGCATTTAAGGATCAATTTGTCAGTTTTTGCAAACTACGACTTTTATTATATCATCAACATTTTCTTTTTCTTAGTCTGTAATTGTGCTCTTCAGTCTCAAGCCATGAGCTCCGTGACTAGTGAGCGTGTGAAATGGGGCCACATGGAAAAAAAGAACACAAACTATCTCATGGACAATTTTTTATGTTGATTACATATTAAAATGATATAATTTTATATTGGGTTAAATAATGTACATAAGTACACCTCGTTATCTTATTAACATGGCTACCAGAAGATTTCAAATTACGGAATTCTCGTATTTGTGTTAAACAGAAGTATTTTTTAATAGCATGGCATAAAGTTTCTTGATTCACTTCTTGAGATTGTTTCCAGTGTTCTCTATCTTATATCGTGCTCTAATGAGTGACCTAGTAGCCAGGTCCTTGTGCACTCCTGTGACGCTGCTGGCACCAAGTTCGAGTTCGGGAGGGCTTAGGAAATAATGTGTGTGCTGCTTCCAAGTCTAGGGCATACATGCAAACTCTCCTGTTAGAGAGTTGAGTAAGGGAATAAATGTTTCCATATTTTAAAAAATAATCGTGTTTAAAGTAAGGCTGTAAACAGACTCAGCCAATACTGACGGAACCTCTCTCCCACTGTGTCAGGTTCTGCTCTAAAGTCGGGGAGCACAACTTGAGTCCAAATTTTAGCCCCTCAGCCGGCCTTTATTTAATAGGGGGAGAGGGATAGGCCATAAACCAATAACCGTGTCCGTTAATACTGAAGAGCCGTGTCGGGAAGGACAAGGAGACAGGCTTGTGGGCTATAGTGTGGTGGGAAAGCTGTCCTGACAGGCAGCAGGGAGGCGTTCTGAGTGCATCGCATTTGAGCAGCCCCTGTAAGAAGTGTCTGCGAGAAGAATGTATTTAGGTAGAGGGTCGGGAAGTACAGAGACCTTGGTATGGGAATATGTTTGGTGTGTTTTATTGGAAACAGCAAGGAGGCCAGTGTAGTTAGAGTGTGGTGAGAAGTAGTTGGATTTGGAATACATTTTTTAAAGATTTTAGTTATTTATTCGACAGAAAGCGTGAGCAGGCAGAGGGGCAGGCAGAAGAAGAGGGAGAAGCAGACTCCCCGATAAGCAGAGAGCCCAATGTGGGCCTCGATCCCAGGACCCTGGGATCATGACCTGAGCCGAAGGCAGACGCTTAATGACTAAGCCACCCAGGTGCCTCTGGAATACATTTTGAAGATGGAACTGATGGTCTCTTCTGGTGGATTGGGTGTGGGGCTCGTGAGGAAGGAGAGAACTTCATGACTTGAACAAGTGTGGTACCATTTACTGAGCCAGGGACTGCCAAGCTGGATTAGAGAGGGAGGGGGACCCAGAGTTCAATGTTAGATCTGTTTAGTTTGAAATGCCTTTTAAGTGCTCAAGGGGAGATGTTGAGTTGATAACTATGATACACCCCTCTGGAAGTCAGGTGGGGCTAGCGATGAATATTTGGAGTTAAAGAAAAGCTACCTGAACAGCAAGCAGATGGAGTGAGAATTCATGATTGCATTTGGGAACGTGGAGGTCTTTGGAGACTTTGGTAAGAGGTGTCAGTAGGCTGTGCTGGCGTGGTGGGTGGAATTGCCAGGGGAGAATGGGGTGTGTGCATTGACAGCTTCTTGAGTTTGCTCTCACTTGGACAGAATGAAGAGGGATGGCTGAGCTGGGGACAGATTGCCCTTTCCCTATACACTGGTGGGAGTGTCCTGGAGAGAGGCTGAGGGGGGAGAGGCTGGGACCCTGCCCCAGAGTGGAGGTGGGCGTCTCTGCTAGGATCAGGAGAGAAGGCACCGTGGACTGGCAGGATCTCCATTCAGCAGTGAGAGGCTGAGAAAATTTCGGATCATGGTTTCCAGAGAAACAGAGAGTGACAAGATGGGAAGGGCTGTTGTAGGATTTGTTACAGAGTTAAATGTAAAATTTGCATGGATTTTTAATATCAAACCTAAGACTTCATATAAATTGAGTTACTTCAAACTGCTTACCCTTGGGGTTCTCTCTCCCGTGCCTTTGGGGGTATTTTGGTGGAAAAGTTTGAGAAGCCACTTCATTATTGTATTCTATTATTATGTTGTTAAATCTCACCCAAGTGAGTATTTAACCTTAAAGAGTTTGAGATTCACTTACCCATTTTGTTATCCTTAATAGGGCCTTCGCAGCTGCTCCAAATATCCCTCCGTTTGTGCGTCTTAATTGTTGCTTGGCAAGCCCGTTCGCTCTGCACCAGGGAGGGCCTGGCGCCGTGGGCCGCGCGGCGCGGTCGGTGGAAGGGCCTCGTTCCCACCCTTCCCCGGCCGGAGAAGCGGGTGCGGCAGAACGCAGGGCCGCCGAGGGGCAGCGCCCTCCAAGAAGAGTTTAGCAAACCTTTCCTGTCGTCTCCGAACACTTAACAAACGCACCATCCGTCTTCTGATTCTGATAGGCTGGTTGAGCGAGCTGGGTGTGGTGGTATTGGCCCGGCTTTTAGGACCCTTAACAATCAGGAGCGATTAAAAGTTACTTGGCAGGGGGCGACTGGGTGGCTCAGTGGGTTCAGCCTCTGCCTTGGGCTCAGGTCTGCCTCACCTCAGCAGGGAGCCTGCTTCTCCGTCTCCCTCTCCCACCCTTGTGCTCTCTCTCTTCGTTAAATAAATAAAATCTTAAAAGAAAAAAAGTTATTCGGCTTCTTTCCTGTTTGTTGCATTTGCCTGCTTTCTTCGCATACAATTTTAGTACGATTAATACCCACTGCCCCCCACTTAGGTTCTTCAGTCTTTTTTTTTTTTTTTAATAAAAGATGATCTTTTTATCTTATTTTTTAGGTGGGGAGAGAGAGAAAGGGGGAGGGGTAGAGGGAGAGGGGGAGAGAGAATCTTAAGCAGACTCCCCGCTGAGCTCAGAGCCTGGGGGGGGGGGCGCTCAGTCTCAGGACTCCGAGATCATGACCTGAGCCCAAGTCAAGAGTCGGATGCTTAACTGACTGAGCCACCCAGGCGCCCCAGTTCTTCAGCCTTCTTAGTGAGAGCTCTATGAACGGTTTGAATTACCCCACAGTCAGTTTGTGGGATGGGAGTGTGTGAAAAATCAGAGGTCGGTCCTTTCTGATGTTGACACTTGAAATGGCTAGGGCCTGGGGCAGCTTGGTCTGTAATGGGTGGTTTGTTTGCGTGACTGCATACCCCTGGCTTTCCAGTTCTCCCACCACCTTATGGGCCCACCTGCATGGTATGGCTCTGCTCCTTCCCTCATCCTGTCCTGACTCCCGAGAGCAGAGTAAACCTGCTTTTGCCTGTGGCACTCTCCATTCCTAAAGGCTGGCTTCCTCAGGCCACTGGGCAGGCTGCCTTCCCGGACCACGCTCCGCATGGCCCCTCTTTGGGTCCCTGCCCAGGCACCTTCCTTGCCTTCATCCCTCCACCAGGTGTGGCGGGAGCACTCCTTTATTACTTCCTGGCCTTCCCGCCAGTCTTTGGGCTCCACGAGGGCAAGAACCATGGTCGTGTTTTGAGCCTCCTGTGTCTGGCACCCGGAGAGGGTATGGACACTCGTGCTCAGAAAGTAGAGTGAACATACACATGAATGTAGACTTGCGGTCCAGATTGTCATTAAAGGGGCTCATGGGTCACTGTTTCAGCTGGGCTTGACCTGTTGTCATTGGGCAATCCTCCACCATTCTTGGTGCCGGGGCTGTTGTGGAGCTCGGCATTTGTGAGACTTTATAATGGAATTAGTGAATATACCATGTATTGTGGAACATCCTGAGCAACATCCTGTAACCAAACAGGTTTTTGCAGCCAAGTGCGTGACTGTTTGCACTAAGTGGCACGCGCAGAGACTGGACAGCCTCACTGGCATCAGGGCGTGCTGCCCAATGACTGACAGTCATGTTTCCAGAGCTTTTGGGGTTTCAGAACCACAGATAAGGGAATGTGGGCCTGTTTTAGTGAACGTCTGTAGTGCGTTATGCCGTGTGCTATAAATGCAGAGGCAGAAAACAGTTGCCTTCCTGTGGGGTGGGGGGCGACCACCATAATGTGGCGTGTCGAGTGCGCGCACGCGTGCGCGCGCGCACACACACACACACACACACACGGAAGGCACTGCTCCGGGCCGGGCATTTCTGTCACCCCCACTGGCTTTGGGGAAGTGTGCTCTGTGGGTGCTGAATGCTTGAGGTGTGCCGCATGGGGCGCTGAAGAGGGGGCAGTTGTAGGAAGGGGCTGTTCGGGGTCATCCTGGATCAGGTTCCCTTGGATCTGGCCACAGGGATTCAAGGAGTAGAGGGCGAGCTGCAGCCAAGGCCTTGAGGAGGACGCCCTGCATTCCTTGTCTCCTTCGCTGGCGGGGGAGTGGAGCGTAGAGCAGAGGCTGAGCCAGGGCAGGTCAGACTTCTCTGTGGTCCGACACTTAGCCCTCTCAACTGAATCAGGAGTTTTCAACATTAGATGGATTTAATGTAATGGCTCCTGACTTTTAAAATATGAGTATAACTTTAATGTTTATTTTAAGATGCATTTTTAAAAAGATTTTATTTATTTATTTGACAGACAAGAGATCACAAGTAGGCAGAAAGACAGGCAGAGAGAGGAGGAAGAAGGCTCCCTGCTGAGCAGAGAGCCTGATGGGAGGCTTGATCCCAGGACACTGGGATCATGACCTGAGCTGAAGGCATAAGCTTTAACCCACTGAGCCACCCAGGCGCCCCTTAAGATGCATTTTTGATGTAGAGAGAAATCTTCAAAAAGATCTACCTGCCTTCTGAAATGGTACTTGAATTTTGAAATAAATGTTCAATTGCCAGGCTGCAGGATGCCAGCTCTGTTTTATTCAAAAATGAGGAGCCAATACGCAAATATTTCAAGCATTTAAAAGGATGGAGGGTGAAGTAGTTGGTTCCTGGAGCAGGTGCCACACTTAGTATTATTTCTAGTTTTCCTACAGTATTTGATAAATTATGTAGAATGTGTTAGCTCTCATCTGAGCATGTACATTGATGTTGATACATCAGTGCATTACATTGATAGTTCTTTCAGTTTAGAATTATTTTTGTCCAAGGTACTTGACTTAGGATTTAATGAGCCATGGCACTGAATTAGAGACACACTTTCAGTCTTTTCTGTGTTTATAAGAGATTACTACTTTTCGAAAAGGACTTGTGAGAATGTCATTTGCAGTGTATTTTGAGGTCATCAAGCATAGAGTTTGTATTGTGAAAACTTGCTGCAAGACACAGCCCGGGGTTTTATGCGTGAGTAAGGGTGACAGGCCAGGCTGGTGTCATTCACGTGGTTGTGGTTATTCTTTGCAAACAGTTTACTTAACAGGGTTTGAAAGAGACTCACTCTTGTATTTTATAATTACCCTTTCCTGGGGACCAACTGATAATGTAAAAAATATCTGGTGGTTTTATTTCTTAGAGCAAGTGTGTTGGTTTAAAATGTTCGCGTCTGTATGGCCTGCCTGAATGTGCCGGTTTCCAAGTGTAGCCTCTACAGTACTGTGGAAGAGTGGGGTTGTTTTTGGAAGGTCATAAGAGAAGAATTTAATGTGTCTTAATTGCTTAAATATTTTCTTTCACCAGGATTATTAAGAAAAACACAGAATGTAACATGGGAAAATGAGAAATGGATGCAAACACTATAAAATTTTCCATAGACGCTTTTTATTCACAGTGAGGCGCATGGGAAGGCTCCATGAACACTCTAGATGGTATCATAGTTTTGGAAAAACCATTTCACCATAGGGGTGTTTACAAAACCTGAAGCCATCCCTATCAGCCAGGCTCTGACGTCTGTCTAGCTCTGTAGGTAGCAAGGGATGCAGTGTCAAAACCAATTTAAAGTTACCTGTGTTGTCAACATGCAGATTTTCTTTATTCAGTACTTAAACTACAAATTTGTCAGTCTGAGTAATTTGAAATACAGTAGCATAAAGAGAATTAGAGATGCCAAACCGAAAATGTGTGCATATCTAAAGTAGTTTCTTTTCTTGATTTTGGTTAACAGAAGTATCTTCACATCTGTAATTTCTGGTAACCTAATGAGAACACACTGAACTTTGGGGGCACGATAAATTTTCCCATTATGTAAAATATTTTACACACTGGTTGACTCACTGTAAGTTGTGAGTAGACATGATTCTCTTCCTGCGGAAAATAGAAACACATTATTTTAATGACAGTGTTAGCCAGTGACAAAGTCATGCTGAGGTACCGCCTTGCTTTCCTGTGGTTGGGTTGTCAAGAACCAAGGGAGAACCGAGGTGAACACACAGCAAGCAGAACGAGCTGGGTGCTCTTTTGTTAGGTCTGAGGATGTAGTTTTCTTTAAATCAGTGAGTTGTTTATTTTATACAAAGGCTTATTTTCATTTTTGTGAGTTTTATGTTGTTAATGTGTTTTCTTTGTATTACTTCAAGTCTTGTAAATATTTCCTGGTCTTAAAAACCCAAGTGCTCTTACTTATTTCATGGTAGAAGGAACTCAGAAATTGAGTACTTTTTGGTGGTGATGGTGAGGCTGATAATTTCCCTAGTGATACTCCCTGTTCATGTTTAAAAGTGCCATGTATTTATATATGTGTAATTTATATTTTGCATTAAAGTTAAAATCGAATTTTTTTTCTTGAATAATTGTTGAACGCTGAGATTTGGGGGAGAAAAGTTACTCAAAATAGTTAGCTGTTTTGAACAGCAAGAAGCTTATTTGAAATTATTTGGAAGGACCATCCCCAAAACAATGCGTTTTTAGGAGCATAATGAAGACTTGTAGTAACATTTTCCTTTTGTTTGTTTCTTTAATTGAGATGGTGAGCTATGTCTCATTAAGGGATGTTAACTATCTGATGTCTGGCCTTTGGTACGGTTACATCAGCTTTTAAAAAAAGTATGTGTGTGAGTTGTCGTATAACATATGATTCACCTATTGTGAGCATCTAATTCGGTGTTT
Source organism: Neogale vison (assembly GCF_020171115.1). Taxonomy (NCBI): domain Eukaryota; kingdom Metazoa; phylum Chordata; class Mammalia; order Carnivora; family Mustelidae; genus Neogale; species Neogale vison. Next base: position 3,246,520 of record NC_058103.1, on the reverse strand, counting down.
TTTAGTATAGTCACAGTTTTGTGCAGTCAGTGCCTGTTTTGGACATTTCGTGTAAATGGAGTCATATAGTATGTGGTGTTTGGGTCGGGTTCTTTCACTGAGCACCATGTTCTTTTTTTTTTTTTTTTTAAAGATTTTATTTATTTATTTGACAGAGAGAGATCACAAGTAGGCAGAGAGGCAGGCAGAGAGAGAGAGGAGGAAGCAGGCTCCCTGCTGAGCAGAGAGACTGATGTGGGACTCGATCCCAGGACCCTGAGATCATGACGTGAGCCGAAGGCAGCGGCTTAACCCACTGAGCCACCCAGGCGCCCTGAGCACCATGTTCTTAAGATGTGTCCGTGTGTGAGCACAGATCACTAACGCCTTCCCTTTTGTTGCTAAATAAGTTCATCATATGGATGTACTTTTTAAAAACGATTTATTTTTATTTATTTATGTGACAGAAATAACAAGAGAGAGGCAGGCAGAGGGAGAGGGAGGAGCAGACCCCCCTGGGGAGCAGGGGTCCCGCCGAGGGGCTCCACCCCCGAGGCTGAGTGGAAGGCAGACACTGACCCTACCGAGCCACCCAGGCGCCCCTGGGTGTGCCACTTCCTGTCTACCCACCAACCCCCGGGAGACGTCTGGGCTGTGTCCTCTTTTGGGCTCTTAGGAATGGTGCTGCTTGGAGCCTGCAGTGCTGGTTCTTGTGAGCGCCTGCGTTTCCGTTTCTCTTGGGTGCTTTGCATCTTTGATCTGCTGTTGGGGTTCTCATTTGTGTTTGTAAAGAGGCTTGGCTACTTGGGGCTGGGCTTCTTAAGACCTTTGTTGGTGACCTGGTGACTCCTGTTTCAGGCGGGGCGTCCCATGGCCCCATGTTGCCGGGAGAAACAGCCAGAGGTACAGTACCCTGCTTTCCTAAGACGAGATCATAGCTGATGGTCGCCACAGGGTCTTAGCAGATGACCGTCCTTTTAGCCGGACAGATAGGTTAGTCTTCTTTATCCAAGCCAACGAAATCTGTCTGCATTTTATATTTTCCTTGTGTTCTCTCTGCTTCTGCTCGGGGACACCCTTTGTTCTTTTACTCCACCAGCACAGGGAGGGACAATGAATGATTTGTGTGTGTTCCCTTCAGGCTGTGTGCCACTCATTCCTTTCTTTTTCTTTTCTTCTTTTTTTTTCCATGGTAATTCTGGTTAGTGGGTTGCCTGCTTTTGAAGTAATAGGCAACTTAAGGTAGTAGCTGTACTCTAGAGCCTGTTGTTTGGTGTGCAAGTGAGACCTGTAGGAATGTTTCCATAATTTGTATCAAATTCAGGCAAATGTACATTACCAATAATAGTTGATGGCCTGGGTTAGGTTATGAATTTCATTACTGCTCTTTAAAATAGGAGCAGGTTCTGCCATGGTCATTCCATTAGTGGTGACGACCCTTTCGGCATCTTGTCATGTATTTAAACTGAGTTAAGCTTGGAAAATTATTGAGTGCATTGAAGATACTGGCTATATTTTGTAACAGTTGTGCCTTACATTTTGAGAAGCTTGAACTTTAGGAAGCTTTCACACGTATCCTATCAATTTGAAATTAAATCCACCCCACAAAGTCCTGTGGACCAGGACTCCTAGATCGAGCAGGAGTGAGCGGGGAGCGGTTGGCGTGGGAGACAGAGTGCCCTTTTCACTCGGCTCCACGCCGTGAGCGGAGAGGAGGCAGGGTGTGGGGAGGCCGGGTCATGCCTGGGCCAGGAGGGCTATGCCAGGTCCAAAGCAACCAGACAGCTAACAGCCAAGCAGCACTATTTTAACACCTAATGGTGCACTTACAGAGATTTCTCCCGTCTGTGTCTCGCCGCCTCCTCATCCCTAAAGTGGAGCTAAGAGGAGGCCACGCTATGGGCAGGTGGGGTCTGTGGTCTTTTAGTCCCTGCACCTGCTTTCCACGCCCTGAGCAACTTGCTGCCCTTCGTTTCCAGACGGTCGGCCTGGACGGTAGTGTGAATGGTCCTGTCCGCACTCCTTTCATCACCCCTTCCTCTGCCGCAGCTGCTGGCCCTAGAGTGGGCCTCGCTGCCCAGCGCACACTGCCCCAAAAGTAGTTACCATTGCTGGCGCGTGGGCCAGGGTCTCAGCCCTGGGCCAGCGTTGGCTCCCTCCCTCCCCCCAGGCATCGTCGGTTCCAAGAGACGCCAGAGTCCTGATGTAAGAACCCTGCTGGTTCCTCCACACCTTCCTGGGACAGCCCACTTGGGCCGGAACACACGATGCCTGCTTGCCAGGCACGGGGTCCCTGGACTGGCAGGTCGGTAGGGGACCAGCCCTGTCACAGCACAGCAGCTGTCAGGCTGCTGGGGGTGCGCCTGCCACTGAGGACCAGCCTCGACCCCCGATTTGAAAGGCACAGTTCTCCAGATCGTCTTCTGTGGGGGCGTGCCCAGACTGGCACCAAGTTCCCAAGGGCTGTTAAATCACTCTACAAAGCTCAGTAAGGGCGAAAAGAAGCTTCCTCACACACGGCCTCCTGCCTTCCCCTCTGATGCTCTCCCTCATGCTGTGAGATTACCCCGCCAGGCAGGAGCTGACGCAGGAGGCGCGCCTGCTTTGGCTGGAAATAGTCATTCATTCATATCACACCTTTTTGGGGAGAGATCAGGGAAGGAAGGGGGCAGCATTTCCATAAATCTGATCTCCCACTCCCGTGAGTAAAGGCCGCGCTAGTGAGCTTTGGCTGGGTGCCTGGAAAAGCGGCCTCCCGGGCAGGTAGGCGTGGGCTGGGAGCCGGGGTCCTGGGTTTGGATCCTGCCTCTCCCCGTGCCCCAGGCTCCACAGTGGCTGGATGGACAGGGCGCTGGTGGTGGCCTCACAGAGGGACTGAGTCCTTCCCATGGGGCGGTGGCGGCGGACTTTGGCGGGGCCTCTTGAGACTGCGGCAGCCACACGGGTGATGGCTTCACCCTCTGTGCCGTGTGCTGACCGAGACGGAGGACAGGAGCCCAGACGAGGGGTCCTTGCTGCCGGGGGCGGGAAGGGGGTCGGGAAGACTACTTGGGGGAGAAGAAGTGTGAAGCCGAGGTCAAGTGAACAGGGGGAAGGCGAAGCGGAGGACTGTCACCACCAGAGGAAGCCGCGTGTTGGCCGGGGTGCGGCGGCTCATGTCTGTTACCAGGGCGACGGGTGACCAGCAGGTCCCTTGCTCCGTGTGTTCCTCCACGCCCACGCGGTCCTTCAGCGAGCGCTGTTTGGTGTCCGGCTGGGCCCTCTACTCCGGGCCGAGCGGAACACAGCCGGCGAGGTTCCTCGTGGCTCCCGGCAGGAGGCGGCTCCGCTGCCTGGCGCTGTGTGGAGATGCCGCGCCTGCCGGCAGGCTGCACACCAGGACCTCCACTCGGCCGCCATGTGCCTGGGGCATGCTTTCGCCTCAGGTTCGAGACACTCAGCTGTCTGTCAGTCGTGCCGGTGGCCGGGGCTGCTGGGGGGGTCTGACGGGCTCCAGAGCCCGGCCTCGCTGCGGACGCGCTGGCACATGGTGACGCCGTGTGTACCCTTGGAGGGTGCTTTCCCCTCTTTTCTCCCTTTTTCCAGCAAAGTGCCCGTCCTCCGGCTCCTGGGAAATACTCCTTCCGCGTGGAGCTTGCCCCGGATCCCCAGACCAGCTCCAGGTCGACCCCCTTGCGCGCTGGGCCCCTCCGTCACGCCAGTCCTCGTGCTCAGAGCGACTGGCTCGCTGGTGGCCGTGCCCGCTGGAACGCGTGTAAGCCCCGGGGCGGGGCGCTCCGCCTTGCCCGTGGCTTCTGCTCCCGGCGAGTGGTGGCGGTGCACGCTCCGCCCGCGGGCTGGATGAATGAGAAGGAAAGGTCACTTAGTAATCATGCTGCTATTTTAAGTCTTTTTCTGAATTTGGTTGTTTGGTTAATGGTTCAGTATTTCAAGGGCTTGGATCACATAATGGTTCTACTGGGCAGCGAAGGTGGTACGAGGCGTTCGAGGTGATCGCTGCCCACAGAGGAACTCGGACTTCTTCCCGCACTCGCGTTTTCCGGAATGGACGTCCAGGTTCATTCCCGGCGGCTTCTCTGCAGAGCTCTGAAGCTGGTGTGAAGCGTCCGATGTGCGGGCTTCTCGCGGGCCGCGCCGGCGCGGAGGGCAGTGTGTCGCCTCCACGTCCCTGCTTTCCGTGGGCCCCCCGGCGCGGCAGACGGTCAGAGCCGCAGGCCAGTCAGCCTTTAGGACACAGGCTGGAAATGTACAAATGCCGCCCCCACCGAGGCATTCGCCACAGTTTTTAAAAGATCCGTATAAAGTCTCTGATTCAAAAGGCAGCTTCCTGTGCCAGGGGCGTCTCTCTCCAGCCTCCTGCTTCGGAGGCTGGTCGCTTGGGAAAGACTGCAATGCAGCCCTCACGGAGTCGCCGTTAACGTGGAAACCTCTGGCGGGGAGGTCTTTCCCTCCCTTTCACAGGCGCTCGCTGTGGCCTGCAGTCTGGAGGCGGGCGGAGCGCAGGCTCCACTCCCCGGGACTTAGCTGTTTCGGGCAAGAGCGGGAGTGATTTCTGCAGGCGCCGTGGCTCGTGCAGGCGTGTCCTGCTGCAGCTCCGGGGAGTTGCTGGCGCACTGGGCTTCCCGGGCCGTCTGGGCGCCGTAGCTCTCTGTTCTTCTCTGGGTTCAGATGGTGGAGGATGAGAAGGTAAGACTTTAGAAATCACGCATTAACATGTATTCTGAATGTTGATGAGTATCCCTGGTGAAGGTGAAGACTTAAGATTGATCGCTTTCTTCTGAACCAAAGAAACAAAACTCGGATTCCTTATTACAGGACAGTTTGAACATTTGACCAGTCTTCTTGTTTAGAGCTGACGAATGCCATCTACATAAATTATCGAAGATGTTCTTTAAAGAGATCTGCTTGTTCTTGGACTCACTGAATGGGCTTGAGTTCCAGAGGTGTAGACGTGCATAGAATGCACTTGCTTCTTTGACTTGAGCAATGACGGTGTCATTAATCTGGCACAGAACATTCTGTTTCACAAAATCAACCATATGGCCATGGATGAGGAAATGTAGTTTCCTTCGTTCTTATTTGCCTTCAGATGAGCGTTTTCAGATGTGCAGAGCCCTGTGCTTGTCCCAGGGTGAGTCGGATGCTACCTCCTGCTGCTCCTCTTTGTTTATCTAAGAGGGAGGCTGAGAGTCAGAACTCAGGTTTATTTATTGGTCCATGAATTGGTCGCCCCAAAACTGTATTAAATGCATTATGGGTGGTAATTTATGCGTTTGGTGCCAAGAAATATGCTTTCAGGGTTACCATGGCAACCGCGTGCATTCTGGAAAGCTTGTGAATGAGTACTGAACCTTCTGGCGTTTTAAGTGAGATGTTCCAGCTCAGAGCCTGCATTCTTGATTAGTGTAAATAAATTCAGCTTTCTGTGTGTATCACATCCTTTTCCTTCATTTACCACTTGTCCGTTCAGCTCCGTTCTTCCTCTGCTAGCATCTGCCATGGTCTCTTGGCTCCTGGCAACAGACTACAGTTAAGACGTGGTTCTCAACTTCAGGCAGGGTGTGCGTGTCCCGACACCTCAGCCTGTGGGGGGTGTAGAATGGGCCGGCACACCCGCGCCTCTGGAGGCTGGAAATCCTCGAGAGCCCTGGAGCAGAGCGGGTAGCCTGTGTGCTGGTGTGGTTCTGGCAGAGCTCTCCTTCGGTCTGGAGAGCGTCTTTCCAGTAACAGCCCACGGCTCTGAGCGAGCCTGACTTCTAGGGAAGCAGCCTCACCTGATTTATATTTCCAGGATACCTTGAAGGTTGGTTTTGGAGAGGGAGGCCCAGGTTGGAAAGACCTGCGTTCAAAATGCCAAACTTGTGAAACTAATACACAAAGGCCTGTTCTCTTCGTTACCAGAGGATTGTTTGCTGTTGCTCAGAAATGTCTGTAGCATAGCTTCTTTGAAGATGAGCTCCCCTTGTGCATGTAAACCACACTGATGCCTTGACGGCTGGCACTAGAGCATCTGTCTGCAAAGCGCACTGCACAGCTTCCCTGGGACATCCAAGGCAGCCCTGGGGACAGTGGTGGCAGCTGAGGCCTGGGGAGGACACTCACGCTCCTGTGGGGCCCAGGCTCTGGGTTAAGGATGATTCCGATCATATGGCTCAGATTTTTTTTTAAATTTTTATAAAGATTTTATTTATTTGACAGAGATCACAAGTAGGCAGAGAGGCAGGCAGAGAGGGTGGGGAAGCAGGCTCCCTGCTGAGCAGAGAGCCCGATGCGGGCCTCGATCCCAGGACCCTGGGATCATGACCTGAGCTGAAGGCAGAGGCTTAACCCACTGAGCCACCCAGGTGCCCCACGGCTCAGATTTTAAACCTGAAGGTAAAGTCGGCTTTGCAGACTCCCATCTTTGGGCATGTGTGGCGCTCACCTGCGGGCCTTCCTTAAGGATCTTCGGTTCATTCAGTCCCTGTGTTTCCCAGGTGAGGAAACTGAGACCCAAAGAAGATGTTTTCGCTTGGTTACGGTCCCACAGCAGGTCAGAACCAGACCTAGGGTTAGAGACCTGGCTCCTGGCTCTCTGTTTTCCTAAGGATTGCTTTCCTGACACACGAGTTTTGCTCCCAGTAACTGTTTTTTGCTTTTCTTTTTAGGAAAAAAAAAAGGGGGGGGGCGGGGGCTATGTAATAACAGGACTAGAACTCTCTAATTATAGAAGTTCCTCCTTTCCCTTTCTTCTTTACTCCATCCTTCTTGGAGCTTCTACTCAGTGTGCAGGAGACTCGAGGGGTGCATCCTCTGCCCTCCAGGCCACGCACCCCCCCACCCCCGCCCTGAGCTCCGCCTGCTCACGGGGTTGGGTCCTGCCGTCTGTGGTGTTCCTCGGGGAGGCTGGTGCCCGGCGGTCTCAGGGCAGGCGGGGAACAGAGTCACTAGCTCTTAAATCAAGGGCACCGTGCTGGGCTCGCTGAGGCAAACGACGTCGTGGTATTAGGTGCGGCTTACGCATTACACCTGACTTACTACGAATTATAAGAGGTTTGGCTTCTAAGGCTGCTTGTACTCGGGTTCCAAGCAGCTAGGGTGTCCCAGGACTCCGTTCCTGTAAGTGCCCCACCCCGCCCCCTGCCCTCCATGTGTGACACTGAGCGCTGTAGGTCGGAGGCTCCCAGGCTCTGTTCGCAACAGAAGCCCGTCAGCTGTCTGGATAGCTTGGGAGCCCCTGAAAACCGCAGAGCGGCTGCAGATTAGGGGGCAGTGGGCAGAGGGGGCAGAGAAGGCATAAGGCCCGCTGCGGGCTCGGCAGCATCCGGGGCCTGTTGCTCAGGAGGCACACGGTCAAGCAGGGGACGGCCCGCGGACACGCTGAACGTGCCGTCTGCAGAGGCTTCCCTGTGGTGATGCATGAGGAGCCCAGGACCCGTGTGTTGCTGCCCTCGGGTGAGGAGAAATCGGTGACCTCGCTCATGAGAGAGCTGCACCAAGAGCCCAAGATGTAACCTTTCAGGGGGAGACAGGTTCCCGCTCTCAGTTGGTGGGACACCGATTTTCCTTGCTGTGAGGAATCCCGCAACCACACACCCCGCCCACGAGTGTGCCTTCCTCGGGTCTCTAGGGAAGGTGCCCCCCAGACAGCCTGGCTGCGGCCCGGGCAGTGGAGATGCGGTAGGGCCCAGGGAGGCCGGCGCGCTCCTCCACCAAACGCCGCGAGCCGCCCCAGGCGGAGCGCGCTACCCGCGCCGAGGGAGCCGGCGCCGCTGCTGGAAGCCTGAGGTGCTCCAGAAATGAGGCCAGCGGTAAAGTCAAAATCGTTCCTCAGTAGAAGAAAAGAAGTTTATTTTAATTGAAGGAGAACTGTATCTTGACTTGTCAAAAAAAAGGACATTCAATTAAAAATGACAGATTTTCACACTTAGAGAAGCTATGCATATGTTACAAAGTGGCTTTTTTAGGTTGCCTGGGTGGCTCAGTCGGTGAAGCTTCTGCCTTCGGCTCAGGTCACGATCCCAGGGTCCTGGGATCGAGCCCCGCATCAGGGCTCCCTGCTCAGCGGGAAGCCTGCCTCCTCCTCTCTCTCTGCCGCTGCCCTCGCTGTGTTCTTTGTCTTTCTCTCATATAAGTAAAATCTTTTTTTAAAAATGGCATCTCTCAGGCACGTTCATGAGTGAGGTTTATTTTGCAGGGGTCTTCAGACCCTCAGGTTGGAGGTTGTGCTCAGCGGAAAGACGTCCGTGTCGTCTGGGTCCCTCCGTGTTGCACTGAAACTGTCTCTGTAGTAGCCAGTGGGGCTGCGAGGGAGGGTCTGGACAGGGCTCAGGCCTGCCGTCTGTCTGTCCATGTCTGAGACTGTCCAAGTCCAGACTGCGAAGTTTCCCGCCTCCAGACGGAATCTCATTCAGTCCCTCCTCACCGCCCAGCCCGTCCTTGGAAACGCAGCCCCAGGGCTCAGAGGACAGGGTCAGAGCCCAGGTGGACGGGTTCCTGCCCGGCTCCGCCTTCCTCCAGCCCCGGCCTGGGTCTGGTTGCCCAGACTTCTCGGCCTACAGCCTCACCGCCCAGCCTGCGGCTCTTAGCACGTCGCTTCCCTTTTCATTCTGCCTGGGATTTTGACAATGTCTAGTAGTGCCAGATGGTTTTATCATTCACCATTAAGGGTGGTTTTGTTTATTGCAACCTGCAGCTACAAATCTGGTAAATTCATTTCCTACGTTCAGGTTGTGCTCATCTAAAAATTGTGTTTATAACATTAATTCAGAAGAAGGCTTCAGTTAGGAGTTGTTGAGAAACAGCTCTGTACCCCTTTTAATAAAGGTATTTTTGAAATATAATTTAATGCCTGTAAGTAAATTGCTTGGACGTTTAGCTCCTTACTTGCAAAGAAGTGTGACCAGAAAAGTATTATGTTAACCCGGTTTCTGAGCTCTGACCAGAAACCCTTCATTCAGTTCATACTTGCCAGTCACTCATATTTATCAATATACTGTGATTATATTTATGTTATATATACTTACATCTTTGTGTTTGACTTATAGTAGTGTGTGTGTGTGTGTGTACATATGCATTTATATGTACTAGTTAATACTAATTAATATCAAGCAGAAGTACAGCAAAAAGGTTGGTACCGTCGAATTATAAGGTGATTTTTTTCCTGTGTAACCTGTAGAATGAGGTATTGAATTGATACTCAGTACTGAGCCGCTTCTTACACACTTGATTTTTCTTACTGTGTTTATCTATGTTTATATTTTTTAAATTGGAGAATTATGGAGATAGTTAATTTCTACGGATCCTTCAGATTATGGCTTAGATGTCCCCTCCCCAGGGAGGGCTTCCCTTTACCCACTTAAATGAGTGTCGCTGGTGTGCTCACCATGTGCTCCCTGGGTTGTTTTCCTGTCACACCCATGCACACACAGTTACGTGTACCGGGTCTCCTTCCTTGTAGACAGCCTTCAGGGCCCCGTCTTCCGTGTCCCGTCCTGCACGGATTGTGCTGACCTGGGCACGGGAGTGTGTATCGAAGGAACACAGGACACTGGAGGCCCCTCTGAGGTGGCTGTGGTGCTCTGTGTCCTTTCCAGGGCTGTCTTGGAAGTTTTCAACTATTGTCTTGATTCAACCAAGGAATCTTTTTTCCATGACTAATTTAGTATCTTTCCAAATTGTTGAATACTTGTGTTTTCCCCTCCACCACGGAGCTGGAGACAGCCAAGAGTAGAGGACTCTTTCTGTCCTGAATGGCCCCTTCCTCTTTCGCTCTCCATGTTTTTCTTGTAAGGGAGCAGTACACTGGGAGGCTAGCAGACTTTAACACATCCTTTGAATTAAGTGTAGAGATTTTTGAGGAAAATGAGGTAGTTTTGAGAAACTAGTAAAGCCAGCCCCAGTGCTTTTGATGTTCTAATTTATAGGAAGAGCTCTTTCATTTTCCTCATGACAGTGCCAGACTGGGGAAGGGTGCTGTTACTAAGAATTATTTATGGACACTTGTGAGAGTGCAGATGGGGACCTGGCAAGACAGGCTTTGGTTCCAACCACTGGACCATTTGGGACGGCCCCAGGGGCTTGTGTGAGATGTGGTGCTTGGGGCCTCAGTGTGGCCAGGAGCTCCCTGCCCTCCGGGACTTTTGGCTACTGAGTCAGTCTTGGAGTTTTTCAGCAGCACTGATCTAGCCTACAAATTTAGATTTATTTTCTTATTATTCCAGTAGAAAATTTTATTAATGTGGCTTTTTCTTTTTTGCATAAAAATTGTTGACAGAATATTTTATTTTCAAAATACTGATTAATTTTGGGGGAAACTCAAAGAGATTTGACGTTGCATAACAAATCTGTTAAATTCATCAAATAAAGTGCAGTGAATCATAACCATATTAATTAAGCAAAAGTGAACATTGCAGAATAGGGTTTATTTGAAAGACTGATCAGGACTTGAAAGGTGTCCCACTTTCATACAACCTTATGTTAAACAGTGCGATCAGTTGGATGTCACGTAGGAAACTTTGTACTGGCGGGTCCAGCAATTTTAGCAAATGGGATCACCTTTGAGTAGGAAGTCAATTTATTTTAGAGGGTTTATGTGGCATGAGAATATTAGATTCAAAAAGATCCTAGAAATATTATACTAGACATCTCAAATTTTCTTTTTTTTTTTTAAGATTTTATTTATTTATGATAGAGATAGCAAGAGAGAGAGAGAACAGAAGCATGGGGGAGCTGGAGAAGTAGGCTTCCCACTGAGCAGGAAGCCCAATATGGGGCTGGATATGGGGCTTGATCCCAGGACACTGGGACATGACCTGAGCCAAAGGCAGACGCTCAACAACTGAGCCACCCAGGTGCCTGGCATCTCAAGTTTTCAACATGACTCTATCTGTACAAATATATGTGACATTTCGTATTTTAGCACTAAAGTAAGTATGCAAGTGGTAATGAATATTCAACCATGATTTCAGGTGGACAAGACTTCAGAGAAACCTATCATATTGCCAAAAACAAAACCAAACTCACCACTGCATTATAGCTCCAAAAGAGTCGGTGAGCGTGCCTTTGTTGATGCAGTTAACAGATGTTACAGATGTGACTCAAGAGGCAGACCACTCTGTTGCTTGCTAATGTGTCATGTTGGGAAACTGCTGAATCTTTCTATTCCAGTTTCCTCATCTCTGTAATGTAGGGGTGGGGTGGGGAAGGAGAGTATTTACAGAGTTGTGAAGAGTAAATGAGTAATTACAGGAACAATGTAATAACTACTAATATATATTGAATGTGTACTGTGTGGTAGATAATTTCTGAGTGCTGAGGATACAAACCTAAGAAAAGCACTTTCCTGTCTTCAGAAAGCTCACCGTCAGGTGGGAGAGAGAGAAGGAAGCAGAGCCAGTGTAGACTTGTGTTATGATGAGTTCTTACAGTATAGATCAGGGCTTGAGGAAGGTCACTTCCACCAGGAAGGGAAGGTTCTCGAAAGATAGTTAGAGACGTTTAGCCCCATAGAAAGCAGGTGCCTGCCGAGTGTGCCTGGCATCTTGCTAGGTGCTGGGGCTGGAGGGAGGCAACAGATACAAAGTTAGCATCCCTCTGCCCTAAAGTTTCATGACAAACTGTGAGTTGAGTGTATAGGGTAGGTGTCAAGACACTCAAATGGAGTCTTGAGGATCAAGTGTCTGGCAGGACATGAAGAGAGTGAGAGGGAAGCAGCCAAGGCACAGGAGAAATGGGACAGGAGAGCACATGTGTGAGTCCACCCCGTGACGCAGAGGCAGGGTTCTTGGCTGGGGAGGGCAGGCATTTGGTGCCGGGCTGCGTGGGGCTGACTCGCACCCAAAGCCAAGTCAGAAGGAGCAGATGCAAGAGGGAATTGAGGGTGGGGAGATGCTTCGTGAACTCGAACAGTGTCTGATTGTTAAATTAATTAGTTTCGTGAGTTTTGACTATCCATAAAAATTATGATTTTTAATTTTCTTCCTCCACTAAATACCATAAAATTTTTAATTAAGGGAAAAGCTTTCTTTGGTCATTATATTTGAAAACATTTTCCTGCACTTGTGCTTTTAGAAAATGAAGTAAACGCAGAATACATAGAAGTTGGCTCATGGTGGAACTTTAATTCTCGCAGCCACGAGAGGCCTTCTGCTTGCCCCGGCCTAGGGCTTTCCTGCTGCGCGTACTAGAGAGGAGCACCAGCGGGGCAGCAATCCTGTGGAACCTCAGTGGTCATCTGTGGCTTGATTTCTTTTAATTGAATTGATGTGGTGAGAACGTTGGCTCCTACTTCACCACTTAGTAAACTGACTTGGTAGCAGGTGCTGCTCTTGGCTGTTTTTGTATACTCCATAATATAAATGTATCACCCCGACATTGTATAATTATTGTATTGTTTTCCAGTTACAAGGTCTTTGTGTACATGTGTTTATTTAGTAATTATAGGAAAGATTTTATTTTTTAAATTAATTTATTTTGGGGGTGCCTGGGTGGCTTAGTCATTGAGCATCTGCCTTCAGTTCAGGTCATGGTTCCCAGGGTCCTGGATTGGGCCCCTGCATCGGACTCCCTGCTCAGTGGGGAGTCTGCTTCTTTCTCTCCCACTTCCCCTGCTTATGTTATGTCCCTTGTTGTCTCTCTCTGTCAAATAAATAAATAAAATCATTTTAAAAATTAATTTATTTTTTCAATTTCTTGGAAGTAGGCTCCACACCCAACATGTGGCTTGAACTCACAACCCTGAGATTAAGAGCCTCGTGCCCTACCAGCTGAGCCAGCCAGGCGCCCCAACTATAGGAAAACTTTTATATTCTTGTAGAATTTCTCTGCCTACAAGATGGATATGTGTGGGAATATGCACACATAAGACTTTAGTTGCAAATTGGGGCATCTGGGTGGCTCAGTTGTTAAGCATCTACCTTGGGCTCAGGTCGTGAACCCAGGGTCCTGGGATGGAGCCCCCCATGGGGCTCTTTGCTCAGTGGGGAGCCTGCTTCACCCTCTCTCCTCTCCCCCGCTTATGTTCCCTCTCTTGCTATGTCTCTCTCTGTCAAATAAATAAATAAAATCTCAAAATAAATGAATAATAAAGACTTTAGTTGCAAATAGAAGGAAATTGAGCATCACATTTCATACTGAAGCATTTTCTGTTTTAAGGTATCTCTCAGGAAGAAAACATTCAATTTTTCAGTTCTGATAAAGTCTGTAGTTATATTAGTGTAGTGTGCTCAGTAAGAAATTTAGTCCTGAGTCTTGCATTTCTGCCATGACTGAATTACAAGGACCAGACTTACTCTCCACCAGGACCAGGTGAGGCAAGTGAGGCACTTGACTCGGGTGTAGAACTGAAGGGGGCACCAAAAAGCTTAATAATTGAGATTAATATTTTAGGGGCACCTCACTGGCACAGTCAGTAGAGCATAGAACTCTTGATCTTGGGGATTTTAAGTTTGAGCACCATGTTGAGCACCAAGAGATTACTTAAAAATAAAATTAAAAAATTTAAAAAAATAAAAAATTTTTTTAAAACTTATTTGACGTTTTAGTGGGGGGAGAGGTAGAGAGAATCCTCAAACAGACTCCCTGCTGAGTGCGAGCTTAAAATGGGACTCTATCTCATAACCCTGAGATCATGACCTGAGCCAAAATCAAGAGTCAGAAGCCCAACTGAGCCACCCAGGTGCCCCTAAAATAAACATTTTAATACAGTGCTTTGAGAAAGTCCAATGTGATACAAACAGATCCATAATGAAAAAAAATCAAAATTTAAATATAGACAGGATCAGAATTAATGATTTTTCCTTTTGCCTCACCTCCGACATGGCTCAGTTCAGCCGTGTTACCAGTACTATCTTAGTTTAAAATTTTAATGTTTTTGTTTCTCATGGATTTTTTTCATTAGTTTTGGCTTTTTATCTCTGTTACTGAGTTTTTTGTTCCTCCCTAAAATTTGTACCTGAGCCAGGGGCCTCACTCACCTGACCCCAGTCCCAAACCTGACTGCCATCTTAAACAACTTGAAAACCAGACAAAATAGATGAAGCAACAGCTTTAGACATTGGTCAGCAGACAGATTAGGACTGTGTTCCTGGAAATAAAAGAAATGAACTCTACAGTTATTCCAGCCTTTTCTCTAGAGCAGGATCCATGAAATTTTGCTGTAAATGGACAAACAGTAAATATCTCCGACTTTCCGGATCTCAGTCACAGCTCCATACTTACTCAGCTCTGTGTCTGCTTTCATACTCAGTATGTGAATGAATGGGTATGGACGTAGTCCCATAAAACTTTACTTAAAAAAACTGGTAGTAGATTAGATTTGGCCCCAGGTCATAGTTTGTAAATTCTAGCGTAGAGACAGTTTCCACACTGCAGGGCAGGGAGAGAGAAGCCAGAGCCCACTGGCCTTACTGAAGTGACAAACCCTCAGTGTTTGGGAAGACAAAGCAGCTAGAATTTAGGTGGGGGGTAAAGCCCAGGAGAGGAAGGGGGCTCCTTACAACTCCAGAGATCTGTCAGAGGACCCCCTGGAGATTCTGACTGAGTACTGATCCACATATACATGAGGAGAAACATCTCAAAGCCAGGAAAAGAACCACCAGAAAGGAGCAGACTGGATAATTTCTGGTATCACACAGGGTTGAGATAGTTGGGTCCTTTCAAGGCTGTTTTTAAGTCTTTGTTCGGGTGGGTTCAGAGCAGCTTTTCCAGTTAGGGCATCAGGTAGACTCCCCTCACCTCAGCAGTGGGGCTGGATTAGCTCTAGACTAGAAGGGCTGCTGCGGACCTGCCCAGCCAGTTCCACGTAATAGTTCTCAGAACTAAGTCCCACCTATATTTATTTATTTATTTGACGAAGTGAGAGAGAGAGAGAGCATTGGCATGGGAGGAGTGGCAGAGGATGAAGGAGAGAGAATTTTTTTTTTTTTTTAAGATTTTATTGTTTATTTGACAGAGACACACAGTGAGAGAGGGAATACAGCAGGGGGAGTGGGAGAGGATAGAAGCAGGCTTCCCTCCAAGCAGGGAGCCCAGTGTAGGGCTCGATCCCAGGACCCTGATATCAGGACCTGAGCTGAAGGCAACGCTTAAGGACTGAGCCACCCAGGTGCCGCAGGAGAGAGAGAAGCTTAAGCAGACTCCTTACCAAGTGCGGAGCCCGATGCCAGGCTTGATCCCAAGACCCTGAAATCATCACCTGGTTCAAAATCAAGTCAGCCACTTAACTGACTGAGCCACCCAGGTGCCCCAATTCCTAATTACATTTAAAAGGATATGATAACATCCAGTTCCCAACGGCATAAAAAAAGTGTCCAGCATCTTATGAAAATTACCAGACATACAAAGAAGCAAGAAAATATATTAACCAGGAGAAAAATTAACCACTAGAAACAGATGCAAAATAATAAAGTACATTAAAATAACTGCTATAAAATAAGTTGCACATGTTTAAGAATATAGAGAAAAATGGGGCGCCTGGGTGGCTCAGTGGGTTGAGCCGCTGCCTTCGGCTCAGGTCATGATCTCAGGGTCCTGGGATCGAGTCCTGCATCGGGCTCTCTGCTCAGCAGGGAGCCTGCTTCCCTCTCTCTCTCTCTGCCTGCCTCCGTCTACTTGTGATTTCTCTCTGTCAAATAAATAAATAAAATATTAAAAAAAAAAGAATATAGAGAAAAATGAACATAATTAGCAAAATGAAAAATACAGAAAACTGAAGTAAAACTTCTAGATGAAAAATAAAATTTCTGAAATGAAAAGTGTAACAGAGATTAGTAACAGGTTGGTACTACAGAAGAATATGTCCGTGAACTTCAAGACATGGCAAAGAAATGGTCCAGGACACAACAAACAGAATAGAGAAGACTGGAGAGACTAACAGAGCATTTAGGAACCTGTGAGACAAAATCAGCTGTTTTCAGATACATGTAACTAGAGTTCCAAAAGAGGAGGGAATGCAAATAGCATTTGGAGAAATAATGGCTGAAAAAAATATCCAAATTTGATGAAAATTACAAACCACAGAGCTCAAAAATCCCAAACGGAATAAACAAAACCATACCAATGTGTACCGCATAACAATATTGCTGAAAAACCAGTGCCAAAGAGGGGGAAAAAAGTAAGAAGAAAAGACATTACAGAAAAACAAAACCAGAAATGACAGCTGACATCTGGTCTGAGCTTGTGCTAGCCAGAAGACAACACAGTGACATGTTTAAAGCACCGAAAGAAAAATCTGTTAGTTTAGAATTTTGTACCCAGAGAAAATATCTTTCAGAAATAAAAGTGAAATCACAATTTCTAGGCCAAGAAAAGCTGACAGAATTTATTGCCAGCAGACCTGCACTACGTGAAATTTTTAAAGGAAGTTTAGTTAGAAGGAAATTATATCAGATGGGAATTTTTTTTTAAGATTTTATTTATTTATTTGACAGACAGTGATCACAAGTAGGCAGAGAGGCAGGCGGAGAGAGAGAGAAGGAAGCAGGCTCCCTGCCGATCATGACCTGAGCCGGAGTCAGAGGCTTAACCCACTGAGCCACCTAGGCCCCACCAGATGGAAATTTTTACACAGAGGAGTAAAAATAATAACCTGAAATGGTCAATAGATTGATAAATATCCTCACTTTTAATTGCCTTTTTTTTAAAATTTGCTATTTAGGGGCGCCTGGGTGGCTCAGTTGTTAAGTATCCACCTTCCTCTCAGGGAATGATCCCAGTGTCTTTGGATAGAGCCCTGCATCAGGTAGGGAGCCTGCTTCTTCCTCTCCCACTCCCGGTTCTTGTGTTCCCTCTCTCAGTGTCTCTCTGTCAAATGAATAAATAAATATCTTTTTTTTTTTTTTTTTTTTTTTTTTAAAAGGCTGTTGGGGCCCCTGGGTGGCTCTGTGGGTTAAGCCTCTGCCTTTAGCTCAGGTCATGATCTCAGGGTCCTGGGATCGAGCCCTGCATCGGGCTCCCTGCTCAGCGGGAGGCCTGCTTCTCCCTCTATGCCTGCTGCTCTGCCTACTTGTGATCTCTCTCTCTGTCAAATAAATAGGTGAAATCTTAAAAAAAAAAAAAAAAAATAAGGCAGGGGCGCCTGGGTGGCTCAGTGGGGTAAAGCCTCTGCCTTCGGCTCGGGTCATGATCCCAGGGTCCTGGGATCGAGCCCCGCATCTGGCTCTCTGCAGCGGGGAGCCTGCTTCCCCCTCTCTCTGCCTGCCTCTCTGCCTACTTGTGATCTCTGTCTGTCAAATAAATATTAAAATAAAATCTTTAAAAAAAAAAGGCAAAAGTAACAATATATGATGGGTCTTATAATACTTGTAGAGGTAAATAAATGAAAACAGTAGCACAAAGGATGGAGGAGAGAAATGGAAATATGTTATCCCTGTACTTAAAGTAGCATAATAGAATTTGCAGGTAAACTATGATAAGTTAAAGATCGCTGTCATATCCACAAATATCTATCATGGGTAGGAGAAGAAGGAAACATTAATGCCAATATGAGGGATGTAAAAAAGGGTACCACTACAGACCCTAAAGACATTGAAAGGGTAGTAAGAGTAAAATTGTGAATAATTTTATACCAATAAATGACTTTTTTTTTTTTTTAATTTGTTTGACAGAGACACAGTGAGAGAGGGAACACGAGCAGGGAGAGCAGGAGAGGGAAAAGCAGGCTTCCCGCCAAGCAAGGAGCCCAATGTGGGACTTGATCCCAACACCCTGGGATCACTGAGCTGAAAGCAGACACTTAAAAGACTGAGTCACCCAGGTGCCCCTAAATTTGACAACTTAAAAACATTTTTTGAAAAACACAAACCATCAAAGCTAACTCAAGAAGAAATTTGTAACTTTCATTATTCTGTATTTACTAAAGAAATTGAATTGGTAACGAAAATCCTTTGGGGCGCCTGAGTGGCTCAGTCAGTTAAATGTCTGCCTTTGGCTCCATTCATGATCTCAGGGTTCTGAAAATGAGGAGGGAATGTTTCCTGTCTCATTCTGTGAGCCAGCGCTGGACTGAAAGGAAGACAAGACAAAAACATTACAGTAAAGCAAAGCCACCAAGTGCATTAGTCTTACACACATCTTCCATACATGGTAGCAGATAGAATCCATATAGAAACATATAAAAAGGATATTACATAATGATCAAGTGAGGTTTATCTCAGGAGTGAAAAATTGGCTTAACACTGGAAAATCAATCCCTGTAATCCACCAGCGTAACATATCAAACACAGAAAAACGAGAAGCACAGAGATGGAAATGTGGGAAGCACAAAGGGAAGGCAGGAGACACAGGAAGTAGGGACCGAGGCTCATATAATTGGCTCTAGAAGGAGAGGTGAGGGCCAGGGCAGCAGCAGTGCTTAAAAAGATAATGGCTGAAATCGCTCCAGAAAGTTGAAATGCGGCAAACCACAATGGTAAGACGTTCAACAAATGACTGACAAGATATCCTAAGTAAAAAGAAATCCACACGCAAACACAGGGCCGCGAAGCACATGATTACACAGAGGAACAGCAGCTGGTTTCCTGACACCGGCCCTGAGAGCCACACGGCACTTGGAGTGAGAAGTCAGTAGGAGAAAGGAAGGGATTCTCTCTCTAACCACAACGATTGAAGGTTATGTAAAATGTTAACGGGGACAAAGTAGTGAACCTGTGTAAACACGCAGTGGTGGGACATAGGCTGGACGTGCGTTGGGTGGAGTTAACACTTTCAAGTCCTTGCTGCCTGGGCGAAGGGTCAGGATAGGGCCGTGAGAAGAAGCCGCACATTGTAATTTCTAAAGTAATCATTAAAAGAGCGAAAACAGAACCCGTAGCTTCTAGATTACAGAGAAGAGGAGTTAGGATAACATTCCTAAAGCAGGCGGATAGCCCCTGGTAAAATAGCAGAAGCAAATCTACATCTGCGGGTTGGCTTCCAGGGTAAATAGAGTAAATTTCCATTTAAAGGCAAAGATACCAAGATTTTTAAAAATATTTTTTAAAAATCCAACTATATACTGTTTACAAGAGATTCATTTAAAGGAATTCAGAAATGTTGAAAGTAAAATGATGACAAAAATAAACCATGCAAACACTGAGAACAAGAATGTGTAGTATTAGACAAAATATATTTTAAGGCAAAAAGCAGGACCAGAGTATCGTTTCACAGTGGGCCACTGTAGGTCCTGTGACAAAATAAATAGCTTATCATAAACAGGTTCTTTTCTTGCTCACACAAAGTCCAGGATAGGTAGTCCTAGTTGGCAGATGGCTTTCCACATGATTGAGTTCTTTGGGAAAGAGAATCTTGTAGTCCCAGAGGAGGAAGAAAAGACTTCATTAATTTGACTCCGTGTGTTCACAGAAACCAGCTCTGGCCAGGGTGTAAGGAAGGAGGCTCGCAATGGCCAGGCCTGACCGGCACACGTCTGCCTGTGCCTGGGGGTCGGAGTCCGTGTCTCTGGAAGCTGGTGGACTGAGATGAGGGAGTTCATTAAGCCTGATGAGAAGTGGTAGCCCAGTAGCTGCTGGAGAGATGAACAGGAAGGAGCTTGTTGCAAAATTAAAAGTGCATTGTGGCAGGGGTGTCTGACTCTTGACCTCAGCGCTGGTGTTGATTCAGGGCCCTGAGTCCCAGCCCTATGCTGGGCTCCACGCCGGCCTTGGAGCCTACTTTAAAAAAAAAAAAAATTGCATTGGAGCAATTGTCAGATGTAAAATTTTTACAAATGTAAGAAATGTAAATGTTAAAAAAAAAAATTTTAAGAGCTAAAGAAAGAGAGAGTAGGGGAGGGGCAGGGGGAGGGAGAGCGAGAATCTTGAGCAGGCCACACACCCTGCACACAGCCCAAAGCAGAGCTCGACTGTACGATTATAACTTGAACCAAAATCAAGAATCAGACGCTTAATGGACTGAGCCACCCAGGCGCCCCTATTCAAAATAATTTTAAAATTCGACGTAGTGAAGAATTCTTAGGGTACCACTATACAGCCATTCAGTTAGCAAGAATTAAAAAACTGGACAAGTCTTGTTGAAGTAGTTGAGCACCAGAAACACTCTCATACACTTCTGATGGGGGTATAAATTGTTACAACTGCTTTGGGAAATAGTTTGGCTTTATGTAGCAAAGGTGTATCCCATTTCTAGGTCTGTACACCAGAGAAATACATGCTCACTGTGCTTAAAATGGCTGTGCCACGGAGATCTCTTCAAAGTGTCTTTGCTCCAAGGCAGAAACTACCCAAGGGACAGGGGAATGGATAAGTAAATTAGTGTATTTTTACACAATGGTGTGCTACACGGCAATGAAAATAAATACCAGGTACAGCCCCAGAGGTGGAGTGGAAAAAAAAAAAAAAAAGAAAGAGTATATACAATATAATTCTGTGTATATAAATTACAAATTTTGGCAAAAATATTCTGTATCAGTGTGGCGTGCCTAGATGCTGCATCTAAAGGAAGGTAAGAAAGCGATAACCATAAAGGTTATACTTGCTGCTCACGGCAGAAGGTGGGGGTGGGGGTGAGGGGGTCAGAGAGAGGTACCCTGCCGTTTCGGGGTTTCAGCAGTGTTTGTTCCATCCTTGGCCTGGATGGTTGTTGGACTAGTGTTTGTGTACCGAACATAGGTGTTGACCGTGCTTTGTGTGTGTGTGTGCAGTACTTCATGATAAAAGTTATTTTAAAATTAAAATAGTCTGAAGATATCCAGACTTTGTAATTTGTGTCCACATAAACCGTAATGTGGAAAATCCAAAACACATGTTTCTATAGAGTGGTTAAAATGGTTTCTTTTCTTTCCTTTTTTTTTTTTTTTTTTAAAGATTTTATTTATTTATTTGACAGACAGAGATCACAAGCAGGCAGAGAGGCAGGCAGAGAGAGGGGGAAGCAGGCTCCCTGCTGAGCAGAGAGCCCGATGCGGGACTCGATCCCAGGACCCTGAGATCATGACCCGAGCTGAAGGCAGAGGCTTTAACCCACTGAGCCACCCAGGCGCCCCAAAAAGTTTTCTTTAAACTTCTTTTCTTTTTTTTTTTTTTTTTTAAAGATTTTTAAAAATTTTTATTTGAGAAAGAGAGTGAGAGAGCACGAGAGGAGAAGGTCAGAGGGAGAAGCAGACTCCCCATAGAGCCGGGAGCCCGATGCAGGACTCGATCCCGGAGTTCCGGGATCATGACCCAAACTGAAGGCAGTCGTCCAACCAACTGAGCCACCACCTAAACTTCTTTCTTGATCATTTTTTTTAATTTACATTTTTGAAATTCTATTTTTAAAACATTTAAAAATGTTCCCAATGGAGTTGACCCAGTATTATTATTACTCCCCAGGTAAGAGACCCCACCACGCTCCTCGAAGAAGGGTAAGATCGGCACTGCTTTGCTTCTTTCTTTACCGAAGTCTCTTCCTCCCAGACCGCACTTTGCTGTATCTTCCTCACAGCATATGACACACAGGTACGTCTCTGGAAAATTTTAATTTATATAGATTTCTTTTTGCAGCTGGAACTTGTTTGCTTTTTCTTAAAAATAAAGTGATTGAAACATCCTGAACTTACTCATTTTTGGCTTTAGCAGTTTCCTCTGTGACAGGCCTATTTGAGTAACTGCCGCACACATGGCACCGTATTTCGGTGTGTCTCTAACCTTATTTTTATTTCTCATTTTTTTAAACAGGCATTACACTTTGAGAATAATCCTCATTACACCTGATGGCCCAGTAATGATGAATGTGTTTGAAACCCGGGGCAGGGCTAGGGGTTTCTGCCTTATAGGCCTGCCCTCCGCAGCAGGACGTTTACCGAGGGCAGGGAGGCCTTCCCAGCTCAGATTGCAGCTTTTTAAAAAAATTTTTTTCGGGGCGCCTGGGTGGCTCAGTGCCGCTGCCTTCAGCTCGGGTCATGATCTCAGGGGCCTGGGATCGAGTCCCACATCGGGCTCTCTGCTCCGCAGGGAGACTGCTTCCTCCTCTCTCTCTCTGCCTGCCTCTCTGCCTACTTGTAATCTCTCTCTGTCAAATAAATAAATAAAATCTTTAAAAAAAAATTTTTTTTTTTCTAATTTTATTTGACAGAGAGAGAAATCACAAGTAGGCAGAGAGAAAGCCGGAGAGAGAGGGTAGCAGGCTCCCTGCTGAGCAGAGAGCCTGATGCAGGCTTGATCCCAGGACCCTGAGACCGTGACCTTGAGCCGAAAGCAGAGGCTTAACCCACTGAGCCACCCTGGCGCCCCAGATTGCAGCTTTTGATGCTTGAACTGTTTGCTCCCTAACCATTGTTCTCTAGGAGTTTGAAAGGAAACAAAGTACTCTGTTTTGGTCTCTAATTTGTGATTGAGTAGCACTTTATACTTGAAATTAAGAACTCTTTACTATGTTAGAACAGTAAAATGAATATAAAATGGGTTTGAAATAGTTGCATCCAAAGTGAGTTTTAATATATAGCTATTTCTTTCTTTCTTTCTTTTTTTTTTTTTTTTAAATTTGACAGACAGAGATCACAAGTAGGCAGAGAGGCAGGCGGGGGTGGGGGGAGGCAGGCTCCCTGCTGAGCAGAAAGCCTGACACGGGGCTTGACCCCAGGATCCTGGGATCATGACCTGAGCCAAAGTCTGAGGCTTTAACCCACTGAGCCACCCAGGCGCCCCTATATATAACTATTTCTGATAAATTCTAAGTATAAAGAAAACTATTTTAAAAATCACTCATAACCGCAGGCCCACTCAGTTTTGCTCTGCTGTCTGAGTTTTTTAGTTTGTGTGGAGCGGGGTTCGAGCAGTGATGGCAGCAAGCCGTGTGCCCCTTGGGCCTCTTCTATCCCCCGACGGCCCCTCCCCGTCCCTTTTCTTCCGTGCGTTTTCTCAGTTGCGTGTTCGTAGGCCGAGGTTTCCCCGTGTTGACTTTTGCGCTCTCTACTGAGCGTGGTCTTCTGTCCTCTGCATCTCCTGTGACGTGGCAGGTGGATCCGTGGCTGTGGCCCGCCCCAGCCTGGGACCGCACGTCCTTCAGTGGAGCCCTCAGCGTGTCGTCGTGGCTCGGGGCCAGCGCTGCTCAGTGCCTGGCTGCAGTCCCCGGAGGTCATGAAATGACGCTGTTCACGCTTGGTCATTCGCTTGGCCTTGAGTAGCTGAAATATTTGGATAGATAGAAACTTACCGTCGGTGAGTATTTGGTTACCCTAAGGGACAGTTCAAATAGGAAGGGAGGGTCGATGCCGTTCTTTCGCTTTATCAGGTCTCCAGACAATGAGATGGTTCTGCGGCCACTCCCAGAGTGACCCTTGACTGTTTGCAGTAGCGTGCCAAAGTCAGGAACGTAGATCTCTGGGCTCCGTTTAAATCCTTTGCAGTTAGGATTCTCACGGATGCTCACGTCGAGCCGCCGTGGCCAGTTGCGCCTCGCTGAGTACGCTCCTCTGTCCTTTCGTGGGCCCCGCACTCTTCCTTCCCTTGCTTTCGCTGCTGCGCTAACGCGTTCCAGATTCCTGCTAAACACATTTTTGCCTCACACCTGGCATTGCCTCTTTCTCCGAACAGCTCTGGTTCCCTTTTGTAGGGCTGGTTATTGTTTCCAGGTCTTTTGGAAGGACAGCCTGGCAAATGTGCTTTTTAAGTGCAAATAACATGAGTTCATACTGATGTTTATTTCAAATTTAGTATTATTTGGTTTTTACTTCTTTGTGTTTATATTGATGTATCTTTTCTCTAATACTGAAAACCTTGGTTCCTAATAGCATCAGCATCATTACTTGTTTTATCCTATAAAATCTACGTGATAGTTTTAGAATAACAGTACCAATGTATTACCAATAGTATGATTCCTGAAAACAGTTTGGAGTTTTCTGTAGTTTTTTTTTTTTTTTTATCCTTAGAGCCTATATCCCTAGAGATGTATACCTAATTTGCCAAATTAAGTTTTAAGGCCACCAAGCCAGCCCCTTAGTGTGCCAGCAATTTGTTTAGACAGTCATATTTGTATTTTTTTTTTGAAGTTGAAGGAATAGCTTCTTTTAAAATTTTGTTGTAAGTTATAAAACATTTTCATTTTTCCAAATCAAAATTAAATATTTTAATTTAATAATTAATTTAAATATTTACAGAAGTCAGGCTTCCATTCCTAATCCTTATACCTTGTTTGTTCTTTACTCTGTAGGTCACATACTGATTTTTCGTGTAAGTATGTGTGTGCACACAGTCCTCTTTCTTAGAGATTGGTAGCATATGGTACAGCTTTCCTCCATGTTGTTTCCTGAGCAGAAACAGCAGGTGGTGAGGCCCACACGGGAGTGTACAGGGCTCTTCCTCACTCCTTTCTGCGCAGCTGTATAGTACTCCATCGCGTTGGATGTAGGACGGAGAAAAGCTCATTCTTCAAAATATGTTGGCTTTAGTCTATATGTTTCTCCTGTGTATGAATGTCATCAATTTTGCTCTTTAATCAGCTGCCGATTTCTTAGTATTTGGGGACCTTGCAAGCACACTGCGTGTCTGTGCCTGGTTTTCCTGATGTGTGCAATTTGAGGTTTGGACTAGAAGCTTGAGGTGGGTTATTTTAGCTGAAAGACTACAGATAAGTAAACTGAATCTGAGAGCATCTCCCTAGCAACAGAGCGCGCACCCAGGGCGCCTGGCTGGCTCGCGCGGGAGCATGCGACACTTGATCGTGAGCCCCGTGTTGGTGTGGAGATTACTTAAAAAAAAAAATAGAATCTTAAAAAACAAGTGTGCACCCTGTATCCACAGAAGTGGTGCTGACGGGGCGTGAGCTCAGGAGTGCTGGAGCCCGCAGGTCTCAGTCAGAATGAGGAGGCAGATACGGTTCTGCTGGGGCGACCCCTGAGGTGGGAGCAGGTTGTTGGGGCGGACGCATGGATGTGTTGGATAGGAACGGGAAGCACCGAGAAGGGCAGAGTCCATGTTGGCTGCATTAAATACAAGGGCCCGTGTAGCAGGGCAGACAGAGCCAGGTGGTCTGGCAGCTCAGAGAGGAGGCTTGTGGACGGGTCTGCTGGGTGAGGCCTTTGCGATCGGTCAGCATGAGTGTGCGGGGGGCGTGGTGGGGAGGGGTCCACGTCAGCACCCGAACAGCGCCTGCCTTTAAACCCTAGGCAGAACTGGGGGCTCTGCCCGAGAGATTAGTTGGGGGGCAGCATTGCCGTAAGAGCCAGTGCTTGTAAAATCTCATGCTTTATTCTCAAGGTTGACTTAAATATTGTAACCCAGTCCTTCATATGGCCATGTTTTATGTTCTTCACTCATATTTTCAAGTAAAGTTGATGCTCCAAGGAAATGAACCTTATCACACGTGTGCAGCTGCCTCGGCCTCCTGTCCGGGCCCAGCCGCAGGGCCGTGTCCGCCTGGACTTGGCTCTTTCTGGCTTGTCGGATGCCCTGGCCCTCAGCCCGTCTCCCTCCCAGATGGCAGGACTCTGGCCCTGGGCCCGGAGAGGCGCGGCTTAGGCGCTGCTTCTTCGCACAGTCGGGGTTGAATCAGTGCTTTAAAAAGGATCCCTAAATCAAGGGATACTGGCTGTGCTGGGCCTCACATAGCTCTGTTTTCCCAAGGGATTTAAGAGCAAGTTTTATGCTGTGGTTTAATCTGGTTCTTTCCCAGCTGTGAGCCCGTGGCTGGCTGGCTGGCCTCATCGCCACCCCCCCCACCCCCTGTCTGTCTCTCTGAAGTGGGGCTTTTCATACATGGTCATGATCTGCCTGTTTGTTTGGAGAAGAATCAAGTCTTCTCGATTCTCCTGTCTTCTTTACTTGGCCCGTGTGTCAGCTCCAGGCCCTCTCCCCCAGCAGAGCATTTGGCATCAGGTATGGTGAAAAGAGCCTGTGCTGAAATGTTGGCATAAACACGGTTCCCAGAAAACTTTTTTTTTTTTAAATCAGCAGGGCACACCTGTCTGTTTTTGGTTTTCTCTCTTCTCTTTTTATTGGCATTACTTAGATGATACTTTTCATTGCCCTGCTGGGCTTGATGTCGAGCTCATTGTCCTGCATGCACGTTGTGAGAAGTACTGGCGTGCTGGCAGGAACCATTTTCTCTGTTTATCTGATGCTTCCCTTTTTTGGTTTTCCCCGGGCTTTCCAGTACTTGGAACACCCTTTTGTCAGCAGATGTGCTTTGGTTTCCAATTTCCAATCTCCGAGTAGGAAGTAGCTCAACTGAAGTCGCAAGTAGGGAAGAGAAGTCGTTAGGAGCAATGAAGGCGTAGAGGAAAGGCAGAGGAATCCAGTCCGGCTCTTTGCTGTGCCCCCAAGTCTGGGGATGGCTCAGCTGTGCGAGGGGCTTCCTGCCGAGCTGACTGCAGACCCACATTCTGTGAAAAGGACGGTTTTTCTGAGTAGAGATTGTTGCGTTTGAATAAACATATGGCCTCAAAATACAATAAATTCATGCCTAAACATGCAGCAAAAGTAAATAATGTAATAGTAGAGTAATGGTTCCGCTCAGAGGACATGGCGGAGTGGGAGTTCTGGGGTAAGAAGGCCAGGCGCCCGGCCAGGCCCCGCTGCTTGGAGCCGGCCCTGGCCAACACCTCCAGAGTGGCTGCTTCCCGGTGGCTTCTACTCTTGGCTTCTCTTCTGCTCCCAGAGAATCCGGACTCCCCTGGCACCATTTCTTAGTCACATCCCTTCCCTACCTTATAGTCTCTGTTGTGCTCTCTTTTCTTCGTGTATCTGTTGTTTCTGTTCAGCAGAACATTTTTCCTGACGTGTTTGGAAGCAGACCTCCTCTTCCCACACTTGATGATGAAGAGATGAGGTGCTGGCGGTAGCATCAGGTTCTCATCACTGGCGTGGCCCGGCGTGCTGACCAGAGGCACGTGTGTCCGCTCCAGAGGTGGGAAGCCCCAGGCTGCTTCCCCAGACTGGCCTGTCAGACGTTAGTCCGCTTGTGCCCAAGTCAGCCTTCCTCCACCACCTCTAATGTATCGGACTGAGTTTGCATTATTTTTCAACACAATTATTGTAAATATTACAGGATTTAATTAACCTGTAATTGTCACATCTAAATTTTAGAATTAAGGTAGAATTTAACTATTTTTATACCCATATATAAGCAAATGAAATAAAGATATATTTAAATCAAGAAACCTAATCAGAGGCTTTCACCATCACATATTTTGGAAAGTTCCAAAGATGTGACTTTCCTAACATTGTTGCTTCTGGTGCTCAGCTACATGTGGAGCCCGCAGTGGGAGGCTTGGCCTGTCTGTAGCCTGGTGTGGATGTCCCGATGCAGCTGCAGGTTAGAAAGTGCCATCGTGGAAAAAAATTAGCATTTTTAGTAAATGTGTTTGTAGGAACTTTCTTTTTACAGTGGTTTTTCATTTGGGGCCTTTGAACATGGTATCAGCTTTTGTAACTGTACTCACACCAGATACTGCTGTTCCTGTCTGGCCGGCCCCAGTGGATGCCCACGTGCCATGTGCACGGGCGCTCTGCAGGGTGTGGCATGTTGACGTTGGCACTCATCCTTTGGCCAGTTGTTTCCCCTTATTTCTCTATTTGATTTAAAACATTATTAGCTCAAGTTAGTTTTTTGGTGTCTTTTAGTATCTTTACCACTCTCAACTTTTAATTTTTTTTTTAAAGATTTTATTTATTTATTTGACAGAGCGAGATCACAATAGGCAGAGAGGCAGGCAGAGAGAGAGAGAGGGAAGCAGGCTCCCTGCTGAGCAGAGAGCCCGATGTGGGACTTGATCCCAGGACCCTGAGATCATGACCTGAGCCGAAGGCAGTGGCTTAACCCACTGAGCCACCCAGGCTCCCTCAACTTTTAATTTTTTTTTAAGTTTTATTTGGAAGAGAGAGAGGGAGCACACATGAGCCGGGGAGGGGCAGAGGGAGAGAGTCTCAAGCAGGCTCTGCGCCAAATGCAGGGTCTAACATAGGGCTTGATCCCAGGATCCTGAGGTCATGACCCGAACTGAAAATCAGGAGTCAGACGCTTAAGTGACTGAGCCACCCAGGGGCCCCTCAACTTAAAACTTTTTAAAAATACAGGCAGAGATGAGAGGCAGGCAGAGAGAGAGAGAGAGAGAGGAGGAAGCAAGCTCCCCGCTGAGCAGAGAGCCCAATGTGGGGCTCTATCCCAGGACCCCGGGATCATGACCTAAGTCAAAGGCAGTGGCTTTAACCCACTGAACCACCCAGGCGCCCCTAACTTTTTTTTTTTTTTTTTAGTAAAGATTTTATTTATTTTATTTATTTGACACATAGAGACAGTAAGAGAGGGAATACAAGCAGGGGGAGTGAGAGAGGGAGAAGCAGGCTTCCCGCTGATCAGGGTGCCCGATGCCAGGATGGATCCCAGGACCCTGGGATTACAACCTGAGCTGAAGGCAGATGCTTAATGACTGAGCCACCCAGAGGCCCCACAACTTCTAATTTTTTTATTAAGATACATACAATGATATGAAATTCTTTGGCTCTAAGTATGGATAGAATTCTATTATATCAGGTTCAAATGTGCTAGCCTTTTTTTTTTACATTGTTACTGCTGTTATTATTTTTAAACTTGAAGTTGTTGAGTGGGTTATTACATTATACTATATTGTGTTTTTTAGCAAGAAAAAATTACTTAAACCATTTGAAGTATAGTTCATTGGTTTTTAGTATATTCACAATGTTTTAAAATATCAGCACTATCTAATTCCACAATATTTTCATTCATCCCCAAAAGAAACTCTGTAACCCCTAATCTCCCCTCTGTCTCTGGATTTGCCTATTCTGGATATTTCATGTAAATGGAATTATGTGGCATGTGGCCTTCTGTTTCTGCCTTCTTATTTAGCACAATGTTTTTAAGGTTCATTCATGTGGTAGCATGTCTCAGTATTTCATTCGTTTTTATAGTGAAATAATAGTATATTGTGTGAATAGACCACATTTATTTATCTGGTTATCTCTTTCTGTGCCCCCCCCGGGGCTATTAATACTTTTTGTTTATTATAAATATTGCTGCTTTGAGCATCCACATTCAAGTCTTTGTGCAAACATGTGTTTTTGATTCTCTTGGATATAGACATAGGAATAAAATTTCTGGGTCAACTGGTAACTGTTTAACTGTTTGAGGAACTGACAAACTGTTTGCTACTGTGCCAGCACCATTTTGCATTCTCTCCAGTCATGTAGGAAGGTTCCAGTTTCTTTTCTGTCCTCACCAACACTTTGGAATTTTCCATTTTCTTTTATTATAGTCATCCTAGTGGCTGTGAAGTAATATCTCATGATGGTCAGGTTTTTTTTTTAAACATTATTTTTTTAAATTGACATAAAATTCACACAACATAAAACTAACCATTTTAAAATGAACAATTCATGCCATTTAGTACATTCACAGTGTTATATAACCACAACCTATGTGTGGTTCCAAAACATTGTCATTCCCCCAAAAGGAAACCCCATACCCATGAAGCAGTTAGTCCTCATTGCTTTTTCCATCAACCCCTGGCAGCGACCAGTCTGCTTTGTGTCTCTCTCTGTTTACCTATATGTTTCTCACACATGGGTCACACAGTATGTGTTCTTTTGCTTCTGTTCTTTTTCGTTGAACATAATGCTTTCCTGGTTCATCCACGGTTTCGCCTGTATCATCGCTTCATTTCTTTTTATGGCTGAATAATGTCCTGGTGTGCGGAGATCGCACGTTATGTTTACCCATTCCTCTGTCGACAGACACTTTGGTTGTTTCCACCTTACGGGTATTGTGAAAAGTGCTGCTATGAGCATCTCTGTACGTGTGTTTGAGTTTTCGGTTCTTTTGGGTGTGTGTGCCCAGGACCCAGAGATCATGACCTGAGCCAAAGGCAGGTGTTTGGCCGACTAAGCCCCCCAGGCGCCCATCACTTCATATTCTTGATGGCAGCCTTCTGTGCACGGAGGAGTTTTAATTTCGTAGAGTCCAGTTTATCTATTTTTTCTTTTGTTGCTTGTGCTTTTGGTGTCATATCTAAGAATTCTTTGCCAAACCCAAGGTTATGAATATTTGCCCCAGTGTTTTCTTTTTTTCTCTTACATTTCAGTTGGTAATCCCATTTGATCCTAGTTTGTACGTAGAGAGTGATATTAAGGCTCCCGGTTCATCTTCTGCCTGTGCTTCCCAGTGTCCCAGAGACCGTTTTGGTTTTTTCCCCCCGCCATTAAATGGTTTGGTATCCTTATGAAAAATCATTTAACCATAGATGTGTGGGTTTATTTCTGGACTCTCAGTTGTATTTCGTTGGTCTGTATGTCTGTCCTTATGCCCAGTATTACACTGTTATGATTACTGTAGTTTCGAAGTAGTAAGTTTGAGAAGTGTGAGTCTTCCAACTTCATTGTTTTTCAATGTTGTCTTGGCTCTTTGCGGTCCCTTGCAATTCCGTATGAATTCAAGGATCAGATTTTTCATTTCTGTCAAAGAAAGGTCATTAGAGCTTTGATAGGGATTGCATTGCATCGGTGGATCACTTTGGGTAGAGTATTAGGGTTCTCCAGAGGAACAAAACCTGTGTGTGCGCGTGTGCACATGCGTGTGTAAAAAGCTATGTTTATTATAAGGAATTAGCTCTTACTGGTATGGAGGCAAGCAAGGCCCAAGATCTGCGGGTCATTTGGCTGGCTGGAGAACCAGGAGAGCCAATGGCTTCGTTCCAGCCTGAATCTGAAGGCCTGAAACCTTAAGAGCCAATGGTGTAGTTCCTGTCCAGAGGCGGGCAGGCTCAAAATCCAGAAGAGCCGATATTTCAGTTCAAATCCAGAGGGAGGAGAAAGGCCAATGTCTCAGTTTGAAGTCAGTCAGATAGAATCCTCCTTGCTTGGAGGTGAGTCCACCTTTTTGTTCCGTTCTGGCCTCTGGCTGATTGGCTGATGCCCACCATACTGGGGGGGGACAGCGTGCTTTACTCAGCCTGCCAATTTGTATGTCAGTGTCGTCCAGCACCCTTACAGAAGCGCCTAGAAATAATGTTTGACCAAATATCTAGGCACCCCATGGTCCAGTCACGTTAACACATAAATTAACCAACAGGTAATTTTGCCATTATAACAATATCAAGTCGCTAATCCATGTACACAGACTTGTTTGGAGCTAACAAATGTCTTGCTGTTTAATTGTGTCTTCTTTAATCTCACCAACTGTTTTGTAGTTTTCAGTGGACAAATCTTTTACCTCCTTGGTTAAATTTACTCCTGGGTATTTTATTCTTTTGAGTGCTGTTGTAAATGGAATTGCTTTTTTAATTTCCTTTTTAGATTGTTTATTACTATTGTGTAGATACACAACTGATGTTTCTGTGTTAATCCCGTGCCCTGAAACTTTGATAAATTCCTTTATTAGCTCTAGTTTTTCTTGTGAATTCTTTGGGATTTTCTCTATGTAGGACTGTGTCATCTGTAAATGGAAATAATTTTACTTCTTTCTTATTTGGATGCTTTGTACTTCTTTCTCTTGCGCTGGCTAAAGCTTCCAGTATAACGGTGACTAGCAGTGGTGAAAGCGTACATCCTTCCCTTTCTTGCTGATTTTAGGGCGAAAGCTTTCAGTCTTTTGCCATTAAGTGTGAGTTTTTCATAGATATCCTTTATCTTGTTGAGGTAGTTCCCTTTTATTCCTCGTTCTCTGAGGATATTTATAATGAACGGGTGTTAGATTTTGTCAACTATTTTTTTTCTACATCAGTTGAGATAATTGTATCTTTTTCTCCCTGTTCTATTATTGTGGTATGTTACATTGATTGATTTTCTTAAACTGAACCACTCTCGCCTTCCTGGGATAAATCCCACTAGGTCATGGTATGTAATACCTTTAATATACTGTTGGATTCAGTTTTCTATTTTTTTTTTAAAGATTTTATTTGTTTATTTGACAGAGATCACAAGTAGGCAGAGAGGCAGGCAGGCAGGAGGTGGGGTGGGGGCGGAGCAGGCTCCCTGCAGACCCTGGGATCATGACCTGAGCTGAAGGCAGAGCCACCCAGGTGCCCCAGTTTTCTATTTTTTTTTTTTTGTTGAGAGTCTTGTTCATTTTTGAAGATCAGTTTTGCTAGATGTAGGAGTCTTTTGAACATGTCACGTCATTGTCTTCTGTCCTTCATGACTTCTTTTTGTTGTTGTTGTTGAATTTAATTTTTTTCAGTGTTCCGAGATTCATTGTGTATGCACCATACCCAGTTCCTCCATGACTTCTGATGAGATGCCAACTTTACACTTATTAAGGAAATCCTTGTATATGTGGAGTAGCTTCTCTCTTGCTGCTTTCAGAATTTTCTCTTTGTTTTTCCACAGTTTGATTATAATGTACATTACTGTGGATTTCTTTGAGTTCAGCCTATATACTGTTGAGCTTCCTGGATGTGCAGATTAATTAATCAACCAATTAATTATTTTTCAGCAACTGTGGGAAGTTTTTTGTCCTGTTTCTTCAATTATTCTTTCCAATCCTTTCTCTCCCTCCTCTCCTTTCTGGAACTCCCCTAACGTATATGTTGGTGTGATCGATCCCCATTGGTCTTTGAGGCTCTGTTCATTTTTCTTTGTTGTATTTTCCCTTCTGTAACTTAGACTAGATGAACTTAGTTCAGTCACCTTCAGGTTCTCCAGTTCTTTCTTCAGCCTGCTAAGTTCTGCTATTTAGCCCCTGTTGTGAGTTTTTCCATTTCAGTTTTGTGCTTTCCAGCTCCAAAGTTTCTATTTTTTTCCTTTAAAAAATTTATCTTTATTGATATTCTGTTTTTTGGGCCATTGTTCTGATGGTTTCTTTTATTCTTTAGTTATGGCTTCCTTATACATGTAAAATAGCTGATTTAAAGTGTTTATAAGTCCAGTGTCTAGGTTTCCTCCTGGACAGTTTCTATTTCTTGCTTTTTTCCCTGTGTATGGGCCATACTTCTTTGTTTCTTTGCATGCTTTGTAATTTTTTTAAAAATTTGACATTTTTAATATTATAATGTGGCAAGTCTGTAAATGAGATTCTCTCTCATCCCCAGGATTTGTTGTTATAATTGTTGTTTGTATAATGAATTATTGAACTAAGATTGTCAAGTTTATATTCTTTATCATGTGTAGTCATTGAAGTTCCTCTTCCATTAGCGTACTATTCAGCTCATGATTGGACACAGATTTCCTTAAGTGCCTACAATCAAAATTGTCTCTGTGTCTTTTCAGATGGAGTCTTTGTGAGTGTTTTCAACACACAGCCAGGCAGTCGACAACTCTTCCTTACCATTCTCTTTCTCTGTGCAGAACCTGAAGGTCAGCCAGAGGCTTAAGGTCTTCTCAGGGCTTTCCTGAGCATGCACGCAACCCTGGGCATTTGTGTGGCCTCGTAGATTCCCAGAAACACATTGGAGCTAGTCAGAGTCCTTTATCCCAGCTTTTCTTCTTGATGTGTTGGTTAATCTGTTGTTTCCCTCAGTTGTTGCTGATTACTCCAGGCAGTGGTGATTAATAAATTTTCCCCTTAATGTTTTCAGTAACCACCCCCCACCCTTACCACCACCACCAGTAGCCACCTAAGCATTGGGAGAATTCTGAGTTAATTGAGGTAAAGCCAAGTACTTTGAGTTGGTCTTCTAGATAAGTCAAAGCAAACCACTGAAATTCTTTGCAAATGAGGTCTGTTCTTCTCCCACTACCCCTCCATCTCCTGCCAGACGCCTGTCCTGGGATCACAGATTGTTATCCTCCAGGCCACCATCCTGGCTCCTGGGTTCAGGATTGGGTAAAATGCCATTGAGCTTACTCTTCTTAGCAAGATTCAGCTAGTTTCTCGTGATTAAGTGTTCCTCTGATTGCTGCAAGCTTTTAGTTAGTTTCCAAGGTCCCAGGGAAGTTGTGTTTGATGGGTTTTGCCAGGTTTTTTCCCCGTGCTTTTATTGAAAGATAGACTTTTGGAGTTTCTTACTCAGCCATTTTCACTGATCCCACTCATTAGTCTGGTTTTAATGCTGTTACCAACTTTGAGTTTGCCTAATTTATGTATACCTGATTTCAGAAAGGATTTAAGGTGGCTTAGGGAGGTAAAAAAGATCAAAGGTAAATTATTTTTCATATTTGTTTTGTACCTGTTGGTTAGAGGGCATTCTGGTAAAATTGTGCTCTCCCATGTTGTTACTGAGAACTTGGTCCTGCAGATGGCAGTTTGGGTTCCTTTGGTGATCTTGAGGTTTCTACCCGCCCCTTACATAGATGGAAGAGAACCTGAAGCAGATTCACTCCATGGTTTCTCCATCTGCATGACTTTATAGATAGCCTCAAAGTGATCACCACATTACTATCCAGCTTTAGGAAAGCCCCTGATTATCAGCCTCTGAACTGATTATGAAGATTTTGCCTCCAATGGTGGTTTTTCCAAATCCAACTCCCTTTTCCTTAGGACACAATAGGTGAATAGTTGTCTTATTTTAAGACTTAAAGACGTCATTCCTATTGTCCTAGTTTTAAGAAGTGGTTAGATGATTCTCACTTTAAATCAGAACTAACTTTTCATAGTGACAATGGATGGCTGGTAGAATCTGGGATCATCAGTAAACCTGAGAGTATTCATCTGTCCACCAATCCTGGCACCCGCTGAGGTGTCTAGTTCCTGCTTTCCCTGCGAAAGCTGCGGCCCATTTCGGCCATCTCACTGATGCAGAAGGTCATGGGCTGACCCATAGGCCCCACTCAGGGTTCATGTCACGTCTGGGTTCTGACTCGAAGAGCTCTTACTTAGGAAGAATGTTTCCCTTGAGCACTGTGAGTCTGTTTGACATAGTGACTTATTTGTTAGTTTTGTTTCAACATAATTCTCTTTTTTTGAAAACAATTTTGTAATAGAGTTAGAGCTGCTTTCTAGTTTGGTTTCATATATGCTGTTGTCCCTTTTTCATCAGCACCACCTGTAAGATAATATGAATCTTTATAAAATGCCAAGATATGGATGAATTTGACTACATTAAAATTAAGAACTTTTCTTCTTTAAAGGACATAAATAAAGTTAAAGCCATCCACAGACTGGAGGAAGACATAGACAGGTGTAGGTTGAACAGTCAATATGTAGGTAACCCCCACGAATCAGTATTGTAAGAGATCATAGCCCAATTAAAACATGGCAGAGAGACACAATCAGGCATTTCACGGAAGGAAAAGCATAAGTGGCCCGTGAGCCTATGAATGTATGAAAAGATGCAAAAGCTTTTTAATTATCAGAGTAAGAAAACAGACCATTGTACCTGCTAGGTTGGCAGAACCTAAGTGTTGGTGAAGATGTGGATTAACAGAAACATTCATGCTGCTTTGCTTTTGAGAGCAGTTTGGCCCTCGCTTGTAAGTTGGCTATGCGTACAACCTCTGCAGTCCCTCTGGCGGTAGGTGCAGGGTGCCCGGCGGGGACTGGCAGGCACTTTCTGTAAAAGGCAAGATGGTAAATATTCTAGGCTTTATGACCTTGTCATACAGTTGCCTTTGTTTCATTTGTTTGTTCAACCCTTTAAAAATCTAAAATGCATTCTTGGCTCAATGAAGTAGACAATAGGTAGCCATAACCCAGTAGAAGTCGGCTGCTGGCTAGATCTGACCACAGACTTCACAGTTTTCTGTGATCTAGAGCACAGACCCTAGAGAGACTTAAACGAGGGCCCCAGAACAGATGTGCCGGAATGTTCAGAGCATGCTTTCTGTAACAGCAAGGGTGGGCAACTGTGATCAGAAAATGGCTAGGTCACCTGTGGACTATCACACAGCAGTGAGAATGAATGAAGCGTAACTACCACACACAGCAGCCACGGGTGAGAGCATACAGTGCTGACGGCAGAGGGTACATTGGGTATGATAGCATTCTGGGAGACCGAAAACAGGCAAAAGCATATTGTTTAAGAAGAAAAATATATATGATAGCAAAAGAGCCATAGGTGCGAACTTCAGGCTGACTTCCAGAGAGCGGCAGGACAATGGCTAAGGAAGCACATGGGGAGATTGTGGCTGTTAGGTATGTTGTGGATTCTGGGACCTTTTTGGTTGTTGTATTCTCTCCTGGGTCTTGTACATAGTATTTATTTTATTTTTTTAGGGAGGCTCCACACCCAACTTGGGGTTTGAACTCACAAAGTTGAGATTAAGAGTCATGTGTACTACTGACTGAGCCAGCCCGGTGCCCCATGCACACAGTCATTTTGTTTATGTGTCACCTAATACATTTTTTTGAAGGAAGGAGGGATACCAGCCAGGGAGGTCTTAGAGCCCACCCAGCTGTCCTCCCTGAAACAATACTTTGTGTGCCAGAGCTATGCTGCGTGGCTCCCCTGGGAGGGAAGGACGTGGTTATCTAAGCAGTGGTAGCCACCAGTGCAGCCCTTGAGCTGCAAAGAGAGCGTCCAGGAAGAGGCCTTCTTTGTTCCGTGATGACAGTGAGTTTGCTGGCACTGAGCGCACGCTGTTCCTTCCCCATTGAGAAGACTGTGGCATTCGTGTTGGAAATCACTTGACCATAAACAAGAGGGATCGTTTCTGGACTGTCAGTTCTCATTCATTGATCTGTATGTCTAACACCAGTACCATAGTGTCCTGACTAATTTGTAGTGAGTTGTTGAACAATGAGGTGTGAGTCTTCCAGCTCTGTTCTTTGTTGAAATTGTTTTCTCTATTCTGGGTCCCCTGAATTGCCATCTGACTTTTAGGTTCTGCTTCTTAATTTCTGCAGAAAGAACCAGCCAGGACTGTAATAGGGGTTGAGATGCATCTGATCGGTTTGAGTAGCGTGGCTGTCTCATCAGGTGTTGTGTCTTCCAGCCTGTGAGCATGGGCTGGCCTCCCATTTATGGATATCTTTGATGTCTTTCAACAATGTTTTGTAATGTTCAATACACATATATTGCCCCCCTTTGGTTACCTGTAACTCCTGGATATTTTATTCTTTTTGATGCTATTATAAATGGATCATTTGGGGCACCTGGGTGGCTCAGTGGGTAAAGCCTCTACCTTTGGCTCAGGTCATGATCTCCGGGTCCTGGGATCGAGCCCAGCATCAGGCTCTCTGCTCGGCGGGGAGCCTGCTTCCGCCTCTCTCTCTGTCTGCCTATCTGCCTATTTGTGATCTCTCTCTCTTTCAAATAAATAAGTAAAATCTTTTTTAAAAAAATAAATAAATGGATCATTTTCTTTTATTTTTTAAAATTTTATTTATTTATTTGACAGACAGAGATCACAAGTAGGCAGAGAGGCAGGCAAAGAGAGAGAGGAGGAAGCAGGCTCCCCGCCGAGCAGAGAGCCCGATGCGGGGCTCGATCCCAGGACCCTGGGATCATGACCCAAGCCGAAAGCAGCGGCTTAACCACTGAGCCACCCAGGCGCCCCCATGGATCATTTTCTTAATTTCATTTTTGGGTTGCTCATTGCTAATATATAAAAACACAATTGACTTTTATATATCAATCTCTTATTCTGCAACTTTGCTGAATAAGTTTATTAGTTCAACTCGTTTTTAGTTGATTCCTGAGTTGTATATGCAGGATGATGTCATCTGAAAATAGAAATAGTTTTATTTCTTCCTTTCTGATCTTGATGCCTTTTATTTCTTTTTCTTATCATATTGCTGAGAAGGGGCTTTTAAAACAAGGCTTAGGGGGCACCTGGGTGGCTTAGTGGGTTAAGCCTCTGCCTTCGGCTCGGGTCATGGTCCTGGTGTCCTGGGATGGAGCCCCGCATTGGGCTCTCTGCTTGGTGGGGAGCCTGCTTATCCTCCCCCCGCGCCTGCCTCTCTGCCTACTTGTGATCTCTGTCTGTCAAGTAAATAAAATCTTTTAAAAAAATAAAAATAAATAAAACAAGGCTTGGGGGTGTCTAAGTAAGATGGGGAAACAACCCAGTCCTTGTCAGGCTGCCTGGCCGCCATTGGCGGGAGGATGTATCTTCTCTGTACACAGTGCAGCAGAGTCTACAGACTCAACATAAAATATTACAGTGATGCCTGATAGTGCTAGGACCCTTAGGGCTAGTACTGCTTTTCAGGTAAAGAGAAGTGAGACCCTGAGGATCAGTGCTGTCCCCAAGGATCCACCTGAGGGAAGACCCTGAAGCAGTCTTACCACCCAGGCCGCTCAGTGCCAGATGTCTTGCCTGGCTGGTTCCTCCCCCAGAACCCCTAACACCAGGTTCCCCTCCATGACTGCCTAACAGGGCTGTGTCTGCTGCTGCTCCTTCTGGTCCTCCTCTGTTGGAACTGAACTGATACCTCCAGTCCGACTCCCGAAGCCCCGACCTCCCCAAAACCTATGTGACATCTTTCTCTTTGGAAGATCTGCACCTGGGCCCTTTGTACCTGCCGCGCTCACGTCCTGTGCTTATTCAGCCGGAGTGCTCCCCTCCTCGCGACTCCCTCAGAGCTCTCTAAGGATGGGCACAGTCTCCTTCATCCCGGTGTCCCCGATGTGTGAGGCACAGCGTTGTGTATGTTGTATGTGCCCCGTTGTATTTGTTGAAGTAAAATGTGGTTGGTTTGGCAGACGTTTGCCGAGTTGCTCTCCTAGAAAAAGGTTCTCCCACCCATGTAGGAAGGTAGTGGGCCTGCCGCCCACCCCCGCGACACTGCCGTTCCCAGGCTGAGGGGCCTGATGTTCGTACAGCCGTGTAGCCGGCAGCAGTCATCAGGAAAGTCGAGGCTGAAGTAAAGTGGGAACTGTCAGTATTTGAGTGAAATGGGCTGTTCTCTAAAATATTTGTTTAACAGTTTAGTAAATGTTGGGAGGAAATATGTAATGTACAACCTTTTGGAAGTGTTTGGCAGTGATTACAGTACCACAAATTGCACATCGCCTTTGACCCAGTAGTTCTGTTGCTGTATGGTTGCCTGTGTTCAGGAATGTTCACTGCAGGTTGTTCATAATAGCAAAACATCAGGAGCGCCTGGGCGGCTCAGTCAGTTGAGCATCTGACTCGATTTCCGTTCAGGTCATGATTTGTGCTCCGCAGGGAGTCTACTTGGGATTCTCCCTCTCCCTCTGCCCCTCCCCCATTCATGCTCACACGCTCTCACTTGCTATCTCTTAAAAAAAAAAATCTTTTTTAAAAATAGCAATATATCAAACAAGCCTAAGTCTGTCCATTAGTGGAACTGGTTATATAAAGTAAGGTAAACCAACCATTGGAGTGCCATATGCAGCCTTCAGAATAATAAAGTGGATCTGTATATGACCGTGTTTATCTGACGGAGACAGAGCGAGAGAGAGGGAACGTAAGCAGGGGGGGCCGGAGTGGGAGAAGCAGGCTTCCCGCTGAGCAGGGAGCCCGATGCAGGGCTCGATCCCAGGACCCTGGGACCATGACCTGAGCTGAAGGCAGACCCTTAACTGAGCCACCCAGACGCCCCCAAGATGAAGCTGTTGATTCATTTCCATGTGTGACACGGTTTGTGTGGAGGGAGAAGACATGTTTCTTTACATGCATTTGCCATTTCTGGATGTCTCTACGCTCTCACAGAGCTCCAGAAGAGAGCGTCTGCCTCTGGGTATTTGCAGTCAGAGGATCTGGTCCTTATTCTTTGCACTTTAAAGCCCCGTGTTTTAGTTGTTTGTTGTCTTCTCTGAGGGCACCTGCTGTTATAATATGGAAAGGGGCACCTGGGTGGCTCAGTCACTTGGGTGCCTGCCTTCGGCTCGGGTCACGATCCCAGAGTCCTGGGATCGAGCCCCATGTCAAGCTCCCAGCTTCACAGGAAGCCTGTTTCTCCCTCTCCCACTCTCCCTGCTGTGTTCCCTCTCGCTCACTCTCTCTCCCTCTCTCTCTGTGTCAAATAAATAAATAAAGTCTGCTATAATATGGATGAAAGTCTTTCTCTGCTCCCCCACATGTCTGCCACTGACCACAGCATTGGGCAGGTATAGTTTAGTGTTAGAGTCTTATACTTTAGAGCATGTGCCACTATATATAAATGTCACAAATTAACCAAATCCAAATGGAACCATTTTGAACAGTTTTTTAAAAATTAAATTTATTTTTTTATAAGCATATAATGTATTTTTAGCCCCAGGGGTACAGGTCTGTGAATCGCCAGGTTTATACACTTCACAGCACTGACCATAGCACATACCCTCCCCAATGTCCATAACCCCACCACCCTCTCCCTAAACCCCTACCCCCAGTTGAACAGTTATTTTATATTACTTTTTGTTTAGATTTTAAATTGAGATATGATTCTCGTCCTATAAAATTCATCTCCTTCAAGTGTCTGGTTCAGCAGTGGGTTGTAGGTTATGCACCCGCCCCCTTTATCCAGTCCCCAAACACCTCCATGCCCTCAGCAGGAGACCCCATGCACATTAGTACACGTTCCCCTTCCCCCGGCCTGGCAGCCATGAATCTGCTTTCTGTTGCTATAGATTTGCCCCTTCTGGACATTTCATGTTCAGACCATCTGCTTCTGCTGCTTTGTCCTCCGCTGTGAATATAAGGTAGAGGAGGTCTGGCGTATGGTTCCTGCAGCCCAAGCACTGCAGGCCGTCTTTCCCTCCTTCCCTGAAGGCTCATTCTTCAGCCTGCAGCCTAGATGGGGAATGGGCCATGCGTGCGACGAGATGCAGGGATGCTGGGTAGGATTGTCAGAGGCCCTCAGTGGCCCACCGCAGAGGCGGCCACGTCGGCACCTGCCTCACGGGGAAGTCCGGACAGACCTGCTGGCCATGGGCTGCCCTCTGCCCGTCAGCACAGGGCTGCTCTGATGTTTTCTCTGAGGTACCTGGATAGAAGTTGCATCTGTTCACTTGTCTTAAGTAACGTATAAGAACAAAAGATCCCAAGCTGTATTCTTTACTTTTATATAGAGTATGGCATGTTATAGGTAAATAAATATTTATTATTTATCATTAGTTTGATCCAAAGTTGATTGTCTGTCAGGTTTATAATAGGAATTTACCTTTAAAGAATCAAATATTTCTCTTTTGGGGGGAAGGTTTTATTTATTTGAGAGAGACTGAGAGCGAGGGAGCACAAGTGGTAGGGAGAGGCAGAGGGAGAAGCAGACTCCCCACTGACCAGGGAGCCTGACGTGGGGCTTGATCCTGAGACTGTGCGATCATGATCTGAGCTGAAGGCAGATGCTTAACTGAGCCACCCAGGCGCCCCAGGAATCAGATATTTCTCATTAAAAACTGTTTATTGAACACATAGCTTCCTTCACACTATTGGCTAAGATACTAAACCAAAGTCATAAGTAGCTTATAATCTAAGAAGAGATTTTCAAGGCTGGAGGCTCCAAGACCAGATCTACAAGCTAAAGAGTGTTCCTGTCATAGAGACGCAGCTTGGTACTAGTGGCTCGGACGTCACCCTTCCCTCCATTAGCTCAGCAAATGTGCACTGGGGACCTTCTGCACACTGGGCGCTATTCTGGGTACCTGGGGCTTGTCTGTCAACAAAACCCATGTCTCCAAGGAGCTTATGTTCTGCCTGAGGAGAGAGACAATTAACAAGAAGCTGTAGAGTTAGAGGGTGCGAAGTGCCATAGAGAAAACACAGCAGGGCAAAGCAGGCCTGGTGAGTGGGGTTGGCCAGGGTGAGCCTCCTTGACAAGGGGGCGGTGAACCCAGAGCATCTGCAGAAGGTAAGACAGGCAGATAGACAAGGTAGGCAGCAGGCACCTCGCCGCTTGGCGTCTTAATGAATAAGATTCTGGTCGGCAAATTGGTGCGCAAAGGGCTGTAGCCTTCTGAGGCCATTTTGGAAGCTTTGTTTGTTTTCATAAATGGATTTTGCAGGAAGCTCCCACTCTTTGCCACACTGATGTTCTATTTTATTAAAACCAGCCCGAGAGTGGCTAGAACACCAGTTCATTTATTTTTCAGATGTTGAGCTGCTGGCATTCTGTGCAGCCCTAGTCAGGAGACATTCATTCCTGCAGTCTCATAAAGAGGCAGAACAAGGCCCTAGAGGGTGGGCTCTGCACCCAGCACACCGTGGCCTGGGGTGAGGGTCTGCCTCGCCCCCGCTGGTCAGTCCGAAGGCACCGGCCAGGCCCCAGACCAGCCCACGGCAGCCTTGCACTGGGAAGAGAAGGGAACAGAATGAGGCACAGACACTCGCGGCCTTGTGAGAAGAAGGAATTTGGTCCTTATTTTTGTAATTAGCAGAAATAAATGGATTGAGCAAAAAACACTGTAGTTTTGAGAGACCTGGTGAGCTCTGAGAGAAATTCCTCTGCAGGTTCGCCAGATGTGCTGCTGTGCACGTCAGCTGGAGGCCCGCGCAGGCTGCGGTCGCTCTGGCTCCTGTCTAGGAGCTGCTCATTGGGCCTGTTGCTGGGAACTTGCAGGTGGGACCCAGCCGTCTGCGCACTTGTCACCATGTGCAGGAGGATGGCTGCCTGTGTGGGCACAGGGGACCTGTTCAGTCCCGGCGTGTCCCCTCCCAACTCCATCCGGGGCACAGGAGGGGCCTGCCTGCTGTAGACACCAGCGGGTGCACCCTGAGGCCCTGTGGTGCGCAGCGTGGGGTCCTGCGGTGGCGGTGGGGGGGTGGGGGGCAAGGTGGGGTCAGGCTGGCCGCAGGCGCCAAGAGCAGGTGCCAATCACAGCGCACCCAGACTGGAGTGTCGTGGGCACTCTTGGGGTCTTGGTGGGGGCAGGAATCACATGAGTCCGCAGACACCATCCAAACGTGCCTGCTGTGGTTGGAGTGAGTGACACCGTGGGGCAGGCCACCCGTGAGTCACATCATGGGGCTGTTATTGGCAGTGAGGAGAACCAAGAAATAAAACTGGCTGAGAACGACTGTTGCTTTGCCCAAAATATCAGAATGATGCGCAGAACTTTTAAGTTACAGCCAGGTATTACCTGTACTGCAAGGAACCTTAATGACACAACCAGTACCTTTTAGAGGTTTTTCGCCCAGTAACGTCAACAGTAGCGTTCGGCCGATGTCGAAAGGGGAGAAGCACATTTGCTCATGTCTTGTTGCCATCAGGCAGTGAGGTCAGGAGGGATCTCGCGCATTACTTAAACTGGAAAACCCCACGGTGCTCCGGCACTTTCCCATCCCGAAAGCTGTGTTTCTTCTCCTTGCACAGGATGACGGGTTAGCGTTTCACTCAGGACCGTTGTTTTCCCTCCACAGAATTTCTCTTTCCTAAAATGGAGCCGAGTAAGAAGCTGGACCCCCCCGGCACCCTGCCGCCCAACCCCCCGCTGAAGCTGCACCCCGACCGCGGCGCCGCCAGCACGTCCGTCTTCGTCCCCGAGCAAGGAGGCTACAAAGAGAGGTTTGTGAAGACCGTGGAGGACAAGTACAAGTGTGAGAAGTGCCGCCTGGTGCTGTGTAACCCGAAGCAGACCGAGTGCGGACACCGGTTCTGCGAGACCTGCATGGCTGCCTTGCTGAGGTAGGCCCGCGGCCCGCGGCTTCCCCGCCTCCCGCCCGCCGCCGCGTCTCTAAGCAGTGCCCTC
Organism: Neogale vison; assembly: GCF_020171115.1. Taxonomy (NCBI): domain Eukaryota; kingdom Metazoa; phylum Chordata; class Mammalia; order Carnivora; family Mustelidae; genus Neogale; species Neogale vison. The sequence continues at coordinate 3,203,187 of NC_058103.1, read as the reverse complement.
TAAAGCTTAAACGTCTCCAGACGCTCAGATCAAATTCTCGGAGCCTCGCCTGTGAATCGTTTAGGGAAACTCAGTCGAACCTCATCCCTGAGTTGTCCAGGGTTCTGGGACTCGCAGACTGGCCTACCCAGCCCCATCCCACAGATTTCTGTCTCCTCCCCGCCAAGCGTCTCCCGATGTGCTCGCCGAGCACCCGGTCCTGTGCCACAGTGTCCCCTCTCCGTGCAGGTGGTGGGGAGCCCTGAAAGTGCAGGTGCTCCTGGGGGGCAGAGGCTGAGTAGGGCAGGTCAGCAGGAGGACAGGACAGGTCCCCACCTGGGTAGGAATCTGGTGTGTGCGCGCTTACTCAGCAGTCAGGAGAGCAGACGCCGGTGCCTTGGAAGCCCTTGTTGGCTAAGCATCGGTGCCACCTTAGAGTCACAGAGGGTGTTGAGGAGGCAGGCCGGAGTTTGGTGGCACAAACAGCATCGTCCAAGAAAGCGTCTTAGTTCCTCCCCAGGTGTTTTCTGGGCATGGTGCTGGGCACTGGGAGTCATGGCAGGATGCTGTCAGACTTGGTCCCCAGGGTCAGGCACAGGGGCCTGGGAAGGCTGCCCACTTCTCCTGACTCACCGCTGAGGGCATGGCCCTTGATAATGGCACTGCAGGCGTCCTCCCCCAGGTCCTTCCGGCTGTAGTCTTATCCACTTATCCAAACAGTGAGCTCAGCTTTCCCTGCCTTGTGGCTAAAATGACTTTTGAGTCAAGCTTAGTGATGGCCGAGCCGACTCAGAGCACCTGCGGTTTCCTACGGGCAAACCCGGACTGTGTGCTGGGCTGGGGGAGGCCTGCTGGCCACGGGGCTGGGCTGGGGCTGGTACCCAGAGCTCCTCTGATTTCCCTCCTTGTTCTGCACTTGGCTCTCCTCCTGCTCCGTGTTTTTGCAGGCATCCGGGGATCCCATCCAAATGCCACTCACCCCTAGGGTCTAAGGATGTAAAGAGAGTTAAGGCAGTTTAGCACAAGCTTCATATTATAGTCTAAGTGAAAGCTTTTATTTAGAAACACATTAATTTTGTCTCCCATCAGCCCTTAGTTCTTCTGCCCAGCTTCCCAGGCCTGTGAAGCCTCCCCAGTCTGCCCAGGGCTCCGGTGGACACGTGTCCAACCCCGTGTTCACCTCCCCAAAGCCTCCACCAGCCTTCCTGTCCTGGACTCCTGGAGCCCTTGGCTGTCTAGGGCAGGGGCCGTGGAAGTAGAGAGGACTCAAACTTCGTTTTATTTTTAATCTCTAGGAGGTGATTTCCAGCACAAGATGGGGTTAGAATCAAGTCCAAAAAAGGACAGCTTGGGAGCAGGGGCTCTTGTCCTGTGTTTGGGGGCAAGAATGATGTGGTGGACAGTGGCTTCCTTAGATGGGGCCAGTGAGCCGTGGAATTGCATTGGCTTTTCAGGATATTGTGACAGAAAATAACTTCTGGAGAAAGTACTAGCTGTTTTTAGAAAACAAGACCGCCTCTAGGCCCTCCTAATCAGCCGGGGACGCTCACACCACAGAGCCACTCACGGAGGGCTAGGCTAGTTTTGGTTTCTGAAATAAAATCTCACTTTTAATGGAAAGGGACTTTCCAAGTGGGACTGATGTCAGCTGTGCTGCTTAAAAACTTCCTTGGGAAAAATTACCATTTAAAAAATTGAGCTCTTTTCTCCTGTGGCTTCATATTTGAAACCCAGTTCGCCGTGGCATCCCGGACCTCTGGTTGCGGCTGTGAACTTCGCACACCAGGTTGACCATAAAGGTTCAAGTGAGAACAGAACTTCTGCTCTATCTAATGTCTTCATGGTGTGTTTTCCCCTCAGCTCCTCAAGCCCAAAATGTACTGCGTGTCAAGAAGGCATCATTAAAGATAAGGTATTTTTGGGATTTTAATAAATGACCTTTTCAAACGCTTCAGTCCTGCTTGGCCCATGGTTTGCACCTGGTGCTCTCGGCACGCTCTGGTTTTGTCTCGGGGCTTGACCGCGGGTGCTGCAGGGTTGAGGCAGGACAGCTGCCCAGCTGGGTGACCCTGGCCAGGACCTTCAGCCTCTGAACCTGTGTCCTTGCCTGTGACAATAGCAGTCCCACCTCGGGAGGGCTGTGGGGGTGAAATGTGGAGGTACAGGCCCTCCTCTCAGGCTTCTCCCCCAGACAGCTGGCATCCGGCCAGTCTCAGGAGTTCAGCAGGATTGGCTTTCTGTCTGCCCCCGTGCAGCACCTCCCACTCATTAGACAGATGTGGGGTTTCCACCCTCCCCCCTGCCACGTGATTATGTGTACCCGTGAGAGCTCTCTGGCAGGGCAGAGTCTCAGAGGGGGCCTCAGGGGGCCATCCACCAGCTTCCGTCCTGGGGCTCTGATCCGCACACCCCACCTCCCCTCCCCGCACTGTAACAGCACCTCTGGTCATCTACGCGTTGGCAGACCCCCTAGGCATGCTTTGAGTCTGAAATGAGTCATTCTTAAAGTATCAGTAAAAATGTGTGGTACCAATATTTTGGTTGATGAACAGAACAATTTTTTAAATGTAGGTCATTAACTTGTACAATAAAATTCCTGCTCTGTGTTTTTGTGTCCAGAGCACTTTTCAGGTTGGGTTTGCGGTCAGGGCAGTGCAGGCAAGTGCAGGGATTTGGGGGTCCCGGCAGAGGAGGGCCCCTCTGCTGCCGGAACAAGGGCGCCTCGTGTAACTCCTCTGGGCAGCGTAGAGCTAGAGCTGGCACCACGCACGTCCCTTGTCTTCCCGGGGTTTATTGCTGCTGCAGGCGGCACTCTGTCAAAGGGAGGGGCTTGTTTCTAAGAAAACAGTCACCCAGCTACCCCTGATCTTAGCATGGCCACTAACTTATTAATGTGTTTCTGACCCCTGTGATCGAGGTAGAGGTTCAAACAACGGACCTGGTCTGTCTCACTGTTCAGAATTATAATCCCTATTTTTCAATGGCATTAGTAAGTGGAGAAGAATTACTAGTTTTGTTGGAGCACCGTGAATGACAGCGACTAATGCCTTGGATCCTCATGGGAAAGGGGGCTTGAGACTGAGATCGTCTGCTGGTCGCTGTCAGGCCTCAGGCTCCTCATCTATGTAATGGGACAGATGTAGTAAATCATCTCAGCTCTAGATTCTGTACTTTAACTGTTTTGACATTGCCAATCTTTGTTTTGTATCCATAAAGTTAAACTCAAATGACTTAAGAAACTTAATGCCACAAAAAAGAAATTTATTTCCCACTGGCTAAAAATACCTGTTTGGTGACTTTAGTGTGTTTTTAAAAAGGTCATGTTTATGAAGGATTAGATTTGACTCCAAATTACTTTATTTTTAACTCTTAGCAGCTGTTGATTCTATTTCTTTGCCTCTGGAGTTGAGAAAGGCATATTAAGATCCTGTCTATTTTTTCACTATTACAGAGTGTTAACATAGGAGTTTCTTAGAAATGCCTGAAGACGAAGACGGTCTAGATTGTGTTGCTGGAAAGGATGAACCTCCTTGTTTTCTAAGGGGAAAATATAAAGAAAGGAAGAAAGGTTTTCATTTTCAAAGGGAAACTTTTTTTTTTTTTAACTTTTAAAGATTTTATTTGAGTAGTGGGAGGGACAGAGGGACAAGCAGGCTCCCCACCAAGCAGGGAGCCCAACGCAGGGCATAATCATAGGACCATAGGATCATGACCTGAGCCAAAGGCAGACACTTAACAGACTGAGCCACCCAGTCACCCCCAAAGGGAAAGATTTTCATTATTGGATTAACTTCAGTCACTACACTATTTATTTAAAAGAGGGCAGTTTTTTTTAGTAGCAGGCTAATACTGCCTCCTTTTTGGTGAAAATGATTTATGAGGGATATAACCTCAGAATAAAGGACTAAAATGTTTTACAAAACGTCTGCAAGATACGATCTTCTACAGTAGTTTTGTATTTCTTTACCAAGTGACCTACACAGGCATTGAGTGATAGTGGGCTCTGCCCTTGTCCCTTGGTCGGTGTGGTCCATGCATGGCTGCCCCCGCAGAGCTGGCTCCTGGAAGTCCCCAGAGTCCAAATACGAACCTGGTCCTGGTGCATCCTCACCTTGAGATCACGTCAGAGTTGACCCAGAGTATTTGGATGCTCCAAAGTGATCTTTAATTATTTCGTGTAACTTGTTTTCATTTGGCTTATCTAATAAAAGATGGTAGTTAAGGTTGTATTATTTAAATTGTGACTCTTAGTGGGAACATCTCCTTCATTCTACTTTAGAAATTAGAAATTAAGATGGTCCTTAATGCCTTCTGAGGTCCACTTAAGGGATGCTCTCCTGATTTTTTTAAAGTGGTTTTGCCTTCTCTGAAGTAGCAGCATGTGGAGATAAAGCAATATTAATCCTCTGAAATAACCGTCTTCCCCGTTTCAGGTGTTTAAGGATAATTGCTGCAAGAGAGAGATTCTCGCTCTTCAGATCTACTGCAGGAATGAAGGTGAAGGCTGCACAGAGCAGTTGACGCTGGGACACCTGCTGGTAAGTCCTGGAGGTTGTGCTTGGTGCTTCCATTAAGAAATAGAACTCCTTGGGGCGCCTGGGTGTCTCAGTCGGGTTCGCATCAGACTCCTGATTGCAGCTCAGGTCACGGCCTCAGGGTGGTGAGATGGAGCAACCGCCCCCCACTTGGCTTCGTGCTTAGCGGGGAATCTGCTTGAGATTCTCTTTCTCCCTCAGCTCCTCCCCCGATGTGCACACACTCATGCTTTCTCTCTCTGAAATAAATAAATCTTTAAAAAAAAAAAAAAGGAGATATAACAGCCTGATCAGCATGATGTGGTACCCTAAGACCATGGTTACGCTGATTTTCAAAACACAACCAAACATGAAAGCATTCCAAGCCACTGAGGTATGAAATATTATTTTTATGACATCATTGGCAGAATTGCCAACTGGTTTTTAAACACCCCCACCCTATTTAGGATGGAAAGAAATCTGAACCGGTTTTTAATTTTGGAAGGCCCAGTAAAACCTTCTGGTTTTTTTTTTTTTTTTAAACCATGAAATTCCACATAACTTTTATGGCTTTTTTTTTTTTTTTTAATTAGCATCTTATTTTATCCTGGAAGGGCACTCAAACTGGAGTAAAACAAATTCCTTAGCCGATAACCTGATACCCAGGAAGGAGAGTTGGCTTACTCCTTCAAAAGCAGTATAGTTTGGGTCATCACTAAATAGAACACAAAACTCATTGTCTCTCAATACATTTGTCACTCTTCTCTGTGAAAAACTGGTCTAGCGGCAAGCGGAAATGTTTCTGGAGGCTAGAATCCGTATTTCAGATTGAATTTCTTTGCCAGTTAAGAACCTTGAAATGTTTGTTTTACAGGTGCATTTAAAGAACGATTGCCAGTTTGAAGAGCTTTCGTGCATTCGTGCTGACTGCAAAGAAAAAGTGTTGAGAAGAGATCTGCGTGACCACGTGGAAAAGGCCTGCAAGTACCGGGAGGCCACGTGCGGCCACTGCAAGAGTCAGGTTCCGCTGATCACCCTACAGGTGCGCCGCCCCTCCGCCTGCAGCTCCGGCCAAGTGTAATTGTGTCACAGAATAGCATTTTAAAGCACTATTCTAACAGGAATAAAGAGAAAACAGGAGGAAATGGCAGTTTTCATCTGGCTTTAATTCAGAGTTAAGCTTTATTTGTTTTGCCCATTTTGATTTGTATAATTAACATTTTCCCATTCCCTTGATTGACTATCATTTGGAATGCCAAAAAAAAAAAAAAATGAAGACTAATTATCAAAAAAGGTAGAATTTTTCTCTTGTCCCAGGGAATGTCCTCAAAATCTTGTTGGATTGCTTGATCGTTTAAGCAGCTCTGGGACATAATCATCACTTCAACAGGGTAATTCATCCTGCAGCATCGAAGTGCAGCTGTCTGTCTTGGAGAGAGATAAGAATTTCACATTTTTCATGCCTTGATTATTTTGGCACGGTTCTATATTGTGTGTGTGTGTTAGAGATCAGATCCCTTATCTGTAAGTTAGAGATGTTGGGGGTGGAGGACAGACTTTAAAAACCAATCAATATCACAGTAACCCCCAAATATTTGTCCATTTCTTGCACAAATATTCACTGAGTACCTACTGTGTGCTGGGCACTGTTCTGGGAGCTGTGGGTTCAGTGGTGATGCTCAGCTTCTAGTGGGAAGAAGTAATTAACAGGCAAATGTAATGTGGGGTAGTGATTTGTACTATGAAGAAAAATGCACTAGCATCATGGAAAAAGAGGTGGTCGGGGCTGGCCTCTCCAAGGCAGTCAGGGCCCAGTGTGGGACGAGTGCCCAGAGCGGAGAGAACAGCTAGGAGTGCACAGGCTCTGAGATGGGACTGACTTGGCAGGTGGATTTCAGGAACTGTGAGAGGCGGTGCAGAGGTGATGGGTAGCAGGGGAGAGGGTGGGGCTAGGCACTGGGCAGCTTGAGCAAGGGGTTGATGTCACAGTTCCCCATCAGGTGCAGCACTCTGGCAGGTGCGACACGTAGGCATGGGGTAAGAGGAGAATATAGAGGCAAGGCAGTGTTGGTCTGTGCAGGAAGGGGGCAGGAGGACCAGGTACACTGGGACACATTGGGAAGGTAGAGGCAGTGGGATTAGCCCACGGCTTAAATACGGAGTATGTGTTAAGGACGACGCCCGGGGTCTGTAGCTCGATCAGCTGGATGAACTCTGGAGCTGGGGCTTACTGGAGCATAGCAGCTTGAGGGGAGAATAGGGCAGTGGTCTGGGCTACTGGTGCATCTTAGGTGGTCCCTGTAGCCTTGGGGACAGAGGCTTGGGGCACACTAATGCTTACAGACTGCAGAGTGAGGTCGTCTAGCAGTGGCCAGTGTGGAAGGGTCAGCAGAGTGGAGCTCCAGCGCCAGCAGGAGCTGGAGAGGGTTTATGTGTGGGCAGGAGAGGCAGACGTTGCTGAGAGGCTGGGGGGCCGCTGGGGATGACATCTGCACTTGGCAGGACCGTCATTAATGGGACCAAGACGGGAGAGGACCAGAGACATGCGGCCAGGCTGTCTGGCCAGGCAGTTCCTGGTGGATGTTCTACCGCATTTATTGACCAAAATTTAGGACAGTTTTTGTTTTTTTTTTTTTATGAAATGAAAAGTCCTCTGCTTCATTTTTTAATTTTTAAATTTTTATTCTTTTTTGAGATTTTATTTATTTATTTGACAGACAGATCACAAGTAGGCAGAGAGGCAGGCAGAGAGAGAGGAGGAAGCAGGCTCCCCAAGGAGCAGAGAGCCTGATGTGGGGCTCGATCCCAGGACCCTGGGATCATGACCTGAGCCGAAGGTAGAGGCTTTAACCCAGGCACCCCAAGTCCTCTGCTTCATAATCTACATGTTTATTACCCTTGTGCAACTTCCCTGTGCCTGCGATTTTCTTCTCTTGTAAAGTCTTCTTCCTGTATGATTTCTGTAGACGTTCCCAGCTATTAAGGACTTTCAGGAACCATGGAAAATAGAAACAGGGTTTGGCCTAATAATAATTATATGAATATATGAATTATATGAATTATGTGAATAATTCCTTCAGTGAGTCAGTTCAGATGAATGAGACGTGTACTTAATGAGTAACGCGGTAACACTTACACACGTTGGTATGTTGCTGTCAAAGTTATACTTCGCTTCTTGCAAAAACCAGTTATTTTTATTTGCAGAATAGAATCCAGAAATTAATTTCATTCAAGAAAGACTTGTGAGTGTGTCAGTTAGACACTGTGTAAGTAACTGACTCTGAACACCAGACTAGGCTGTAAAGAGACTGGTTTTATTATTATATTTTTATTTTTTAAAAGATTTTAGTTATTTATTTGACAGAGACACTGTGAGAGAGGGAATACAAGCAGGGGGAGTGGGAGAGGGGGAAGCAGGCTTCCCGCTGAGCATGGAGCACGATGCAGGGCTCAATCCCAGGACCCTGGCATCAAGACCTGAGCCGAAGGCAAAGGCTTAACAACTGAGCCACCCAGGTGCCCCTAGAGACTGGTTTTAAAGTAACAAGTATGAACTCTGAAAAACAGTCTGAGGGTTTTGAAGGAGCAGGGGGTGGGAGGTTGTGGGAGCCAGGTGGTGGGTATGAAGGAGGGCACAGATTGCATGGAGCACTGGGTGTGGTGCAAAAACAATGAGTTCTGTTATGCTGAAAAGAAATTTAAAAAAAAAGTAACAAGTAGGGGTTCACCTGCCCCAGGTCACCGTGGTGACCCCTTCCTGACAGCAGGACAGCAGGCCTGGGATGGGGCTCCTGAGTCTCTTCCTGTTGGCTAGGAACGCACTCAGTCTCACCCCTGTCCTGCCGTGGGCTTCTTTTTAGGAAGAGCGAGCAACTCAGAGGCATGTCTACAGCCCAGTCCCCCTGACATCCCCACGTTTCCGTGTCTTATGAAGGGCGTCAATACTCTGGGTGTTGATGAGATCCAGGATGATGAAGCATCAAGCACTTGGCCCGTTACAGCTCGTAGGAGAATTTCTTTCCTACGTTTAAACCAGGCTATTGATGTGACATCAGCTGTTTTCAAGTTGTTTTATCTTAATCTGTAAATCGTTAGCATAATTTAAAGTGCCAGGAAAGAATCCCCACTATCACTATCACACCTAGTCTGGAAACGATCGAATGTGGTGGTCTCTTTTTTTTTTTTTTTTTTTTTTGAAGATTTTATTTATTTATTTGACAGAGATCACATGTAGGCAGAGGGGCGAGGTGGAGGGTAGGCTCCCTGCTGAGCAGAGAGCCCGACGTGGGGCTCAATCCCAAGACCCTGGAATCATGACCTAAGCTGAAGGCAGAGGCTTTAACCCACCGAGCCACCCAGGCGCCCCATGAATGTGGTCTCTTTAAACAGTTCTGTTAATTTGTGGAGAGTCAGAATTCTAGCAATCTCCTTTTCTGGGAAAATGTGTGGCCTTGTAATGGGAATTTATCGTGTAGGCGCAGCCACGGCGGAGGACAGTTCGGCGATGTGTTACTAGGTTGAACATTCCTGTACTCAGCTCGTTAGCAGTCCCTCCGGTGGCTGTGTGAGAGAGACTGTCGCCCGTACGCAGCAGCAGACAGGGCCCAGCGAACCCGAGCCGCGGAGCTCTGGGGGCAGCCCCACATGTCCGTCAGTGGGGCGGGGCCTAGTCGGTGGTGGCGGACTCAGCACACTTCAGGCGACGAGGCAGGGAAATTCCAGGACAACGTTCCTGTCGGGCAGTGCAGACTGAGCACCCCCCGCTACACCACCGCACAAGCGTTAGCCTGAGAAGCGCGACTCTCCGCCCGCTCTCGGGAGATTCACAAGGTAGAGTTCCGTTTTAGTAAAATTCGAAACAGTATTTTGTCTGGCTCACACTGATGTGTAACGTAACTTTTTTAAGCAAAGGAAGTAGAAACACAAAATTCGGATATTCGGGCGAGGGGTTCCTCCCTGGGGGAAGGTGAGGGGGCACGAGAGAAGGACACACAGGCAAACGGAATATCGGTTACATTCTAATCTTGGCGGGTGTCCCCCGTGTGGTTCTGCTTTATGACTCCCACACGGGTCACATCTATTCTGTGCCTGTCAGAGTAACGATTAATTTGGTAGACAGGACAACTTATTAGTATGGAGTTAATTCTTATGTATGAGTAGGTTATCTGGTTTTTTAAATAGGCGTGTTGTTTTCCTGGGGCTGCCATAACAACGCGCCACGGAGCTGGTGGCTTAGAACACAGCAGTGTGCTCCGTCGCAGTGCTGGAGGCCAGAAAGCCAGACCCAAGGTCCTGCCGGGGCCATGCTCCTTCTGAGGGCTCCAGGAAAGGCCCCTTCCCGCCTCTGCCAGCTTCTGGAGGCTGTGGTCCTCGGCGTTCCTTGGCTGGCAGCCGTCTGCCTCCCTGCTCAGATGCCACCTTCTGGGGCATGTCCTCTCCTCTCATGAGGGCACCCATGGTTGGAGTCAGGGTCCACCCTAATCCTAACCACCCCCTGCCCTGGGGCCTCATCTTCACTGATTACATCTGCAAAGACCTGATTTCCGATTTGCCCACTACCGTGGGCAAAAGCCATGAAGCAGCGATTCACAGAAGCTATATATGATTAATAAATATCAAAATATACTTACTGGGACATTATTAAGTAATTGCAGATCGCAGTCACCGCCTTTTCCACCTGTCATGTCAAAGACTGAAACGTCCGATGGAGCCGACAAGGGTGTAGGAGCGCGTGTTCCTGTGACGGCGGGCGCGTGTTTGTGTGTGGAGAGCGGTTTGGCAATATCGACCAAAATCCATTTAAAATACCTGTACCCTTTGACAGCCAACCAAGCCTACTTCTAGAAATGTATTCTTCTGGTATGCTTGCGTGTCCGCAGAGACCCTGGCGTGAGGGTACTGAAGGATCTGGCCCCAGCCTCTCCTCCCAGCATCCCCTGCCCCACTGTCCTGGAACACGGCCCCCACCTGCTGCCACGTCCTCCTCAGAGCCCCCCTCCGGGAGCTCCCCCACCGTGTTCCTGCCCGGTCTCCGTCCCCCACTGGTGCCCACCTGTGTGCCGGCTGTCCTCCTTGGGCGTCTGCAGCAGCGGGCCAGCACCTGGCACGTGCCTGGCCTGGGGAATGGAGGTGGCCTCAAGGGGAGGGAGGCCCCAGGGGAGGTGTGGCCTCTGCGGAACGTTGAGCCTGTTACCTCTCCAGGCCTGTGACTGATCAGGGAGGGAGGTTCAGCCACTCTGCCGACTTACAGATGAGGCAGGGAGGTGAGGCCATTTGCCCAGGGTTTTCCACGGAAAGACAAAGCCCTGGGATGCCTGGGTGGCTCAGTCCTTAAAGCGTCTGTCCCGCTCCCTGCTTGGCAGGAAGCCTGTTTCTTCCTCTGCCACGCCCTTGCCTGTGTTCCCTCTCTCGTGGTGTCTCTCTTTTTTGTTTATTTAAATAAATAAAATCTTTAAAAAAAAAAAAGGGAAGAAAGACAGACAAAGCCTAGACTTGGTGGCACCTGGGAACTTGGGGTTTCTGAGCCAGGCAGAATAGAAAGCCAGTGCCGCTGCCCCTGTCCCCCCTGCGCCAAACATGGTGTCTCTTTTGGGTGGCCTGCTGGTAGGCTCAGTCCAGTCAGGTACTTTCTACTGAGCTCCGAGCAGTTGTGGACTTGCCCTCTGAGGGCTCTGCGGGCCTCTGAGGCCCAAGACCAGGAACAGAGCCATCTCTGGACTACATACCCCACCCGAACTTCAGAACACACCAAAGAAAGCTGAGTACGTGCCTGGTGTCTCACTGGGCCCCCGTTGCCCTTGGCCCACACTGTGCCTGCCTAGTCGGACTGAGACTCTCGGCTGTGTCCCCCACTTTCTCACACCCCCATCATTCAACGTCACAGCAGCATGACTGTGGAGGCCCTAATCTGAAAAACCCAGATGAGAATCAGAAGTATCCCAGGGTCATAAGGAAAACAGCACCAAGCTCATTCTTGCTCGGTGATGTGGCCTCCAGGAGCCTGTCCCACAAGTTGTGTTGCGTGGCCTGCAGTTACAGGCCTGTCTTGTGGCCCTTTGTCATGTGTCTGGTGATGCTCTCCAGGGCTCTTGGATTGGATGTCCTGGTGACCAGCTCTCCCTGTAACTGCTACTGAACAGATATCCGTCCAGCAGGTACCTGCGGCATGGGCTGGACGGTTGTCATCGTCCAGGCTCTGCAGAGTTGAAATGTATACCATCCAAAGAAGGGCTATACCAGAATTTGTCCCTAGTTTCCATGCATTATAGACAACCTAGTAAAATTCCAGGGCAGTAATGTAAATACCCAGTGGCTCGTGCTGTTTGCAGGTGTTGGAAAAGCATCATTTCCAGATCCAAACCTGAGAAGCCAAAGGAAAACCACCCGTTTCTCCAGCAAACAGAGTCTGGACCCTGGGCTGCTGTGCGAGCGGCCACAGGGCCAAGTCTGCCGGTGCCCATGGCCCAGGGTGGCGTCCACACAGACGGGCGCTTCCTGGTGGACGCCGCTCCGGGCTCCCTTCCCCCACACCACTGTGCCCCCTCCCGTGGCCCTCACCTGTCAGACTGGGGTGGATCTCCCGAGATGCCTTGTGTTTTGGCTCTCAGACTTCAAGCGTGAGGACTCCCCGAATGCGTCAGGAACCAGGGAAACCGGGCCAGGGAGCGGAGTGCCCTGTGGTTCTTCGTGGTGACGTTGCAGATACCAGTGGCATCTGAGGGAAGGCAGGTGGTGTGTCTCAAAGTTAACGACGCTTTCTTTTTTTCCTCCAGAAACATGAAGACACGGAGTGTCCCTGTGTGGTGGTGTCCTGCCCCCATAAGTGCAGTGTCCAGACCCTGCTGAGGAGTGAGGTAAGGGGCGTGGCCAGGCCTGCGCAGGAGCCGGCGACAGCCTCAGGACTAGCAGCCCGACGCTCTGTCCTTCCCCGTAGCTGAAGTCGAAGGTTTCATGGAGCACGAGAGTGATATGTAGAAAGACAACAGAGAACCTCATGCTCTTTGGGGGCATTAAAAATTTCAGAAGCAAGCAAATAAATGCTACAGAGTGGTTAAATTCAGAGCAAAATATGGTTAAGAACTGAGAAAATGCAAGTACAATGCAAGCAAAGGTCCTAACCTTGTAGGTTCTAAAAAAATCCATTTTATAATCTGTAAAATAGGAATTCCTATAAGATTATCTCAAAATAAATGATGTTACAGACACTGCTGACCCGCTTGGCTGTGTATGCTGTGCAGGGTTGGTGCTGGGGAGCAGGTGGGCCTGGAGGCAGCCCCCACATTTCAGGGACCAGCGAGCAGGGCCTAGTGTAGCCTCCCCAGAGGTCATGTGTCTCACGCTGCCCTTGGGCATGCTTTCTTTAAGGCAGGTAGATGTACATGAATTTAATTTGATCCGGATATATCCGGATGGAGAAGTTCCAAGGTTTCTTAAATGGTTTGCCACCTGGTCCTGATCTGGAGCCCCTTCGATTGCTGTTTGGGGAGCACCTGGGGCTCCTGTGCCCCTTGGTCCCCCCACAGGTCCCTCAGGCCCAGGTGCTCATATCTAAGGAGGCTGCTCCCCTCAGCCTTTGCAACAGCCTGGAGTTTTACCCCTGAACATTGGCGAGGTGAGGGTTGGTGTCTTATATCCCCACTGAGCAAGAGGACCTCTCTGGGCCTGGAGCCAGGGACACAGGGTACAGAGAGGACCCCCAGAACCCCTCTCGGCCAGAGCACGTCCTCCCGGGAAGGTACTCTGCTAGGCCAGGGCAGGGTCTTCCTGGGCGGTCATGGCCCCAGACCTGTAGTGTGCCTCTGGGAGTGGCAGGGAGACATGTATGGATTTCCACAACTAGGAAATCCCTCTGCTGAAGCAAATGGGTGACATGTCTACAGTATTGAAGGGATCACCAGGGTTTTATACGCTTTCCAGAATTTTCAGTCAGGGCTACCTGAATTAGGGACAGAAGCTAACTCCATTTGCCTCTAAGTTATTTTTCTTTTAAAAATCTTTAAACCTGCATTTATCTTGGGTTTCTGGTAAATGATGCTACTGGTCTATAAATTATCCTTGCCTCTTTTCCTAAGCTCCTGTGAGGGAGCATGATAAAGGCTCTGAGAGGAATGATAATGAGCCAGTTTAGGAGAAAGCGTGACCCTGAATTAACAGTGGCCCAATGAAAATGACATCAGACCCCTGTGTCCCTGATTTTAATACCAGAGGCGCTGGCTGGATAGATTCATGATCATAGCACTGGCCTGAAAAAGTAGATCTTAAAACTTCGAAGGTGACATTACTACGCATGGTCTCATGCTGTGTCTCTCTGCCAGTCACCTGGGCTCTCCCTTTTGGGCGCATTCCTCCAGGTGCCGGCCAGAGCTTCGTGGCCAGTGTGCTGGTCTGCTAGAATTGTGACCACCATGGTCTGCTGCGGCTCAGAGACCTTCCACAGAGCTTGACCCATAGGCCCCCCGGGACTGTGGCCCTTCTCTGCAGCCCTCGCCACAGGCCTACTCTCCTCCCTGTCCTAAGTACTGACCTAAAGGGGAAAGACTCAAGAGCCTTTTGTGCTGGTGTATAGTGGCCAGGCCCAGGAGCCTCTGGGAATGTGTGTGTACTCAGAAAAACGCGCGCCCAGCTCTGCAGTGCGCTTAGACACCCCCTCTCCTAATTCAGGGTCTTGTTCTCTATAAAGAAGATCTATCCTTAGAGTTTCCTGATGAGAATTTCTTCAATAAAAGAAGAAGCTGTCCTTAAATCGTATCAGCCTAATGAGTAGTACTATGTCTTTAAAATGTAGATGTTTCAATTCCCTTTTCTCTGGAGGGGGTATCATAAGTGGTTTTTATTTGACAGTTTGCCAATATTTAAGCTGAACAAAGGGGTTTTTCCTTGTACAAGGAGTTATCCTCTCCCGATCTCTCTTAATTTGCTTCTACCAATTAGAGGTGACAATGCTAAGATTGTTAGAATGACCTTAGCAATCTGTGAAAGGCTACATGGGTTTATGGGCACTCAGAGGGAAAAAAAGTCTTTCTAGAAGAAGGAAAAACTCATCTTGTTATCTTGAGTATTGAGAGTAATGGTACATCGTGTAAGCTTGCTTCCCAAATATATTTATTTTTGTGTACCGTATATTAGGTGTGTGACCCAGTTACATCCTGAATGCTTTCTCTTTTTTGTGTTTCATGCAACTTTTGTTTATAGTCTTTAAATGTTCATTTCAGTTTACGTTTCTCCCTTTCTTTTTAAAATGCTGGCGCTGCAGACGGCATGTCACATTTTGAATAATTTGTTCTAAAGAAACTGTAGGTTTAAGAAATGTTACAGTAACCGTATTTCTGTATATTGGCGTATATATGTGTATACCCGTGACAGTAGTGTGAATTTACTGCCTTGAGCCCAGGAAGCAGGTGGCGTACACACACCTGTAGCTGATAAGCCCCCTTCGGGACAGTACAAACCAGATGCTCTCTGTGCCCTTAATGTGTTTGAACATTTTCATGCAGACGCTTGTGCCACAACTCACGTCTCTTTCCCGTTGCAGTTGAGTGCACACTTGTCAGAGTGTGTCAATGCCCCCAGCACCTGTAGTTTTAAGCGCTATGGCTGCGTTTTTCAGGTCAGTATCCACCATTTGTCCTTCCCGGTCACTGACATTCTGCCATGAGAGAAAGTTACTATCTTAACATCTTAACATGCAAGTTCTGGACCTGTAGGCTTTGTCATGGAGCCGGGTCACCGTGCTGCATGGGTGGCGAAAGCCACATGCAGCCACCGTGGGTGCTCGTGCTCCATGCCCGTGGTGTTCTGAGACCTGAGGAGGACCCCGGTGCCGAGAAGGAAGTCAGGGCATTAGCAGAACGACTCCATCTGAAACCGGCTAGGCAGTGGGACAAACAGGACTGACAGTCACGGGGGGGGGGGGGGGGTTCTGGAGAGATGGCTGTGGAATTGGAGCGAGTACTTGAATGTAAGTGCATGTCAAGCCAGACACGGTTGGGCGGCGTGTGCATCAGTACACAGCTGTGAGGACCGCGCTCGTGTGTCCTGTGGCATCTCCGCCACCCCTCGCAGAGCAGCCGTGTGGAGAGGGCGTCTCTGTCACCACCACACTCAGGCTGCAAGAAACCTGTGTCTGGGGTTTTTTTGTTTTTTAACACGTCTGAGATTGCTAGTGAATTTGAACTGAGTTTCGTTGAAACGTGTGTCTCAATTTTAAAACTGATCAGAGGGCAGTATCTATTACAATTAAAGTATTTTATATTTAATTTTGTGTATTACCAATACATTGTTATGAAATCAGTACAGAGATACTGGCAACTCAGTATTTTCTTAGACAGTAAAGAGCCCTAAGAGAAAGAGTGACTGTAGCCCTCCCCTTGTCTCCGTCTCTTAACGAGTCGGAGCGCTCGCCACTGTTATGTCGTATGTAGTTCCATTCATTCTGTGTATGTGTATATATATGTTTATATAGAGCGGTACTTATATCAACATATATATATGAATATTCTATGTACAGAGTATGTGTTTTGGAGATCATTAAAATGCTGTTTGTGGCTTCTTAATTTTCTTATCCCAAAACAAATTATATTTCCATATGGATTATTTCCTTGCATATACAAAGTACTATTTCATGTGCTTATTACTGACTCTGATGTGGTCTCCATCTTATGTACTCTGTAGATTGTTTATGTTTTGTATGTAACTTTCCAAGTATACTTAGAACAGTGAGGAGCAATACATTTTCTAATACAGTATTTTTCCCTGATAAGTTAATATTCTAGAAGATTATTTAGAATGCCACTTTGACTACATGTTCGCTCACTAGATTATTGTAGCACTGCCGAGCTGTAACTGCAGGTGTCTGCACATTTCCCATTTGTAGCTTTAAGGAAACATTTATAAAAGAACAAAAGTGAGAGGTCTAAGATTTAATTTCTGGGCATTACAAATATGAAATGCAGATGAGAAGGCGCTTGGTGAGAGGTTGGAGGAGTAAAGAGCATGAGCTTGAGCTCGCTGTAGACTGGCAGGCTGTCTGTGTCTCCAGCCTCCCCACCTGCACTCGGCAGAGCGGGCGCCGCCAAGCGCGGCCCCTCGGAGGCGTGGAGACCGCCCGCTAGCCGTGCAAGAGCAGGGCTCCCCTCCGTGTGTAGCGCTGGGGTTAGGTCATGTGTTAGGCTTGCTGCGCTCCGTGACGGAGTGATGGCTTAATGCACTGCGTCTCTGTTCTCGCAGGGGACAAACCAGCAGATTAAGGCCCACGAGGCCAGCTCCGCGGTGCAGCACGTCAACTTACTGAAAGAGTGGAGTAACTCTCTAGAGAAAAAGGTAACGCCAGACTGCTTCTCGCTTTGGTTGGCTTTAATCATTTCTTCACGTTATTTAAAGAAGAAAATCTTTTTTATAGTTACTAATGGTTTTGGATAAAAGAAACAGTATCAAGAGAACGTCCAAAAAGTAAATTTCTTTTCACATGACCTTGAGCTCATAAATGAAGGCATTTGTGTGTGTGTGTTCTTTGTTTGTTGATTGCCAAGCAAGCATGCAGTGCCCACCCTCCGCCTTTTTTTTCCTAAATCACATTGTGGTTAACTTAGCACTGACCTAGAATGGGGATTCTCAGACTGCCAAACCCCCCCACCCCCGTCTCTCCCCATCAGCCTCGTCTTTCTGTGAGTGCGGCTGTACTCATTCACTTCCCTGTCGTCCACGGCTGCTTTTGCAGAGTTTAGGAGTGAGGCAGAAACTGTACGGACCTCACGGCCCAAAATGGTTGCCCTCTGGCCCTTTGCAGAAAAAGTCTGCCGACTCCCAGTCTGGAAGGTGACCCGGGTTACACGCTTCACCGTTCTTTGTCTTTTCTGAGCGATGCTGCCCCCCACGGGTGTTACTGTGGACCTCCTCACCGGATGCTTTGTGGATGCCGGGTGCAGGGGCACTTGTCCTCCAGCTGGGCTGCTTCTCGGGGCCTGTGTGGTGGGGGCTGCCGCCTCCTTAGCGGGCGCCTCCCCCATGTAGTACTTCTTCCCCGGGAGTTCCCTCCGCGGTGCTCCCCTAGGCCAGGCCTCTGTTCGTGAGGAAAACGTGAAAACCTCGGAGAACTGATAGAGAAGAAGTTGTGACAGGATCTCTCACTGTGGCTTCTGTACAAAACCAGAAACACTTGAGTATTCAGGAAGCATTGGTGGAGAGTTTGCAGCGGGAGGGCACGAGGTGAATTAGAGCGGCCCGTAGGACTGATGTTTATCTTCTAAAGATTTGCAGAGATTTGAATACCTTGTTTCTGGCATGAAATCCAACCAATTTAGAAAGAGAATGTCTTTGAACAAGTCCAAAATTGTTAATCAGAAGACTTGTGTGAACGCTGACATAAAGTAGCTCTTTCAGTACGAATGTTGATGCTGAAGGTGAGAAGCGACGGAAGGGCTGGTCACACGTGCGAGTGCAGGTGCGGCAGCGGGAGGGTCCCCTTCACTGGGGACACAAACTGTGTGTGTGAGGAGTCGTTGGTGACTTCCGCAGGGACACACAGTCCTCGCTCTGAGCTAACGATGGTTTACGAAAGTCTTCCCCTCTGTTTGAAGAATGTGTCGTTTCTGCTTTTTAAAAATGGTAGGCATCGACGGCAGGGTTCTCTGCCTCTCGCGGACTCGGCTTCTCTCTCGTTGAAGATGCGCTGATTGCGCCCCAGTGCGCGTGCGCGGTTGTGAGGCGGGGCCGCCCGCGGGCCGGTCGGGGAAGGTGCCCGCGAGTCTGTCCCCGGAGCCCAGGCTGCCTCCCGAGCCGAGCCCCGGGGTGCGGGTGCAGGGTGACCCCGGCAGTAGCGATGCGCCCCCACCCCCCGCGGCGGTGGCCTCGCTCCCCGGCACGGCGGCGTGTGCGCCCCTGGAGGTGCCCGGCCCCGCGGCTTCCCGGCCCGCGAACACCCCGTGCGGACGCGGCCTGTCACCTGCGAGGGCGGGATGCGCTGCCACGCGCTGCAGCTGGCGCACTCGACGTCTCTGCCCGTCTCTGCCCGGCAGAGTGACCCCGCGCGCCGTTAGGTCCGCGAGCCGGGCCGTGCCTGGTGTTTGCGCTCAGCGGAGGGGCCTGTGTCTTCACTGGGCCCAGAGGCGAAGACCAGACAAAGACCGGAGATACTCATCTCTTCCGAACATGGGGATCTATTTTTCGTTACAGAATTACTCAGTTGGAATCTCTTAGGTTATTTGTTCATGTGTAGTGGAAAACAGCATGTTTGAGTTGGTTCAGAACCCCGACCCATCACATTCATGTCAAATTAAGGAAAAGCTGTTTTGTAAAATGTGGACTTGAGAACACCCATCTTCCGTGTTAGGGAAGCCTACAGGGAAATACCGAGTGCCCCACCAAAATAGGCTGCGGTAAATGTTGTTCTCAGTGAGGAGAGCCTTGGGGAAGGACGGGGGACTCCTGCGTTCATCTGCCTTGGGAACGTTCTGCTGTCTTCTTGGAAACACACCTGCCAGGTAGACTTGCCCATACACGTCGTGTCTACGTGGTGGCCGGGTGGGAGCTGGGTTCCGCAGGGCCCAGGAGTTGGATTCTTTGACTAAGAGAAATAAGTAAATAAGTAAATTTTTACATTAGGGAGGTCCCTAAATTAAGAAGTTAGGCGTTTAATATGACGTGACATGTGCTCACTCATGTGAGGTGCTTCTGTGCATCCTCAGGTCGCTTGTTTTGTTGTAGGGGAAAAATGGCCATTGTTTCTGGAAATATTACCGAGATTTTTAATCAAAATCACTGGCATGCATGCAGGCTATTTCTTTTTTCTGGATATGAGACTAAAGAGTCTGGGAATCGTGTCCAGCTTGAGAGATGGGAATGAGTGAGCCATAGCTTTGGGAAAGGCAGACCCGCCTGCAGGAATGACCTGTGGCATGTCTGTATTGCCTGTAGGAGTCCAGGGGCGGAAGCGTGTATTTCAGAGGAAAGTCCACGGGTGCTGAGTGACATGCTAGGCAAGTGACAAGTTCTTTTGCCTGTGAGACATCGCAGATTTCGTGTTCCTCAGTAAATACGCATTTGTTCTAAAGTGAAGCAGACTGTGTCCTGGGCGCTTCCTGGTTGCCTGTGTTTAGGCAGGTTCTTCGCAGGGACGTCAGGAATCGGTGCTTTACCACACCCAGGTCTGTCCGGGGATGGCTTTGGGCCATCGCGTCAGGTGTTGGCTGGTATTCGGGGGGCACATCTGAGTGGAGGTGTCACAGCATTCCCCAGGGAGCCTGCCGTCTTCGGGGGCCACAGCCCAGTCCGCGCATAGGCGCATCTGTTGGGAGAGAGACCTTTCCGAGGGCCAGAGAGCCCCATGCAGAAGTCTGGTGAGAAGGTGGCCTTGTCAGACTTGCGCGCCAACTCCTCACCCGGGGGCTTTTAAAACCAGGTTAAGTGGGTTCTTGGGAGCTAGTTATTTCCTGGAAAGAGATTTTGAAAAGGTCCGTGGTGGGTTTAGAACTGCTCCCCCAGCAGGCCCTTCCTGGGCTGACATGGTGTTGCCTGTCTTTATATACTGGGTTTCCTGGAAGGTCTTCTTGGGCCACAGGCCGGGCACACGGGCTCCGCAGCTCCGGGTCTCTGCTGCAGGGCTCGTTGTCAGCCTGAAGGAGTAAGTGAGGCACAAACGTAGCTTTGTTATTCTCTCTGTGCTTTCCCCTTGTGTTGGGAGAGCTTTCCAAAGTTCAGGAGAAGGCCCACTGGTGGAAGTGAGATAATTCACTGGGCTGCAACTGGTACTTTTTAAAGTAAAATAGAATAAAAGAGAAAGTACCAGGACACATGGAAAGGACTAGGGCGAGGATGGTTTTGGGATACCCGTTTCTTGGGTACACACAAACACACACACATCTGTGTACGCGGGGTGAGAGGTGAGAACATGTCTCCTGGTCAGTTTGAAAGCCACTCTGGTAGAAGGTTTATTTTTCAGCAAAAACTTTGGAAAGCGTGTCCCATTCGTTCCGAAAGGCGGCTACTGCTGTGCTTTGCCTCACCATAGTTCATTACCGGGGGGCAGAGTGTAGGGTTTCCTGTTAGTTACCAGGACTTCCGTTTCCTGTGGGAAGGGATTTTTGTCCCCTGGAGCTTCCTCCAGGGAGCTAGTAGAGGGCCTATATTGTGAAAATGCAAGTACTGTCATTGTAATTGTCATTAATCAATAAAACCACTTTTTGTTCCTTAATTCAAGAATTTCTTTTTCAGGTTTCCTTGCTACAGAATGAAAGTGTAGAGAAAAACAAGAGCATACAAAGTTTGCACAATCAGATATGTAGCTTTGAAATTGAAATTGAGAGACAAAAGGAAATGCTCCGAAATAATGAATCCAAAATACTTCATTTACAGGTAAGAAGTTTAAGATGGTGGCTGGATCAAAGGGTGAGGAACATGTCTGTGTTCTCCTTCCAGACTTTCTCAGTGAGCCGTTTGAGCTGTTAAACAGACGGCCTGTTTCTCTGGAGTGTAGACTGAGGACCTGGGCCGCTGTTTCTTCCCCACTTTTCCCTGAAGAGCAAGCCCATTGGCTCTCTTCTGTGCCTTTGATTCGCTCTTGGTGAAGACTTAAAGCCTGCGTTTTAAAAAACTAGCTGTTTCTATTATTGTTTAAGATTACATATTGTTCAAGAGTAGTTATGTGTCAAGTTTCACTTCCTAAAGTGAAGCGGAGCCGATCTGTTTTGTTCTGAGTGTTCTGGAGACACGCAGCCCACTTTATCTCAGCACAGTGATTCAGATGTCCCTCAGAGCAGACGCGCAGACCTTTGCTGCTCTGAGAAAAGGTGATCGGGTAAAGAGGCTTCGTTAGAATGTTGCTTCTCCTTTGTTATCAGCACCGGTGCTTGTCAGTACCTTGTTCCTGTAGACCTTACCCGCACACTAGTGTCCTCGCGCCGTACGTCTGTTACACTGATTCCCACGTGTATCACACACCCCCACAGAAAAGTCACTACTGTGTTTCCAAGATGGCTTTTTAGTGCTTTTACTTAGGTGTGTTTCCTTAAATTATCTGGAAGATAAATTATTTCCAAGAGCTCAGAGTCACGGAGTCTTTGAGAATATCTTTCCTTGCATTTTACCATCAGAGATTACTCATAGTGGCTCGAATGGCATAGCGATTTATTAAATTAATTTCATCTGTGTTAAAACCTTGTGGTTGTCCAGAGACGAGGAAAAACACAATGAAATAATAGATTGTGTTAGGAAAGGTAAAGTCACTGGTATTGAATCAAGCCAGAACAAGTATGTCATGTGAAACAGCAGCAGGCCTCCTACCGGCGAGTGCCCGTGGGAGTGTGGTTCGGGAGGCCCCACTCAGCTCCGAGCTACTGGCAGCCTAACTGCGGGCCCGGGGCTCTGGGACGTGCGTGGAAAGGACACTGAAGTTGAAGCTATACTGGAAAACCACCTTAACAATAGCAACAGAAGGAAGAGTAAGTAGTAGGTTCATTTGTACAGCATCATTTATAACCAGAAAGGTGAGGGTCTCCGTAATGAGGTCATCGGGGCATTTGTTGGAACCTCTGATAGCGCTACCTGCATCCTCCATTTACCCCTCTCCCGGGGTCAAAAATTTGAACTTACTTTAATTTACTTTTTAGTAGAGCTTAATCATTCTACCGTGTGTGATGTATATTTGAACACTTTGGTGATGGAATAAACTGCTGAGATCTAGGAAAGGAAGGGGGAAAGCAGGTCGCTGGTGCCCAGAGCGTGGGGGCTGAGCAGCCGGCCAGTCTGTGCCCCTGATGGGTCCTAAGTAGGAGGACGGCCACTCGCCACTGCTCTTCTCCACAGAGAGGAAGGCATGGAGGGAAACAGACTGGGTGGGGAGAAGGGCACGCAGATCAGCCTGCACCTGCCACGCCTGATCTTACGAAGTGCGTTGGGACAGCGCTCCCCCCTCCGCCAGCGGCTTCTGAAGATTGAACCCCTCTGGGTGACGGTGCGATGGCAGACGTGGCAGCCTGTGCTTCGCTCTGGGGCTGGCCCTGCGCGCAGAGTCGGGGCTCTTTGTCTTTAGGCAATGTGGGTGGATGACCTCCGTGGCTGGCCCCCCGAGGCACTGGCTGTCTGTGAAGCACGCTCAGCCTGGGGGCACTTCGCCGCCGTCCCTCCAGAGCCTTCACCGCTCCACCCTGAGCCTGGCTCTTGGTGCCCCGCGGTCTTCCTTCCTCATCCCAAAGCCTTCCTGTCGCCTTCTCCTCCCTTGCCCTCCTCCCTGCTCCCTCAGCCCTGCGCATTGGACCACCACAGTGACCCCAGACTTGTTACCTCCCTTGTTGGACTCTCCAGGACACCCCAAGACCCTGGGGACGGTGGCAGCACATACGGATTGCAGAATTCCTGAGGGCCCGGGGTACACACAGGGACAGGGATGTGATCAGAGCTGGCCAGCGGGAGTGGAGTTCAAGAGTGTGTTTGCTTTTGCTGGCCCAAGAAGGGCAGTTTCTTAATATTTTTCTTTTTAAAGAACGTGTTTAAGACCACCTAGATGTCCGCTTACTTTGTGTGTCCCTGTTGTTGGCAGAGGTTAGAGGAGCTGGTCGTTCTGTAGTCCCGGTTGTGGGACTGAAGGCACGAGGTGCACTGTCCCTCCCCAGCCTCCCCCCGCCCCCCCCGCATGGTCCCCTTGGCGCAGTATTTGGTACAGAGGACCCAGTGACTGAGCGGTGCAAGGGGCAGGGAGAGGGACGGTGGCGGAGCCCCCGGGTGCACCCTGCGCGGGCTGACGCGCTGATGCTCTGGCAGCGAGCCTTTTGATTAGGATTTATTTACTTTGCCTGCAGTTGGTTCCATCTCTCAGCGCCTGGCTTCTTTTTCTCACGCAGCCTACACCTGCATTTAAGGTCTATTTTTATAGAAAGATGACAGCAGCTGCGTGTAGACCACTCGGGAGGAATGAGATCGTGTTTGCTGCATTCTGCAGAGAAAGTGATCGGTGGCGTGTTCTGCTTGACTCGCCAGCACGTACACAAAGGAGAGGAGTTTAGAACCACCACATCGTCTCTTGCTGGGCGAGGGGGGCCGGTGCTCCTTTAAAGTGAGCACCCTTGGTAGAGCCTTGTCTGTGTGCACACCATGTGCAAGTGTGCATGCGCGTCCCCCTGCCCCCAGCCCCATGTGCCGACTCTGTGTCACTGAGCTGGCGCCCGGGGCCCCTGCGGCAGCCCTGCCCTCTTTTCACACCCACGGTTCTGGCCCTGAGGTCACCACGTGCCTTTGCAGCCACTGCCCCGTGCACAGCAGTCAGGTGCTGGGGAGGAGGCCCCTCTGTGTCACCCCCATTTTATCCCACGGGCATGAAGCTGAGGGGCGATGCTGGCTTGTCCCAGGCCGGCGTGCAGTTCACTCAACGAGGACCAGGCCACAGAATGGCATCCCTGAGAGCCACCACTGATGACAAGGGTTTCCGTTGACCTCCCTTGTAAACACACCAGTATCCCCAGTACCTCGACTGGTGGCGATGACGGGTAGGGTTGGGGGAGCCCTGCAGGGGCTTGTCAGAAGTACATCATGGCTCAGGGGGCGGGGGGCGGGGGTGTTGGTAGTGCTGCCCCCAGAGCCCAGACTTCATGAACTAATTAAAGATGCCTCCAGACACATGGATTTAAACAAAATGATGTCAGTGCGGGAAGAGGTGTTCTTTACAGAAAGCATTTTTCTTTTTCAGTGTTAGCTAATATCAGGTTTTCTTGGAAAGAAGAGGAAGAAGGACCCTGTACTTCTACCCCAGAAAAGTAACCCAAGCCTATCGTGTTTGTTCCTTGGTGGTTATTAACAGCCAGCAAAGCTGCTGAAACTAAATATTTAAAAATAGACTTCCGAAAGGAGAAGTGAGCTCAGCAGCCCCCAGGGCGCTCCCCCGTCCGGCCCTGCAGTTTTAGAGGTGGCCCAGTTACTCACTGGCCCTCACTGGGGGCCAGACCACCCAGCCTTCATGGGCTACACTTCAAAAAATGCGAATCCTTTTTAGAAGTGAAACCCTGGGGGCACCTGGGAAGCTCAGTCAGTTAAGCGTCTGCCTTCAGTTCCCATCATGATCCTGGGGTCCTGGGCTCGAACCCCTGGTCAGGCTTCCCTGCTCGGCCGGAAGCCAGCTTATCCCTCTGCCTCTGCCCTTCCCCCACCTCAAGTAAATGAATAAAATCCTTAAAAAGAGTCAAAACCCTTTAGGTCCCAGCTTTACCCACCATGTGGGTACGCTAGTCCTTCAAAACTGCCGGAATGTGAGTCTTATGCCTCCGCTTGTTGCTGTACATGTTCTGTGTGTTTCTGCTGAAAAAGGGTTGCTGAATTATTTAAATTAAGATAGGGTGAAATGCAGCCTCGCCATCTGCAGCCGTGTGCTCGTCCGTCATACTTCTGGGCCCAGCGGGCACCGGACCTGAGCGCCGTGCCGGTGGGGGAAGCCAGCTCTGCTCCTCGGCATCGGCTCTCCATTTCAGCCAGGTTCTGCAGAGCCCCCATCAAGCTCTGCCTGTGGCCAGCCATGTGCGGGTGCCAGGGTGGTGGCTGCTCTCTCTCGGGACCCAGCAGGACTCCAGGGCACTCCTGCAGCCACAGAGACAAGGCGACCCCTCCAGCCCTGGGTCAGGCAGCCTCATGGGAGACGCACGTTGTTCGGCCCCTGTAGATGGCTCGGCCCCTGTAGATGGCTGGGCCCTTGAGGAAACAGACCTCCAGAAGGCCCCTGGGTGTGGCTCCAGGGTCCTGCACCCGAGACTCTAGGACAGAGTGGTGTAGGGCCCCGTGCCAGGCAGCTGGCGGGTGAGACTTCTCTGTGCCTTGGTCCCCTCCTCTGGGATAGGGACCTGTGGCCCCTGCGTCCCCTGAGATGCGTTTGGGCCACCAGGGAGATATGGGCGTGGGGCGGGCTCTTGGCAGGGGCTGGCTGCCGGCGCTTGCTGGCTGCTGTGTGACGGGAGAAGCTCGGCGTCTGCAGGCTTCTAACTGTGTTTTACCTTTCCGGTGCCTTCTATCTGGAAGCGAGTGATAGACAGCCAGGCGGAGAAACTGAAGGAGCTGGACAAGGAGATCCGCCCCTTCCGGCAGAGCTGGGAGGAAGCAGACAGCGTGAAGAGCAGCGTGGAGTCCCTGCAGAACCGGGTGACGGAGCTGGAGAGCGTGGACAAGAGCGCGGGGCAGGCGGCTCGGAACACAGGTGGGGGCCGCAGGGGAGGGTGGGGAGGGGTCTGGGGCGGGCAGCGTGCATCCTGGTCTGTTCTTGGGAGCCTGGGCAGCCCGGCCAGGTGGGGGGCTTGAGATGGTGGGTGGGTGCCACACGGGGCACACACCCCCTAGAGCAGTGGTTTCCAGAGAGACGTCAGCGTGCAGAGGTGTGAGGACTTTCCAGCCAGAGAGGCCTTTGTGAGGGACAGAAACGTCTCCCACCGAGACACCCCCTCCATGGGACGCCGGCCTGCTGGAGAGGAGGTGCGGGGTGGACGCCGGGCCGAGGACAGGGCTTGCTGGTTGGAGGCGGTGGGCTGCAGGGTGGGGAGGTGAGGGAGAGGTTCCCGGCCATGCTCGTGAAAGCCTCCGAGGGACGAGGGACGGAAGGGAGCCGCAGTGAGACAAGACCCCGCAGTGTGCTCAGCCGGCGCGTCTGATTCCTCGACTCTGCTTCGGGGACTAAGTGAATAGTCTGAATTTTTTGCGTGACAAGGATTAATGGTGCAGAGGGACTGGGGTTACGGCAACCCCCCCAACACTGGGTTAAGCCGAGGACGGGAATGACATGGTGAGAGGCCACACCGGGCGCAGGTGACTCTGAGCGTCAGGCTGGAAGGCAGGGGGAGGTGAGCAAGAGGGTGGCCTTTCCCTGCCCCCAGTGGGAGGGAGGGCCCTGCTGTGATGTGCTCTGGGACACACAGGCCTGTGTCCCCCCAGGTGTTGCCTCCCAGCAGGCCGCGGCCGTGGGTGTGGGGGCCCAATGAGGCAGGGATCTGAGCCCTGTGCTTCAGGACACGTAGAGGTGTTTGTCTTCCACCCAGAAGCCTGCTCGTGCGGGTGTTGGCGGGAGCAGGCTCCTCCCGCCTTCCTGGCACTCATGGGCCTCCTTCGCCCCATCTCTCCTCACCCACGGCAGGCTTGCTGGAATCCCAGCTGAGCCGGCACGACCAGATGCTGAGCGTCCACGACATCCGCCTGGCCGACATGGACCTGCGCTTCCAGGTCCTGGAGACCGCCAGCTACAATGGTGTGCTGATTTGGAAGATCCGAGATTATAAGCGGCGGAAGCAGGAAGCCGTCATGGGGAAGACCCTGTCTCTTTACAGCCAGCCCTTCTACACGGGCTATTTTGGCTATAAGATGTGTGCCAGGGTCTACTTGAACGGGGATGGCATGGGGAAGGGGACGCATTTGTCGCTGTTTTTTGTCATCATGCGCGGAGAGTACGATGCCCTGCTCCCTTGGCCGTTCAAGCAGAAAGTGACGCTCATGCTGATGGATCAGGGGTCCTCTCGGCGTCACCTGGGGGATGCCTTCAAGCCGGACCCCAACAGCAGCAGCTTCAAGAAGCCCACCGGGGAGATGAATATTGCCTCTGGCTGCCCAGTGTTTGTGGCCCAAACTGTGCTAGAAAATGGGACTTATATTAAAGATGATACCATTTTTATTAAAGTCATAGTGGATACTTCGGATCTGCCCGACCCCTGACAGGTCACTGGGGGGGTGGATTGAGCAGAAGGCAACTCCTCGGGGGTTTGAACCGGCTGTCTCCACCGAGGTCCTCGCGCTCAGAAAAGGACCTTGTGGAACGGAGGAAGCAGCAGAAGGTGGCCGCGGGCCGGCGGGAGGAGCCGCGCGTGAGGACACACCCAACATGTTTTCTAATAGACTAGCAACACTCCGCTCTGAAGAATTATTTATCCTTCGACGTGATAAATACTGCTGTCAGAGAAGGTTTTCATTTTCATTTTTAAAGATCTAGTTAATTAAGGTGGAAAACATATATGCTGAACAAAAGAACCATGATCTTTCTTCCTTAAACTTGAACACCAAAAACCACACAGACACATGCACACACATGCACACCTGGGGACAGCTGGACATGTCAGCATGTTAAGTAAAAGAAGAATTTATGAAATAATAATGCAATTCTGATATATTCTAAAATTCAAGAGTGCAATCTTGTTTCAAATATAGTATATTGTCTATTTTTAAGGCCTCACCTGGTCTCTGTTTTAATAATTTGTTTGTCAGAAGACCCTGAAGTACACCTAGGTCTTTTCTGAAAGTCTCAATTCAGAATCATTTTTTAATTTAAAGTTCTAAGATAATTGTTATTGCAAACATTTTATTTGAAAACGTTGATAGACTGATATTTCTTGGAAGAAAATGTAAACTATCCAACACTGGTTATCACTTGTGATAGGACAGAAACTACTCACTCTGCCGTTATTTCTCGTTAGAAATGTGAGCCTCACTACCTGTCGTAGTCCATGACACTACTTCACAGTCGCTATGAAGGGGACCTGCTCATCGATGCTGTGCATCATTCTCAGACTTATAATCGTTTTCACCCTAAAATAGGGCGTTCGTTGAACTTTGGAGTTCTAAACAAAATCCTGTAGGCTTCTAAGATTCTGCCCCGTGTTCAGACACGCGCTCCCTTGCTGACCGCTCTGACCGTCGGCGTCCGGCGCCCGGGCTGGGCAGGTGGCGGGGGCCGGAGGAGGTCGCAGCGGGTGTGTTTCTGCGTTCTGTCACGTCACTGCGTCGCGTTGCCGATCTCCGGAGGCGGCGTCTTTGCGTGGAGGTGGTGGCATACAGTCCATGTGCCTTAGACGTGCCCTGCTGCTTCTCGCCCCGGCTCTGTGTTCGCTGTAACTCTGAAAGGTGTTCGCTTCCCCCGACTCTCCTCCCGACCGCGAGGTCTCTGCCTCTTGGGAGGCCCTCAGACAGCCCCGTCCCTGCGGAGGAAGCCGGGCTCCTCTTCAGCTTCCGGAGCCTCCGCTGCTCCGTGGTCACAGGTTCCCAATCTCTGGGCCCCGAAAGTGAGCCGCCCAGTCCCTGCGCCGGCGTGCTGGTCCCGCCCCCGGGCCAGGAGGGGAGCAGCCACAGCGCCCCTCCGGGTCCCCACCTGGGTCAGGGGAGTCCGCCCACCCCCCCCACCCCCGTGCAGCAGAACCCTCTGAGCATTCCAGAGACCGCCGCTCTGGGGGGCCCGCCCAGGCTCGGTGACAGGGCCCCGGGACCACTGTTCTCTTGGGAAGGGTGGGCTGGGACCGGCCGGCCTGCGCCCGCCCAGAGGGCGTCTTCTCCACTCACTGTTTACCTTCTCTCAATGGTCCAACTGTGATTAGAAGCCGGAGCCCTGCCTCCCCGTGCCCCTCTGCTATGCACCGCGCTCCATGGGTGCTCTTACCACTGATGGGTGCTACACGTGACGGGTGCTTCTTAGGCAAAACCAGTGTGTGTGAACCACCGCATCTGTGCCGCTCATGCAAAAGACGCGCCCGCGACTGGCCAGCTGGGCCGCGCGCCTCAGACTGCCTGCCTCTGGGCTCCCCCGTGGTCGTGCGGGGACGGTTGGGCTGGTGCCGGTGGCCCGCCGTGTCTCTGGTGCTGCCATCCGCCCTGGGCGTGCCTCCGCCCCAGTGCCTGCTGGAAGTGCCCTCCTGGCGCACCGTCCCCTGCCCTGGATGACCTCGGCTCCCGGCACCTGCCATGCCTTCGCAGTCCAGCGCCCGTCGTAGCCATCTGCTTTATTTTCTCCACCCTGCCCCCCCCCACCCCCTCCATGGCTTTGAGGGCCGGTCTGTGTTCTCAGTCCTGGCCGTGAGGAGTTGTGTGTCCCCGTTCATAGAGGAAGGACGTCCTGCAGGTGCTGCGGGAGCCCTGTTCCCTTGAAGGCATCCCCGACCTCCCTCAGACCCTGCCCTGATTCTACCCTGGACACCCAGCGGAGAGAGGATGCCAGGCGGTCCCTGCCCAGCCTCAGGTGGCTTTCCTGAGGACGGGAGTTACCAGCAGGGACATACCTGAAACCTCCTCCCCCTTCCCTAAACATATGGACAATGTTAACAAATCTGAGATAAGCAACATCTCAGTCTAGTAAACAAACAAACAGTACTTTGCCTCTCCTGGTTGGAATTCTTCTGGGGGTGGGTCACCTGGGGGCACTTCTGGAAGCCTCTGTCCCTTGGTGGGGGCACTTTCCCAGCAGCCCCTCCTAGACACGCTCCTGGTGGGAGATGATGGGCCCTTTTGGCCTCCTCCCGGGAGCCCATAGGACATGGCATCGGACCGGCACCTCCCTGGGATGAGCTTGGGCCACAGCGGAAGCTTCATGCTGTGGCTTGACAATATTTGATGATGGGGGGGGTGGTCTTTTGGTCTTTCGGCCACAGTGTACCTCTTCCCTCTTGTGTGCTTGGGACTTTCTAGAACGTGGCCTCCTGAAGGACCTGAGCGTGGGGTGCTGCCCTGATGGGTGCCTCTGGCGTGGCTTCCGCCCAGACTCCTCCAGGCCCTGGTCCGGTGCTTGTCGCCTGGGGCCGGCCTCGGGCTGTGGCCCCAGGAGGCCGGCCCTCCTGGCTTCACGGGGTCCCGGCCACCCACGGAACATGTCGCATGCAGTGCGTATCCGCACACTTTTCCTATTTCCCAAAAGTGACAAAACTCCCCGACAGGACAAAACCGTTCCAATGCTTTAGAGAAACCCACACCAAGTCTCGCGTGTGAATTGAGCTCGCCGGCTTCCCTGTCCGCCGCGTACACGACACAAAGACCGCCCCAGCCGTGCTTGCCCCGTGGGGTGCTCCGGGCCGTGCCCTGGCTCAGCTTCCGCAGAGGCTGTGGGGCTGGGGGGCGCCCGGGGCTCGTCCGTGGTGAGTGGGCACCAGCTCGAGTCCCCGGTGGGGTCGGCGCGAGCGAGGGTCTGTTCCCGAGACGCGGGGAGTCTTGGTGAAACCCGCTGGCCCGGGCCTCTGAGAAGTCGGGGTTTCTGGTGTCCCGGCCCCGCGGGTGGCACAGAGGAGACCGTGAGAATTCCCGCTGCCGTTCTAAGGCCTGTCCGGCAGGAGGAAGGCGCTGCCCCTCTGGGGATGACCGGCCGCGCAGGTGGACGGGGAGGCGCCGTGAGGGCCGCGGCCCCGGCCCCGGTTCGCAGCCTGTTGCCGGAGCAGCGTCTGCGAGGCCGCAGGTTGAGCGCGGGAGCTCTTGGCCAAGATATGCTTTTCCTTTCCTGCCGCTGTGGTTTTTCCTTGCCTTGTGACCCCACAGGGCCGTGGAGCCCAGGAAAGCCTGTCCCCGTGGCGGCTGCCACCTCCGGGCCCTTTGCATGCCCACCGGACTCCAGGGGGCTCTCTGGCACCGCGAGTGCCCCTGCGGCTTCCCTGTACCACTGTGGCCCGCTAGGCGAGGCAGGGGCCTCGTGTCCCTCACCACGTGTCCCAGGCGGGGCCTGCCGCTGTCAGCAGCGGGCGGTGTCGTGGCAAACAGGAGGCTGAGGAAAGGGTATCCGGACAGACCCTTCGGCCCGGCAGGGTCCCGCCGTGGGTCCTTTCCTTGTCAGCCCAAGGGAGGTGGGCAGAGTGGCAGGACCCCTCTGCAGCTCGCACCCTGGGGGTGGCGTGCACACCTCCTCCTCACCCTACGCGACGGAGGGCCACCACCACTGTCACCGGCCCCCTGGCGTCTCCGCTGGTCTTCGCGGGCAGGCCGGGCGGGAGGTCACAGTCCTCCCCGTGCCCTGGGCCAAACCTCAGCCCTCTGACGCGAGTCCCTCTGCTGTAGGGAGTCGGCAGAGCTGTGAAATACTGTTCTCTTCCTTCCGGTCCAGATCTTTCTCAGACTGCGGCGGAGAGCTCGGAGGCGCTCCAGGAGCTCCTCTGCACTTGTGAGCGTTTGAGGGGTGAACGAGGGGTCTGTCACCCAAATCTGCTTCTCAGCCCAACACCACGCTTCCATCTTCAGTTTTGCAGATCTCGACAGTTTGATTTTCTGCAAAGTAGAACGTGTCCACGGGGGTCTAAGTAAGATGAGGTCCATGTGTGGTTCCCGCGCGGGCAGGTGACCTGTCATCTTGGCCGTCAGCCGCGGGTGGGGCTGGCTGTCCCTGGGGAGCCAGGGCCCGCGGGGGAAGGGAGCGCCCCGGGGTGTGTCCCCAGTGGAGACTCTCAGTCTGGTCAGAGGAGGCGCCAGTGGCAGGAGCAGTGCTTGCCTTTCCCTTCTCCTGCCGCTGCTGCGTCTCGAGTCTGTCCTGAACTCGCGCGTTGAGAAGAGGTTCAAGTCCAGGAAGGCTGTACCACTCCTGCCGTTAGTGGCAATTGGTTTTTATAACTCCGTCCCCTGGTAGGCAAGTCACATAACCTCCAACAGCAAACTGAATGAGTTAATTGGTAAACACAAAAGCCGCCATTATGTCCAAGGGTTTCTGCAGTTACCCCTCTAGAATAACACCTGTGGTCCAGGAAGTGTGTGAGCCCGTGTAGACAGTTGTGTCAGGTTTTTAGAACTGCATTCTTTCTCTGATGGCACACCTCTCCGTTCGGTTCTGTTACCCAAAAACAAAGACCAAAGAAGGCCAGTCTCTCGTTTGAGTCTGTCTTCTCAATCTGCCCGCTTTACAAGTTGCCGTCCGTAGTAGCCGCTCGCTGTGAGGACCCATCCTGACCCTCCAAGTGATTGTGACCAGTGATTCACGTCGTGTGCGTCTCCAGTCTTCTAAGAAAAAACAACAAAACGAGAGTATAAGTTATTGCTCAGCAATAACCATGTTGTGAACGTGAGTCAACAACATGGCTGATTTTCTGATAGCATTATTATGTTTTATATTTTTGTTTACTGTAGATTGTGTGTGGTTTTATTTGGTATTTATTTGTTTGAGGTCTTGCGATGTTTTTGTGTTTCTGATGCTAATAACTAAAGTTTGTAAGAGTGTAGAATGCAAAACTTTGAAATGCTAAACTGTCTGATTAGAGGAAAATAAATCTGACTAAGGAGTCTGCGTTTCTTTTGCCGCCGTCTCGCACGGGAACCTGGCCGTGTGCCCTGGCCTTTCCCTCCCGCGGGTCCTCCCCGCCTCTCCTCTCAGAAGTGGCCTCCTTGGCAGCCTCCGTGGCCACACGGCCCCATGCTCATAAGGGCCCACGCTTGGCTTCATGCTCTGCTGTCCCAGTCTTAGAACTCTGGATGTTTGAGAAAGGGGTCCTATGTGCTGGGTTTGCACGAGACCCAGCAGGCCACACGGCCTCCCCTGCAGGTGGAGCTCTGACCTCGGCGGGTCCAGGAGGCCGGGGCGCCCAGCAGCAGTGCTCCCAAGTCTGCGGCTTGGTCCAGAGCAGACAAGTTGGCCCTCGCCCTCCTGCCAGGTCCATGCCCGGGCATCCGGCCTGGTGGAAGGACCCCCGACCCGGCACCCGCCCGATTCCCCTCCTGCACCCGCCATGGGGGCTGTGGGCTCTTGGAGCCTCAGTTACTTATCTGTCATATGGAAGAACCGCATCTCTCTCCGTTCTGAAATGCGGTTATTAAAAAGCCGTACCAGGGCATGTGGCTGGCTGAGTTGGTCGAGCGGCTGACTCTTGATGTTGGCCCAGTTTGTGATCTTAGGGTCCTGGGAACAGCGGGAAGTCTGCCTGCGATTCAGCCTCTCCTCCCTCTACCCCCGCCTCCCACAGAATCTCAGGCAAACTGTGCGCTCAGCGCGGAGCCCAATGCAGGGCCCGATCTCACGACCCTGTGAGCATGACCTGAACCGAAACCAAGAGTTGAACCCTTAACCAACTGTGCCACCAGGCGCCTCTAAATAAATAAATCTTTAAAAAAAAAGGCCACCCCAGTATTGACCATGCAGGTGCTTGTGAAGGCTCCAGGCAACCAGGTTTTTAAAAAACATTTATTTCAGTAATCTCCACACCTAGCACGGGCTCGAAGGCAGGACCCTGAGATCAAGAGTTGCATACTCTTCTGACTGAGCCAGCCAGGGCCCCCCACGCAAACCAGTTTGGTGTGTCGGTGGTGAGAGAGCCCGCAGGACCCCTCCCAGCTCAGCACTTCTCTGGGTGGTTATAAGGACCAGGCCCAGGGGCAGGAAGCCCTCGAGGGCACCCCAAATTATCCAGTGAGGAGCCTTCTTTCCAGCGCGGGTGCAAAGACCATGCGAACTGCCCAGCCTCCCCCACAGCCCTGCCCCTGCCAGGGTCCGCACCGCAGCCCCGCTGGGCCGCCGGAGCAACAGGAAGGGGCCTTAGGGCCCTGCCCCCAGGTGCACACTCGTTCTCAGGTCACACTGGTCCTGCCTTCCGGTGCTGGGGGGCCTGCCAGAGAGTCCTGCCCCACCCCATGGCCTCAGCCCTGCAGTGGCGCACACAGTGGGGAGCCCAGGGCCCCCCAGCTCTTCCGAATGCAGGCTCCCACACCCAGAACCCAGAGAAGGGCACCATCTCCCTCGGCCTAGAGGCTCCCAAGTCTGCCCGCCCTTGTAGCGAGAGGCTTGCGTGCCACCGTCTCTCTGACACTCAGGTCTGGGCTCCCACTGTGGCCTCAACCACACCAGGGACCCTGAGCGACGCTGCCGGTGCCCACCCCCCCATGGAAGCTAGACCCCCTGAGGACAGCCCAGACCAACAGCATGGATGGCTCTGTGGGCAGGGCAGGCACGGAGCCACATGGACTCGGGGTTTTCCTGCTCCTTCGGAGGAGCTGCACTCAGCCAGAATTCCAGAAACTGGACACTTTTCTTTCAGCCTTTCGGAGTTTTTTTCTGAGTTGTGCAGAAAGGGAAGTGAGCCGTACACCTGGGAAGAAGAGCGCCCCCTGCTGGTTGCACTGAGCCAGAGGCGCCCGTGGGGACCCCAGGTGGAGGCTGCGGTGGATCCGGCGCCATCCAGCAGCAGAGAGCACAGCAGTGACAGCTGGGGGGCTCGGAGCAGCTCCCCCACCGGAGCCCGGACTGCTCCCAGGACTGAGTGTGGCAGCACAGCCTTGGCCTGGGTCCCCGGAGTCAGCACTGGGGGCAGCCCGGCTCTCCTGGTGAGTTGGGAGCAGAGAGGGCGCCTGGCAGAGCACTGGGAGCCCTGAGACCCTGGGGGACGGCGTGGGGCCCCTGTGTCCCAAACCCTTCCAACCAGGACTTCCGAGGACGAGCTGGAACTCACTGGGCACGGAGGTGTGGGAGCGCACGGAGGCCCACCATGCTGCTGGCCTGTGGTCACTCCACACGGCCGCAGGACCGTCCCACACAGGCCGAGGACCAAACCCGGAAAAATGCCCGAGGCCGCTGCATGACTGCGCTTGGTCAGAGATGCCTGGTCTCCGGGGTTGCTTTCAAGTGAGAACATGGAGTTCGGGGGAGGGGGGTGGCGCCCCCAGGAGAACCTCCTTGCGCTCTGCTGGTCTCCCAGGACTGCAGTTCACCCTGTAGGACGCTCCCGGCACCCCAGATGGGTGAAGACCTAGAGATGGGGTCGCTCGGTGTAAAGTGCGGGTTTCCTGCAAGTGGACACGAACGTAATCTAAGTCCTGACCCGGAGGGATCTGTGACCAATGCCACCGTGGCGACGAGGCCAACGGAAGGTCCGCAGAGGAGGTCTGCGCCTTGACCCCCAGGGCTGGCCTTGGAGGAAGGCAGAACTCAGAGGCCCACACCAGGACTCCCCTCCCCCGGGCTGCAGGGCAGGGGTGGGCAGGGCAGGCGGCTGGCGGTGGGGCTAGGCATGTTTGGCCTTCGGGTGGCACGGGTGGCGCGAGGCCCGGGGAAAAGCGCTCTTGGGGCTCGGAGGACGTGGTCTCAGCCACTGTGGCCACTGGCCTGGCGGTGGACACTGTGCTGCCTTGGCCTGCTGGGTCCTCCCAGGCAGTGGAAGTGCAGGGGGGCGGGTATCACACGCTGTCTGCAGTGGCACCTCCTCCCAGAGGCCCGCCCCAGCCACCTGGCCCTAGTGGCTCCCTCCTGGTCACCACGCGCTCTGGCTCCCCCGATCCGTGCTCCTTCCGAGCCCTCCCTCAGCACGGTGTGGCGCGTACATCTCCCAACCCCCAGCCCACAGCAGGTCCAGGGTGCCGCCTCCCGGCCCTCCACGCCCAGCCCCAAGACTGCGCACAGAGGAGAGGCCAGGTCAGGGGCGGGGACTATTCTGAGACCCCCAGGCCCTGCAGGTGACAGCCCGGCCTCTGGGGAATGCCAGCCATCCCTTCCTCGCATACATATTTGTGGGGCAGCCCCTGTGCTCCAGGAAGTACCTAGTCGGCCCCAGGACAGAGGATGATGACAGTGGGGGGGGGGGGGTCCAGGATGGCCTTTCTGGAGAGGTGACTTCATGCAGAGACCGGAGTCTTGAAGGGGAAATCCTGCCAAGAGGGGCTCCACCCCCATCGTCCCATGGCCCCCACCTCACCCCTCTTTTCCCTGTGCAGGAAGAGAATCGTGCTCACTGGAGAGAGACATGAAGGCCCAGAGATGTGCAGGAGACTTCGCAAGGTCACACAGCAGATCAGGGACAAAGCTAGGGGTGAAAGAGCCGCTGACTGTTCTTGGGGCGGGATCCATTTCCACAGCTGTAGAGAAGGGAGGGGGAGGAGGAGTAGGAAGGCGGTGATTCCCATGGCTCTGCAAGTCTGGGTGGGGACCCCCGGGGCGGCACACCCTCACACTAGAGGAGGGCTGAGGTGGCCCGCCAGAGCTCCGCAACCCTGCGCCATGGTGTTGGTGCTGCCTTGGAAACAGGAACCGATTAGAGGCCTCGCTGAGACCATGCACAGCGGCCTAGTCAGGGAGGTGTGGGGTCCAGTTTTCCCAGGCCATCTTTCCTGCCACCTGGAGGGGGTTGTGCACAGAGCGGAACCAATCCAGCGAGGGCAGTCAAGCCAAGTCAGAGTGAGACTGAGACACAGACCCAGAGACCAAGAGCTTGGCTGGTCCCTGGATCCAGCCTTGCCTGAAGCAGATGCTTCATGGTATTTCCTGGTTACTGGAACAAACTCACCTTGGGACTTTGCATTTCTGCTACTTCCAGTTGAGGTCTCGACCAATTCCAAAGTGTGTGCCCATGTGCATACCTGGGTACCCAGGGCACGTGTGCGTGCAGTTTGGGGCCTTCTGTGTGCACAGGGCACCTGCAGCACAGTCCAGCCATGCCCTGCATCGTGTCTTTACTCCTGAGGTGTCCCAGAGGCTCTTGGGCAGGTCTGGACCAGGACTGCTGCCTGTCTCCTACCTCAGCATGGGCTCCATTCTGGGCCACCCTCTGATAGCTGGACACATCTGGGCCCATGTCCAGCTGCTGCTCAAGGACGCCCCCTTCAGGCTGGGGAGATGGATGCCACTATCTCATGGCCCGCGGGCCCCAACTCCTCCTGTTCTGCCACCTTCCTTCCGTCCACCACCCACACTGGGGGCTACAGCTGTGACCGCCTCTGTGTCCTGGCTTCACCACCACCGCTTCCAGGGCAGTCTTGCTGCCCTGTTCAGACAGCACCGTCTCTCCGGGAATGGCCTGTACAGCTGGAGCGGGAGGGGTCCGAAAATTCCATTTCCCCACGGTCCAGCCACCTCACCCTCTAGAGCCTCTTTTGGACCTTGGCCTCAGTGCCATCCACTTTCTGAGTTGGGAGAAAGGAGCCTTGGAAAGACCTGCCTGGCCTTCCAGGCTCGGCTACGGTGCTCTGGGCCCTGGGAGTGAAGCTTGCTGAGCCTCCTGGCTCTCCGGCTTGAACAAAGTCACAAGTAGGGTAGTGGGAGGAGGTGAGGGGAGCAGAGCCAGACACCCTAGTGGAGTCCCAAGAAGGCCCAGTCCACAGACCTGCCTACTTCCCAGAGAAAAGCAAGACAAGGGGGCAAAACAGACGTGACCCCAAAGAGCCCCTCTATTCCTGATCGAGGCTTCCTCGGAGGAGGGAGCTTCCCATCAGCCCGAAAGGCAGACAAGGCCAAACTCCAGGGCCAGGAAGACCCCCGAGAGCAGGTGCCCACACCCTCCTGGGCTGAGGGGTGGTACAAGCTTGTGTCCTCCCTCCTCAGTCCCAGTCAGAGAAGTCCTGCCCCTTCCCAGGGGCAGGTCCCACCCTCCTTGGAAGAAATATCAGCTGCGGGGGAGATGCAAAGACCAGCCCCAGCGATGGGTCTAATTCCAGGGGTCTGCAGGGGAGGGGCAGGGACATAGGAGAGGGCAGGGTAACCAGGAGAAAGGAAGCTGCCAGGGAGCCCGAAGGCTAAGTCGTGGCCCTCCCATGGGTAGTACCCATAGTCGTCCACGTCCACACGCGTGCCCAT
The DNA here is from genome assembly GCF_020171115.1 of Neogale vison. Classification (NCBI taxonomy): domain Eukaryota; kingdom Metazoa; phylum Chordata; class Mammalia; order Carnivora; family Mustelidae; genus Neogale; species Neogale vison. The sequence goes on along the minus strand of NC_058103.1, from coordinate 3,165,471 downwards.
CCCCCGTCCCGCAGTCGCTCTCCCCTGACCAGCTCGTCCTGGACGCAGGGGCCCACTCCGCCCCTTGCCATCAGCCAGGACCAGGAAGACGCCATCTGCCCACCCCGTCACCCACAGGTCACCCTCTCCCCGCGCATCCATTCACTACGCCCCACCCGTATCCCCGTCCATCCCCGGGTTTGCTGTGCGAGTCTGGGCACCCACCCGCCTGCCCTCCGCCGGCCGGTCCCTCACCAAGCCGTCCTCCCTGCCTCACCACCACCCACCCAGCCCCATGCCCCCGGCACCCCCTGCACCGGCGGGCCACCTGTCCATCTGTCCATCCATCGATCCAGCCAGGCTCCCGTCCACGCACCAGCCATCCCGCCACTAACCTGCTACCCAGTTCATCGAAATCCTGTTCACCCACGGGTCCACCCTGCAGCCTCCTCTAGGGGCCACTCATCAGCCAGAATCCACCCCCTTTTCTCCCCGCCACCCGCTCAACAAAACCCACCGGACACCTACCAGCAACCGCCCATTTATCCGAGCACCATGGTTTTTCCGCCTTCCACGCTTTCCGACACGCTTCCCCCCCACCCGCTCTCCCCCCTCCCCCGTCCGTCCCCATCCGTCCCCACCGTCCCCACCGTCCCCACCACCCTCGCAGCACCTGCCCCGCCCCGCCCTCCTCCTCCCTCCATCCCTCAGCTCGCGGGCGTTCCTGTGTTCGGTCTCCAGCCCCCAAACTCCTGCTCCTCCCGCGCTGACAGGTGCGCGCCCCCCGCCACTCACCCCGCGCCGCTGGCAGCCGCTGGGCCTGTGTCCATCCACGGGGCTCGCGCCGCGCAACCCGTCCGCCACCGTCCGCGGCGCAGGCAGGAGGGCGGGCACCGGGCCCCGGCCGCACGGGGTCAGGACGGCAGCGAAGCCGGAGGATGGTCACCACCCCGCCCCCACCACACCCTCGTCCCGGAGCCGGGGGTCGCGACAAGCTCCTCTTCCGGGGCGCCCAAGGTCCTCAGGTCCCGGAGGGCTGAGCGTGCTGGGCGGGAGCGAGTCCGGCGGGCGCCTGGGGGGCGCGGGGGGGGGAGGGGGCGTAAATGTGTAACCGCCCGGCCGCCCCGCCCCGCCCCGCCCCGCCCCGCCCCGCCCCGCCCCGCCCCGCCGGGTCAGGTGGGCCCCGCGGGGCAAAGTCTCCGGGAGGCGACGCGGGAGCGCGGCGGGATGGGCGCGCTGGGCCGGGCCCTCCTGGGGCTGCAGCTGCTGGGTAAGCGGGGGGCGCCCCGGCGGGGCCCCGAGGCGGCGGGAGGGCCTCGGCTCGCCCCGGGCGGGCGGCGGGAGCTGGAGAGGCTCCCGGGCCTGGGGGAGGCGAAGACCCCCGGCCAGACCCCACCCCCATCCGGGCTCGGCCCTGCCCTCGGGCGCCGGGGTCGGTTCGAGGTGCGCAGCGTCCCCCGTTCCTGGCTACCGCAGCGACTGCGCGCGGGAGGGCGCGGGCTCCAAAGCTGACTCGGTTTCCCCGTCCCCGACGGCGCGCGGATCCTCGCCCTCGGCACCGCGGCCGACGCGCGTCCTCGGTGCTCGCCCCCGAGGCCCGGGAGCTTGAAAACTGCAACCCCGCCCTTGCCCCTCTCTTAGCCCCTCGCGGTTCCCTCGGGACACAGCTCCCAACCAGAGACCCCCTCCGGCCCCTTCTGCCGGGCCGAGGCCTCCGCTACCCCCTTCACCTCCGTCCCTCTGTCGTCCCTGCCCTTGCCCCCTGCTCCAGCGACGGGCAAACTGGGGGCGGGGCGAGGAGGCGATGGGGCGGGCGTCCTGGAGGGGGCACGCGGGGGCGGGCGCCGCAGGTCGGGTAGGAGTTCGTCAGCACCGAGGCGGGGCTCCTGCAGGGTCTGGGCCGCCCTGGCGACCCCACGGGCGCGGGCTCCGGGCCCAATCTTCCCTCTGCCCGGGGGGTGGGCGCGTCGGAGGCGAGAGCACTCAGTCCTGCCCGTCCCCAGCGCTGACCCAGGCCGCCTACAAACTCTGGATTCCCAGTACGGACTTTGAAGCCGCCGCCAACTGGAGCCAGAACAGAACCCCGTGCGCGGGCGCCGCCGTCGAGTTCCCCGCAAACAAGGTTCCTTCCCCACACGCCTCCCTGGGGGGCTCGGGATGGGGACTCACGTGGCCGGGGTTTCGGGACAGGCAAAGGGGGGCCGCTAGCCAACCCACTTCTTCCTGCAGCTGGTGTCAGTCCTGGTGCGAGAAGGTCACAGCATCTCGGACATGGTGAGGGGGGCTGTGGCTGAGACCCGGGTGGGAGGGGGCTGGTGGTCCCTCCTGGTCGTCTGGAAGCCCCTTTCTTGCCTTGAGATCGGCCCCAACCTGCCTGGGAAACCGTGAAGACCTTGAGCCTTTGTCCTCTGGAGGGGCTTCTGGGAGGTTCGGGCAAATTCGGAGGCAGACACCTTGGTCCCAGCTCAGGCTGTGCCCCAGCCTTGGAAAGAGGTTCAGAGGCTTCTCCTCTCCCCGATTCCCTCTGTTTCTGGCCTCCAGCCCCCAGAAGTCAGTCTTCTCTAAGTTTCGCTCCAGGAAAAACCCTTCCCCCACTCTACTTCCCAAACCCTTTCTGTGTCCTGGTACCTAAAACCCCCCATCAGAAATCTCAAGGGTCTTTCTCTCAAACTGCTTCAGGGGACACTGGTGTTTCAGAGAATGGTGGGAATTAGAAGGTAAAAGAGGCTCCAAGACCAACAAATCTGGGCAAATCTGGGAGAAGCCACCTACTTGCCTGGAGCTTTCAGGCTGTGTTAAAGGCTCTGAAAAGGACTGGGTCTTTTTTCCCATGATCTGTGAAAGGGGGGGTCAGCAGGCTACTTACTGGCCTAATGCAGCTGCATGGCCAGAGCTAGGAATAGCTGCTTTTTTCTTTTTTTAAAGATTTTATTTATTTATTTGACAGAGAGAGAGAGATCACAGGTAGGCAGAGATGCAGGCAGAGAGAGGGGGAAGCAGTCTCCCTGCTGAGCAGAGAGCCCGATGCAGGACTCGATCCCAGAACCCTGGGATCATGACCTGAGCCAAAGGCAGAGGCTTAACCCACTGAGCCACCCAGGTGCCCCCAGGAATGGTTTTGAAACTTTTAAATGGTTGGAGGAAAAAAGCCAAAAGATGAATACTTTCATGGCCTAGGAAATATAGAATTCAAACTTCAATGTCCATAAATAAAGTTTTATTAGCACACAGCTCCCCTCCCCATTCAGTCACTAGCATCTATGGCCGCTGTCATGCTACAAAGCACAGTTCAGTGGCCATGAGGGAGTCTGTGTGGCCCTCAGAGCCTAATGGATTTACTGCCTAGGCCTTTGCAGAAAGGCTCACCACTCCCTGATTTAAAGTGTCATTTTCCGGGACCCCAGGGTCTCCGAGTCCTCTCCTAGTTAAGTGCCAACATAGCGCCCACTGTCCTCTGGGTTGACCATTGTCCTGTCAACAGCGGACCTGACAGCACGGTGTGACTGATGTGAGGGTTGCTGGTCCGAGCAGGGTGGAGCTGGGGGCAGGGGCTCTGGGTGTGGGTGCCAGGGTTGAGGTCCTCAACTAGCGGCCACTGGACCTTGTGTGGGTGGGCATGATGTGGGGAGGCATCCAGTGGCCCCAGTACCATCCAAGGTCTTCCCAGATGCGGGATCTGGGGACCCCAGGTCTTATTTCCACTCCCCAAGGTATCTTGGTTAGTGGATGGTTTCCAAAAGCGCCAATAATGGTGGGACCTGGACACTCATGGGGCAGGACAAGTCAGTGCAAGGGACCCCTGCCCCTCCCTGAGAGCCAGAGCAGTCTGCCTTGGCAGGGGGCATTAGGCAGATCCTGGGGGTCCCGATCCTGGCAGATCCGGGGTATAGATGCCCTTTCTGTCCAACACAGAGACTAAGGTACGGAAGGGAGCAGCAGCTAGGTGAAGGAGCCCAGGGAGGCATAGGGGGGCAGCTGGGTCCAGGGCCCACTCCCCCTGCCCCTGCCTAACTGTGGCAACCAGGCAGGCAGCAGCCCAGAACAGGAAGGGGGGCATCCAGAGCAGGTGTGGACCCTTGAGCGGGGAGTCAGTTGGGGTGGGGGCCTGGGGCCCTTCTCTGCTGACTGTTACTTTCATGGTCTCCTTCCGAAGAGCTTGAGGCTATTAAAGGAGTCATTCATTCATTCATTCATTTCCTGACAGGTCCCTCTATCTGGCCCTTCTTTCCATCCCCCGCTGTCCAAATGCGAGTCTCATTATAATCTGTGATGCAAAGTCAGCTGCCTTATAGGGGTGTTTGTGGTGTTTTGAGAATCCCTTCGCTGCTGCTGAGTCACAGTCATAGCCGAGCATATGTCTAATAAGTGATTATGTCACAGTTCTGCCATCGGGGCACATGCTTGTGTGGGACACTAGCTAGAGAACCGGCTTTATTCTTCTCCTTAGAATAAGCCCAGTTTCTGATGTCTTCCTCCAAGCCACCAGCCTCGCCCCTTGGCTGCGGCTCAGCCGTCCCGGGTGTCCCTTTGCCTGTTCCTGCAGTCACCAAGCGGTCCTCACCCCCTGGGGCAACTCTCCCGTCTGCTCTTCACTCCAAGGCCAACTAGTTCTTTGCAGATCGGACTGTCGTGGAGAAACTGGAGGGTACTTTTGTCAGGAAATAGCCGCAATGAAACCCTGGAGTTTTGTTTGGGAATGAACACTCGCTTTATACCATCAGGCTGTGAATTTCTCGGCAAATGTTTCATACTATCCATCATAAAAGTCGAAACTAGAGTTTTCTTTCTTTTTTTTTTTTTAAGAGTATTTATTTATTTATTTATTTGACAGACAGAGATCACAAGGAGGCAGAGAGGCAGGCAGAGAGAGAGGAGGAAGCAGGCTTCCCGCTGAGCAGAGAGCCTGATGCACGGCTTGATCCCAGGACCCTGGGATCAGGACCTGAGCCGAAGGCAGAGGCTTCACCCCACTGAGCCACCCAGGCGCCCAAAACTAGAGCTTTCGAGTGGTCACCGTACAGGTCTTACACAGCTCGGGCCACTCATTAACACTTTGTAATGTGGTTTCTATTGTGAACGGTACAATGTTTTTACAAAATCATGTGTTTGTTCTAGTTATTTATTTTTATGAATGATGAGAGTTGTTCCTCCTTCCTTCCAGTCCTAACTCCTTTAATTTCTTTTTCTTTCCAAAGAGCATTGTCCAGGGGGTGCCTGGGCGGTGTAGTTGGTTAAGCGTCAGACTCTTGGTTTTGGCTCAGGTCATGATCTCAGGGTCATGGGATCGAGCCCTGTGTCAGGCTCCACGCCCAGCGGGGAGTCTGCTTGGGATTCTCTCTCCCCTCTTCCACTACCCCTCCCTTCCCACTCTCTTTATAAAATAAAGAAATCTTTAAAAATATATAACATTGTCCAGGATCCCTCCCCCTAGGTTGAACAAAAGTGATAAAAGGGGCATCTGTATCTTGTTCCAACGTGGAAGAGAACGCGGGTTATGTTTCTCCATTGAGTGTAATGATTGCTGCAGGGTTTTGGTACAAAAACTTTATTAAATTTTGGAAATTCTATTACTAGCCTGCTAGCAGCTTCTTTATTTTTATTATTTTTTTAAAGATTTTTTTAAAAGATTTTATTTATTTATTTGACAGACAGATCACAAGTAGGCAGAGAGAGAGAGAGAGTGAAGCAGGCTCCCCGCTGAGCAGAGAGCCCGACGCGGGGCTTGATCCCAGGACCCCAGGATCGTGACCTGAGCCGAAGGCAGCGGCTTTAACTCACTGAGCCACCCAGGCACCCCTGCTAGCAGCTTCTTTAAAAAAATTATAAATAGGTTTGTTGGACTTCTCTGGTGTTTTTTGTTTGTTTTACATCAAGTGAGATACGATTGTCCCCCTCCCTCCTTTTAGCCTTTTAGTGAGGTTTTCTGAGGTTGAATTGTCCTTGTGACCACTGTCCTGGGACCTTCCTGTAGGTGCAGGTCCGAGCAGGGCCCCCTCTGCAAGACACCTGACTTCCCTCTGCCCTAGGACGCTGATCATGTGGGCACGGGACTCCTCGCTGCCATCTGCTGGGACATCATCATACGTACCACTAGGAAGTAGGGTGGGGAGCAGTCCTTGGACGGGAACCCCATGATCACCTGCATTTGTAAAATACACTAGTGGATCTAGTCAGTTTATATATATTTTTAAAGATTTATTTTTTTAAATTTAGATTTATTTCTTTATTTTAGAGAGAGAATGCGTGAGTGCGTGGGGCAGAAGGGGAGGGAGAATCCCAAGCAGACTCCCTGCTGATCGTGCGGGACTCGATCCCACGACCCTGAGATCACGGCCTGAGTGAAAGCCAAGATTGGGACCCTCAACTGACTGCGCCACCCAGGTGCCCCTGATCAGCAAATATTTTATTGGGGATTTTTTTTTTTTTTTGCATCTCCATTTATAAGTAGAACGAACACACAGTTTTTCTTCATCTGCTTTTGGAATCAAGATCACCGCAGGCCTCATGAAATGGCCTGGGCAATCTTCACTCTCTTTCTGTTTCCCAGAACAACTTCTGTGAGAAGAAATCAGTTGTTCCCTGAGAGCGCAGTGTGCTTCGCGTGTACCAGCATTGCTGCCGGAAGCCCACGGACGCTGTGACTTCGTTAGTGCTTGCTGGTCTATTTAAATTCTCTGCTTCTTGTGTCGATTTTGACATTTTGAATTTTTCTAGAAATTGGTATATTTCAAGTCTGGCAGTCCTTTTCATTTTTTTTAAAAAGATTTTATTTATTTATTTGACAGATAGAGATCACAAGTAGGCAGAGAGGCAGACAGAGAGAGAGAGAGGGAAGCAGGCTCCCCGCTGAGCAGAGAGCCCGATGCGGGACTCGATCCCAGGACCCTGAGATCATGACCTGAGCCGAAGGGAGCGGCTTAATCCACTGAGCCACTCAGGCGCCCCATCCTTTTAATTTCTTAAGCTTCTCAGTGTCCGTGTCTTCCCACAAACAAGTAGGTCCTTCAGGTGTGTCTCTTTCCCATTTCTTTCCTTCTTCCTCCAAGCATGTTTGCAGGGCAGGTCTCTGCCGCCGTCTGCGGTCTTTCCTTGTGCTCCCGCATTTGAATGGACTTTTGGCCAGATATAAAATTCCTGATAGGCCCTTCTTCTCCTTTAATACATGAAATAATCATCACACCGTCTTGTGCATCCGTTGTTCTTGCTGAGAAACCTGTCCTCTGAGGTTTTTTTCTTTCCTGGGTGATCTGTGCGTTCTCTCTGAAGCTTGTACAATGTTCTTCGTGTCGCTGGTGTTCCTAAGCACACTGCCCGCCTTCTGGGTGTGATTCTTCTTGCTGCCCACGCTGCGGGGCGCCTTTCCATTTGGGGTTTCTCAGCTTTCTTCACACCTGTAAAATGCATCCTCCTTGATGCTTCAAATACCCCCCCCACATTTGTATCTGCATTTTGGAACCCTGGGGTCTGCACTCTCTCCTGCTCTGCCCTGCAGAGTCCCTCCCTCCGCGGGGACCCGTGAGTCAGTGGGTGTTCTCCAGCTGGACCAGTCCACATGTTTATCTCACCTAGTGTGCTCTTCCTTTCAATTATTCCCCGTTCTGTAATTTATTTATATTTTCCCCCTTTGGTTCTTTTTATTATTAAATTTTCATTTTTTAAAAAAGATTTTTATTTGCTTGTCAGAAAGAGCAGGAGCAGGGGAAGCGACAGGCAGAGGGAGAAACAGACTCCCCCACGGAGCAGGGACCCCCATGCAGGACTTGATCCCAGGACCCCGGGATCAGAACCCCAGCCGGGGGCAGACACCTAACCGGCTGAGCCACCCAGGCATCCCTAAGTTTTCATTTTAATTCCAGTATAGTTAACATACAGTGCTACATCACTTGAGGGTGCAGTATAGTGATTCACCCCCTTTGGTTCTTTTCCAAAAACGAGTTCTTGTTCAGGCTTTGCCCTGTGCGTCCAGGCCCCAGTTCCTGCGGTGCCTCTGTCTGTCTCCAGGGCTCCCTTGCGCCTGTGGGTGGGGCTGTCTTGCTGTCACAGCCCTGCTCCCTGCCCCTGCCCCCTCTCCCTCACACAGTTCAGGGCCACCTTCACACTCCTCCGAGGCTGGGGTTCCTGGTTTGTAGTTTCTCGGGGGTGATGGAGAGGGCAGTGGCCCTAGTGTCACCCTGCGCCAAACTCTTCAGGCCCCCAGGGCCAGGCGCCCCCAGACCCTGAGCTCCCCTCCCCGGGAACACGGGGGCCGGCGCGGGACCCTGTGGCACCTTGGGTCACCGCGAGGCGCAGCCTCCGCCTGTGCTTCCCGCAGCTCCTGCCCCGGGACGGGGAATTCGTCCTGGCCTCGGGGGCTGGCTTCAGCGCCCAGGACGCCAGCAGGGACCAGGGCTGTGGCACAGGTGAGGCGCCCCGGGGCGGGGTCTTGGGGGGGCGGGGAAGGTGACCGGGGCGGGGCCTGCCCGGGGGCGTGTCTGGGCGGGGCCCGGTTGGGGGCGGCCCTTCCGCGGAGCTCAGGGACGCGCGCCCACCCAGGCGCCCCCGCGCGCTTCCTCGACCCCGACCGCTTCTCCTGGCACGACCCCCGCCTGTGGCGCTCCGGGGACGCGGCGCGCGGCCTGTTCTCCGTGGACGCCGAGCGCGTGCCCTGCCGCCACGACGACGTCGTCTTTCCGTCCGACGCCTCCTTCCGAGTGGGCCTCGGCGCGATCCCCGGCCCCGCGCGCGTCCGCAGCGTCCGGGCTCTGGGCCAGGTGAGCTGGCGCGCGCGGGGCCGGGGCTTGGGTCTCCCCTCCGCGCCTCGGCCCGGGCACTGCCCCTCCCGGCGCGCCGCCGCCCCTGCCGGGCCCCGCACGTGAGTTCCGAGCGCTCAAAGGCTGCCCTCCCCCCACGCCGGCGCCGCTCGTGACCCGGCCACCCGCAGACGTTCACGCGCGACGAGGACCTGGGGCCGTTCCTGGCGTCCCGCGCCGGCCGCCTGCGCTTCCACGGGCCGGGCGCTCTGAGCGTGGGCTCCGAGGCCTGCGCCGAGCGGTCGGGCTGCGTCTGCGGCAACGCGGAGGTGAGTGGGGCCCGCAGCGCCTGGCGGGGGCCCGATCGGGGCGGGGGTCCGCTCGGGGCGGGGGCCCGGCGTCCGGCCTCTGCCGCTGCGGTCTGGCCCTTCCCGCCTCCGTGCTGACCGACGCCCTCCTCCAGCTGCAGCCCTGGATCTGCGCCGCCCTGCTCCAGCCCCTGGGCGGTCGCTGCCCCCCGACCGCCTGCCGTGACGCCCTCCGGCCCGAGGGCCAGTGCTGCGACCTCTGCGGTGAGCGCCCCCTCCCGGCACGTGTTTGCTGAGACGGCCTAGCTACCGTGGCTCGCCCCCAGCCTCAGTTTCCCTGATGGTGCTGTGCCCTCCCGTCGCAGGAGCCATCGTGTCGCTGACCCACGGGCCCACCTTTGACCTGGAGCAGTACCGGGAGCGGCTGCTGCAAACCTTCCTGGTAATGGGGCCGCGCCCCCCACCTTCGCCCTGCCACCCGCCGCCGCCCCCGCCCGGGACCTCTCCCCGCAGGGACCCCGGGGCCCCACTTTGCCTCACTGACGCGATCACTCTCTGCGCACCCGGCCACCATTCGTCCCTGTCGCCGCGGCCCCCGCAGGTCCGAGGGCGAAGTCCCTGGGACAACCCTGTCTCCGTCCCCAGCCGCAGTACCAGGGGGTGCAAGTGGCCGTGTCCAAGGTGCCGCGCCCGGCCCGACCGCGCGACACCGCAGGCGCCGAGGAGGACGCGGAGATCCAGGTGGTGCTGGCGGAGACCCGGCCGGAGATGGGCACGGCGCGACGGCTGGCCCGCGCCCTCCTGGCGGACGTCGCCGAGCACGGTAACCGCGGTGCGTTTTCCCGGTCCCTGGCCCGCCCCGGCGTGGCGGAGACTGAGCCGGCGCCGTCCGTTGCAGGCGAAGCCCTTGGGATCCTGTCGGCGACAGCTCGGGAGTCGGGCGCGCCTGTCGGGGACAGCTCGGCGGAGGGGCTGGACGGTGCGGGTTTGCGCGCGGAGCTGGCCGGCGGAGTGACGGCCGCGCTGCTCCTGCTGCTGGCGCTGGCGGCGGGCGCGCTGCTGCTGCGCCGCGCTCGGAGGCTCAGGTGCGCCGGCGGGGCTGCGGGCGCGGGGGCCGGCGGCGGCGGTGGGCTCTCGGGCTGCCGCGCGGACCGGCAGGGGGGCGGTGGCTCAGGGGCCGCGGGGCGGGGCGGATCCGCCGCGGGCGGAGGCTCAGGTCGCGGGGGCGGGGCCTCGGAAATGGGGGCCGCGGGGCGGGGTCTCAGGGCGGGTGCGCTGGGGTCCTGAGGCCCAGGGGGCCCGCGAGGCGGAGGGGGCGGAGGGTCAGGTAGCGGGAGTGGGGGCCGAGCCGCCGAGGGCTCACGTGCGTCCCTCTTCCCCAGGTGGAGTGGGCGCGACCGAGCGGCCCCCGGGCCGGGGCTGGCGCCCCTGGGCTTCTCCAACCCGGCGTTCGGCGCTGCGGGCTCCGCGGAGCCGGTAAGGGGGCGGGAGGGGGAGCCGGTGAGGGGGCGGGAGGGGGAGCCGGTGAGGGGGCGGGAGGGGGACCGGTTCTCCCCGCGGCCGCGCTGGGCGCCCACGCCCCTGACTGCGCCCGCCCCTTGATTCTCCGCACCCGCAGCACCCGCAGCCTCCCGCGCCGAAGCTGGAAAACAGCAGCACCAGCCGCAGCTACTTCGTTAACCCGCTTTTCGCAGAGGCAGAGGCCTGAGCGGCCGCGAGCCGAGTCCACCCTCGCTTCTGCCCTGCGCCACCCCCGTGAAATGTCCGGGACCCTGACCTTGCGGGATCCCCGCCCCCTTCTCCACGCTCCTTGTCCCCGGCAGGCCAGGGTAGGGTGGCCTAGGACCCTGAGACCAGGACCTGAGCCAGAACCAAGAATCAGACGCTCCGCCCAGCTGAGCCGCCCAGGCGCCCCGGGGTCAGTCTTTCCTAATAGGACTTGCTACAACGGAAAGCCTCGGTCCAGCGAGAAAACATACAAGCCCCGACTAAATCAGATTCTAGTCATGAGATGGGGGGAGCTGGATAAAATACCAAACCGCAGATGGTCCATTGTGCACTTCAAATGCCTGAGGGCGAAAGCGAGAGGGAAGTAAACCATCAGAAACTCCTAGCAATTGGGCGCCTGGGTGGCTCAGTGGGTTAAGCCTCTGCCTTCGGCTCAGGTAATGATCTCAGGGTCCTGGGATCGAGTCCCACATCGGGCTCTCTGCTCAGCGGGGGGCCTGCCTCCCTCTCTCTCTCTTTTTCTCTGCCTACTTGTGATCTCTCTCTGTCAAATAAATAAATAAAAATATTTAAAAGAAAAAAAGAAACTCCTAGCGATGGAGAACAGACAGGGATGATGGGGAGAGCTGGGTGGGGGCTGGGCCAGTGGGGGATGGGTATCGAGGGCACCGGTTGGGATGAGCACCAGGTGTTGTGTGTAAGTGGTGAATCACTAAATTCTACTCCTGAAACCAATTTTACCAAATATGGTAACTAGAATTTAAATAAAAACTTGAGGGAAAAGATGCCCCAAATGCCCAAAAAATGCATCGACGGGTTTCCCAGGCTTCTGTCTGGGGCAGGTGGGACAAGAAAGGTGGCCTTACTGGTATTTCCCTTCAGTACTGGTTCACAGAGCTACCGACCTCTCAGCAGACGGGTGACTGAATGCGTGCCCAGCCGTGGGCGATCGGCGTTTTAGGGTCAGGCAGGGCCGGATTATTTGGTCCCAGGCAGAATTGTTTTCACTGAACCGAGAATTCCATTTCCAATATTGTTTTCCCCTCTCTGGGGCTCGTTGATCGATTTTTCTAGATCATTCTTTGGGGGAGCATCTCTTTGGACCACGACTGAGGTTTGGTTGTTGGTTTCTTTGAGGGCAGGGTTCCTGGTAGGAACATCGAGGCTGTTCCCCTTGCATCCAGGGGGTCGAGACGCGCGACCTTAATCAGCAGCTGGCGAAGCATGGCATCGAATACATTTGGGGCACAAGGGCCATTTAAAATTTTATTCCCATTAGAGGTAAGGCGACGTTGCTGTTGCCCCGACATCCCAAAGTCCTGGGCTACCCCGAGGCGTCCTGGCGGTAGGTATCAGTGTCTGTGGTCTGGCCCTTGGCCCGAGAGAGCGCCTCGCTCAGCCTCGTGGGCTGAAGCAGGCCCCGATGTGGCGGCCGCGGACAGTCTGGTCGCCCTCAGTCACCATCCACAGTGTGGCCGTGCCGTGGACTCTCCTCCCTGTGCGCTCGCTACAGCCCCGTCTTAGTTTACTTTACAGCTGGAAGATGGTACCTCCCTCCCCTCCCCTGCGGCACCCCTCGCCGCCTCCCTCCCGGCGGCCGCGCGCTCTGCACCTGGAGCCACTTCGGTTCTGTTTGCTTTTTAGATCCCACGTGCGAGTCGGGCACGCGGCGTTTGTTTCTTCTCTGACTTCGTTCACGTTGCGTGATGCCCTCTAGGTCCGTCCACGTAGTTGGAGTTCTAGTATTCCTGTGTGTGTGTGTGTGTGTGTGAGAGAGAGAGAGAGAGAGAGAGAGAGAGAAGGAAGGAAGGGGGTCAGCCTGCTGCTGCCTCTGTGACTAGAAAGCGTCTAGTCAGGTTTTCTGCCCATTTTTTTTTAAAAGATTCTATTTATTTGACAGAGAGAGATCACAAGTAGGCAGAGAGGCAGGCAGAGACAGAGAGGAAAGCAGGCTCTCCGCTCAGCGGAGAGTCCGATGTGGGACTCGATCCCAGGACCCTGAGATCATGACCTGAGCCGAAGGCAGAGGCTTAACCCACTGAGCCACCCAGGCGCCTTCCTCTTTCCTTTTGCTATGGGGACAATTCAGTATCATTCTGGCCTGGGGGCTACTCTTCTGTCTCTCTCTTTTTTTTTAATATTTTATTTATTTATTTGACAGATCGAGATCACAGGCAGGCAGAGGGAGAGGAGGAAGCAGACTCCCCGCTGAGCAGAGAGCCTGATGCGGGACTTGATCCCAGGACCCTGAGATCATGACCCGAGCCGAAGGCAGAGGCTTAACCCACTGAGCCACGCAGGCGCCCCCCATTAAAAAAAAATATTTTATTTATTTGACAGAGAGACAGCGAGAGACGGAACACAAGCAGGAGGAGAGGGAGAGGGAGAAGCAGGCTTCCCTCGGAGCAGGGAGCCTGATGCGGGGCTCGATCCCAGATCCCTGGATCATGACCTGAGCCAAAGGCAGACACCCAACGACTGAGCCACCCAGGCGCCCTGCTTTCTGCCCATTTTTAAAAATGGGATAGTTTTTTAAATACCGCGTTACAGGAGTTCTTTATATATTTTGTATGCTTGTGTCTTACCAGATATATTCTTTGCGAAGAGCTTCTCCCCAGTGCGTTGCCGTTTTCGTGTCGTGGATGGTTTACTTTGCGGCGCAGGAGCTGTCTGGCTGGACGCGGCTCCCTTGGACCATTTTGGCTTCCCTTGCCCTTGCCCGAGGAAGTGTTGCTCAAGCCAGTATCAGAGCGCTTGCCGCCTGGGTTTTCTTCTAGGATTTTTCTGGTTTGGGGTGTTACCGTTGAGTGTTTAATCCCCCTCGAGCTCGCTCCGGAGTGCGGCGCTCTTCGCCAGCAGCTGATTCCCCTGGCACCGGGTCCTGCAGAGACTGTCCTTTCCCTGCCGTAGGCTCCTGCCTCCTTTGTGCAGTGAGACGACTGTGCAAGTGTGGGGTTTCTTTCCGGGCTCACTGCTCTGTCCCACTGGTCTCGGTGTCTTCCTGTGCCACCAAACGGCACGGACTACTCCAGCTGTGTCGTGTAAATGTGCAAGCGGGATTTGCTTCCTTCTTTTCAAGATTGCTTTGGCTATTCGTGGTCTTCTGTGGTTTCTTATAAATACGGGATTATATATTCTAACTCTGTGACATGCCATTAATATTTTGACAGATTGCTTGGACATTGTTTTTAAAAAATTATTTAGGTTTTATTTATTTATTTGAGATCACAAGCAGGCAGAGAGGCAGGCAGAGACAAGAGAGGGGAAAGCAGGCTCTCAGCTGAGCAGAGAGCTGGATGCGGGGCTTGATCCCAGGACCCTGAGATCATGACCTTTGCTAAAGGCGGAGGCTTAACCCACTGAGCCACCCAGGTGCCCCTATAATTGGAATTTTTTTAAGATTTTATTTTTTAAGTAATCTCTATACCCAACATGGGGCTCGAACTCACAACCCAGAGATCAAGAATCAGATGTTCTACCGACTGAGCCAGGTGGGCGCCCCTAGTATTTGGAAGTTGTCCCTTTAGTCCCCTTCACCCATTTCATCCACCCCACTTCTCCCCTCCCCTCTGGCAAACCCCCAGTTTGTCCTTTGTATCTGGGACTCTGTTTTTGTTTGTATGTTTGTTCTTTTTTTTTTTTTTTGACTTTTAGATTCTAGATATACGTGAAATCCTATAGTATTTGTCTTCCTCTGACTTATTTCTCATGGCATAATACCCTCTAGTTCCATCCATGTTGCAAGTGGCAAGATTTCATTCTTTTTTCTGCCTGAGTAATCTCCCATTATTTATACACAGCACATTGTCTTCATCCATCCATCTGTGGACGCAGATACCCTGGCTATTGTAAATAATGCTGCAACAAACAGAGGAGCATAGATTTTTATTTTAAAGAGTTTATTTATTCAACACAGAGACACAGTGAGAGAGGGAACACAGCACGGGGAGTGGCAGAGGGAGAACCAGGCCTGGTTCTCTCTGGACTCTGGGACCACGACCACCACCACCACCTGAGCTGAAGGCAGCTCACTTAACAACTGAGCCACCCAGGTGCCCCGAGGAGCGTAGATCTTTTCAAATTAATATTTTCATTTTCTCTGAGTAAATACCCAGAAGTGGGATCAGTAGGTTATATGGTAGTTCTATATATTTTTTATTTTTTTGGAAAAGCCTGCCTGCTGTTTTCCACAGTGGCTGTACCAGCTTGCATTTCTACCAACAGTGCCCAAGGGTTCTCTTTTTTCCACATCTACACCAACACTTGTTGTTTCTTGTCTTTTTCATACTAGCCATTCTGATAGGTAGGGAGTGATGATCTCACTGTGGTTCGGATCGGCATTTCCCGGATGCTTAGTGGTGTTGAGCATCTCTTCATATATCTCTTGGCCATCTGTATGTCTTTATGGAAAAATTTTTACTTAGGTCCTCTGCCCATTTTTTAATTGGATTGTATGTATGTATACATACATATTGTATATGAGTATTGTATATGTGTATATTGTGTGTGATATACATGCAAATGTATACAGACACATACGTGCACACACACTGAGTTGTAGGAGGGCTTTATGTATTTTGGATGCTAGTCCTTTATCAGATCTATTTGCAAATAGCCTCTCCCATATAGTAGTTGCCTTTGCGTTTTGTTGCTGGTTTACTTGGCTGTGCAAAAACTTTTTAGTGTGATGTAGTGTCAAATGTCCATTTTTGCTCTTGTTTCCGTTGCTTGGGAAGAGATCCAGAAAAATATTGCCAAGAGTGATGTCCAAGAGTTTACGGCCCATTTTCTTCTTGGATTCCTATGGTTTTAGGTCTCACATTTAGGTCTCTAATCCATTTTGAGTTCAATTTTGTGAATGGTGTAAAGTGTTCTAGTTTCGTTCTTTTTTGCATGTTGCTTTCCAGATGTCCCAGCACAGGATTTCCCTATCGTATATTCCTGCCTCCTTGGTCATAGATTAACTGACCACAGGCACACGGGCTGAGTTTTGGTCCCGTGATCACGTTCCATCAATCTGTCGGGGTGTGTTTTGTTTCTGTTTTTGTTTTTGTTTTTTTGCCAGGACCATTCTGTTTTGGTTACTGCAGCTCTGTGATAATAGTCTGAAATCTGGAATTGTGATACATCCAGCTTATTCTTTCTCAAGATTATTCTGGCTAGTTGGGGTCTTGTGGTTCCGTACAAATTTTGGGATTATCTGTTCTAGTTCCCTGAAAATACTTTTGGTGTTTTCATAGGGATGATTGCACTGATTCTGTAGACTGCTTTGGGTAATAGGGACATTCTAACAATAGAATTTTTTCCAATCCACAGGTATGGTGTATCTTTCCATTTATTTGTGTTGTCTTCAGTTTGTTTTTTCAATGTTGTATTGTTTTCAGAGTACAGTTATTTCACCTCTTTGGTTAAATGTCTTCCTGGCTATTTTATTCTTCAGTTTTGAATGGGATTGTTTTCTTTTTTTCTTAAAGATTTCATTTATTTATTTGACAGAGAGAAATCACAAGTAGATGGAGAGGCAGGCAGAGAGAGAGAGGGAAGCAGGCTCCCCGCCGAGCAGAGAGCCCGATGCGGGACTCGATCCCAGGACTCTGAGATCATGACCCGAGCGGCTTAACCCACTGAGCCACCCAGGCGCCCCGGGATTGTTTTCTTAATTTCTCTTTCTACTAGTTTGTTATTAGCATATAAAAACAGATTTCTTTTCTTTTTTTTTTTTTAATTTGTCAGAGAGAGAGAGGGAGAGAGCAGGCACAGGCAGACAGAGTGGCAGGCAGAGGCAGAGGGAGAAGCAGGCTCCTGGCTGAGCAAGGAGCCCAATGTGGGACTCGATCCCAGGGCGCTGGGATCATGACCTGAGCCGAAGGCAGCCGCTTAACCAACTGAGCCACCCTGGCGTCCCTAAAAACAGATTTCTTTATATTAATTGTGTATCCTGCAACTTGACTGACTTCATCCTGCAACTTGACTGAATTTATTCGAATAATATTTTGGTGGAGTCTTTACAGTTTCTGTATATATTACATGTTTTCTCTCTATACTCTTATGTCCTCTAATAACAATAGTGATCTTTCATTTCTTTATCATTTTGGATGCACTTTATTCCCTTTTCTTGTTTGATTGCTGTGTCTAGGACTTCCAGTACTATGTTGAGTAGAAATGGTGAGTTGATATTTTTGTTTTGCTCCTGATCTTAGAGGAAAAACTTTGAGCTTTTCATCAGTTTTATGTTAGATGTGGGTTTTTCAGATAAAGCCTTTATTAGGTTAAGGTACGTTCCTTCTATTACCTACTTTGTTGAGAGTTTTATCCTGAATAGATGTTGAATTTTGTCAAATGCTTTCACGGCATCTATTGAGATGATCGTATGACTTTTATCCTTAATTCTGTTACTATGGTATAGCGTATCGATTGTGTAGATTTTGAATCCTCTTAGCATCCCTGGTATAAATCCTACTTGATTGTGGTGAATGATACTTTTGATGTATCATTGAATTCAGTTTGCTGATATTTTGTCAAGGATTTTTGTATCTATGTTCATGAGAGTTGTCGACCTGTAATTTTGCTTTATTTGTAATATCTTTGCCTGGTTTGGTACCAGGGCAATGGTGGCTATTTTTTGGGAACAGTTTGAGAAAAATAGGAATTAGCTCTTTCACTTGTTTGGTGGCATTCATCTCTGAAGCCATCTGGTCCTAGACTTTGTTTTGGGGATTTTTACTGTTATTATGAATTCAATTTCATTACTTAGTAATCAGTCTGTTCAGATTTTCTCTTTCTTCCTGATTCAGTCTTAGAAGACTGTATGTTTCTAGGAATTTATCCATTTCTTCTAGGTTGTTCAGTTTGTTGGTGTGTAACTTTTCATGGTAGTCTCCTGTAATTCTTTATAGTTCTGTGGTGATGGTTGTAACTTCTTTCATTTGCAATTATATTTATTTGTTATCTTTTTTTTTCCTTGATGAGTTGTGCTAATAGCTGATCAATTCTGTTTTTTTCAAAGAACCAGCTCTTAGTTTCATTAATCTTTTCCGTTGTTAAAACCTCTATGTCACTAATTTTTCCTCTGATGTTTATTATTTCCTTCCTTCTACGACCTTTGGGCTTAGTCTGTTCTTTTTCCAGTTCCTGTAAGTGTACAGGTATAGTGTCCCCATCTCTGGAGGTAGGCCAGCAGTGCTAGAAACTTAACCTGTTAGAGCTGCTTTTGTTCTTTCCTGTAGATTTGGAGCTTTGTGTCTTCATTTTCATTTTTCTTCAAAGCATTTTAAAATTTCCTCTGATTTCTTCATTGACCCATTGGTTGTTCAATAGCACATTGTTTATTCTCTACATATTTTTAAGTTTTCTTGTTACTGATTTCTAGTTTCCCACCATTGTGGTTAGAAAAGATGGTTGGTATGATTTTAACCTTAAATGTATTGAGACTTGTTTTGTGGGCTACCATGTGGTCTATTCTGGGGGACAGGCCATGTGCACTTGAAAAATGTGTATCCTGCTGTTTTTGGATGGAATGTTCTGTATATATCTGTTAAGTCCATCTGGTCTAATGTGTGACTGCAGGTTAATGTCTCCTTGTTGATTTTCTGTCTGGATGATCTATCCATTGATGTAAGTCCGGTGTTAAAGTGCCCTACTCTTATACTGCTGTCAGTTTCAGCCTTTGTGTGTGTTAATATTAACTTCATGCTTTTAGGTGCTCCTGTGTTGGGTGCACAAATATTTACAAGCACTTTTCCCTTCTGCTGGGTGGATCCCTTTATCCTCCATCTACTTTGTCTGATGGAATATTGTCACCCCAGCTGTTTGTTCCTGTTTGGATGCAGCGTCTTTTTCTATCCCTTCCCTTTCAGTCTGTGTGTGTCTTAAGTCTGAAGTGAGTTTCCTGTAGACAGCATTTGGGTGGGTCCTTTTTTTTTTATTTTAATCCTTTCTGCTTCCCCATGTATTTTGATTGGAGCATTTACATTTAAAGTAATTATTGATAGGTATGTACTTCCTGCCATTTTGTTAATTGTTTCCTGGTTGTTTTTGTAGTTCTTCTCTGGCTCTCTTCCCTTGTGATTTGATGATTTTCTTTAGTGTTTAGATTAATTTCTATGTTTCGTATATCTATTATTTATTTATTTTTATTGATTACTTATTTACATCTACTTTTGTATATATATTATAGGTTCTTTGGTCTGGGATTACATGAGGCTCATATTTAACAATCTGTGTCTATGGCATTGTGTTTTTTTTTTTTTAATTTAAAGATTTTCTTTATTTATTTGTCAGAGAGAGAGGGAGAGCGAGCGAGCACAGGCAGACAGAGAGGCAGGCAGAGGCAGAGGGAGAAGCAGGCTCCCTGCCGAGCAAGGAGCCCGATGTGGGACTCGATCCCAGGACGCTGGGATCATGACCTGAGCCGCAGGCAGCCGCTTAACCAACTGAGCCACCCAGGCATCCCTGGCATTGTGTTTTAAGTAGGTGGTTGTTTAGGTTCAAATCCATTCTCAAAGCACTACATTTCATCTACCGTTTTATGTTTTTGACATCCTATTATGTCTTTTTATTTAGTGCATACCTTAAGTGATTATTGCAGAATTTAGTTGACTTTACTACCTTTTTTCTTAACCCTCATACTGACTTTTTAAAAGTTTTATTTATTTGAATAATCTCTTCACCCAACATGGGGCTTGAACTCATAACTAAGACTCACATGCTCTATGGAATGAGCCAACCAGCTGCTCCTGAATGCCTTTCATTTTGCTTTTTTGGGAAACTCTTTATCTCTCCTTCAATCCTGAATGTTAACTTTGTCAAAGAGTATCCTTGGTTATGTTTTTTTCTTTCAGCACTTTGAGTATATCATGGCACTGACTCTGGCCAGCAAAGTTTCTGCTGAAAATCAACGGATAGTCTTTTTTTTTTTTTTTTAAGATTTTATTTATTTATTTATTTGACAGAGAGAGACCACAGTAGACAGAGAGGCAGGCAGAGAGAAAGAGAGGGAAGCAGACTCCCCGCTGAGCAGAGAGCCCGATGCGGGACTCGATCCCAGGACCCTGAGATCATGACCTGAGCCGAAGGCAGCGGCTTAACCCACTGAGCCACCCAGGCGCCCCTCAACGGATAGTCTTAAAAGAGTTCCCTTATACATAACTAGTTGCCTTTTTTTTAATGCTTCGTATTCTCTATATCTTTAATTTTTGACATTTTAATTATAATATGCCTTGGTGTGGATCTCTTTGGATTCATCTTCTTTGGAGCTCTATGTGCTTCTTAGATCTTGGTCTGTTTCCTTCCCCAGGTTAAGTTATTATTTCTTGAAATAAGTTTTCTGCCCCTTTCTCTCACTTCTTCTGCGATCTCTGTAATATGAATGTTAGTATACAGTATACTGGATGTTGTCCCAGAGGTTCCTTAAACTCTTATTTCTTTTCATTCTTTTTTCTTTTTGTTCTTCATTTTGGGTGATTTCCATTACCTTGTCTTTCTCATCTCTGATTCATTCTTCTGTATCCTCAAATCTGTTGCTAATTCCCTCTAGTGTATCTTCCATTTCTGTTTTCATATTCTTAAATTCTGACTGGCACTTTCTCATATTTTCTATCTCTCTTTTTAAAAGATCTTCTTTATTTCAGATACAGAAAGGGAGAGAGGGTGTGTGAGCACAAGCATGAGAGAGGGGAAGGGCAGAGGGAGAAGCAGACACCTCACTGAGCAGGGGGCCTGACGTGGGGCTTGATCCCAAGAACTGGGATCATGATCTGAGCCGAGGCAGACACTTAATCAGCTGAGCCACCCAGGCGCCCCATATTTTCTGTCTCTTGGTTGAAGTCTGCACTCTTGTTTCATTTAGTTATTTTTCTCAGGTTTTGTCTTGTTATTTTGTCTGAAACATTCTCCTATGTCTGTTCATTTTGCCTGACTCTGTTTCTGTGTATTAGGTAGTTCAGTTACTTCTCCCAGTGTTCAAGGTTTATGTAGCAAATGTCCTGTGTGGCCGAGAAGTGCAGTCCCTCCTGGCCACCAGTGCCAACGGCTCCAGGGGTGTCCCTTACATGGACGGCATGTACCCTTGTGTTGTTGTGGAGCTGTGACTGCTGTGGGTGTGCCCGTGGGCAGGGGTGACACCTGGTCTGGCAGGCCGGGCCTCCCTGCTGTGACTGCCGTGGTGCACTGGCAGCCTGGGTTATAATGCTCTCAGCTGTGGCCTCAACAAAACACAGGGTTGTGTGGGATCTTCGGGGGTGTACACCCTGTTGTTAACCATCTAGAGGGAGAATTTCATTTTTTAAAAGATTTTATTTGACAGAGAGGCACAGTGAGAGAGGGAACACAAACAGGGGAAGTGGGAGAGGGAGAAGCAGGCTTCCCACTGAGCAGGGAGCCCGAAGTGGGGCTCAATTCCAGGACTCTGGGATCATGACCTGAGCCGAAGGCAGACGCTTAACTGACTGAGCCACCCAGGTGCCCCTAGAGGGAGGATTTCAAAATGGCACTTGCCATCACTGGAGTCTACACAGAATGGGCTAGGAAAAATGGCTGCTCCCAGTGTCTCCATCCTGGGGAGATGCCCAGTTATTTCTGCCCTCTCTGGCAGGCACTCCAAGATTTTATTTTTTTCTAATTTTTTTAATTCTAGTAATGAAACCATTATTATGCCTATGGTATGTACATGTTTTATATGGTATTTTCTTACTGATTTTTGAGTCAAAGCTAGTCTGTGCATTAACCCTTTAAGGGCAGGCTTTCCTTTTCCTATAGTTCCACTGTTTTCTTGGACAGGACTCCCTGGTAGTTTGGGAATCCAGGTGTTTTGTGAGCTCCTCTGGATCTGGGCTGCCTGATGTGGAGCTCAAACCTCTCTCTCCTCAGGGAGAACGTCTGTACCTGTGAGATCTCTCCACTGTGGAGTACTGCCTCTGTGGGAGTGTGTGTTTTCCTTAGGCTGTGTTTCTGCCTTTTCTACCGCTCTCCTTGCTGTGCCTTGTTGTGTAGGCTCTGTTCACCCAGGGTCTGGGTCCCCATTACTGGCGATTATTCCACATACAGTTGTAGATTGTTGTGTTCATGGGATGAGGTGAGCTCAGGACAGTACTATGCTGCCATCTTGAACTTTCTTCTTTTGATATTTGTCATTTGGACCCTTCAAACGACCTTCATTTAACCATGAGAAACCTGCATTGGTTAGAGGAGTTTCCTGTAAATTATCAGAGTCAGAGGTGTCCTATCTGCAGTGATGAGGGGTGTTGTCCAAGAGGGAGGGAGCAGGGTGTCCGGGAGTAGGTGACTGCAGTGAGGAGTTCTGGGAGGAGTGGTTAGGAAGAAGACTTCACAGGACTGGGATGATGGGCCGGAAGGTGGTGGGTGTTCAGGAGAGCCTCTACACAGGGCATGGGGATGGCTATGGGGGTCCCGGGACTGTCTCCTTGCTGCCCTTAGCCAAAGGCATGGTGGCGGGAATGGCTCATTTTGGGGTGGTACTTGAAGGCCCTTCCTCCTTACATATTAAAAAGAAAAATGGGAGCTAATAATTAGGATGTCCAAGGGCAGGAGGCATCATTAAGCTTTTCTTTAAGGTCTCAAAGGTTACGTCATCTTGATTTTTCCTAAATAATAGGGTCAGATTTGTTGATTTCTTTAGAAAACATACAAAGTTGGGTCCTAAGAGAGAAAGTTCAAAATCCAATTCCACAGCAAGCCAGTCTGAGAAAAACTTGTAATTGGTGCTCGGTTTTAGGTTTGGGATGTGCAGGATACTACAAAAGCACATGAGCTTCTACATGAGCCCTTGTTCCAAGACCAGTGCCCTAAATACTGAATCTGAGTTTGAGCAAACTGCCATTTTTTCTGGAAGACTTTCTGTTCTTTTAAGGCTAACAGTTTCAACAGGAGGCTGCTGTCCTCTTCCTGTGGGGAGACTTGGGAAAGGGGCAGAGAAGCAAGTGCTGGACGCATGGTACCAGTGGGAAGCCTCCAGAAAACCTTGTGTCACTAAGTCCTTTTGTAAGGTGCGTGAGCCCCCGGGGTTGTGACTGCCTGAGGGTCCTGCCGAGGGAAGCAGGGATCCCTGCTGGCCACAGCCACGGAAATGCTGACACAGGCACTGGGTACGCTCATTATGGCCAGACCCCGGCTGTCGGTTGAGATGAAGGCAGACAAGGACAGGGTGGCGAGGGTCACAATGTTATTTTGTGGCTTGGAGCTCCCAGACAAACCTCCCTGCTCAGCGGCTGGGTTTTCTCACAGGTAGGATCAGGGTGTTGCAGGAGCTAGTGCAGGGGCAGTGAGGCCAGGGGCCTCTAGCCTTCTGTTATCCTGGTGCCCTGCAGGGTCTATTTATAGGGTATTGGTTTGTTCTGGGGAGAGGCTTTGCAGGGTCTGCGTGGATCTCAGTGGGAGGTGTGCTGTGGATTCTGTGGGGGTCCATTGAGGGTTTTGCCCATAATGGGCTGGTAGTTGATCCAAGTGGTCTTGGACTTGGCGGCAGGGATGGAGGAGACACAGCAAGGACATGAAAGGGTCATGTGACCCACCTAGTTGGCTATCTAGATTGCTGCTGTCAAATTCCAGAATTACTTCCTCTTTCGGGAGAAATTCCAGCAATTTCTTGAAGAAATTTGGGCCCGGTAAGGGAATGGGGCCAAGGAACTAAGAAGAAAGTGTGAATATCTCCTAGGGGGCCCAAGCAAGAGAGAAGAGGTTCACGACAGGACCTTGTTGAGGTTTGCTAGGGACCCCCATTATCTGAACGGATTTGGCTCTCCGAGGCGGAGCTCTTGGCGGTAGTGGGGCTGAGCACTGAGTGTCGCTCTCATGTCAGATGGGACAGAGACTCATTCCCAGTGTGCAGGGTGGTAGAGAGGGACAGGAAGAGCCTCTGTAGTTCCTGGGAGTCCCGGCACAAGGGGTGGGAGGGACTAGAAAAGCCCGGTCAGAGAGCCGAAGGGGGCTGGGGCTCTTCTTCCATGTCCAACAGTCTTTTTTGCAGTGGCCTGGCCTCTTACAGTAATGGTGAAGGTCAGGAGGGTTTCGGTTCTGTTTAGGGGCCTCCGTTTGTCAGAGTTGGAAATTATGGGTCTTAGAAGTCCTGGTTTTATTTGAGGCGTCCAGGGTACAGGTGAGCGGGCTTGCTACATCAACTAGATCCACAGTGGACAAGTTTCCCATTTCGTCCTGGTCCTTTTAACTGAAACATCCGCCCAGTAATGAACACGGAGCTCAAGGCCACCTGGCTGGGGCGCGCGCGTCCAGAGCAGACGAAGCAACCTGCAGGCGTCAGAACGGCTGGGGCAGGCTCACAGGTGTTGAGCGTCAAGCCTGAACGTGGAGCCACCAGCAGGCTTGGGAACAGCTTCAGTAATTGTTCTGCAAGTTTTTTAGGGATTTTCCAGGCTTTCTGGTCTGTCCCTCTGAATCCCTTCCAGGGTCTTCCTGTGGGCCCGACCCTCCCCAACAAGCGTGTGAGCACCTGAGTGACCCGCGTCCGAGAGACTGGGTTCAGAAGACTGAGTGACCGTGTTCCGAGCGTGCTCGAGTCTGCGAGGATCCCGAGTCCTTCCTCAGCTTTGGCTCCGGGGACGCGAGAGATTCGGGGCTTAGCTTTCAAGGGGCAGGTTCTGACGGGGGTGGGAGCGCTGGGGCAGAAGAGTTCATTCAGAGAGCCCTGGAACGAGGGGCCGGGGATGGCCCTGGAGGCAGGCAAGGCGGCTGGGAGGGGACACGGAGGCCTCAGAAGCCCTCGGAGGTCACGCCGCTGTCTTCCACCGCGGTTGACTGAGGACCGGGTTTCGTCCGCTGCTGGGCGCGCTGGTGCTCCGGGGGGCTCTTCCCCTCGCGCTGTGTAAATCTGGAGCCACCGTCTCCTCCGATTCCGAGGTTTCCCGAGTGACCACTGCGGCTCTCAACGGTCTCTGCTCGTCTGCCTCTGAAACACCCGCCTGAGGCGGAGTCGCGGGTCTGAAGCAGGACGCTGGGGGCTCGGGGAGGCGCGCAGCTGGAGGCCTGCACCCACCGCCCCGAGCGCGGCTGGCCCGCGGGGCCGCCCGCCCGCCCACTCCGGGGCCGGGGCACCCCTGCTCCCCAGCCTCACAGGCTGTTGCGGGGCGGGGGGCGGTGGGTCTTCTCTGGAGCCTGCATTTGACACCACGTGCCAGGGACCTGGCAGAAGGACGGGTTTCTTCTGGGACGGCAGGGGAAGGGCATGGCGGGCAGTTCAGACTCGGCAAACCCACGGGGAGGCGAGTCTGGAGCCCAAAGGAGAGGAGCAGGGTGACCGCGGAAGGAGGGACATGGGAGAGGCGGCCTGGATTCAAAGTCCGGGGTGGGGACGGGGGGGAATTCAGGGTGTGCGGGTCGCTGGCCGGCTGTTCCAGAACCACCTCCAATGCCTCGGGCTTCTTCAGGAGGGACGAGACCAGGCGCGCGGGGGCTGCCGGGGCCGCGCGGGGGCTGCCGGGGGCTCTGGGACCGCAGCCTCTGCGCTGGTTCCCACTGCCAAGGCTGGAGCTGAGCACCTGCGCTGCCGCAAAGACCCGGATGCCGCGTCTCTAGCCAGACACACACAGACACGCGCACACACACACACACCCGGGGCCCACGGGGTGTCCTTCTGGGCGGGGGCAGGTAGAGCCTCTGGCGTCCATCGCTGTCAGGCCCGGTGCTTGGGGGGGAGCGGCGGCGTGGGTGTCCCGGTGGCAGCAGCGAGAAGGCGAGTCACACGGCGTGTGTGACAGCGGCCCCCACACCCAGGGCTGGGACCCCGAGGGCGTCTGGGCAGTGGGGGGGCTGGGGCGTGCCGGCTGTCCGCCTCCGTGGGCAGCAACTGAACACGGTGGGGACCCATCACTCCGGGGCCCGTGTGGCACTCGGCGGTGTGAACCCCACCTGCTTCTGCGCCACCCGCTCTGCCGCTGCTGTAGGACACGCCGGCGCCCGCCACTGGGATCTGCTGCCTGCACGGTGTGGCCGCGGCGGGGACCCTCGGCGATCGCATGCTGGTCCCACGTGGCGCCGGTCTCTGCGGAACCCTGCTTCTCTTCCACGCCTCTGTCGTTTCCAGCTGGTGGCTTTCACCTGGGTTTCTGAAAGGCTCCACCTGTGCCTGGCGTCGTCCCTGCTGCCCGGACACTCTGGTCCTTTCAAGGACAGCAGAGAGGGCTGCCACCTGTGCCCGGTGTCGGGGTGGTGGGACGTGCAAAGCAAGGGGAACAGATGGGAAGGCAGAGCCAGCGGCCCAGGGGCTGGTCCCTGAACATCCCTGTCACAGGGTGGGCGAGCTGCTCTCTGGACTTTGTTGTGGCCTCACAGCCCCCCGGAAGGCAAGGCTGTCACTGGCCGCGCCTTACCAAGAACACCGGAGCTCTCAGAACGACTACAACCCAACCCACTGCACTGGGTCATTGGGGGGGGGGGGGGCGGCTGCCCACTGCTGCCAGAGTTCCGCAGCGTTGGGGTGACTCCAACCTGCCCCAGCCCATCCTCTAGGGCTGCTGAGGGGGCCAGCGTGCTTGTGTGTGGCCGGGGTCCCCCTGCTGCTCCAGGTGGCCCCACAGACTGGAGCCTCTCCCGCATGACTGCGCTTGCCGGACTCTTGCTCTGCCTTGCAGTGTCTCACAGATGCCCCCCACCCCCTGCCCTGCCCCTGGCCCCTGGCCCCTGGCCCCTGGCGGCTTCTACTTCTCTCAGGCTGAAACCCTAACCCAATTCTGGTGTCTGGGTACCGCGAGACCCGGCAGGAGCACCTAACCAGGGGACCCCTTTCTGCCCGCAGTGGCCAAGCCTGTCCCTGCCTCCCATGTCCAGGTGCCCCCCACCAGGAGCCCCATCACAGCCCTGGAGGGCCAGAGTCCCACTGGAAACCAGCTCCTGCCACATGTAGACAGGTGCTTTTTGCAGGACCCCGCAGAGCAAATGAGCAAGAATGGCATCTGCAGGCAGGGGTTTCCAGCACCGGGTCCCCACTGGGACACAAGCAGGGAGACAAGTCATCACACTCAGACAAGCCACTGAGAACTTTAAAACTGCTGTCTTCTGCTTTATTGGCAGCTAAATTGTTCAAAAATGTTCTCACGATTCAATAATTACAAAGACTCAGACTTACATTAAAAAAGTAAAAACCAGAACCCCCAGCAGGTGCCAGACCCAGCAGAAGCCCCGGGGGCGGTGGACAGCAGGTGCCGGGTGTACGACACGCACAGGCAGGCCGTGGTGCCCACATCACTCAGTGCCGACTCAAGGGAAGTGCGCGTCTTCCACAGCGTCGTCAGAACGCGGACCAGCGGGAGAGCAGGGCAGAGCCCGTCCTGGGCCAGAGACCAGCGCTGCCGTCCGGCCAGTTAATCTAAGCCTTTCACAGGACAGGGCACAAACCTGATTACTCAACACAGCAGCAAGGAAGGGGGAGAGTAAATCCACGGGCAGAGCCAATGTGCAGGAGTGTCGGGCGAGTCTATGTGATGCATACGGGCACTAACCACAGGGCTCCATGCAGGGGCAGGGCGGTGGGGGGGGGTGTCTGGTGCCCGCAGCGGGGCTCCGGGGGCGCTGGCCTCCTCTTGCCCAGTGGCAGCTCGCCACGCCCACCTTCACGGTGAGGCAGCAGCCGTGCAAGCGCAGGGACTTCACAGTAGTGACACAGGTGACACTTGACAGCTGTGACCAGGAGTGGACACACACACACACACACACACACACACACACACACGGGGCCCAGGGCAGGCGTGGCTCCGGGGGCCTCTGGCCATGGCTACACCGTCGGCAGAAGGTCTGCGGCTGACTGTAATGGCTAAGTGAAGACGAAGGCCACCGACTAACCTCCGCTTTCCTGTCTTCAAGATTCTAGGGACACGGGGACCGAAACACAATTTCCTACGATTCTCTAAGGTCCTAGGGGGCAGGGAACAGGCTCGTCACAGAGGCTGCGCAGGGCCTGCCGGCTCACCATGCGGGAGGCCGGCATCCGCAGCTGGTTCCAGGCGGGGGAGGCGAGGTGCTGGTCCTTCCTGTGCAAACGGAATGGTGCTGTCCCACCGTGGTGTGGGTCAGTGGGTCGGGCCCACCACCACCAACCATGTGGCAGAAAACTGATCATTATTATAATAAAGATTTTTCTTTATCTCCGTATCTACATATTGAGTCTACGTTTCCTTGGACAACACTGGAGGGTCAGCTCAGTCTTGGCACGGGCACCGGAGGCCGGGCACCCCCGCTCTCTGGCCCCGTGGCGGCGAGGCCA